>NC_138905.1:87460378-88060378 GCF_965231255.1 Vanellus vanellus
GGTCAACATGTAAACTAACATTCCTTGATGAGGAGAGCCTGCAGTGTGGGCAGAAGTCTCACATTCATTTTTCGTCACTGACATTCACAGGCAGAAGATGAGGATAATTCATTCACCTTGACTAGTGAAACCAACATGGCCACCATATCAAACCTGAGCCCAGGCAAGATCTATGCCTTCCAAGTACGAGCTAGAACAGCCGTGGGCTATGGCCCATACAGTGGAAAGATGTATTTCCAGACCTTAATGGGAGGTAAGTACTGCCATTTTGTACTCAGATCTGCACATGACCATCTTTCACTTGTGTGTGTCACTGAGTGTATTAGCTTATCCTTTGGAGGACTGCTACCAGACACGCCTACTCAACTTGTATTTCTGTATATCATAATTTGCCTATGCAGATTTGTTCACTCAAAGAAGCTTCATGCTGTGAGAGCGTATTGTTTACGCTAATGCCATATTCCCCAGTCCTACTCGTTGTTGCCTCTGCGCCTCTGACGAGCCGGAGCAGAGTGTGTCAGTAGAACTCTCTTTAGGAGAGTGTTACAGTACGTAGCACTATACACTGCTGTAGTTTGGTCTTCAGCAGTCACAGGACATCTCAGAGCTGAATGCTCTGTGAAAGTCTTAAAGACGGGTGGTACACAGGACATACACCCATAAGCTTGCCTTCCAGCTGTATCACCATCCGTTCATGCAGAGAGCAACATATTACCTTGTGATAGTCTTTGCTCTGGATCGAAAGTGCTCATGTATGTCACCTACAACCTAATTTAATAGGGAACAATGGGATCGAAGCCCAGGTGTAGAGCTAGCCTATACCTAAGTGGCTAGTTAGGTGTCAGTGGACCAGGGGAAGGAAAGGTGGATTCAGAGGGAGCACTGGCTTTTCAGAAGGAAGTAGGAAGGAAGGAACTGGAGAAGCACAGTGACTGAAGGGGTAAAGGGATAACCAAATCAAGCAGGTGTTGAACTGTCAGGACTAGCCTGTGAAGCAAAGGACTGGTAGGGATGGAATTATGGGTAAGACCTAGTTGAGTAGAAGGGAAACTCTAACAGTTCCTGTCCTCTGCATTTGTGTGTGTGTATGCATGTGTCTTCCTTGCTAGGGGAGCGCTCGGAGATGGTGCAGGACCGACTGCCGCTTGTCGTGGGCTCAGCGCTCGGGGGTCTAGCCTTCTTGGTAATTGCTGCCATTGCCATCCTTGCCATCATCTTCAAGAGGTGAATTCCTTGACCTGCTCATGTGCACTGCAGACAGTGGAACTTTCTTACCCCTGCTACATAACCCCATCCCAAGGGAAACAGCCTGATCTGCATTTATCCAGATGTCCTTGAGATGCCATTTTCTAATTAAGGAAAGATCCTGCCCCATTACTCCTACCTGAGGAGCCTCTCCTTTGGTAAACCACTCATGTACTTAGCTATTTGGCCAGTTAGCAACATGAACACAAGGGAAGCATTTTAAAGCTGGTGCTCAAAGGTATTTAAATGCATCACTGTAAAGAAGGGACTGTAAATTGCATTTACAGCAAGTGGAGAATGAAACAATGTAGTGAAGAAGGACTGGTGGAATAAATATTTAGATCCACTTATTTAGAAGGTGCTAAATACCCTTTAACCAAGGACCAAGAGACAATAGCTCATTTGCTGAAGAATAAAATCTGTACAACCCCAATCGTTCAATGGAACACTGACTCATAAAATATATGTTAAAGAAAGCAAATACTGCTCCCCATTTTGGAAAGAAAAAGGTGCAGATAAGTCAGTGTAGAGATAATCTGTATAGCAAAAAAGGACAGAAAGTTTAAAGAGAAAGAGAAAACAGTAAGGGTCACTACTTTTGTAGAGGTACAAAAGTAAACAATGGGGGTTTTGTTATTTGAAGAAAAGAATCAGTCATTACCCGCTCCTTGAATTTATTAAGGTTTCAACTTAATCCCCTAGACTGTCAGTAATGGATTTCTGTAACTTTGCTCTACTTTGCCTCTGCACAAGAGGGACTTTTTAGCTTTTTCTGTTGACCTAAAAAAAAAAATGTATAAACAACTTCAGAAAGTGACATCTAGTTTTAGTTATTTCTTTTTTGTTCTCTTCTCTATTCTACATTTGTTTTCTTCTTCTGTGTATATTCTCTTTTAATATTTTTCTTTCTGGAAAGAAAAGAATTATCAAATATTGTTATATTTGCATTGTTGCTTCCTTTTGTAGCTTTGAACTGTTAAAAATATAATTTCTTGTTACAGCTGGAAATGTAATATTATGTGCACAACTCAATAAAGCGTATATTTTTCCAAAAAAAAAAAAAATCAAACCCAGAATAAATTAATACTACCAAAACTGTGTTGGGGAAAGACATCAATGGGTTTCTGTAAATGTATCTACATAAAAGGAAATATCATAAAAAATAGATTAATTTATACTTGAAGGATCATGTGCAATTAATAGGTAGTTCAGAAAAAGTGGAGATACTGAATTTGTGTTTTAATTTTTTTCTTGATAGGAAAAATAAGTTTGAAGATGTAGGAAACGAGGAACACCACATGAAATTAGTAGTTCTTTAAAAGATTGAATATATGTAAAGTCAAATGCTATTATTTTAACTTCTTTTTGTAAATAGTTGGTACACATTTTCCAGTTAATATATAATGTGAAACACCTATTTTAGCTAATTGGGTTTTTTTAATAATGGAAAACCGTTAGTATGTCAGAAACCTATTAAAAAGCCTGAATGTAGACCTGACTTTCAGATGCAACAGCAGAGAGAGCTCTTAGGTATAGGCCCCCAGTAAAGCCAATTACTTTCACAACAGAACAGGTTTTGAAGGTACAAGTATCTTTTTTGGTTTTGCAGTCTTAGCAGGATTTAAAGAAGTAAGCCTGGCAAGTAAGAATAATACACAAAGTTACCTTTTAGAATGACAGAATTAGTTACGTTAGTAAAGAAAAGTATCATAATGTTTCATGATACTCTGTCTTCAGTTGCTAAGGGAATCAGCAGCTAGAAGGTCTTGTGCTGAAACAGCAAAGCATGTGAGTTGACACAAATCCATGCATCCAGCAGGGATACTACAGGATGCCACAGGGTTTGATTTACAATCTGGTCTAATTAATATGTTCAGAAAAGATTGTAAACTAACATGAATTTTACATTTCTGGAAAAAAAAAAATATATATGAGCACTGTTGGGAACAAAGGAAGTGACTTGAAAATGGAAAATATGTTTACAGCAAACCAAGAATAGGATGAAACTTATAAAACAACTAGATCACGTGGGGAAAGAATTGCTTGAAGTAACGTACATTTAAGAGGAGAATGAAATCTGAGAAATGCTTATGCTGAGAAGAACCCATGCTTACTGGAAATTAGATACATATATGCAATAAATATTACAATAATAAAGCCCATATTTATTTTGATCTGCACATGCAAAAATAACATCATGGAACAGATTTCTGTTCATCTGGCTCTGTGTGGTTGGTTTTGAGTACCATACTTAGGAAAAGAAAAGTCAAAGTAAATGCTGTTAAGAGACCAGGAGGAAAAATAAAGAGGAATTAATCTTTGGGGAAAATTTATACAAATTAAGCATTAGAGTAAATGTCTCTTAGAGTGTTTTTGAAGAAATTAAAAGGCATCACAGGATTTGCCTTAGATTAGTGTTGAAAAGAATAATTTGTCATCATTAGATGAAATTAAAATGCAAATTTAGCCTGAATAGCAAGAACACTTCCAAGACAGTAATGTTAAACTGCAATATTTTTTTTCAGGATAGTGCTGGAGGTCGTGTCATTTGTCATATGTAAAGTGAGGATGCATACAAAACAAGCATACACTGGTTATCAAGAGATTGGCAGGATCTTAACACCCATCTTCTATCCCTAAATTCAAGGATTCCCCGAGTCTTGCATTGAGAAGCCTACCCCAACATCCTATGAGAGACTCTTGTGTGTGTCTTGACTTTTCTTTCCTTTATATCCTGCAGTAAAAGGCGAGAGACTCCATACACAGATCGCCTGCAGCAGTATATCAGTGCACGAGGTAAGTGTTCTTGAGCAACAGATGCCAAGGGCCTATCTCTTTTCAGGACTCATTAGCACCCATGTCTCTCAGGGCTTGATTCAGGTCATGTTTTGGGCTGTCTCCTCCACTGCAGGACTTGGAGTGAAGTATTACATTGATCCTTCAACCTATGAAGATCCCAATGAAGCTATTCGAGAATTTGCCAAGGAGATTGATGTGTCCTTCATCAAGATTGAGGAGGTCATTGGATCAGGTAGTGATCTGCAGATTTTGAAGTGCCTTCTTGGTCACCTTGAGACCTGACATACTACATGCCTGAAATGGACCCAACCATGGTACATCAAGTGTCTCAGGATAGCTAACCTTCATTTTTGCCAAAATTCATCTTAACCTACTTACCCTTAGATGTTGGCCACAAACAAAGTTTAAAACACCCTTTGAAGACCCAGAGCTCCACAGTTGGACCCTGAAGATGTCCAACCTGACTGAATTCAGAGCCTTCATGGAAAACTTTACTTTAATCCAAACATTCCTAGTAACCTTATTTCCAAGCAGCGCCTGAAGTAGAATGTTTTAGTGCACCTGACTAAAATTCTTTGCTGTGTTTCCTTACTTGAGGTATGTTTCTTCCCTCCCTGACAGGAGAGTTTGGAGAGGTGTGCTTTGGACGCCTAAAGCACCCAGGGAAGCGTGAATACACAGTAGCTATTAAGACCCTGAAATCAGGTTACACAGATGAACAGCGGCGGGAGTTCCTGAGTGAGGCCAGCATCATGGGGCAATTTGAGCATCCCAATGTCATCCATCTGGAGGGTGTGGTCACCAAGAGCCGACCGGTCATGATTGTCACAGAATTCATGGAGAATGGATCACTGGATTCGTTCCTCAGGGTACCACAACCAGAGTCTCCCACAACCGTTACCTCTTCATCTTGCTGTGTGCCAGTCTCAGATCTGATAATTTTGCCTGTCCTTCCTATTCACTCTTGTTTCTCTAAACCCTCAGTTGCCCTCTTCAGGTGCAGTAGAAATAATAGCAAACTACCAGAGTAAGTGGTTTTGGGCCAACATGGTGAAAATATTCCGAAAGTTCACCCATCATATAAAATTTATTATTTTAGACTTCTCCAGCTCAAATAATGAATGGTAAACAGTACTAAATTGTTTATCCTTTTACACAGGCTTACAGTTCCCTATGTGCATGCTCCAAAGTTTGCCTTTCGAATAATGATTTTCGGACTTTATTCCACTGAATGTTTTCAAGTTTCAACATTGTAATGAAGTAATGAAACTTGTAGTTGTTTTTGGACTCAGAGTTTTCAGTGTTTTTTCTAGTAATGAAACATAGATACAGACATTTTTGTAGTATAGATGCTTCACTTCTCTTTTTTTACTGATTCATATGCCAATTCAACCACAAATGCTTTGGCAGGTACATTTTGAAGAGCACGTGAACCCATTGTGTAGAATTGCATAAAACTCATTTTAAAGATCTTAAAACAGTAGAGCAGATTTGTCTGCTCACATTCATTTAGCCATCTTAGTTGTTAATGAAACCAGACGTACGATGCTAAAGGAGGATATGGCCACAAGGTGAGATTTGTCTTCAGAAGATCGCCAGTGTCTGACTTCATTTGAGATTTGTTGCCTTAAGCCCACCCTCCTTTCTTATTTGCTGTCCCTGAACCTTTGGATTTTGACAGAAGTTAAGATATGTGTTCTCTAACGTCATAAATCCACCTTGTTACCTAGCTCTTTGTTAGTCTTCCTTATTGGATTCACGTTCTGTGGTCATAAAAGCCCATGTTTGCCTCCTTACTTGCAGCAGAAAGAGGGACAGTTCAGTGTGTTACAGCTGGTGGGAATGCTACGGGGGATTGCAGCTGGCATGCGCTACCTTTCAGACATGAACTATGTGCACCGTGACCTGGCAGCACGTAACATCTTAGTCAATAGTAACCTTGTGTGCAAGGTGTCAGACTTCGGTTTGTCCCGCTTTCTGGAGGATGATGCTTCAAATCCCACCTATACTGGAGGTCTGGTAAGTTACCACTATGGAGTGAGTTACTGCAGTGCTGCCACCTATAATTTTTTCCTGTGTTTCTCCTTGATTTGGTGTGCCCTTTTTAGTCCATCTTGAGACCAGAGAAACCAGTAGGGTAGAGCCTCCTATCTTATGGGCTATCTGTTCCAAACCAGTAAAAACCAAAACCAGCTGAATATCTGATCCCACTCTGCTATGGGAAATGGAGTCTCAGTGCTGTTCTTTGTGGTGTGATGGCGAACAGGACAAACCTCATTACCTGATGTAGGTGTTATCTGTCTGGAAGTATAAAGAACTGAAGGAGAGACTGAAGTCCTGTACTACCACCCTTTGAGGAAAGAGTTGTTTATTTCCTACAGAAAAGAACTGGCATAAGTGTATTGAGGGGCTTACAACCAACCATCAAATGAACTCAATGCCTATGAAGTTCTGATACCTGTTATGCATACCACAAAAGGGGTGGGAGTATAACAGGCCATTTGAAACTACCATTTGGTATGCGGGGGATGAAGAAGAATTCAGCCACTGAAAAGCGAAACGAGTTTTAGATGTATGTGTTTTTGAAGAACGAGCACCCGAATGATACTTCATCTGGCAGGTCATACCTGCAGTCAAAGAGGCCAAGATGGAAAGAAGAAGGAGTTAATGCTAGTCATTCAGTGTATGTGTCATTGGTGTTGCAGGTTGGGATTGTTTAAATGTCTTTAGACTGCAAAATAGTTGTGGCTTTCAGGAGGATTTTACTATCTGCTACCTCTCAAATGCTGCAAAGTAGAGCTGTAAAAGTTAAAATGTATTACATCATGGGATTTGAGGCAGCAAGGAGTCATGATTTGGTTTTTTGATCTAAGTTTGTGAATAGAACAAGGTGAAAACCTTGAACACGGTTTGAATTTAAACCAACAATGCCTACAAGTTGGCATCAACTGGACAGGGGCCCCATGCTCAGAGTTGTGTTGTGCTACAGGCATCTGATCAGTTCAGTGATGTCATTTTCACAAATTGTCCTTATCTCACTAACATTGTTTGCTCTCTGACTGCTTTCTAGGGCTGCAAAATCCCCATCCGTTGGACTGCCCCTGAAGCTGTCCAGTATCGCAAGTTCACCTCCTCCAGTGATGTCTGGAGCTACGGCATTGTCATGTGGGAGGTGATGTCCTATGGTGAGAGGCCTTACTGGGACATGTCCAATCAGGATGTAAGTTTTAGAAGTGGTGAGAATGTACATCTCCTTCTCTGTCCTCTATCAATTCAAGAAGAAAGTCATACACCACCAAGCGATTGAAACTTGTTTGTCTTTTATTTGCCCAGCTGTGATAAAGCTTTGTTCTTCTTTACCTGCAGGTAATTAATGCCATTGACCAGGACTATCGCCTGCCACCACCCCCAGACTGCCCAACTGCTTTGCACCTGCTGATGCTTGACTGCTGGCAGAAGGAGCGGGTCCAGAGACCCAAATTTGAGCAAATAGTCAGTGCCCTAGATAAAATGATCCGCAAGCCATCTGCCCTCAAAGCCACTGGCGCTGGGAGCAGCAGGTGAGATGAGGATTTAGTGCAAAATAATAGGGCTTGTCTCTCAGTGGGCATCATGAGGAAAAGAAAGCAGTAAATCAGGCTATATAGTATTTTTACCAACCCTCTCATCTGAGACTGCAAATAAAAAGGAAGGAAAAAAAAAATGAGGGAGAGGGTTGGAAGAACTGTATATCCTGACTCACTTAATGGGTGATGAGGAGTTGGGAGTGCTGAATGTGGGGGGGAGATAAATATCTTGATGAGGTGCACTGAGGATGAACATGAGGGAGAGATGTTAGGGACTGAAGGGAGGGACGTATCTGGGTGCAGCTACACAAGATATTCTGTGATCGCACGATACTGTGTGATCGCAAAAGATGATGAACAAGGACCTTATGGACGGAAGGAAAACTGTAGCTGAGACTAATCAGAACTGCAACTTGCAGCCCATATTTTCCAAACCGCATTTTGCAGCCTGATGGAACCAGAGGCAGGAAGTCATCAAAGTACAAGTCTCTGGGGGAGTAAATGGCTGTTGGGCTGATGATGGAATTGCATCCTGCTGGCCTGGAGGGTTTTTCCTCGTGGTTATAAACCTTGTCTCAGTGGAATGTACTCCACAGCTGGGGGAGGGGAAAAGTGTCTACTCATGCCCATTTTACTAAAAGCAACACATAGAGTTATAGATTTGGGACAGACTCAGATGACAGGGAAAAGAGTAAATTGCATGTATAAACAGTCATTTCTTTGGCCTTTTACTGCTATGCTTTTATCTGAAGGGTGTTGGAGCTGAAACAAGGCACTCATTGTCTTATAGGTTACTCTCTGATCCAGGGAGTGCATCTAGGAGAGAGAGAGCTAGTCACAAAGGTAGAAAGTTATAAGGTCTCATTTCTGCCTCAGAAACTTCCTTAGTGCAACTCTTTACCCAGCTAATAGGTCTAGACCCAGAAAGTGTTGAAAGATCTGGGGCAACAAGAAGAGAATGTGCCTGAGAGAATATAAAATGGGAAGGAAGGATCAATTTCTTGGGTTAGGTTGATTGTTTTCAGGCAGAAAAGGGAACACAGGTAGTCTAGAAACGGCATCAAGGTCGGACTTTAGGAATCAGGGCATGAAAAACAAATATTGTTCTCTTCTATTCTGTGCTCTTTAGAGGTTGCATCCTCTTACCTTACTAGTGTGGTCACCTGATGTTGATAACTTGGGTTTTTAGAACCTGCCTCTTTTGCAGACCATCTCAGCCTCTCCTGAGCAACGGCCCTCCAGATTTCCCTTCACTCAGCAATGCCCATGAGTGGTTGGATGCTATCAAGATGGGGCGTTACAAGGAGAATTTTGACCAGGCCGGTCTAGTTACATTTGATGTCATATCACGCATGACTCTCGAGTAAGTAGAGGGGCAGAGAGCAGAAGATACCAGACACTAAGTTTTCCATGCAGAAAGTGAAAGCAGTCTGAGAAATATTTAATAAAGGCTATATGGAGAATACATACACATGAAAAAGGAGATGGAAGCCAAAGCAAAGTAGCTACTGTTTCTTACATCTTATTAGGGCCTCTAGACACTCTCTGTACCACTGTACATTTGTAATCTGTTTCTATAAGCACTAATACTGATCCCATGTACACTACAAAACATATTGTCAGCGTTGCAGAGAGACTTTGATATCAGAATGTTAATGACACCTGCCACAGGTAATAACCACTTTCCAGGGGATGTGTAGAACCAGCCATGCCATATACTGGTTGAATTGTTATGTAGAAGACAGGAGCCAGGAAATGGAACAATCTTAGAGTCGTAAAATTGTAGAATGGTTTGGGCTGGAAAGGGCCTTTAAAGATCACGTAGTCCAACCCCCTTGCAGTGGACAGGGACATCTTTCACTACATCATGTTGCTAAGAGGCCCATCCAACTTGACTCTGAACACTTCGGGTGATGGGGCATCCACAACTTCTCTGAGCACTCTTCCAGTGTCTCACCACCTTAACCATACCATTCCTTATATCCAATCCAAAGCTATCGTATCTCAGTTTAAAACTGTTGCCCCTTGTCCTATTACTACAGGCCCTGGTAAAAAGCCTCTCTCCATCTTTCTTGTAAGCCCCTTTTATATATTGAAAAGCTGAAAGAAGGGGCCTCCAGAGCCTTTTCCAGGTTAAACAACCCCAATTGTCTCAGCCTTTCTTCAAAGGAGAGATGTTCCAGCCCTCTGATCATTTTCATGGCCAATTTCCACTGCTTCTTTTTCTATCATAACCTACCAAGTTCTGCTGACACCGCCTCCACCGACACACATTTGCCAAGCAAAAGCAGATGCCTTGTCAACGGTTTCTCAGACAAAGATGATATCCATACACATTGATTTAGATCTACAGGGAAAGGGGCTGGGACTGTTGAGAACAAGAATCCCATTTTAACACCTTCCACATCCTCTATTCTTTTGCAGAGATATCCAGCATATTGGCATCACCCTCGTTGGTCACCAGAAGAAGATTCTAAACAGCATCCAGCTCATGCGAGTACATTTGAATCAGCTTGAACCAGTTGAAGTGTGATGTTTACACCATCCTTATTCCACTAATATCAAACTCTGGAAAGGTTCTGGAGGAATTCAGAGGGATTTTCACTGTAAGAAAAAGAGATGTCAGTATGCTACTTGAAGACTTACTGCACCCAGAGAGTGCACGCTACATGGCCTGTTCCATGAACAAAAACAAAGCCTTGCCATGATTTGAAAGCAGAGCTAAATAACTGGTGGCATTTAAATGTGGCTGACATCACACATGGGGAACAGGTTGGGGGAGGGAAAGTTATAATAACATGGGAAGGGGATGGAATAATAGCTTGGACTGATCACAAGCACCTATTGTCTCTTCTCGGCCAACAAAAGGTATCAGACCACTTTACAAAGCCATCAGCTGGCTTTATCTGTGGCTGGGAGCACAGCAAAGCTACAGAGACGTAATAAAGGCAACAAAAAAATATCATTTTTTTTCCAAAAGAATCCCGTCATGGTGTGAGAGATTTTTACTCAGATGGAGATAAGTATGTGTATCACTTGGTATGCCAGTTTGGCGGGGAACTCAAGTTCCAGTTAGTGCACAATATGTGGTAAGCAATGAGACATGTCACCTGGTAAAGAGGTTGAGAGTAAAGGGCTCAAAATTCTATGCTATTTCATGTGCAGTTCTGGGTCTGCCCATGATCCAGGAGGAAAGTTTACTAATCCGTTGTGCTGACACAAGGAACAACAAGTCCCTGGTGCTACGCAACTCTGTCTATGGGACTGCAACATAATGGACCAATAAGGATTCCTAGGATCCACCCTGCTGGATTTCCAAGTGGAGAGGGAAACAGGTTCTGTTCCTCACAAGCCCATTCTTGAGAGGAGAGGCCTAAGTTGGGATATTCTGAAATCCTGAGCACCCAGAATTTGGGGTTTGTTCTCTTCTGACCCCCTTACAGATATTGAAGACTGTGACAGAAAAAAATCTGAAGCCCTTTGCTGTTGAAAAATACTTGCTCTTTTTCTCACCCAGGCCAGCTACATCAATGGGTTGAATATTCTTTCTGAAGAAAATGCAAACCTGCAGTAGTCAACTCCAATAGACAATTGGAACAAGGAAGGTGAAACCCTTTCACAAGTTCTTGTCAAGATTTATCAGGGAAGGATACCAGTTCCACAAGTCACTTCATCCTTAAAAAAGGAATAACACTGTCCTTGGAATCAACTATGTTGTCTTGTAGAGGTGAATGAGAATAACCAGAATGACAGAGCTTATGTCTCCCTTCAGACAGACTAGTGCCTGCTTATGGAAAGATCTGCTCTGAGGTGGAGCAGAGCTTCAGGGCTATATTTCTCTGTCTATCCCTATGCAGGAGTATGAAAACATGAAGCTGAGCTTGAGAGGAAAACATAAACTATGCACTTGTCCACCTCACCAGCACAAAGGAAAGGAAATGGAAATGGCCTCGTTAAGCAAGACCACAATGAAAACATTGCTTAAAAAGATATCTTCTTTGTGTTTATAGAGGAAATAACCCCAGCTGTTATGATCTGTGCCCGTCTGTTGGCTCACTGTGAACTAGTCATCAACTTACTGTACTTCTCCAGCTGTCAAGGTTAGAATACCCCAGCTTCTGCAGATACCACTCCTGTAAAGATTTAAGGATTCCCCCAGCCAACCCAGCAACTGAAGACTGAGAAACCACGTTTGGTAGTTATTGAAGAGTCCCATAAGATGATAGGAGGTGCTCCAGAATAGTTGCGATAGAATAGCCAACACAGTTCAGACTCTTTATTACACCATTATAGCAACATATTGGGGTTTTTTTAGTTGAAGAGGGAGAATAGCAGTGCATTCTCTCAAGATATAAAAAGTCAATACAGAAACAATACAAGGAAACAAGATTAAAACATTCACATCAGTACAAAGACAGTATGAAGATTAACAAAAAACCCACATCAGACTAGAGCGAAACCTTAGAAAATTTGAGTCTGTTGCTTTTTAAGGGGTTTCTACAAATGTTTAATACTCACAAATCCGTTTACGTGTACGCTGACTGTCAGCTCCACCTACAGCATCTGAGACTGAACAAGTGTTGTCTTCTTCAGAAAGCATATTGAGCACAAGATGTTGAGGGGAATCTGTGATCTCTAGCACCTTCCAAATGTGTTCATCAGAGAACAACAATGCATGTATGTGCATTCATATATGAGTGTATTCTTGAAGTTCTGTGGACCATTTGGGGAAATACAGCAGGCTATGTTTTCCGTGCCTCGGGTGGTCAAGATTAGTGGAGAAATTAGTGATGTAGTTCAAATCCTGTGGCCTCTTTTCAGCATAGTGGAAACTTACATGCAGAAAATATATTCTCTCTATGCAATGGGAGACAAAATGGGAACCTTGTCTGAATCTTATATCAATGATAATGAGGTTTAATAGACCCTTATAGGGAGCTGCAGTGAAATGAAATGCTTGGTGGTAGTTCAAGCAGTGGGACATTTACTTTTGCATATGAAGTCTATGGAAATGTTGTTTTCGCAGTCAGAGGAAAGGGATTTACTTGCTATACCAAGGCAGGCAAGTGGTGATTGGACGTCATAGATCTCTTCTTCCTCCTGTTCTGAGACAAGCTTGAAATGTTCCTATGGTAGTTCCAAGATGTCAAGTGTCAAGATGTCCTGGCTGTGGCTAGAACCTCATAGGGACAGGGTTGGGGTCACAGATGGAGTGCAAAAAGGTGACTATTTTCTGTAAGAAGTCTCTCCATTCTCTTTTTTCTCAGGATGTTCCCTGCTTTCAGAGTACTTCTTACATAACTTGGGATGCAAAGGCTCTCGTCGCAATGCATCTTATGTTATTTGTCATAATGTCAGTCCTCAAGTCCGCAAGTATGGAGGAAAAGCAGTCATGGCAAAAGCATTAGAAATACGCTGATCTCACTTTTCTCTGTCTTATGTGAAAGCAGATATTGTACATTCCATTTCCACAGACGTTAACTGGGATGTACTGCAGTATATGAAAACTCTCAACAGGTAGGGATGAGAATCAGGAGGGAAAGGAGTGGGACTCCCCTAGGCAACTGATATCTGTCCTTCAGCAGAAGAGTGAGAAACAGTGCAAAAAAGTCTTACAGAGCCATAGTCTTTGCCAGAGAAGCAATGAGAGATTAACAAGTTATTGCTCACATTTACTCCATATGATATCTATAATAAGCAGTGGATAAGAAGATTGAGTAAGTTAAATGCACAGATATGAATGCATAGACTTTCATGAGGGCATTAGGCATTTGTATGAAAACTCAGAAGAGTATTATCTACAGTTGGAAATAATATATTGCAAAGACTAATAGCTCTTCTGCTTGAGGACTGACTTTTCACTATCTGGAAACAGGAAGAAACATCACCTTAAGGCCAGCTGTTTTGGATTATTCCTGATGAGGTTCCTTGCACCTGCCTTTTTTTGTGTCTGTTGCTGGACAGTCCCCCAGACAGACAATTTGGTCTGCACCAGTATGTCAGTTGGTGTACCGTGCTGCGAAAGAGCATGTCAGGCAAGCAAGTTCCCACATATGCTGCTTCAGCAGCCATGTGGAATTCTCAGCCAGGAGCTACATGTCTGTGTAGCCCCTGCCTCACTAAGCCATGACACATTTATGTCAAAAGCAAGCCCTGCTCACCCAGAGGGTTCAAAGACAAGCACTTAAACTAAGCTTTTTGCACCCGTGCCTGAAATTATGTTGAGGAAAGGCTCAGTGACAGTATGACTTACGCAGTGATTTCTGTTTGGCACCCAAGTATCCTGATTGCATGTGCAGATGATATGGCTTGCAGCCCTTATTTTTTGTTTTGTTTGTTTTAAGTTTTAAAATTTTAACATTTAAATTTTGAAATTCAAGCATGTAATAGTTCATACTTTAACAGCAATATACAACTAGGCTGGTTGGAGGAGCACAAGTTGCTTAACGCTACTGAAGGAGAGCTGAAAGAGTCTGTCTGTTTCGTACAAACATATTCGGCACCTGGGACTACCTGGAAAGAAAGAAGCTGTTGTAGTTTCCTTAGTCCCAGACAATTCACATGTTGTTAAGCTGAATGAAACCTCTGGGTGTGGTGGGAAATGATGAGCAACACCAAGGAACTTATCTTTAATAAGCAAACAAAGGTAGAGCTGTCCCTACCGCTGGATCTTGTTTGGTCAGGGATTCCAGCCAACGAATCTACCTTGAGGATAGTCTAAGTGAAGGTAACTGGCCTGAATCCATCCTGCCTTTGGCACACTTTCTCAGCAGTCAGCTACACAGCTCTTGCCCATACAGGTGCAGCTAAGCAACAGATCTCTGTTCAGGAAAAAAAAAACAAAAAACGATTCTTTCTCTGCCCTGAAACCAGTGGATGCTAGAGGGGGCAATGCAATGAGCTGTTCACGTGTATTCCACACTAGCGACTATTCATGAGTATTGAGCGCCCGAAGGATTGTAGATTACATGTAAATTTGAATCTCTGGATGTCATTAAAAGGCAGTAAGGAAAAGCAAACCTCATGTCCGACTAAAAAGCTAGTCTAATCCTTCAGTTTTCAAATCTATACAGAAAAAATGTCACCTCCCTCAGAATTTACATTTTGTTGTGGCATTCAAGATCATCATGCTCTGTGTATGAACCTGCTCCATTTCTGCATTACTGAGAGGGCTGCACTGAGCCAATAAGAAAACACTGTGTCTTCTTCTAGAGCTTGCCATTTTGTAGCTTGGACCTGTTCAAAGAGGAGTTACTACCCCCTGGTGTTCTGTTTGCTATGTGAAAGACAGAAAAGAAAGCTTAACTGCCCTCAAAAAGCCTTGCAGCTTATATATTTTATCTCCCTTTTCTGGGTGATGAGAAAACTCTCAGTTGAAACGTGTAGATTCATGAAAACATACCAAGATTTCTTTCTAGTTTCTTCCATGACCTTTGTTCTTCGAACAAACAGAGTAATGTGGTCTTTTAGTCAACTGCTGTAAGAGCAAGTCACAAGTATGAGTACGGTGGGTTGGCATCTTGACATCTATGCCTCAACTAGTTAATAGAGTTTGGTCTGTTATTTGTGTCTTTTATATAAGACCAAGTGTGCTTAGCTGACAGCAATAATGTTGTTTCCTTCTGAAAACTAATCCCTTGAACTCAAGCCATCATAAGTAAGGTTGGATATTTTCTAGTTTACAGTGGCAAGGAAATTATACACACTGATGGCTAAAACTAGAATTTTAGTTACATCTCTGCAACTCTCTGATTGCATTTTGGTAACTTTTATACAAACCTACTACTGTCCATGCATCTGGACAGCTGTAAGAGGCTGATCATTTATGAACAATTCCGTTGTGGAGAACAGACTCTAGTCCTCTTTGAACTATATTGACTCTGCAAGTGAGCAGCAGATTAAAAATAAGAAATTTATTCAGAGAAGTCAGCTACTTTCACAGACATGAATGAGAAGACACTATCTGAAATAAGTTATTTAAAAATACATCTGTTAGTGTTGCTCTGTTAAAAAGGACAGTAATTATAATGTACCCTAATGTCTCTACTATAAGTTTACTTGCAAAATTGTTGCTATTTTTAAACTGTCATCTCTGCAGCCTTATAACAAGAACAAAATAACAACAATAATAACAATTATCATGATAAATAAATGTGGTTTTCCCCAATGAAGACAAGTACAGTAAAAATAGCAGTAGTCCAACAGCTGGGTTGGCTGTGATTTGTACTGTCAATCGAGTATTTTTTTGATAGGCGAAACATTGAAAACTGAAAGTCTATCTAAACCTACTAATTAGGAAAGTAAATGTCAGCTTAGGGACATACTTAGGATCATGTGAACAGCTGCTTAACTCCATGCATACAGAAATTAGTGAGGATATAATATTTATTGTTAGGACTGCACTGTTTTTATTCAAATTTAGGATGCTCTTTGGATTTGTCTAGAAAATAGTACTAAGTTATTAAGTTAACACTGAGGATCTTAGGTTGAGTAGCTTCACGTAAATGTATATCAAAATCAATTTCTCTTATGCAGCCACAGTCTGGAGCAGCACAATTGGCAAGCTGGACTCTAAGTTCAGCTTTCAGTACCACAGCCCTAGGTGAGGTCCCTTTTCTTATGGCTGTGAGATTATGCCTTCCCTTGAGAATGGAATTGGATATGCTTTTTGTGTGCAAGCAATAATATCTGTCCTTAATCTTTGTTTGACAAGGTCAAACAATGTGAGATAATTTCCATGCCACCTAGGTGTCATCCGAGACACTTAGGTAGGACATAGGAATTGTTTAAAGGAGTGCAATTCAGGAGTGGAATGAATGGAAAAGAACTGGATGATACTTAAGATTAAGCAAGAAGAGACATTTTCTAGCAGTGATGGTTTATGGAGCTGTGACTATGCTCAGACATTTACTTAGGACCCTTATAAGCTGTGTTCCTCACTTTATAGAGCAGATCCTCCTGGAAACTCTGCTAAGGCACATGGAAAAAGGGAGGTGATAGGTGGCAGCCAACATGGCTTCACCAAGGGCAAGTCATGCCTGACACATTCGGTGGCCTTCTACAAGGGGGTTACAGCAGTAGTGGGCAAGGGAAGAGCAACTGACATCATCTACCTGGACTTGTGCAAAGTGTTAGACACTTTCCCGCACAACATCCTGGTGTCTAAATTGGAGACATATGGATTTGACAGATGGACTACTCTGTGGATAAGGAACTGGCTGGATGGTCGCACTCACAGAGTTGCAGTCAATGGCTCAATGCCCAAGGGGTGACCAGTGATGAGTGGTATTCCTCAGGGGTCATTACTGGGACCCGTAGTGTTCAACATCTTTGTTGGTGACATGGACAGTGGGATTGAGTGCACCCTCAGAAAATTTGCTGATGACACCAAGCTGTGTGGTTAACACGCTGGAGGGGAGGGATGCTATCCAGAGGGACCTGGACAGGCTGGAGAGATGAGCCCATGCAAACCTCAGGAAGTTCAACAAGGCCAAGTTCAAGGTCCTGCATGTGGATCAGGGGAATCCCATGCACAAGTACAGGCTGGGAGCAGAATGGATTGAGAACCATCCTGAGGACAAGGACTTGGGGGTGTTGGTTGATGAGAAGCTCAACATGACCCAGCAACGTGCACTTGCAGCCCAGAAAGCCAACTGCATCTTGGGCTGCATCAGAAGAGTGGCCAGCAGGTCACGGGAGGTGACTCTCCCTCTCTACTCTGCTCTTGTGAGACTCCACCTGGAGTACTGCATCCAGCTCTGGAGTCAGCACAAGAAGGACATGGCCCTGTTGGAGCAGGTCCAAAGGAGGGCCACAAAGATGATCAGAGGGCTGGAGCACCTCTCCTGTTAAGCCAGGCTGAGAGAGTTGAGGTTGTTCAGCCTGGAGAAGGGAAGGCTCTGGGGAGACCTTATAGTGGCTTTCCAGTACCTAAAGGGGGCCTACAGGAAAGCTGGGGAGGGACTTTTTACACGGGCATGTAGTGATAGGACGAAGGGTAACGGCTTCAAATTGGAAGAGGATAGATCCAGAATAGATATCAGGAAGAAATGTTTCACTCTGAGGATGGTAAGGCACTGGAACAGTTTAACCAGGGAAGTTGTGGATTCCCTATCCCTGGAGGTGTTCAAGACCAGATTGGATGGGGCTTTGAGCAACCTGGTCTAGTGGGAAATGTCCTTGCCCATGGCAGGGGGGTTGGAACTCAATGATCTTTAAGGTCCCTTCTAACTGTCCATTCTATGATTCTATGATGTCAGTATGTTCCTTACTTTGGGATGAACTGTAGATAAAAATTCTCTAGTTGGTGTATGAGAGTGGGACATAATGTAACGTAACAATGTTTTTAAAGCTCTGATTCTGTCTTTTTCCTGATTCTTATCCAGCCTCAGATTTCAGAACTCCACATCAGATCCCAACAATCCCATCCTGCATTATGCGGTTTGTTTCACTGGGTCTAACTTCTTAGAACAGGCTAGTCCTTCCTAATAGGTTTACACACAAATTTACCATGTTTAGTTGTCTAACAGACCTTACCTGAGATACCATCTGTCCCCTAGACCATATTTGTGGCCACAGATTTCAGAGGAAGGACAGAGGCATCATGGAAGAAGCTTCCTCTACAGTATGGCAGTAGTAGAAACAACATGCAGTAAATAAATAAGTGAATAAATAAGGATTTGCAGGCATTGAGGGATGCAAAAACAGTATTTCCATAGTTGCTATGAGACCAACATAGCAAAGATAAAATCCACATTTCTAATCACCTTTAAATTCATGAAGCATTTACTTGTACTTCTCATCTAGCCCTACCTTTTCTCATAAGAATTCAGTTCTTCTCTCCATAAAAAAAAAGTCTGTCCCCAGTCTGTCCCTTCCAGGACTGGCAAGCAGTCTGTCCCTTCCAACACACTCATCATAATTCACAACAGGGAGTTACCTAGCTGAACAGTTTTCTCACCTGTGCTCTCCAAAGGTCATCTTGCTCATGAGCCACTCTCCAGTGGATGCCACCCATCATGGCAATGAGCAAGTTGGGCATAAGGAGTCACAACAGCAAAGGCTGAGTAAGTGATGCCATACATGAAGGGTAGGTCCACTCCATAGTTGGCAGCCCCATCAATGATGGTGAGGAAGCACTCAAAGGTGCTAAAAGTGCCATGGGCTAGTTGTGGAAGTAGCCCAGCTCATCGGGATCCTGGGTGTGGGAGATGATGTAAAAAGCTAAGAGAAAAGAAGAGGAAAAGGAAGAAGAAAAGGAAAAAAACCCACGACTTCCATCATGGCTTTGGCTGGTGTAATCTGATTATCTCTGTAAACTACAACATCGGATTTTAGCCTAAACAATGGGACAAGACAGCCACATCTCCTAAGTGTGTCTAAGTTTATTTACTTACAACTACTTCAGATAGCTCTTCTTATGGTTTTCAAGGCTCCTGAGTTCAGCGTCCTATAATATACTGATGGGCCACTATTCTGTTCTCACCTCCTGAGTTATCCAAGCAGGCTGGAATGAAAGAAGTATAATGGCTACATCATGCAGACATTATGTCAGAAGACAAACACAATGCCTGGCTATGCTGTATTCAATCATACACTTCGGGAAATTTTAGGGAACACATCAGTAACAACAGTAAATCCATATTGCTTCTGAAGAAGAATGAGAAGAATGTAGATCGTCTCTGACTACAGGTATTGGAATTTTTCAGAAGTTAGATCAAAATCCAGCAGTCCTGTTCTCTTCCTTTGAATTCCTATCTTGAATTTAGATCCTCTGAATAAGCCCTCCCTTTATGGACCCAAGTCTGCACATGAGATCTCCAAATATCATCTGCAGGTTACTATCAATAAGACCAAGTCTTCTCACAAAGAACCATGAGAGTATTGCCGTGGATATTAAGGCAGAAGAGGGAACATTGATCATCTAGTCTGATCTCCTTTAACCTCCAGGACATTACATTTGACCTCCTTTACCTTGGACTGCTTTTCCCCATGGCTACTCAATCTTATCATTATGATAATTTTTAATTGCAGTTTGCCTGGCACTTTTTGTACATTACCTACTTAGAATAAAGAGCTGTTTGTAATGTGGTGTTTCTGCATTTTCCACCATCATCAGGTCACATATTCACTTCTTTATACTCTAAAAAATTGAAATATTTAAATGTCTCCCTGTCAGACATCTCATTTGGCCCTCTCATCATTGTTATGATTCTCTTCTTCATCACATTTTTGGGCATCCTTTTTAAGAGCCAAATATCAAGAACACACAAAATCAGGCTCACTAATACAATAAATGGACAGAAAACCAGCCTCTCACACTGACTCTATTCACTGTTTATTCACCCACAGACTGCAGTAGGCCTTTCACAATTAAGTTCTTTGGCTGCTAGGACACCCAGGTCCTTCTGACTTAAATGTTTTTTTAGGAAATCCGTTCTGTATAGATAGAATGTGCACTCTTTTTTCCCACCTGTCAAGGACTTTCCTTAGATAAGAGTTTTCAAAAGATTGATCTTTGTATTGACATTACAATGTTAAGCAGTCTTTAATCTGTATTATCAACTGATTCTGAAAAATAATAGACTGTAAAATGGCTCATAGGTCAAGTTTGGACCATATAAGGTCCATTTTATCAGAGCTTTGCTGTCCGAATCTCAAACCAAATACTGACAAGAAACACCTGAATTAAGGAAAGTATATCAGTGTTTGCCACTTCTTCCCTGGACACAGTTTTTCTTTTCTTGTTCAGTACTTCCTTGACAGAAGAATCAGGCATCTAGCTATGCCTGAGTTGTAAACCCTTCTTAAATAGAGTGAGGGCTGAACCTGTGTCTTCAATTTGCTGAAACTCCAGAGGCAAAGGAGTCCCAAATCCTGGGCTAATGCTTTTTTGTTGTTGTTGTTGTTGTTGTTGTTGTTGTTGTTACAGTTAGGGATTTACAAGTATAAAATGTTTAAACAAGGAAAGCAACCCAGAATTTTTGTCTCCGTCACCTAAAAATGTAATGGCCTTATCAAAGGTACGCCTTACCACCTGCCAAATATTTGTTCATTACTGCTGTTTTGTATGCTATCAATTTTTTTTCATGCCTGCTTTGGTTTGTTAGGTATATTCAGAGAGTACCTATCAGATCATGTCCCTTGAAAGGTATAGTCAGAGCAAAGCTAGACGAGATAAACTCTAAGTCACATATGTGTGATCTGATGGGTAAGCATAGCAGCAGTATCCTAGGATCTAAAATAACTCAGTCAACAAAATCTTGAACAACTATATCCTCTTACCTAATTAGATCAGGTGGGGTAACTATGGATCACAGGCTTGGGCATTTAGGTGTTAGTCTTTTGTAGATCTGGATGCTCATGCTGTAAAATTATCCTGTTATTTATTATACAACTCTAACGATACTGGGCTGTTGGGGTTGCATGGGACTGCAGTGTATGTGTTCCATCATAGCAACTCAATGGTTTGTCCACACATCGCTTGGGATCTGTGATCCTACTCACATGGGAACTTACCATGTGAATTGTCTAGTATTTTGATCTGATGATAGAAATGAAAAATAACCTGAACCCTTCCAGTTTTGTTTTCAAATTTATCCATCATAGTCAAGATCCTGATATCAAAGTCAAGATACTGAACTACTCTTACATTCTTAAGTAATGGTATACTTAATATCCTAGTCATCAACCTAGGCTACTTTTTCACTTTTTGGCATACCAAGTCCAATCAAGGGTCCAAATCAAGGAACTCCTCTGTCTTGCTTCTTGCTTGGTCATCAGGTCCTCTGTCTTGTTTGATCATCTGGTTAGATGGCAGCATAGACAAAACAAAGTATAGATTTATCTTTATTCCCATGAATGTAAACTGGAGAACTAATTTAATTTTCTTCAGGCTTGTAGTGTACCAGTGAATAACATATGGAATATTTTTTGCTCTGAGGATGAAGACTACCATCCAAAGGGAGGACTTTAATATGCTGACAGCAGAATAACTTGATGCTCTAAATCAACATGTTGAAGTGTCTGTGAGAGGTGGCTATAAAATAAGACTGTTTCCTGCTCCATAAAATTGTTGTTCTATTTATCCCTTAAATCATAAAAATCAAAAACCATTTTATAGCAGTATCACAGTCAACATTTTTATTTATGCAAATGCAGAAATTTTAAAATATTATTTTTAGTGTGTTTTCCCCAATAAAGGGGAAATGGCATGCTTTTCCAAAAGTGTCACCTCTTAGTGTTAACTATGGGCAAGAAGTTAAAGCACCCCACCAAAACTTAGACATAGGAACCAGATCTTGTAGACTGATGCTCTGTTCCAACTTAGTGATTCTCTCTGCCATGATGACCATTTAAAGTGATTGCCTTTAGCTTGTGCTATTTGAAGAACCTTACTTCTCCCTTACTGATAATGTTCCCTCTCTAATTCTACCACTGGTGTTCCCAATTCAAGAACTAGCTCTGTTCCCTCAATTTCAAGCACCATATCATAGAATCATAGAACCATAAAATCATAGAATCATAGATTCATAAAATGGTTTGTATCGGAAGGGACCTTTAAAGATCATCTAGTCCAATCCCACCCTGCCATAAGCAGTAACATCTTTGACTAGATCATGTTGCTAAGAGGCCCATCCAACTTGACTTTGAACAATTCCAGTGATGGGGCATCCACAAATCCTCTGGGAAACCTGCTGTAGTGTCTCACCATCCTCATCATAACAAATTTCTTCCTTATATCTAGTCTAAAGCTGCCAGCTTTCGGTCTAAAACCATTGCCCCTTGTCCTGTTACTACAGGGCCTTGTAAAAACTCTCTCTCCATTTTTCTTGTAAGCTCCCTTTATATATTGAAAGGCCACTATAAGGTATCCCCAGAGGCTTCTCTTCTCCAGGCTGAACAACCACAACTTTCTCAGCCTTTCTTCATAGGAGAGATGTTCATAGAATCATAGAGTCATAGAATCATAGAATGGTTCAGGTTGGAAGGGACCTTGAAGATCATTGAGTTCCAACCCCCCTGCCATGGGCAGAGACACCTCCCACTAGACCAGGTTGCTCAAAGCCC
Source organism: Vanellus vanellus (assembly GCF_965231255.1). Lineage (NCBI taxonomy): Eukaryota > Metazoa > Chordata > Aves > Charadriiformes > Charadriidae > Vanellus > Vanellus vanellus. The sequence continues at coordinate 87,483,058 of NC_138905.1, forward strand.
CATCCAGTCTGGCCTTAAACACCTCCAGGGATGCAACTTGCACAACTTCTCTGGGAAACCTGCTCCAGTGCCTTACCACCCTCAGAGAGAAAAATTTCTTCCTAATAGCTAATCTAAATCTACCCTCTTCCAGTTTGAAGCCTTTTCCCCTTGTCCTATCACTACATGCCTGTGTAAAAAGTCCCTCCCCAGCTTTCCTGTAGGCCCCCTTTAGGTACTGGAAGGCCGCTATAAGGTGTCCCCAGAGCCTTCTTTTCTCCAGGCTGAACAATCCCAACTCCCTCAGCCTGGCTTAACAGGAGAGGTGCTCCAGATCCCTGATCATCTTTGTGGCCCTCCTTTGGACCTGCTCCAACAGGGCCATGTCTTTCCTATGTTGGGCACTCCAGAGCTGGATGCGGTACTCCAGGTGGGGTCTCACCAGAGAAGAGGGGCAAAATCACCTCCCTTGACCTGCTGGCCACTCTTCTGATGCAGCCCAGGATGCAGTTGGCTTTCTGGGCTGCAAGTGCACATTGCTGGGTCATGTTGAGCTTCTCATCAATCAGCACTCCCAAGTCCCTCTCCTCAGGGCTGCTCTTGATCCATTCACCATCCAGCCTGTATTTGTGCTTGGGATTGCCCCGACCCAGGTGCAGGACCTTGCATTTGGCCTTGTTGAACTTCCTGAGGTTTGCATGGGCCCACCTCTTCAGCCTGTCCAAGTCTTTCTGTATGACATCCCTCCCCTCCTGTGTGTCTACCTCGCCACACAGCTTGGTATCATCAGCAAACTTGCTGAGGGTACACACGATCCCATTGTCCATGTAACCAACAAAGATGTTAAACAACACTAGTCTCAGTAATGACCACTGGGGAACACCACTCATCACTGGTCTCCACTTGGTCATCGAGGTGTTGACCACAACTATTCCAGTGTGACTGTCCAGTCAGTTTCATATCCAACAAGTGGTTCATCTGTCGAATCCATGTCTGTCCAATTTAGAGACCAGGATGTTGTGTGGGACAGCGTCAAGTGCTCTGCACAAGTCCAGGTAGATGATGGCTGTTGCTCTTCTCTTGTCCACTACTGGCTGTAACCCCCTCATAGAAGGCCACCAAATTTGTCTGGCATGACTTGCGCTTGGTGAAACCATGCTGGCTGCCACCTATCACCTCTTTTTTTTCCATGTGCATTAGCAGAGTTTCCAGGAGGATCTGCTCCATGATCTTGCCAGGCACAGAGGTGAGACTGACTTCCCTGCAATTTCCTGGGTCTTCCTTTTTTCCCTTTTTGAAAATAGGGCATGTTCCATGCCTCTGATCATTTTCGTGACACTCTTCTGGAGCTGCTCTAACATGTCCATGGCTTTCTTGTGCTGGGGCCCCCCAGAAATGGATGCACTACTTCAGGTGGGGTCACATGAGAGCAGAGTAGAGGGTCAGAATCACCTCTCTCTACCTGCTAGCCACGCTTCTTTTTATGCAGCCCAGGATACAGTTGGCTGTTTGGGCTCCAAGTGCATGTGGTCAGATGACATACAATTTTTCATCCACAAGTATCCCAAAGTCCTTCTCCACAGGGCTGCTCTCAAGCCATTCATCCCCCAGTCTGTACTGATCCTGGTGATTACCGCAACCCAGGTGCAGGACCTTGCACCAAGCTTTGTTGAGCTTCATGATGTTCACATGAGCCCATTCTTCAGGCCTGTCTGGGTCTCTCTGGATGGCATCCCTTCCCTCAAGCACGTCAAGTGCACCGCTCAGCTTGGTGTCATCCACAGACTTGATGAGGGTGCATTCAATCCCACTATCAATGACACACTGATGAAGGTATTAAATATTGGTTCCAGCACAGACCCTTGAGGACACCACTCGTTACTGGTTGCCACTTGGACATTGAACCATTGACTGTAACTCTTCAGGCACAGCCATCCTTACCCATCTAATAGTCCATCCCATCAAACCCATATCTCTCCAATTTAGCAGCAAGAATGTTGGGGGGGACTATATCAAAGGCCTTACAGAAGTCCAGGTAGATGACATCTGTAGCTCTTCTGTTGTCAACTGATGTAGTCACTTCATTGTAGAAGGCCACTAGATTAGTTAGGCAAAACTTGCACTTGGTGAAGCCATGTTGGCTGTCTCTAATCCCTCTTTTCTGTATGTTTCAACATATCTTCGAGGAGGATCTGTTCCATGATTTTACTGGGCAGATAAGTGTGACTGGCTGGTACATCCCAGGGTCCTCCTTTTTACCCTTCTCAAAAATGGGGGTGAAGTTTCCCTTTTTCCAGTCACTGGCGATTTCACCTGACTGCCATGACTTTTCAAATACGATGGAAAGTGGCTTGGCTAATCAGCTAATTCTCTCAGGACTATGGGATGCATCTCGTCAGGTCTCATGGACTTATGTACACTAAAGTCCCTTAGGTGGTGTTTATGCTGAACTTCACTTACAATGAGTGGGACTTCATTCCCCTAGTCCCTGCCTTGAGGTTCAGGGGCTTGAGAGATGTGGCAAGAGAAATTACCATAGAAAACTGAGGCAAAAAAATTGTTTTGTACCTCAGCATTCTCCATGTAGGTTTTCACCACTTCTCCTGTCTTATTTATCAGGGTGGCAGAGAAGGGCCGGTGGGTGTAGATTTTCTTTAATCCTCCTTTTCTGGACCAATTTACCTGTAGAAGCCCTTCTTATTATTCTTTCCATCCCTTGCCAAAGTCAGCTCCAGCTGTGCCTTAGCTTTCCTCGCCCCATGCCTACACATTCAGGTAGCATCCCTATATTCTTCCCAGGATACATGGTCCCTGGTTTCACTGCCTATGCATTTCCTTTGTATACTTTAATTTGACCAGGAGGTTCTTACTGAGCCATTCTGGTCTCCTGCCCTACTTGCCTGATTTATTACACATGAAGATCCAGAGCTCTTGCACTCTAAGAAAAATGTCCTTAAAGAGCTGCCAGCTCTGTTTAGCTCCTTTAACCCTGAGAGGGTTAGCCACTCTTCCAAAAAGCCTGAGCTACAACCTGGGCCTATACTTATGTATGAAATGATTCTAAAACTGCTAGGCTGTGTAGCTGTCCTTGACACATTTATTAGTTTTTCTCTCACAGTCAAAGGACTTCTTTAACTTGCCTTCTGGATCATGATGGTAAGGGGACCGAATGTCTGGAAGCCTTGTGTGATGTACATGATGTTGCACCATGCTAGTGTCAGGGCAAAGGACATTGGGCATCACCGCACCATTTGTGCTGGTGAAACGCATCACTATGGTTACCAGAATTACGCAAGCATATGTGATGCTGCAAAGAAAGAAGAGGCAAAAATACAGAGTTAGAATCACACCTTCTCCTACATCCCTGCCCATCAGATACCTTCCATTTGTTAACGTTCCTTGACACCCTCCTCCCTCCGTCTATAAAATGGAAATGTTGCTACATACATCACAGAAACAAATCTCTCAGAAATCTGGAAGAGTGGGACCTTACCTGATGATGTGGAAAAGCCCTCCCAAGGTGGTTTGTGGTTTGTATTTGGTTGCTCAAGCTCTGAAGATATCTGGAATCTAAGAGGTATACACTGTTTACATTTGTATTCAGTCAAAGTCTAAACTGAGAAAATACTATAAATGTAAACTGTTCTTATTTACCTTCAGGATCAATATTATTACAGCCCCTGTCACTGTGACCAGTTCCCCCACCAGCCATAGGTTATCTTCAGGAGTCACATAAGGTTCCTGAAAGAGATCTCACTACGTTAGAAACTGACAAAGATATGACCATAAGGCTCCATATAAGTAGTCCCAGTGGTGACCAACACAAACAAATCCTCCTTATGGTACAACTTCTGTCATAATTCTTAGTGTTATTATGAAAATCTGCAGCCTAGCGAACTGAGCATGACTTAGTTAAAGGAAAACTGATTTAGGTGTCAGGTGCTAACAAAAGATAGCTACCTAATCAACTCAAAGTCAGGCTCACAGTTGTAGACAATCTAGTAGAGGATGATTTTCAGAGGTTCTGGGCATTTGAACTGCCAAAGAGTTCACCTGGAGTTGTGGATACCTATTCCACAGAATACAGGCCTAGTGTCAATTGAACTGGGGCACTAGAAAGCACAAAGAGCTTTGGATTTTCTTCTCTTCCATGACTTTGTTTCCTCATCTGATTGGAAATAAATTGTCAGTTTCTGAGAGGTATTGATAAGCAGAGCTCTCCATTAACACCTTTACATACCTTTCACACACGAGAACAAGAAGAGAATGAGGGAAGAGGTTTTGAGTATAAAAGCCTAATACAGAATCACATAATAGCCACTTGTTTAGCTAGACCACATAGTGGGGACCCGTCCCCCATCTTGACTATATCATGTAGCCTAAATGTCCCCAGAACTGGAAGTAGCCAGCTTTAGAATGCCTTAAAATTTTGGACAGTGGTAGGATTTAGGTGTGCTTCTCAGGAGGAAGTGCTACTTCTTCCTTTGTAGTGACAAAGGAAGAGAAATATTGCATAGACAGGCACAGGCATGACCATAACTGTGGCTCCCTAAATAATGGGCAATCTATTGCAGTGTCATGCTGAGTTTCAGTGCAAGCCATAAAAGCTTGTTCAGGAACTCCAAATATGCTTCTAGAACATACTGAAGCCTATGCTGCCTTGTTATTTTGACCTGGGAAAGTTAGGGTGAAGCTCTTGAGTCACTCCATTATGTCTGTAGGGTGGCAGTCTTCTGCAGTCATTCCTAACCCAGGTGGCTGACACTAAAGACTCCCTGTGTAGGCTTAGTCACTTTGGGATATGAAGGGGACGTGAAGATCAGATACCTGCAGCAGTTTCTGTACATTTATAGTATTGTCTCTTTGATCTGTTTTGGTGTTGTCTTCAAGCTTCAGAGATCGGTAAAAGCAGCACATGGTGAAGCAGATCATGTAGAGCACATAGAACACAGCCAGGATAAAGAAACAGCTATGTCCATATTTATTCCACTTCAGACTCACCAGCTCAGTAATAGGAGTAAGATCAAGGATCATCTGTGCCTCAGAAAAGAAACCAAGCTAAATTTACATTGTCTATCAGGAGAAGAGTAACCTATAAACAACTCACCCCAAACTGGGAAGAAGTTACCAAAACCCAAGATGAAGTAGAACCTTGCAGTCTTTTCTGTACCTCACTGTAAAACACAAATGATCAAAGCGCCACAGGCAGAGAAAGGCTAATAGCAAAAGCAACAGTTTTTCTCACTGAGCTATTCACTGCTTTACTGCAGCTGCACCTGTTTAAAGACCCGGTGTACTCACCAGATAAAAAATTCCATGATGACAACAGAGAAAGAAAGTAGGATAAGGGGGCACTTAGGAGGAAAAGAGGGCACTGGGACCAGGCCGTTCTTGGACATTCAGCCCAAATTCCTCTGAGATTACACCAGTCGTGATGTTCCACTCTAACAGCTGCACTCCTAGCTGTCAACACATGGACAAAGTGTGCAAAACTTTCTCAGTAAAAGAAGAAGTTAAAGATCAAATCATATACTTTTCTGTTCATTGTGTTGATGATAAGTTCCAAGAGAGAATGGTCATCTTCCCATGAGTCAATCTCTGTGAGGTCATACAATGTGGAGGTCAAAGGGTCAAAATTCCACTGGACATGTTTTTTTCCTGCATGAGGTGCTGAAACATCTAATTAATGAGGTGGGAACAACTGAAGAAAATAGAAATATTTACTTAAACCAATCTGTATAGTCTTCCCAGATTTCCCAACTGCCTTGCTGTCCTGTAAAGGGAGAATGGACTTGTCAGTCTCTGGTGTTACCAGTTTCTCAAGCTAAGTAAGCTGATCTAGGTCAGTAGCAGGGTGGAAAGACTTCCAAAAATCCCCATGTCTTACAAGCATTAACAGCTTAAGAGAGGTCCTCTTTTCCCTCAGCCAGGACTGATCCAAGACCTTGCTGTAATGTTAAGTGATTAGTATCAGATGTTTTATCTCCTAGGTCACTACTGACCAGACTTAGTGCTCTGATACACTGTAGGGTAACTTGTTGATGATGATGCAAGAGTTGAGAAGTTCCCTCTGGATCAGCACAGGTCCAGTCTTACCACTTTTCACCTTGGGCAGCTGCATTTCTGCATCTAAATGGTCCCATACACAGGTAATCCATCAACTCCTTCAGTTCAGGAACCTTGTTCAGTTCAGGAACCTCGTACTATAGCACTCTTACAGTGAAGTGACAGCAGCAGAAACAGTTTGGGAAAATGGGATAGCCCATAATTTACACAAACCTGAAAGAGATTATTGAACAGTTCTTACCCAAGGAGCCTTGTGCTCTGATATCAGCTTCATTTTCAATGAGTAAATACACAGTTTCCTCACTCACAGCACAGTCAGCAAAAGACAAAATGTGTTTTCCTGAAGAGCAGTTAAAAGAAATACAGGAAATAACATAAAGTTAAAAAAAACTAATGAACGAATCAGAAAAACTGTGTCAAAAATGTCTCCATTTACAGACCACCACTTAATTTGAAATTCCCACAACAACATTCCAAAATGATTTGCTGAAGGTGAAAGCAGCAGAAGAATCTCAAGGCTTTGCCTGAGAAAGACAGAAAGTGATTTTGACAAGAATCAAGTCACAGCAAAGAGTAAAGGCAGAGCAAATGAAAGATGTATGTTCTTCAGAGGAGAAAGTGTTCAGGAAAGACAGAGAACTACTGGAGAGAGTCCAGCAGAGGGCTACAAAGATGATCAAGGGAATGGTGCACCTCCCATGAGGAAGGGCTGTGAGACCTGGGTGTGTTTAGCCTGCAGAAGAGAAGACTGAGAGGGGATCTTACCAATGCTTATAAATATCTAAAGGGTGAGTGTTGAGAGGGTGAGGCCAGACTCTTTTCAGTGGTGCCCAGCAAGAGGACAGGGGGCAGTGGGCACAAACTGGAACACAGGAAGTTTCGTCTGAACGTCAGGAAAAGCTTCTTTACTTTAAGGGTGACAGAGGAGTGGAACAGGCTGCCCAGAGAGGTTGTGGAGTCTCCTTCTCTGGAGATATTTGAAACCCGCCTGGATGCGGTCCTGTGCAACCTGCTCTGGGTGACTGCTTTGGCAGAGGGTTTGGAGTAGATGATCTCCAGAAGTCTCTTCCAACCCTGACCATTCTGTGATTCTGAAATTCTGTGATGTGATGTGATCTGACATGAAGACTATAGGAGACAACAGGAGAAAGAAATGCATTCACATGAGTAAGAAATAGGAAAGACAGATGACTAAATCACAAGTTGCTGTGCACTCTGAAGCAATGATCTTTAATTTCAAAATGGTAGATAAGAAACTCTATTAATAATTTCATACATATATATATATATATATACTTTCAGTCAGTTACATTTTAAATGAACAATATCACTGGCACAAAGCCATCTGGTTTACTTTAAGGGGCAAAGCATGAAGCCAGGGCTGATATCAAATATTTCCTTACAACATGTATGGACCCACAGAACCGTTCCATTTAAGAAGAAAACATTATTCAACAATACGGATACATTTGCAGGATCTGCACTTTTGTTCTTCAGATCATTTTATGCTGACTTTGGTTTGGTATTACTTTCCACACACATCAGAATTTCATATTGCATAATTCCATTCACAGTTGAAGCTGCTGAATTTTTTCATAGTTGGATATGGAAAAGCTGATGCTCTTGGGCACAAGAGAAAATACAGTATGAAGTTTCAGATTAGTTGTATTAGTGCTGTAATGGGTGATAGTGTAGTCATTAACAGCTTTTGTCAGTGTCATTATATTACAGAGTTAACACCCGGGATTAAAGTTTGGTCCTTCGTTTAGCTGTATCAGGCTGCCTGCAGGCTCAGACAGGCATTTCCCCTTGGGTAATAGTTCCACTTTGGTACATGGACTAAAGATTACTTCCTTTTTTAACTAAGACCAAACTTTTGGGGCAAAGTTCTCTGACAAGACTTGCCTTCCTTGGCAATTCTGAAGTTAGGGTTTATAAAGACACGTGGACATGCTACTGATTAGACAGGTTGATAGAAAGAGGAAGAAAAGGAGGACAGATGCAAAGACACCCAGCTGGCATGTCACAAATAAAGACATCGCAGCAGTCACATTAGGAGTGACTTTGTAGAAGACATTCTGGATTTTATCCTTTGAGAAGGACCACAGGATCTGACCTAGTCTGTCGTCCACGCGGTCTTTAATTTGTTTTGAACCAAAGACAGATACTACAACTGTAAAATTAATTGCCACACAGAATGAACAATATTGACTCTCAGCATTTCTTATTGAAGTGTTTTAGCACCTTGTTTATTCCTCTTATGTTCCTACTCATATTTTTACACTCCTGTAATAGTTTCTATGTGAGTATCTCAATCATTGGAAATGTTCACCAAATTTTACATCAGCCTTTGTTTACAGCTCTGAAATAACTCATGATGTTTTACAGATGGAGAAACTGAGGCACAGAGAAATGAGTAACTCCGTTCGGAGACAGGCAAATGACCATAGCTAGGTTTCCCACATAAATCACTATATTCCCTACTTCCTTTCAGACTTTTTACGAAATAAGAGGATGCAATTCTCTAAATTTGTAATGTAAATTTGTAATGTCTTGTTCTGGTGACCTAAACCATGACATGTCTGAATAATGTAACGTTTACCCTGAAATTTAGGCAAAATAACAGGATCAATCCTGCTGCTCCTGAGGACTACATGAATGTACAAGAGCTACAGACACATTCTCCTCTCATTAAGTGGGTTTGGTCAGGGAAGAGGCTCCTCCCCAGGACTGTGTACATTGCTTCTTCGGGTATGTCCCTGTGTAGCGACATCTGCGAGAATGAGCTTCAGAGAGGAAAAGCATCATCTTCTGAATCCATATTGCTTCTTGCAGCACTGAAACATATCTGCAGAGATTATCACAAAATGATCTTGCTCAATTATCAATCCAGAAAAATCAAACGGGAATGAGAAATGGAGAAAAAGTGTCGAGAACAGGATATATTCAAAGGACAAAATTAACTTCTGTGGGTTTTACGTCATCATATGCACACAGTTTAGTGGTTTTAGATCAGTCTAGGTACACAGTTTACTTCTTGGAGTGAAAACAGAGTATCCAGAGGTGTCAAACAATTGAGTTAGGGGACAATAAAATAGAACATCCTTGAGCAGGTCATTTTCACTGGCTCTTTGGGATCCTGAGTAAATCTTTATCATGGATCTGGACCATTATTGGACCCTTTTGGACCATTTGGATGTCCTGACACTGTCCTTTCAGCTCAGCATTTTTACCTGCTTACAGCTTAGTTGTCATTGCTTCATTGACAAGCTCCAGGGCTGCCTCCATCACAGCCTGAGCAACATCCACATTGTCATACAAGACAACCACATGAAGGGCTGTCTCCCTTACTGCGCCTAGAGAGACAATAATAAATTAACCATCTCAGTGCTGAATCCTCACCATTCAGCTGTTTCCACTCCACCCTGGCAAGTTTATTCTCTTCTACAGCTACAGCCCTATGCCCATTATCCAAACATGCAGACCCCAGAAGTTTTCCTCTCAAAAGTATTTCAGCCAAGGCTATTACAAGAAGGGGCACTACCTCTCTGATGAATACCACAGGCTTTACAAGCAAGAAGTTTCTGAATAGCTTGCAGATCACTATCCTTTGAGGCCTGGAGCAGGGGAGATTCCCAGAGCCTGGAACAATAAATGTAGTCTTAAAAAGAAAAAAAAAAAAAAAGTGATTATAGGAAACAAGTTTTGCTGCATCAGCAAAACAGACTTGATTAGAGGTTTTTGTTCTCAAGGTAACAGACACTTTTGAGAACTGTCAAGATACATACATGAATGATACACCTTTTAAAGATCAGACATTTCGCATAACCAGAACCTCTATAATTTGGCTTTTAAATGACTAGAGAGTTGATGAAAACATCACAGAGGAAATACAGTTCTGACTCAGGTGGTAATTTAGCATTCCAGGGTAATTGCACATTTACTGTACTTGACTAGACTTCGTGCAAGGTGTCAAATTACCTTCAAATCTTACACTGCCAGGTGTCAGCATTTTCTAGCAGGCGACATCTGAGATCCATACAGAAATTGCACATATTCCCTGCATTATGTATGGATTTCTGTCCCCGTTTCAAGCTCATCAGCCAGTCTCAAGTAGGCTGGATCATTGATTCTTGTCATAATACAAAATTCAGTAACCAAATCCTTTCTTTCTGACAGATGGAAATGCACTGGCAGAACACAAAACTGTCTCTTTGACTCTCAGCCCTCAGCTCTAACCAGGAAACTCGGTTAGAAAAAGAATCCTAATTAAATATTCAAACCTTTCATCTTGCTCCATCCCAGCATGGGAGCTTCAGCTGAATACAATACATAATGATCCCTCTGGAAAGTTTGGAAATAAAGACATCATTGTTAACAGAAATAAATAATTTTTAAGAAACATAAAGGTTGGCCGCATGCCCATTGTAATTATCTCTGATGCTGAGAGCCACAGGGGTTCTGTCTGTATGTATTCAGCCAGCTTAAGCTGCCAAAATGAAAAAAAAAAAAAAAAAGAAAGAAGCTTCTTCTTCATCAGCTTATTAATGTAAGTGAAATAAGGTGATACCCTAAGGAAATGTACTAACAACATGCAGCATCATGCTTTTCATAAGGAGAGAATCAAAACCACTCCACTTGCTTTTAATGGGGCAGGCTCTGCTGAAGAAAATGAGAAGTCAAGCCTGAAGTTACTGACAAACCTCCTGAAAGGGCAAGACTGGGGTAACAGAGAATCTTGCTAATGTGTGTTACACCACAGCTGTGTAAGGTTGAAGAATTAAATTAGGAAAAGGCTATGTCTCTCTGCTGACCTGCATCTGCAAAATGGCACGCAGAAACCAAAGCTGGTTCAGCGTTCACTGGCACTGCATAACACTAGGTAGTGCTGTAAGCTACTCAACTTTGCCAGCAATGCAATACCTGATTTATTAAAATGATAGATAAGATAAAATAGTCATAATAGTTCCTTAATGGTTCAGTGGGTAATATAAACATCTGCAGTTACAATGCAGGATCTCTGTTTCGCTGCCTCTCAATGCACAAGGAAACAAAGGTATTATGTATGTGTATTTGGATGCTAATCTCAGTGAAACATTGAAAGAAGACATAGGGCTTATCATTTACCCTAAATCAATTGTGGAAAGTGTACCGTGATCCTCCATAAATAGCCCAGAAAAAAGATGGGAGAAACCCTTCTACCAAGTCTTTTATGCTCCCTTCATATGTTTCTCTTTGTTTCTGTGCACTTCATAGAAAAGGAGACTGCTCCGAAATCTTTACAGCTTCTCTCTATCCATACAGACTATGATATCTTCATCAGTTAGGAAGAGGCAGCAATGTAGAAATAGGTAGAAACTAGCTCTCTCCTTCAGGAGCAGCATGGAATAATAGTTCGACAAACAAATAGCTTTCAGTCTTCAATGAGTCAAGATGGCTGAGACTGCAGCTGCAGAAGGCATCCAAGATATGCAAAGATTGAAAAAGAAACAGTTCTCCCACAGAACACAATTTTAGGATTCCCCTTCAACCTGTAGTTAGTTGCCTGAGCTAACTGTAGAAGGAACAGTTTGTTCACACAAGGCAGGTGACAGGTGACATTTCTCATTACAAAATCTTTGAACGTTCCTCAGGTTAGCAGGTTCCTCAGCAACATTGATGAAGCATTCACAATCACCATCCCTTCCTGTCAGTTGTTACTCCTAGAGAAAGTCAAGAACGAACTAAAGGCGTTGAACTTGAATGTTTGCAAAGGAGTTGGTAGGCTGGAAATCTGCATTGTCTCTCTCTGCAGTGTTTATTTAGGGGAGAGATTCCAGTCTCCTGGGTTCTCAGCTGGAGTTCAGCAGTTCAAAATAAAATATGCCTAAAAGGAGTATGGTCAATCTACAAATGGCGAATGGAAGTCCTAAGAGTAAGTCACCATACAGTAGGTGTTCACCATGTAGAATCTGCTCTGAACAGTTTCTGGTCAGGGAAATATCCAAACCATTCTTCTACCCCAGGTGCACATATACAGCAGATGCACTGTGCAGAACAAGACTTGAGCACATGAAACATGGTGAGGCTGCTGGCTGAAATCCAAGTGAGGGAGGTGGCCCAAGGAACACTGTAGGTTACTACACATCTAAAAGGTGAGAATGAGAAATTCGAGAGCAGGTTGCTTTTACAGTCTCTCCAGAATGGACTCTAAGAAGTTTCTGAGAACATTGTAAAACCTCTGCAAAACTTATAGAGTCCAAAACTAATTCACCTCCTGAAAATCAATTTCCAGTCTTTACAACAGATCACATAATCTGCAAATTTCCATGAAGACACAAAGATAATGAGAAGAAAAAGCTTTCCTCTCTAGCTAATATTCTCTAGACCCATGCAACAGATGGTCTGCTTTGCCATACTTAAGAAAACAGTTGCTACCTCCAAAGGGGATTGTTGAGGTTCTTCTGTCCCCCAATAACCAGGGTTTAAGGTGGGAGGCCTAAATCTAATTCAGACCCATCAATTAGAAATGGAACCAGTAAATCTCTGAGGTTAAAGTGGATTTGATGCCTTTATGAAAGATTAAGCCTGAACTATATATAAGATAAGGAAAGAAACTGGAAGCTGATTACAGAATAATTAAAGATTTCAACATGGAGTTGCAGGAAATAAAAAAATGGTCAAAAGTCAAGCTTGAAAAAAATAATTTCTCTCAGAAGAAAATGTACATGAAAGTCTGGAATGTCATTTCATTGTGATCTACCCTGGATAGTCTGAAATCACACTTTCTGCTGTTTCTGAAGTCTAAATCAATTAAATCTCAAATGCTTGGGCTTTTGTGCTTGAGGTGATTGTTTCATAGCCTGACAGAGCTGTAATTGTGCAGAAGAATCTCTTATCACCCCACTTGAATCTTCTGGGTTTGCTTAATTGTTTCCTTTAGTTCTCTGTATTCTTTCAGGCCACCCCAGACAATTTCTACTGCTTTATCTTTAAGGATAAAATCACTGTCTGTATAACTTTACATTTGTCTGAATATTGCTTTTTACCTGTGCCTAACATGCTCTCCTTTATTCTCAGCAGGTTGTTCATGATGTTAAAATGCCTAAAATGAATTTCTAAAGCTTGCCATTAAAAATTTGTGAAGATGCAGTAAATCTAATACTCCTTAATTAAAGCATTAATGAAACTTCTGTAAAATATATTATATATTACTTGGAATAACTTTTAAAGCAGGTGCTCATCGCATGATTGGATATGTGCACATAAGGCTGGATAATTATACAGATCTGATTAATTTGTCTAACTCTGGAAGAGTGTGTGCATGTTGACATATTACCTGTAAAGTGTCCAGGAATTTAGAAGTTTCTTTCTTTTATTATGGAAGCTTATTTTTAGCATGCTAATATTTGCTCCAAAGGGATTAATCTAGCCTCAGGGAAATAGAAACCCACGATTAGAAAAGTAGAAAAGGTAAAAACATATAGTTTATGAGCTAGGGTTCTTCAGGGTTTCTATTCCCACAGTCATTTGAGAAGCAGCAGAAAGGCTGGTGAGAATTCTCACCCTTCAGTGAGCAAGGAAAATGACTTGATCAATCTTTAGACGTGCTACTGTTCAGAAAAGCTGTTCTGCTGATGACAGGATTTCTTGCTGCTTCTTCCTTTGAGAAATATGTGTGTTATGAAAGCAAGTGGCCCGTTTATTACTTACAAGCTAAATAGTCCATTTTCACAATTTTCCTTCCCCTTGACATGGTGGTCTAACTTTTCCAGACAGACTAACTAGCCTAACAGCCTAAATATGACTGTTCTTGTTGAGGTAATTTTCAAATATAAAGAAAAAGACAAGCTTGAACCAAATATTATCTTCTCTGCTTTAGATAACTAGGTAGAAATAATCCACTTGCACAAGTGAACTATTTTGAAGCATTTTACGTGAGAATTCTTTCTTCCTATTTATTGTTCCATGTCTGAATAAAGGTTTGGGGGAAAAAAAAAATAGAAGGAAAACTAAAAATCTGCCATTCAGGAGTTCAAGGCTAAGTCTCACATCTGGAATGGAACTAACTTACAACTCACTTCAGGCCAGGGACTGGCTAGGGGACAGCTCTGCAACAAGACTTCCAACTTGAATGTGCGTCAGCAGTGTAGTGTGCCTTTGTGGTTAATGCCATTTATCTACTTAGTGTGATGTATGAGGAAAAGCATAGACATAAGGGCAAGAGAAGTGATTATTTGCCTCAGCACAGGTGAGGTTGCATCCAGGAAAAAGTCTTGGGCTGAGCTCTGCAGTACAAGAGAGGCAATGATGAAGCGGAGTGGGTACAGTTAACAATCACAATGATGTTTAGGGTGCTGGAGCACAAGATATATGAGGAGAGATTGAGGATTGCTAGTTTGTTCAGCTTGGAGAAGCCTGGGGGAGGTATAATTGCTATCTTCCAATACCCATGGGGGGAGGAGAAAAAGGAGGAGTCAACCTCTTCTCAGAACAACACAATGAAAGAGAGAGGTGACAGGAACAGGTTACATCAAGGGAAATTCTGATAGGACATAAGGAGAACTTTCTCCTTCTGAGGGTGGTTCAGGCTCAGCACTAGAAAAGGTACCCAGAGATCCTGGGGAATCTAATACTGGGAGATATTCAGAATTCACCTGAACAGCCTGATCTGGCTTTGGAGTCAATCCTGCTGCAAGCAAGGGTTTGGAGTAGACCAGAGTACCCTTCCCATCTAAATATTTGTGTAATGGAACTAGATTAAATTTCCTTTTTTTTTTTCCCCTTGAATCTTGTCTCTAAACCAATTATTTTTTCCAGGTGACAAAAGCCAAATTTTGAGAATGGTTAACAAATTATGATTTCAGTAAAGAAACATATAACATATTTTGATTCAAAATATAATAAAGACTATCAAAGTACCACTTGCCTGGTACTTCCATGCTCTAAAATACTCTTACTAATCTGTAGTGAAGTTCCAGTCAATGGAGGAAGAGAAGAGGGAGAAACTCTCTGCTTTTGTGTCCTTCCTACCTTTCAAGAGAGGAATTAAACTCAGCTCATGCCTTGCTAGATTTATTCTCATTCTTCCCAGACGTGTTTCATTGATCGTGTTACTTGCCAATTATTCATATTAAGTGACTCAAGCAATGGTGTTCCGTCACTTTTCCTGGAAGAACATACCAGTATAAAGGCTTCTAATTGTCTCAATATTAATCCTTAAAGCCTGAAGATCAGTCACTAATTATGATTTCAGTTTGACTGTCAGACAGCCTTTCCAGCTTTTAAGGCTATAATTCGATGTATGTTTATTTTAATGCTGCAACAATATCACAATATTTAAACAACGACAGACCTTAAGGCCCCCAAAGTTGCACAGCCCAGCCTTGCTTTTGTTTGAATAAACAGAGGATGTACTCCCTTTGATAGAAAACTTGCATCTTTCTACACAGCACTTCAGTGGTGGTCTCAGAACTGGTGCCATCTCTTACCCAACATGATATCCAGCTGGGATTGGCTTGGCTGATAGTTTAGGTAAGAAGAGTTCTGACAGCTGTGTTGGTGGCCTACGAAAGATAAGCATGTCCAGGACACAGAGCTGAGCAGGATGGATTTTGCTCGGAGAAGAGCAGCAGGGTACGTATATCAACCAGCTTAATTTTGCTGGGGGTTTTTAATTTGTTTGGGGTTTTTTGTTTGTTTGTTCCTTCCCCCTCCCCCCCCCCCCCCCCCCAAAGATTTATTGATACTGTCCCTAAGAAAACAAACCCAATGTTGAAATGGCAGCAAATCTGAGCCCAGATGGAAAAGGTATCAGATGTAGACAGATGGATGTGAACTTTTCAGGACTGCAAAAACTTGAGAGTTTCACAGAAGTACGTTTATTTTGCACAAAATACGTATTTCTTTCTTCCTACCGGGCTGGGAAGGCTGCATGGGTAAGGTTACCTCCAAGCTAAAGATGCAGAAATAAAAGATCCAAGGTAACACAGGTGGGCAGATTCAATGGCTTTTTGGCCTGAATGGAAAAACTGTTTGCACAAATGTCTACAAATGCAAAGACAGATTAAAAAAATAAATAAATAAAAATTGAGAATTATCCTAATATAAAATAATCTACCTAAATTTGCTAACCACCCAGAAAGGAATCCTGCATATCATTTTCCATGAAAAGGCTCAAGATTTAGGTTGGGTGGTGATTTATTTTTTGGAAATAGATGTAATTAATTTGGTCTGAGACAGGAACAATAGTCTATTTTATTTTTTAACACTAAAATCTGCAAAGAATATGTTGAGCCGGGACATATATAGCATGACTGGGCACAAAAAGGCTTACCTCACGTGATTACCTCAAATGCTTCTCTAAACTTGCAACTCTCAATCTTGGTTGCTACTCGGAGAGATCCTAGTCTTGTGAGGGTACAACCATTCTACTGCAGTGAAAATGAATGACCACAAGGTAGCAGCAGAGATCTGAGTGTAACCCAGGAAGGGGCTGATGACATTCATCTCTGCCTGAACTGGAGATAAGAATTGCTCGGTATATGTCTGTTTAGAGAAGATATGTATGTGGCAACCTCAATTAAATACAAACTATTTGAACTAGGTTTTAGTTCAAACAGCTACAAACATCAACGTAACCCCATCTAAAATCTCATCTTTAGCTAAGCCATTGACATCTGGGTGTAAATCAGACCCTAAGTATAAAATGTGCACAGGCTTTATAAGGCCAGTTTTACGACTTTGGAATGCAGATGCTACCTCTAAATGTCAGAGATTTTGTCCATAAAACTATATATCTTGTTCTCATTCCCAGGCTTGACTCCACCCTGGATCAGACAATAAGTCTCACTTACTTCATTTGAAGATGCTACTTTATCAGCTAATAGAGTTCTAGTAATAAAAAAAAAAAATGCAGCCACCTTCTCTTCCTGATTTTATTACATTTTCCTTAACTGTGCCATACCTTCGGCTCCTGAACCCCACAGTACAAACTCTTGCCCCGAGTATTACAAATAGCATATCCAGATAGTTATGTATCGTGCCCTCCAGAATCAATTTTAGTCAAACAAGAGCCAAGTCAATGTGTTAATTCTTGCAGTCCATTCAGGTTTGCATGTTCAGTATTATTTTATGTTCATAACTAACTTTTCAACAAGAGGCAGCTGCTGAAATGTTACATTCTCTGACAGAGAGATGACAGCCTGGCTTGCAAGAACTATGCAGGTGTCCATAGGCTGTTGTCTGTGTGTTTTGTTAAGACGAGTCTTCTTTATTTTTATTTGCACAGCTTGGGTGGAGGAAGTGCATGCTGCTGAGTCTTAAGCCATTTGCATTAAAAGATGACTAGTAGCCAAAAAGCAGGTTTTGCCCAAGAAGATCTGGAACACAAAGAACACACCTCGGAAGAAAGTAAAGTCTTGCTGTACATAATGATTTGCATTCTGAGGCACTGCACTCAAGGACCCTTTGAAAAGAGTTTTTGGTGAGGTTCCTCTCTCACTGCAAAAATCCTGCCACCTTTGGATAAAACGTGTTACATTCTTCCATAACTACAAAATTTACATACGTAAATGAGGGCTTGTTCTCAAGATTCTGAAGACACAATGGAACTTCCCAGACAGCAGCAGAAGGGAGTGAGACAGCTGATTCAAGCTAACCATGACATGCATCAGCTCCTGCCTAACTTCTCTCCACTGACTCACAGTATGGTGAGTTACGGTTACCAGACATGTCCTCCTTGTAAATAGCAAAAAGCTTTCTGTGTGGGTGATACCTATTGCTCTATGGCTAAGCTCTCCAACAGAATTCATAAGAGGTTAGTTTTCCTGAAAATCAGATCAGCTGGATATGAAGATAATCATCGTTGAAAACGCTCAGTCAAAACAGAAAATTATTTCATCTGTATTTGTAACATTTAGAATAATACATTTAGAACAATTGGAAAATATCCAGCGATTCTGAAATTAGAACTCCTGTGCTCAAATCAGAGGTCTGAGACCCCCGTGAGAAAGTTTACATTTGCTGCATCAGAGTCATGTTTCTAGTACAGAGTTAAGAAGTCTGATTCTATCCAAAAGAAAACTCATCTGGGCCATTCCCTCTGAGATTCCGGGGTGCGGTTACACTAATTTGTGTCAGAATCCTACTTCCCTGATTATCTATGCGGAATATATATTAGTTTGCAATCAACTGTGATGCAGGTGAGACCCTTGGGCTTTTGTATTCCCTTAGTGAAAGTGAGTATGGACCTGTCCAAGATGCCAAACGCAAGGAATTAATGTGTTTAGCCATTTCCTGAAGGGAACTGATGCGTGAGCCCTCTTTCTTACACGTCACAGAAGTGTTCAAACCAACACCAGGAACTTGAAACCCACTGCATTCTGCCTTTCAGTGGGGATACAAAATAAACAACCTTCAAAACGCATCATGGCGCTGAATACAGGCTGCATAGTTCTAGGACTTCCACATCTCTGCTCTGTGTCTACTGCACTTTCAAACCCCTGAGCTATTAAGCTGACAGCAAATACAGCTGGTTTTCTCTTGCAGTAACTGAAAATGTTATCCTATTAGAGGATTTTAAACTGATGTCACTGCTGTGTCTTCATGCTTATTTACCTAAGCTAGCTTTAAATGCAACCGAGGCAGCACAGATGTCACTGCAGGTGCAAAAACTTGCTCAAAAACCTGAATAAATCCTAGGCAACTGACCTACCGCAAAACGTTCCTACATAAAATGTTTTCCAGAGGGAAAAAATCTTTCTTGTTCTATTGTCTTCCTTATTTTTGATCTATTACACATCAAGGTGGTTATATACCAAGGAATAGTAGCCACTCCAGCCAGTAAGTTAGCTTCATCAGGGCCCAACTTAAAAGCCTCTATGTAAACACATTTAGCATGGACAATAAACAGGAGGAGTTAGAGACGTGCGCACATCTGCAGGGCTATGATCCTATTGGCATCACAGAGATGTGGTGGGATGGCTTCTATGACTGGAGCGTTGAAATGGATAGATATAGACTCTTCAGGAAGGACAGGCAGAGGAGAAAAGGAGGGGGTGTCACCCCCTCCTGTCAATGACCAGCCAGAGTGCATGGAGCTCTGCCTGGGCATGGATGAGGAGCCGACTGAGAGCTTGCGGGTCAAGATTAAAGGGAGGGCAGGGACAGGTGATGTTACAGTGAGGGTCTGCTACAGGCCACCCAACCAGGAAGACCAAGTGGATGAGGCCCTCTATAGATAGATAGGAGCAGCCTCACGTTCGCAAGGCCTGGTCCTCATGGGCGACTTCAACCACCCTGATATCTGTTGGAGGGGCAACATAGCAGGGCATAAGCAATGCAGGAGGTTCCTGGAATGTGTTGATGATAACTTCCTTCTCAAAGTGATAGAAGAGGCAACGAGGAGAGGTGCCATGCTGGACCTTGTTATCATCAGCAAGGCGGGGCTGGTGGGGAAGGTGAAGCTCAAGGGCAACCTTGGCTGCAGTGACCATGAAATGGTGGAGTTCAAGGTCCTTAGGGCAGCAAGGAGGACACACAGTAAGCTGACTAACCCTGGAATTCAGGAGAGCAGACTTTAGGGATCGGCTTGGTAGAGTACCATGGGATAAAGCCCTGGAGGGAAGAGGGGCCCAAGAAAAATGGTTAATCTTCAAGGATCACCTCCTCCAAGCTCAGGAGCAATGCATCCCAACATAGAGAAAGTCAGGCAAAAACATCAGGAGGCCCGCATGGATGAACAAGCTGCTCCTGGACAATCTCAAACAGAAAAAGGAAGCCTCCAGAGTGTGGAAGCAAGGACAAGTAGCCTGGGAGAAATTGTCCAAGCAGCCAGGGATCAGTTTAGGAAAGCTAAAGTCCAGATAGAGTTAAGTCTGGCCAGGGACATCGAGGGCAATAAGAAAGGCTTCTATAGGTATGCCAGTGATGAAAGGAAGACTAGGGAAAAGGTGGGACCTCTCCAAAAGGAAACAGGAGACCTAGTCACCCAGACATGAACAAGGCTGAGATACTCAATGACTTTTTTGCCTCGGTATTCACCAGCAAGGGCTCTAGCCACAGCGACCAATTTGCAGAAAGCAAAGGCAGGGATCAGGAGAATAAGGAACCACCTACTGTAGGAGGAGGCCAGGTTCAAGACCATCTAAGGAACCCGAAGGTGCACAAGTCCATGGAACCTGATGAGGTACATCCGTGGGTCCTGAGGGAACTGGGGGGTGAAGTTGCCAAGCAACTAGCCATCATATTCGAGAAGTCGTGGCAATCTGGTAAGGTTTCTGCTGACTGGAAAAGCAGAAACATAACACGCATTTTCAAAAAGAAAAAAAAAAAAAAAAAGGAAGACCCAAGGAACTACAGGCCAGTCAGTCTCACTTCTGTGTGCAGCAAGATCATGGAGCAGATCCTCCTGGAAACTGTGCTAAGATACATGGAAAACAAAGAGATGATTGGTGACAGCCAACATGGCTTCACTAAGGACAAGTCATGCCTGACAAATTTGGTGGTCTTCTGCAATGGTTTAACAGCATTGGTGGATAAGGGAAGAGCAACTGGCATCATCTACCTGAACTTGTGCAAAGCATTTGACACTGTCCTGCATGACATCCTGGTCTCTAAATTGGAGAGACATGGATTTGATGGATAGACCACTCGGTGAATAAGGAACGGACTGGATGGCCACACTCAGAGTTGTAGTTAATGCCTTGATGTCCAAGTGGAAACTAGTGATGAGTGGTGTTCCTCACTGGTTGGTCCTGGGACCAGTGCTGTTTAACATCTTTGTTGGTTACATGGACAGTAGGATTGAGTGTACCCTTAGCAAGTTTGCTGATAACACCAAGCTGTGTGGTGTGGTCAACACACTGGAGGGATGCTATCCAGAGGGACCTGGACAGGCTGGAGAGATGAGCCCATGCCTACCTCATGAAATTCAACCAGGCCAAGTGCAAGGTCCTGCATGTGGATCAGGGGAATCCCATGCAGAAATACAGGCTGGGAGCAGAATGGATTGAGAGCCATCCTGAGGACAAGGACTTGGGGGTGTTGGTTGATGAGAAGCTCAACATGACCCAGCAATGTGCACTTGCAGCCCAGAAAGCCAACTGCATCCTGGGCTGCATCAAAAGAAGCGTGGTCAGCAGGTTGAGGAAGGTGATTCTCCCTCTCTGCTCTTGTGAGACCCCACCTGGAGTACCGCATCCAGTTCTGGGGCCCCCAACATAAGAACGACATGGACCTGTTGGAGTGGGGCCAGAGGAGGGCCACGAAGATGATCAGAGGGCTGGAGCACCTCTCCCATGAAGCCAGGCTGAGAGAGTTGGGGTTGTTCAGCTTGGAGAAGAGAAGGCTATGGGGAGACATTATAGCAGCGTTCCAGTACTTCCCTGTAGGGGGCCTACTGGAAAGCTGGGGAGGGACTTTTTACAAGGGCATGTAGCAATAGCACGAGGGGTAACAGTTTTAAACTGAAAGAGGGTAGGTTTAGATTAGATATTAGGAAGAAAGTCTTTATTGTGAGGGTGGCAGGGGGGTTGGAACTAGGTGATCTTTAAGGTTACTTCCAGTTCTAACCATTCTATGATATTACGTTGCAGCATTTAGTCTTTTCTTCAAAAACAAAAAAAAAAAAACCAAACCAAAACAAAAAAAAACAACAAAACCAAACAGCTAACTACTCCAAAAGCCAGCACAATTTGACTAACCTACGCCTTGAAATACAGGAAAGAAAATATGGGATTTTACAGACGAGAAAAGGTTTTGAAGGATTTTAAACACTGAGAAAAATAAGCTGCTCAGGGAATTCTACAGCAACACGATTCAATCAAAATTTGTGCTGTCTTGAGTCTATCTTCCTCCCTTATGCAGGTGCTGGTATTCACGTATTTGCACAGAGAACTGATCTCAGGAGGGAGTGATTACTGACTGGCTACATGGTTCTATGGGCTACTGCCCAAAAGAGGGCACAGGGCCCTGACAGTGCAGCAGCCTTCTTTTGGTTTGTACTCTGCAGGTGTGGAACCTCATCCTCAGTCACAGCAGCAGATCACATCAAAATAACGTTGCTAGAACAGGGAAAATCATCAAATATTATGGATCATAAACTACAAATCTTATTTAAATTTATCTTCCACTTTATCCTGAATGAGAGTTATTTCAATTGGTGGGTCCTGCAGTAGTGAATCCACTCTCTGATAAAATATAGGAAGTTCTCTGTCTGTTGTATATAGAGTTGTGCCTAGAAACCTAAATTCTGTAACTTAGAAGGCAAATATCTCTAATATATGAGGTAAAGGATCATGTAAGAGTTATGGGACAACAGACACTAATTGTCTTGGCCCCAGCCACTGAACCTCAAGTTGGTATTATAATCCACTAAATATCAAGAAATAATCAGGACAGAGGCCTGTGATGATGTGTATTTCAACCAGATGTGCACCGTGCAACCAGTTTTTGCACAATATACTATCTGAACAGAGACAAGAAATTCTTCACTTCATTTATTCTCTTTTTAATATGTCAGTTATCATTATTTGGTGCCATCTTATAGGAAGTAGCTTCACATGTGATTATGAAGCGAGCAAAGTAAATATAAGTAATTCAAAAAATCAAAGTATAAGCAAAACACCTCATATGACTGACGATCTATGGTCATACCAGAGTTAACACACCGGGTAAGAAACTAAACCTTGGTTTCATCTGAACTAATGTCAGATGTCTTCTATAGAAGAGTAGCTTAGGTGTAGAATTGTTGTAGATAAACTAGATTTCTAGATTATCATTAACCTTTGCCTCAGTCTTCACTGGCAAGGACTGCAGCCACACTGCCCATGACGCAGAGTGCAAAGATGAGGATTGGAAAAATGGAGAACTGCCCACTGTAGGAGATCAAGTGCGAGACCACCTAAGGAATCTGAAGGTGCACAAGTCCATGGGACCTGATGAGATACATCCGCGGCTCCTGAGGGAACTGGCAGATCAAGTCACTAAGCCACTAGCCATCATATTTGAGAAGACGTGGCAGTCTGGCGAGATTCCTGCCAACTGGAAAAGGGGAAACATAACCCCTATTTTCAAAAAGGGAAATAAGGAAGACCCAGGGAACTACAGGCCAGTCAGTCTCACCTCTGTACCTGGCAAGATCATAGAGCAGATCCTCCTGGAAACTCTGCTGAGGCACATAGAAAACAAGGAGGTAATTGGTGACAGCCAACATGGCTTCACCAAGGGCAAGTCATGCCTGACAAATTTGGTGGCCTTCTACAAAGGGGTTACAGTGGCAGTGGACAAGGCAAGATCAGCAGACGTCATCTACCTGGACTTGTGCAAAGTGTTTGACACTGTACTGCACAACATCCTGATCTCCAAATTGAAGAGACAGGGATTCAACAAATGGCACTAAGTGGATAAAGAACTGGCTGGATGGTCGCACTCAAAGAGTTGCGGTCAACAGCTCAATGTCCAAGTGGAGACCAGTGATGAGTGGCGTTCCTCAGGGGTCAGTACTGGGACCTGTACTGTCAACATCTTTGTCAGCGACATGGACAGTGTGGTCAAGTGCACCCTCAGCAAGTTTGCCAATGATACCAAGCTCTTTGGCAAGGTAGACACACTGGAGGGGAGGGATGCCATCCAGAGGGACCTGGACAGGCTGGAGAGGTGGGCCCAAGCCAACCTCATGCAGTTCAACAAGGCCAAGTGCAAGGTCTTATATCTGGGTCGGGGCAATCCCAAGCACAAATACAGGCTGGGCAGGGAATGGCTGGAGAGCAGCCCTGAGGAGAGGGACCTGGGTATGCTGATTGATGAGAAGCTCAACATGAGCCAGCAATGTACGATTACAGCACAGAAGGCCAACCGTATCCTGGGCTGCGTCAAGTGTGGCCAACAGGTCAAAGGAGGTGATTCTGCCCCTCTACTCCACTCTCATGAGACCCCACCTGGCATACTGCATCCAGCTCTGGAGTCCCAAACATAAGAAGGAGATGGACCTGCTGGAGCATGTCCAGAGGAGAGCCACAAGGATGATCCAAGGGCTGGAGCATCTCTCCTATGAGAAGAGGCTAAGAGTTGGGGCTATTCAGCCTGGAGAAGAGAAGGCTTTGAGGAGATCTTATTGCAGCCTTCCAGTACCTAAAGGAGGGCCTACAGGAGAGCTGGGGAAGGACTTTTTACTAGGGCATGTAATGATAGGACGAGGGGGAATGGCTTTAAACTGGAAGAGGGCAGGTTCAGATTAAACATTAGGAAGAATTTTTTTCACTTTAAGGGTGGTAAGGCACTGGGACAGGTTTCCCAGAGAGGTTGTTGAGGCCCCATGCCTGGAGATGTTCAAGGCCAGGCTGGACGTGGCCTTGGGCAACCTGGTCTAGTGGGAGGTGTCCCTGCCTATGGCAGGGGGGTTGGAACTCGATGATCTTCAAGGTCCTTTCCAACCTAAACCATTCTATGATTCTATGATTTGTTACGTCAGCAGATTGTCAAGGTGTAATTCTGCCCACATATAGGTGTCTAGTTTAGAGTGAAATGAACTGTGCTCCATTTTATAAAATGAAGGAGGATACACTGCAGTGGTAGCACAAAGAGCAAAACAGTTTCTGCTGCAACATAGAAAGAACAGTTTAATGAAGCACAGATGTTTTTCTTACTGACTTAATCAATCTCCATCTGATTAGCATAGTATTGACAGCCTGCTCAGAATATGGGATATTCTCCACCTCTGGGAAGAAGGAAGGACAAGGATTAAATAGGCTTTATCTCTCTATTACCATTTTGGCAGAAGGTGATGCTCTTACATGATAAGTTGTGATCTTGGTTAAGTGTAGCTGTTCCTGCCTTCCTTTTTTCTCCCTACCATTCTCCTCCACCCCCTTTCCCACCTAGGCAGAGTTTGTGTTCGCTACTTGTTTGAAATAAAGGCCATTATTGGAATTTAAGGGCAGAAGCAACCCTAAAATCATCTAGTCTGACCTTCCACATATCTTAGACACTTGCAATTCTCAATATATCATGGATTTTGGTAAATATGTCTAGATAGAACTTGTCTTCCAGAAAGTATCGGAGATGAAAAATTTACCATTTCTTGAGGAAATTTGTTCCCCAGTTAATCAGCATCACTGTTACAGAAAATTCACTTTTTGTGTTTAGAATTAACATTGGCTTAAGCTCCTAGCCACTGCTTCTTGTTATGTCATTCTCAGATACTTTACGGAGTGAACCTGGCATTTTCTCCTTATGAAGGTAGTTACACTTATAAGAAGGCACTTCTCATTTTTATTTTTTATATGTACATGTACAGACTGTACTTTTTAAACTTCTCAGTGTCAGGCATGTTTCTCTGATCATTGATTCATTTTTAGGGTTCCCCTTTAACAAGTTTTTAAACTTTTCAGATACTTTAACAATTTACATATTAATTAAAAATTTACATTCTTTCTCCTCCATCATGCTTTCAATACGCACACCAAGAGATTGCAGTTAGTGTTTTTTTAGTTTCACATTGACTGTCATGTTGATTTCTTTGTCCTTTACTACCCTAAAATGATTTTCAGTGGCAAAGCTTCCCCCCTACACCCAGTCTGTTGCTATAGGTGCTATAGATAGCTTTCTTCTTTAATAGCTATAAAACTTTAGTTTCTTTGGTGTATTATTAAAAAAAAAAAAAAAAAAAGACACCTAAGACTAACTAAAACTAAGTATGTATGGATCCAGGTTGCCAAAAAAAACCCCCAGTGTTTTGTAAAACTGCTTTGTTTTAATCTTTATTTTGTTTATTATTGCATCATTGATGACATATTGAAAAGCAGTGATATGCTCCTTGTCTCTTTTTGCTAATCTCCATGTTATCCAGTTTCACACTAGACTTGCAGTGAAACCTGAAAGAGAACCCTGGAGCAAAAGAAAATGATCTCATTTCCCATTCTCCCATCTTCCCAACAGACTGACTAAACAATAATGGGAGCAATGCCCTGGTCATGAAGGGTTCATGCACAGATATTATCTGCTGCCTTCTTACTTTACCTCCTGTACAAGCAAACACTGTCCTAGAATTTTCTTATTTTCCTACACCACCCATTCACCACTCCCCATGGTATGAAGCCAGACTAGAAATGGTTCTCTGTCCCTCTGGAATAAAACAATTAATTCTAAAGAACAGCAGTTAGTGTCTGCTCTCAATTAGGAGCCCTGCAACCTGTGTGCCCGTGTGGTCAATTATTGTATTAATACATAGGGTTAATTCCTTCCTCTTTAGGTAGGTCACTGTAGAAACTAAGCTGAATTTTAAGCCTTTTTCTTCCCCCTTTATAGAGTCTTTGCAACAAAGTCTGGAAATGTTTAAACACACGCAAAAACAGTGCCATTGCTTGAGCTTGAATAACTTCAGTTATTTAATTACACCCAAGGCAAACAGGGCAACCAATGGAACTGATGTGCCTGAAGTTCTGTTTGTTGATGGCCTTTTGTTTAACCAATAGAAAAATATTTCCATGGGCCTGTGGCAAAACTTTGTAAGAAAAAGAAAGGAAGAAAGAAGGGTGGAAAGCAGGGAGGAAGGCAAGAAGGAAAAAGGCCTTGAAAACTGATCGTTAGGACAGACACTGTTTTGGTGGTATGTCTGTTAAATAATTCTGACAAAGTAGAATATATATCCCTTCTACACACCATCATGATATCTTCAAATGGGGAAACTCATATGTACAGAGGCATGTGATGTGCCTAAAGCTATAGGCATATCCATTGCACGTATTAGAACTTGACCACTTCTAAATATCGACACAGTGCTACTCCTAGTCAGCCGTAGTGCTCAAGTATGCCTCCCCAGCCCCAAGGGCTTACAATTATTCAGAATCAGAACCTGCATGGTAAAAACTATGACTGATTCTTTTTGACGTTACCTCAAAATCAGTTTGGGAGTGTTTTCTTTTAGATTTGATTCTCAGGAATCAAATCAGTTAAGGAGCTTGAGGAGCTGTGGTTAAAAGAGGAGCTCAGCATAGGACTTTTTTCTGGAATAATTCCCTACTTTTACTTCTGTATCTATGATTCAGATCGGGAATACAGCAATTCCAGAATGATAAAACAGCAGATTGATGGGTATTTTAGTAATTTGTTCCCATTCCCTATCATTACCCCTCACTACAGATCATCTCTCAGCACAGAACTGAAGCCAGCACTATCCTATTTTATATCTATGATATGATATCGCTACAAAGATGTTCACCAAACACTGTGGGTGCACGTGGGTCATAAACAAAGGCATTTTGTGTCTTCACAAAGACGTAGATGTGGTTCAGATACTCTGCATAATAGGGGGTGTCTGAACCCAGTGGTGGCAATCCAAAATTTGCTGCTTTTCTAGAATTTTTGCCCTACACTTTCTTCTCTGGCATAGCACATCCTGCTATTGTTTCATCTAAAAGGAGAATCACTAGTGAAGAACAGTGAAGTCTACAAATGACCAGGTAGCCCGGAATGGGACTGAGTCACATTATGTACCAACTCTAAATCATCTTCATCCTCTCATACTACACTCAGAAAGATCCTCGAACAAGGACTTGGTACTTTCCACAACACACTGGATTTGGACAAGACCGGAGCCAGTTATAGGACTCTCTAGCTCTGGGCAGAACATTTTCTTTAATGTCTTAGATGCTCAGGTAAGCCTTGAAAAGCACCCTGGGAATTTGACGTGAAAAACACTGTGCAAATCATGAGTTCTCTTCAAGTAAGCTTGTCTTTCTGACAGTAAGCTTGTTGCCACATTAATAGAATGATGCAACAAAAAGTCCCAGCTTCCAGTTTGTGTCTGGCCTCGGACACAGAAAGGAACACAGGCCCCCTTGTTTCATTTCTACTGTGCTGCAGGCACTTCTGCTGTGCTTCACAGAGTTCAAGAGCAATTTAACTGCATCATGAGGCTCTTACCTCAGAGGACTTACTAGATATCTTAAACATAGCAGTAGGATGACATTATCAGCTATTTCTGCTGCTAGGAAATGTTCTGTGCTCCACTGAGATCATTGATGACTCCATGAATTCTTGATACCCTGATTCCCTAGAACATCAGGGGTTTTAGCAGAGAATCCTTGGATTCATCCTAGCTGAGATTCAAATGGGATTTCTGTGAATACTTTTAAGTATTCATAGCTTAGATTGGTCATCGATGTCACCCTAGTTGCAACTGTCCTGGAATTTACAGATGTCCACATGGATGATTCATTTGACTGAACATCAAAACAAAACAAAAATAAAAATAAGAAGACAGAGGTCTACATTACAGACAATTTTATATTTATGCTTCCTTTCAGAGAAAGAAGTTTATAAAACTCCCGAAGTTCCTGATATAAACTACAATAATACATAGATAAAATATATTTGATTTCAGATAGTTTAAATATATATCCAAAGTAGCTTTTGAATAAAATTAAGACCTCCATCAAATTTTTTCTATTACTCTAGAGGAATGAAAAAATTTGCTTATAGTTTTTGTAATAACAACAACATTCACTATTTTCATAACAAAAAAGTCTACAAGTGATTCCCTAACACCAGCATTATTTGTAACAGCAACTGTTCTCTGCAAAGTGCTTCTGCAAAGTCCATACAGTTTCTAATCAGGAACAATTTAAACCTATATATGCCAACAGCCGAAGGTATACCTTATACAGGATGTCAGCACTAACAACAAGTCATTTCAACATATCTGTTTCTGATCAAAATTCATAATCATGGATGTATTAATACTTCCTCTTAGCCTTTCTGTTCCTCACTCTGAATACGCTATGCTGACTCAGTTGGCATGAAATTAAGCAAACCAAATTACAGTCTTTCCCCTCTTGCTCCTTTCCTTGTCTTGCTCCTCCAAACACACCTACATGTAATTTAGGAATTATCCATAAAAAGCACTTGGTTAGCATTACTCTCTTCGTAAACTCCTATGTAACAGCTGTTCTGCAAGAGTCAAAATAAGCATTCTATTCCAGAACAACACAGACCTTTTTCCAGAATAAATAAATGTAGTGTTTTGGAAATGTAACATTAAATCACCAGGAACCTTTCAGGAAGTGCCCAGCAGTTTATCCATTAGAGGCTATTTTAGCCAAATTTGCTGCATGGACAAGGTGTTACTTCACCCTTTAAGCTCCTAAGGAACAAAGTAACAAGACAGATAGTATCTACTTGCTTTTTTACCATCCTAATCTCCACCTCAGCAGAAACAAGAACTGCCAGAACACTAAAGACTTGGGGGTACTGGTGGATGAGAAGCTGGACATGAGCTGGCAATGTGCACTCACAGGCCAGAAAGCCAACCATATCCTGGGCTGCATCAAAAGAAGAGTGGCCAGCAGGTCGAGGGAGGTGATTCTCCCTGTCTACTCTGCTCTGGTGAGACTCCACCTGGAGTACTGCATCCAGCTCTGGAGTCCCCAACATAAGAAGGACATGGACCTGCTGGAACATGTCCAGAGGAGAGCCACGAGGATGATCTGAGAGCTGGAGCACCTCTCCTATGAGGAGAGGCTGAAAGAGTTGGGGTTATTCAGCCTGGAATAAAGAAGGCTCTCGGAAGACCTTATTATGGCCTTGCAGTAGTTAAAGGTGGACTACAGGAAAGATAGGGACAAACTTTTTAGCAGGTCCTGTTGTGAGAGGACAATGGGGGACGGCTTTAAAATGAAAAAGGGAAGATTTGTGCTAGATATAATGAAGACATTTGTTATTATGAGAGTGGTGAGACACTGGAACAAGCTGCCCAGAGAAGTAGGAGATGCCCCATCCCTGGAAACATTCAAGGTCAGGTTGGACAGGGTGCTGACCAACCTGATCTAGTTGAAGATATCCTTGCTCATGTAAATGACCTTTAAAGATCCCTTCCAACCCAAACTATTCTATGATTCTATATTCAGTGTATTATTGGAGATAATAAACTTGAGGCAATTCTTTAGGGAGATGCCAGTAAACCCTGAAAATGTGACCTTTCTTTTAAAATAAAAGCCAAAAGTGGATAGATTGTTTTCCAAGGTCTTAACTGTGAGTGTTCTTTTACGTTCTTCAGAACCATATAGCACAGGATATCAATGGAGATGGTATACTAGATTAGAAAAACCTCTGGTCAGAAAATGTATTCCCCTTTCTTCAGTTTTCTTAAAATCCGACTGTACCATTGGGTATTGTTTGGTCAGGATACAGACTGACATGCAGTGAGCAGGAGACTGAGTGTTCCAGCACTGCATACATCTCATATATTTGCTATGGAGACCTACTGCCTCTTTCTTGTTCAAGGGATACATGTGACATTAGAAAAGCATGAAAAATATAAAAGTAGGTAGAATATATATACATATAAAAGGGTTCTACTTAGCCATAATCACATGGGTAAAATGTTCTTACAGTGTCTGGAGGAAAAAAAAAAATTGAAAACAACAATGAAATACTTTCTGAAGGAGAAAAAAGTGAAACTGATGAGCCTTGATTTTCAAACAACTACAGAAATAAAAATGATACTGAAACTGCTCACCATGCTATACTTTGACACAGACTGAAGTGTCATTTACTTTCCTAATATACTATCCGTGTAGGTATACTTATAGCAGTCCAGTTTCTCTATTTTCACCTCACTCATTTCCATTCTTCAGTATTCCAGGTAGAGTTGCCTTCATATAGGAATTGAGAAAAAAACTCAACCAATGCTGAAAACAAGTTAGATTCATGCCATCTCAGTGTAGATCCTACTACCTATTAGACTGCTGTGCAAACTATCATAATGGAATTTCTAGCCCAAATTGAGGTATGAAGTTACATATTTCATGTTCATGTTGCTGTTTACATCTAAGTATTTCAAATCTTTTCATAACATGGCTGCCTGTTTTTCTATTTATAATGCAGATGAGGAAACTATCAATCAAAGTTATAAGAAAATGCCCTGTCATATAGTGCCTTGGTGTAACCATTAGACTCTACCCTCAGATTCCACAGAGAAAATTTGCCTCTAATTTCAAACACCACAGGCAAGGTCCGAGTTTAAAACCATGAAAATAATAGTTAATTTCAGATCTATTCGATGAAAACAATTTTAAGGAACAATACAAAATACCCCTCCACTATAGTCATCAAAATTAAAAACTTGGGAAGTTCCAAATGAAACTCATGACTAGAAAGTTACTAGACCAGAATTCTTTTCCAAAATACAGCTAGTGCAGCTAGGCTGGAAACATAATATTTACTACTCTATCTGTTCCAGGTACAGGCAACTCAGGAGAGAAGGATTTCCTCTCTCTTGGAAGATCATGGAATCATAGAATGGTTTAGGTTGGAAGGGCCCTTGGACATCATCTAGTTCCAACCCCCCTGCCACGGGCAGGGACACCTCCCACTACACCAGGTTGTTCAGACCCCCATCCACTCTGGCTTTAAACATCTCCAGGGATGGAGCTTCCACAACTACTCTGGGCAACCTGTTCCAGTGCCTTACCACTCTCAGAGTGAAAAATTTCTTCCTGATATCTAATCTAAATCTACCCTCTTCTAGTTTGAAGCCATTACCCCCCCATCCTATCACTACATGTCCTTGTAAGAAGTCCCTCCCCAGCTTTCCTGTAGGGCCCCTTCAGGTACTGGAAGGCCACTATAAGGTGTCCCCAGAGCCTTCTCCAGGCTGAACAACCCCAACTCTCTCAGCCTGTCCTCATAGGAGATGTGCTCCAGCCCTCTGATCATCTTTGTGGCCCTCCTCTGGACCCGTTTTTACAGCTCCATGTCTCTCCTATGTTGAGGGCTCCAGAACTGGATGCAGTACTCCAGGTGGGGTCTCACCAGAGCAGAGGAGAGGGGAAGAACCACCTCCCTTGACCTGCAGGCCACAAGATCATCTCACCTCTGATACATCTCAGTTTTAAAAGTCTTAGCGGTTAAGTTCTTCAAGAAATGTGCTAAA
This sequence comes from Vanellus vanellus, assembly GCF_965231255.1. Lineage (NCBI taxonomy): Eukaryota > Metazoa > Chordata > Aves > Charadriiformes > Charadriidae > Vanellus > Vanellus vanellus. The sequence goes on from NC_138905.1 coordinate 87,515,015, forward strand.
GGGTAAGGACCTTTTTTAGAAGGAATATAGATTGCATGATATTATAAGATACAGGTGTCTATAACTCTTTAAATACTATATTTTGCCGCAGAAGATGGAACTTGAGAAGCACTTGCATACTAAACTTCTGATGCATAAATGCAACAAAGTGGATATGTTTGAAATCCTAATCAGGTTATTTTTAGTAAAGAAAACATACGTGAACATACAAAATGTCTACAGAGTAACTAACTATTAAAACAAACAACATCACCAAACAGCATCACACGAGGTATATGATTTGGTACACTGGAGAGTTCATTCTTTTTTAGGAATAAACCTTAGTTTAGGTTAAGATTGGGACCCAATATGCTTGAAATTAGGACTCAACCTTATCTTGATTTTGGCCACTTCTAGAGCAAAGTTCATAGAATGTCACCGCAGGAACCTGGAGTAGTGTTGCGAATGAAGACAATAGCTTTGCAGTTATCTGTGACATCCATTTATCACCGATTAGAGTAGTGCTGAGGCGCATCAAACTTCTTGAAATCTATCATCAGAACTAAAATACTCTGCATGCCTTAATATTCATACTTGGGTTTACTCCACTTAAGCTAATGGAATTGAGGATTTGTTGGGGATGGTTTTGTAATTTTTGGCAAATAATTGATTTGCCAGGAAAATGCAGTTTGGGTTACCTTAAGATATTCAGGAATTTGGAACTAATTTTACAACTAGTTTATGACAAAAAATTATGAACTATTGATAGTATTTGGACTGGGGCACAAATAAACAGAACTATCATACATAAAATATAAAAGAAAAGGAAAACAATACCTTATTGTGGCTTTCAATACAGTCACCTTCTCTGTGGCAGCACTGAATTTAAAACCATATCCTATATGATTCGGAGCAGGATTTGAATCCAAGTCTCAGCAGACGGCTATGACCAGGCTCCTGCCAGGTATTTCATATTAAACTGCTCTCAGTATCTCCAGGTGGAAGAGAATTTCTCTATTTTTGGACTAATTATAAGGAAACGTTAAAAAGATGGACAACCACTAATTCTGGAAAAATCCTATAGTTCAGTAATGTGAGCAGTCTCCTGCAAGGAAAGACTCATCTCTACTTTGAATCAATGATATCAATATTAGAACCTGAGTTACTCACATCACAGTGGCAGGCCATCTCCATGGTGCTCATAAAGCTGTCCCTCAGCTGTTGTTAAAAAAAAGTAGACCTGCCAGACACCTTTTTTGTAGAGTAGAGCACAAAACTGTGTCTAAGTAGATTTTTTTAACCCCATTTATTTCAATTCACTGAGCTTACTATGCACATCTGTTTATCTGATGAAATTATCTAGCAGAGGCCTTGGGAGTCTGGGAAGGTCATCACTGACTGGAAGCTAGCCAACATTATTCCAATTTACAAGAAGGGTGTGAGGGAACACCCAGGAAACTAAAGACCTGTTAGTCTAATCTCAGTACCCAGAAAATTATGGAGAAAATCATACTCGGTGCTATTGAAAGGCATTTAAAGGACAATGCAATCATCAGGCGCAGTCAACGTGTTCACAAAGGGAAAGTCCTGTCTAGCTAATTTGATATCCTTCTATGATAACGTCCCCCACCTAGTGGATGAAGGGAAGGCAGTAGATGTAATTTTGCTGGATTTTAGTAAGGCTACTGATACTGTCCCTCATTGTATCTTTCTGGACAAGTTGTCCAGCTGTGGAAGTAGCAGGTACATGGTGAACTGTGGGAAGAACCGGCTGAAGGGCAGGGCTCAAAGGGTGGTGGTAAATGCTGCTATGTCTACTTGGTGGCCAGTCACCAGCAGTGTTCTTCAGGGTTCAATTCTACGGCCAGTTCTGTTCAGTATTTTTATCTGGATGCAGGAGTTGAATGCACCATTAGCAAGTTTGCTGATGATACCAAACTGGGAGGTGCTGTTGACTCTCTTGAAGGACGAGAGGCCTTGCAGAGGGGTCTAGATAGACTGGAGCATTGGGCGATCATCAATGGCTGAAATGTAACAAGAATGAATGCTCGATTCTGCACCTGGGACAGAGGAATGCCAGACACAAGTATAAATGGAGAGAGGCATGGCTGGAGAGCAGCCCTGCAGAAAGGGACCTGGGGGTGCTGGTGGGCAGCATGGTCAATAGGAGTCAGCACTGTGCCCTGGCAGCCAAGAGGGCAAACCACAGCCTGGGGTGCATCAAACACAGCATCACCAGCCAGTCAAAAGAGGTGATTGTATACAACATGGTATACAACATGGTATACAGTGTTGGTGCAGCCTCACCTTGAGCACTGTGTGCAGTTCTGGGCCCCACACTTTAAGAAGGATGTTAAGGTCCTTGAATGCCTCCAGAGGAGGGCACCAAGGCTGGTGAAAGGGCTGGAAGGAATGTCCTATAAGGAGTGGCCAAGAACACTGGGTTTGTCTAGTTTAGAGAAAAGGAGGCTGAAGGGTGACCTCACTGCTCTCTGCAGCTTCCTGAGAAGGGGACGTGGAGAGGGAGTTGCTCATTTCTCCCTGGTATCCAGTGATAGGATGCATGGGAATGGTTCAAAGCTGCATCAGGGGAGGTTCAGAATTGACATTAGGAAACATTTCTTTACTGAGAGGGTGGTCAAACACCGGAACAGGCTTTGTAGAGAGGTGGTTGGTGCCCCACGCCTGTCAGTGTTTAAGAGACATTTGGAGAATGCCCTTAATAACATGCTTTAACTTTTGGTCAGCCCTGAAGTGACCAGGCAGTTGGGTTAGATGATTGTAGGTCCCTTCCAACTAAAACTATTCTATTCTATTCTATTCTATTCTATTCTATTCTATTCTATTCCATTCCATTCCATTCCATTCCATTCCATTCCATTCCATTCTAATTTAAAAAGAAAATCAAACTGTATTTGAAACATGAAATAAACCCTTCAACTATTTGTGCAGCCTCATGAGACAACAGAGGAGGAGGTGAATACTGGTCAAAAGGTCATCTGTTCTTGAACCCGCTTGGACAGGCTAACTGAGGTCAATGAGGTTGGACAGTGTCACTGAGAGTAGGATTTAGCTCATAAAAATGCAACAGCTGTTGGCCGTTTGTGTTACATAATAAACCTTTAGATAAACCTGTTAGAAAAAGTCACTCTTAAAAATACAGTCATTTATGGTAATGACTACTTTCCTAATACTCTATTAGCAGTGCTGCATTCCTCAACATGTTATCTATGTAATCATCTAAAAGAATGTCCCAGACAGTTCTACATGAAATTCCAGTTCCTGCTAGGCAGTGGGGTGCTTTTTAGATATCTGAGTAAACAACGTTGGTGTAACATGAAACATGAATGCACCACTGATAACACTTGGCCTTACCTACATCAGGAATGCATGTATTGTTGAAAAACGTTATGAATTTTCTAATGATATATGCATGATCTAATGATATATAATAATTTTAAAATGCATAATCAAAGATCATATAATAATTTAAAGAAAAAAAAAAACACCTTTGGAAGATCAACTCAGTCGTATTTTTAATGCAACCAAGAATTACAATATGTTACCCCCGATGATATATTTATAGTTTTTAATCAACTTTGACCTATTGGGAGGTATGAGTTAAGCAAAAGGGAAGCTCTACCCTGCAGATTGTAAGGCTGAAAATGGGGAGGGATAATACAAGTTATTCAAGGCTATGCACCACAATTAAAATTCAGGGTTACATGATGCTTGTAGCGATTTCCCTTTTTATTGTGTGAAACTAGGGAAACATAGGCTTGGCCATACTGTGATACAATGGCAGCTCACTAATCCAGTGTTCTGTCAAAGAATATGGCCAGTAAATTGTATGATGAAGAAAGATGGCAGAGGTTTTTTAAATGCTAATACCAGCATCAGACCCACTCATAAAGTATATAAGGCAGTTACGTGTGCCTGTTGTGGGGGCAGGGGTGGTCATCATGCAAACTAGCATAATGGCAGCATTGATGATGAGAGAATGTGCAGTACACCTAATGTCCATTCCCTGGTAGACCTTCACCTTGATAACGCCATTAAATAAGTCTCTTGCATCTCCAGCTGCATACAGTAGATTTATGCTACTAGCCATGGTATGAATGTGATCTACCTTAAAAAAAAAAACAAAACAAAACAAAACAAAACAAAAAAAACCACAACAATCAAACTCTAGATTCTCTACACTATATTTTTTTTGATCATGCTGTGCTTTTTACCTCACGATATCCTGCCCCAGAAGTAAATTACACCTTCTGTAAAAAGCACTTTTTTTCTTTTTCAGTTGCCAACTTCTCTTATTTCTCCCACTATATGAAGGACAGGATCATCCTCCTCTTTCTCATTCATTTTTTTAGGAAATATTCCCTCTATGCATGCACCCTCCCACTTACTAATCTTTCTAAACCAAAAGAATTTTAACTGTTTCATGTCATGGTTTCTTTATGCTTTAAATAAGTTTTTGTACCCATTATTACATTCCCCTCATTTTTTTGAGAGAGGATAACCAAGGCTGAACACATGATTCCAGCAGAAAGTTGTCTCACCCATTTACAGAATGGGACAGGAACAAGTTTTCTGAAGCATGTTGGCTCTGTGACTGTTCACTTCTCTCATTCAACTTGTGGCTGCTTTTAGCCCTAAGCATTACAATATTCTCATTATTATTCTCTTCCTACTTTTCAATAGACTAAAATTCAAAAAAGGAAGCCACTAATGATGAAAATATTCTAGCATCTTGCCCCTTTCCTGTTTTCAGACATGTTCCATTAATTTCATTATTTGCTTTGAACAGTTCATTAATTCAGTGGTACTGAACATTGGTAATAGAGCAGGAGGGCTTAGACGAAAGGTTTCCAGTTGCTAACCTTCTAGTTACTGTACTATTACTGGCCCCCTGGACTTCAGTTCTTGAGCCAAATTTTACTGCCTTCATGTTCATGAATTCCTCAGGTGCAAGTCATCATCATTAAGCCAAACAGAATTACAGTATGCACACCCTAGGACTTAATAGAATAAATAACCAATCAAGCCAGTCCTGTGATTCACCTATTTGGCTGCCCACAGGAAATAGTCATCCACATTGCAGTACTCAGTTTCCTCAAATACCTTGTAAGAGCAAAGTCCACAGCAGCTACTGAATTAGCATTAAGAAAATTTTTTACCCCCACAAAAGGGTTTCTTACTTGCTGTATTATGACTGCCCAGCTACAGAGCAGCAGCTTACCTTGATCGTTCCCTCCCTCTATCATAAATCATAAATATCGTTTAAGTAGCACTGATGCTGTGGCCTCTATGCTATTGAGCCTGATAATTAGTAACAATGATAATTGTTACATGTAGCTCCCTGCAAGCAAGGAGGAGATACTTCTCATATAGTTAAAACTCAGAGGAACTGATTTGCTACCCATTCGCCAAGTGTATTTCAGTGTTGAAGTGGTAGTCCGTTTGCTAGCCTAGTTTCAGACTGCTTGGCTATCCCCCACCTCACTGGGCATCACTGTCAGAAGAGGAGGATGTAAAACCATTGCAGCAGAGCAGCGTGTATCAACAGTTGTTATGTCGTGTCTTAGGTTGCAGCTTCACAACCATTTGGGGGGAGGGCTCCTTGTCTCTGCCCCAGGTAGGCATTTTCCTGTACCTCCTTGTGCTGGGATTAATTCTTGTTCAGTTCACAACACATCAAGAACCCATCCAGCTGAAAACAAACCTTTTTTCTCAAGTTTCTAGTCTACCACAAGCTCACTTCTCTGCCGCACCACACAGCACAGCCATGTTACCATTAGTGCTGGCACAAGTAAGTTGATAGAATAGATGTAGAAGGTCTTGGACACAGGGAGACAACTTCTTTCAGTGGCAGCCAAAGCACAGAACATCAGCTTACTGTAACCATGTAAATTTAGCCTCACTGAAGAGGCTGTACAATTTCTCATTGGCTGACTTTCTTCCTCCTAGGACTTTGCTTGTGGATGGTGGAAGATTTCTGTAATCTCTGTTTTTCTCCACAGTCACACAGTTTTAAAATGCTTTAAAAATTCGTCCCTCTCCACAAACATTTCAGCAGAGACATATCAGAGAGGATATGCGGTAAACATGGGTGTGACATCAAATTTCTGCTTGCAATTGGGCCAAAGGTCAGAGTACGGCTCCCTCAAGACCACAAACTATTAATGATGGCAAAAGATTCCTGTGATCTCTGTCATGCTTTCCCTGACAATTTGGAGCTGCTGAATTCTCAGTTGTCAAACCAGCTATGCCATTGAGTTGTAGTGTCCTTTAGTCTGTCCTTACAGTTTCTTTGGAACGCCCATTTCTTGACACCTGTTTCCAAGTTGCCTGGGGACAACAATTACTCTCTACATCCAAGTCTAGGACAGAAAACAGGTAAACACCAGGTGGGGACAGCAGACAAGGAAAAAAACCTGAAGCACAAGGCAGAAAGGAACATCAAGTCTTGGACATAGCTTTTTTGCTGCAGTAGGTTGATTTCATCCAGGCACCTAGTCTGAGTTCTTTCCCCCTGTAAGCAGTGCATAAAAGAGCCCCAGAGCCAGAGGAGCAACCCATGATCCTCAGGTAGGACCATCCCCAGGGTCATGTGCCCTCCTCAGCTGAACTCAAACCACCACGTTTCTCCCTCTAGTCTGGGTCTGTAAATGGCACTTTTTCCTCCTGCTCCATCTGGGATAAGACAATCCAAGTGGAAAACAGGTGCTTCTGCAGAAAAGGTCAGTGCAGAAGAGTGGCAGAGAATTGCACCATTTGGATAAGGCAGGTAACTTGGCTGAGTTCCAGAAACAGCCTGCTGGAGAGTTGCTGAGTGAAAGAGAGCAAGCATGCACCCATCTTCCAAACTACTGCCTGGTTTAAAGAGAGGTGGCTTACTTCAGAAGCTGTAAGAAGTCTACTGTGTTCCCCAAATAGTCTTGTTTATACTCCACACAAGACTTCCAGCACATATTTTCAAGAACAGAATTTTTAAGAGAAACAGCAGAGTTATATGAGAATTGCCAAAGGCTGTCGAGGGCTACTTTTGTCTCCTCTCCTTTTTGCTTTCTTTCTCTTTCAGGTTTATTTTGTCCCTGTCTGCAGAAGAGGGAACAATGATAGTGACAGGGGACCAAATGGATTGCTTGAAGCTCTTTTGCTTCAGGTTCCGGGCAAACTTCTCTCTTGTGTCTCTTTCCTCCACAAGCAAAGGCCACATCTGCTTAAAACCCAGCCCTGAGTAACAGCTACCCATGCCCTTTGGCTGCCCCAAGATGTTCTTTACCCCTTGTGTGAGTCATTAGACCAAAAGTATGTCAGCAAAGGGACTGAAAAGGAGTCTCCTCTGTAAGTTATCTTTAATGCAGACCTCTGCTGCACCTACAAAAATATCCTTGCAGGTACTTGCTATCCCTGAATGAAAATTTCATCGTGCTAGATTGGCAATAAAAAAATGTGAGGGCCCAGGCTGTTATTTCTTCCCTCTCATTGCTACTCAACTGAATGAACATGAAAAGCACACCAACCCAAAACTAATATGTGAGGCTGAGTTAGGTCACAGGTCTCTTGCTAATAAAGCATGAGTTGGAATGATTGTAATCTGCTGCAGGTTTGGCAGGCTGGCTTGAGTCAGGTCTTTGGGTACAGTCTGTCTGCCGAACCGCATGAGAATAAACCCTGTGAACTCAGAGTCTCACCACACTGATGGGTGTCAGAGCACTGTTTTCCTTTCAAAAGGACTGTGGGGGGTCAGGGGGGAAGGGTTTGTGTGGATAAGTGTGGGAACTTTAGTGACTGGGAAGACAGGCCTCTATTTCCTCCTAGCGTCAGGGACAGTCAGGATGAGAAACCTGTCTTTGTGCAAATTGATAAATGGCTTTAAAGGGGTGGGGTGAAAGCATGTAACTCAGTCTATATAGCTGCCTATCATCTTTCTCCCATGAGGGTCTTTGTAAGTGAGTTCAGGTTAGATAGGAACACATGTCTTCAGAAAACTTACTTCATATATAGCTGCTCTGCTGATGGTTGTGACCAGCCTTTCCTTTAAGGACAGCAGTGGTGGTTGTGTTCTCAGAAACACTTATCCAAAATATCAGACAAACAGCATTTGTTCTATTTCTCTTAGCTGGAGAAGAGTCTCTTGAAAAATGGTTAAATATCAAGGGCCTGACTTCTGACGAGGAAAAGGCCTAGAAGGGGTAAAATCCTGTACTGCCCTGTCAAAACAAACTCTCTCTCACTCCTTATCAACCATTTAGGTGTGTTGATAGAGCTGGCCCATTATCTTTATTCAGAAAAGTCAAATCAGACACAGCATATAGATAGAATTTGTTTTCCTCACAGTTTAGCACCCACCAAACAAAGGACACTTTTATCCACAATAGGACACACGCAAGTTTGGATGCCACAGTGTTCACATTGGTGCATATACCAAAGGGGAATCCCTACAGGCCAGCGATGGGGCTGAAGTACACGTTACAAACATAGCGGTCAAACAGAGAATTTTTGTTTTAAATAAGGTTACTCTATACACACAGAGGAAAATGGAAATTTGTGCAGACAAAAAAGGTTATGCAACAAATGCTCAAAAGACTGTTCGATTAACTGATTTTCCTAAAGTTTGTGGGGAAAATATTCTGGAATATCAAAATATTTCTCTAGTGTTTTCAAAAAACATTTCAATTTTTTGAGTGCAGGTAGGTTTTTGTCCTTATGATTTAAAATTGATCCTTTTCCTCCAATTTTTACACCATTTTTGTTTGCTTGATGGGGTACTTTTATTACTGACAGTTATTTCTCATCCTAGAAAATTCAGCTTTACAGCAGCCGTGTAGATGGATTTGACTGAGTAAGGAGGCATTCTTTTTATCAAGAATTTCAGTGTTTGGAGTAAGAGGGAAAACCTAACAGAAATGAAATCAAGCTGCAAAATAAAAGTGAAATGAAGTGACCTATCCCTGTACAATACTATTGCTGGTCCTGTAAATTATGTTCCCCCTCGCACTTGCGGGTCTCAAAAGTATAGATAACTGAGCTAGATTTCTGATTCCTATCAGAGTTTGGATTTAAGTGTTCAATTTTTTTGTGTGTGTCTTTAGCACAATCTGATCATTGCTACTGAAAAATATAAAAAGAACACTCAAAGATCTTCAGATTTTGTGTGCACGATTTGACAGATGCAGTAACTAAGCTCCCTCTAAACTGTGGGAATTTTAAATTAACCTTCTTTTCAGTTCCTTAAATTTGATTACTGTTAGGATGAATAATTATGTCCCACTTTATAGGATATTTCAAGTGTTTGCGTGATTCAGGATATAGAAATGTAAAACATTATTGACAACTGAATACCCAATATAAAGTTAGGAGAAAGCAGGTGAAAGCCTGCTATATATTACACACTCCAGAAAAAAAAAAAAAAAAAATCAAAAGAAAGCACAGAGGGAGGCTTTGGGCTGAACTGACCATGTGATTCGGTCTTATAGAGCAAGATACAATTAGAAATTGGGAGCATATGTCCAGCATTATAAATCTGAATGCTTCTGTCCTCAACCTGGAGAGTGGATGCTTCCACTCTCCTTAAGCAGGCTACTTACTTTATTAAAGTAAGTCTTTACCACAATGGTCACCAAGTGTCTAGAATTACTACAACACATGCCCCAGTTCCAAAAATGGCTGAGCGGTTTATTGCCTAGAACATCTTCTCCTTTGGGATCCAGAGGATAGGAGAACTATAGCATAAGACTTTTGGGGAGCTTGATCTGTTGCCTAAAAGCACTGATTCTGCCATTGTTTTCCTATAGACAGACATTGCAGAAAAGTTGGTTGTTAAGACAAAATGGTCAATGTTTTCAAGACAATGTTTTACCTTCACAAACCAACTTCTATCAAACATATTGAAGAAATTGCACAGGAAGGACAGAAATTATGGAGAAATGTAAAACCATTGTCTTCTCTATTCCATTCTTCAGCAAACTTTGTAATAGATCCTGTAAAGCAGAGGAGTATCTTGTCACTATGGAAGGGCAAGAAGAACTAGCATACTGGTAAGGTCACATCAGAAGGGCGTTATTTTCATTACAAAACCAAACTTGCAGGCCTCTCCCTTCTTCATGTGAAAAACTAGTGTCCTGTAATTAATTGTCTTGTCTTAGTTTATACCTTACCAAGGCAGTGGTGGCTTAACTTGGTAAAGCTTTATTTTATAGCATTGAGTTTTCTCAATGCTCTGGGAAATATAATTATAAAGGCAGAATCAGGGACCAGTGTAAGTGATCGGCATGCAACTGGATTTGCATGAAAGGAAGGACGATTAGTGCTGCATTTGTTAGGAAGATCCTTGTACACAAAATAAAAAGCTGCCTGGCTTTTCCCTTTTCTTACATGAGGGAATGATATTTTAACTTTCTGTTTTTTTGCATATATGCAATTTTTATAAATGAATTTGAATATTGTAATTCTGTTTTATACAACTTTTAAGTATGGAGTTGAGACTTACTCCTATGTCATTGAAGCCTGAAAGAAAAACATGCTAGAAATCACCTCATTGGCAAAATTTCCATAATCCTAATCATCAATTTCGATGATGCCATAACAACTTTTTGTATTTCTTTAATGGTTTTAGGTATAAGACAAATGAATACTGGGTTACAATGTCCCTTTATTTGATATGTTTTACCATCTAAAACCAGTTGGTAACTCTGGGATAAAAGCATAATACAGGCATAAAGCCACAGCTGCTATGACAAATATCTTATTTGGATGCTTTCCTTATTTTGACTACTGAATTTTGCATAAGCTCTTCTGTTATGATACTGATAGTTCTGGAAAAATTTTTATACTTTGTGGTAAATTTAGAGGGAATTTTAATAGTACAGAGCATTGTTTATTGAGAGATTTTTACAGTGTAAGAAGACAAAAATAAAATATACTGTTAGTTTAAAGAAGCAGATATGAAGAGATTGTTCCTGGGCAGCAGAAAAAGAGACAATACTGTTCAGAAAACCAACAGCTGTAGATTCTCTAAACATTTATTTAAAATCTTATTTTCCAATGACCTTTATTTCAAGAAAAGTAAAATCTGGTTTTACTTTTTTGCTTTTGTCATTGTTTTAATTAGAGCAGTCAGCAGCCTCCAACATATACACACACACAAAAATTCTTTCTTTCTTCCCACATTTACCTTCAAAGTTGACTTTGCAGTTCTAACTCCTAATTTATTGGATTTAGCAAATGCATTTAATTCTTTTTTTTTTTTCATTTCCACTTATCCATTATAATTTTGCAGCATTCATATTTCCCTCAGAGTAAAAGTTTGACTCATACATAGTTGTTTCTCTTTGAAGCACGGAGGTCTGAATACTAACATGACCTAACATGAACAGGTACTGAAATTAGCAACTGTAATTTAACAGTTTATTAAGTAAATTCGGCAGCTGTTATAAGAGCTTTTGATATGACACCACTCAGCTAAAAACAAGACAGAGATATAAATGTATCCCTAACAGACTGTCACCAGACTGACATCTGCCTTCCACAGGTACTGAAAGAAAAAAATGATGACAGAAGCTGAAAGCAAATTCATACACGAATGTGCACACATGAATAGTCACAAAGTGACAGGCACACAGATATGAATGAGGCCAAAGCTCAGAGTCCTTTATATAGAATCATAGAATTGTCTAGGTTGGAAGACACCCTTGGGATCATCGAGTCCAACCATCTACCCTACTCTACAAAGTTCTCCCCTACACCATATTCCCCAACACCACATCTAAACATCTCTTAAACACATCCAGGGTTGGTGACTCAACCACCTCGCTGGGAAGTCTATTCCAATGCCCGACCACTCTTTCTGTGAAAAATTCTTTCCTAATGTTCAGACTAAATCTAACTTGTTGGAGCTTGAAGCCATTCCCTCTTGTTCTGTCATTAATTACCTGTGAGAAGAGACCAGCACCAACCTCTCTACAGTGTCCTTTCAAATAGTTGTAGAGAGTGATGAGGTCTCCTCTCAGCCTCCTCCTCCTCAAACTAAACAGTCCCAGCTCCTTCAACCGCTCTTCATATGATTTGTCTGCTAGGACCTTCACCAGCTTCGTTGCCCTTCTCTGCACTCACTCCAGCACCTCGATATCTCTCTTGTATTGAGGTGCCCAAAACTGGACACAATACTCGAGGTGTGGCCTCATCAGTGCTGAGTACAGGGGCGCAATCACCTCCCTACTTCTGCTGGCCATGCTATTTCTAATACAAGCCAGGATGCCGTTGGCTTTCTTGGCCACCTGGGCACACTGCTGGCTCATATTCAGCCACTTGTCAATTAGAACCGCCAGGTCTCTTTCTGCCAGGCAGCTTTCCAGCCACACCTCCCCAAGCCTGTAGCGCTGCGTGGGGTTATTGGGGCCCAAGTGCAGGACCTGGCACTTGCCCTTGTTGAAACTCATACCATTGATGTTGGCCCAGTGATCCAATCTATCTAAGTCTCTCTGTAGAGCTTCCCTATCCTCCTGGGAATCAACACTCCTGCTTAACTTGGTGTCATCTGCAAACTTGCTTATGATAGACCCTATGTCCTTATCAAGATCATCAATAAAGACGTTGAACAGAAATGGTTCCTTAAAGGAAACATTTTGTATTTTAATCTTCTGTAATGAAATTGCCATCCCTGGTAAGAACTGTGAGAACATCTGGACAGCCAGGAGTCGTTAGACTTCTAAATAGTCAATATTTTTTTCTAGTTTGCTTCTCTGTATTTCATTCCATGTCCTCATAGGCACTCCTCTGTCTGTAATGAGAAATCAGAGCTATTTTCTACTTCTACCTCCTTCAGTCTGCACAGGATTTTTTTACCTCGTTGTTCTTTGAAGTCACTGAGTTCACAGAGAGAAGCATAAATAGTCTATCTGCCTTTAACCCCTCTGATCCTCTGTTATCTTTTTCTTTCATCTTTAAATTTTTAAGGTGAAGCCAAAACAATACTTCATACTTTGTTTGGCAGACCAATATCTGAGGACTGTTGTCTTCTATTTATGCCTTAAGCAGAAAACATAAAGAAAAAGACCTGGCAGAATCTGGCGTGTGCATTGCATTAGATCCATACTCATGTCACAGCGTTTTAGGGCTTTCTGTTGCATTTGTTCCATGTCTCTGGGAAACATCTCTCTTTCACATATGCACTGTCAGTCTCAGAGCTGGGGAAACAAATTTCGTGAGATTCAACTTCCATTGCTCATTTTAGCCCTGGTTTAGCCAGGGCTGCTGATTAGGAACCTCTCAGCCACAAATGGAAATTTCAGAATATCTTTTAATCCTGATTCACTTGGATCTCTGCTGTGCCAGGGTTTCAATATATGATAAGGAAAATAATTCGCACTCCTATTCTAGCAAATCTGGGCAATGTTGCACTGAGAAAATTCTTGATTCTCTCCTTTCTTTTACGCCTACTGTTTTTGAGAAGTAGCTTGAAAAAGTAATTAGTGCCTTTATTTTCTAAGTACTGTATACTTATGATAATGTTGGAAGTCTTAAAAAAACCCAACATTTTTCTATTAGACAATATACATTGTGAAACTATGTCTATTGTCTTGACAAACAGAAGAAACAAGTTACTGGAAAGGAAAACTGACTTGGCAAAGAGAATACCACATAGCAGTAGAGGACCAGGAATAATTGAATCCACATCTCCAGAGGGAATGATTCATGTATTTTCTCAAATAAAAAATAAATCATACACACAGCTCTGAAGCAAGCTTAAGAGACACTAAAACAGACTCCTCCAAGCTGTCCTTTCACAAAGAAAATACTTCAGATATTCTTTATTGCTTTGATGAGAACGGATGAATGCTGGGAGTTAGAAATGCTCTGCTGTCTGTAGCAAGAGCACATCCTCACTCTGTTGGCATGTCTACAGATGTTGTCTCCCTTTTTGTGATCTTCACATCAAGGCTGTATGAACTGAAGTCCTGCACCACCATTCCAATGACAGTTCAACCAGTGACACAGAGCAGAACCTCACTCGCATAAACAGCCTACAAAAGTCATGCCTCCTCCAAGACTAATGTAACTTTATATCCATGATACCCTCCACTTGCTTCCAGGGTATATTCCCCTTTGTCCCAAGATTAAGGCAAAATGGCCCATGGAGTACTTTCTCTTCTTCTGTCTTAGACTGTGATATTTTACTAGTTGTAGTTAGATTTTGCTAAATTCATATGCCCTATGCTTACAAAATGAAGGAAGGAGATCTGAGGCAATATTTTTATTGTTTCTTTTTTATCTCTGAAGTCGTAACTGCAGATCACAATATCATTGGGTAGACATCTTACCCCTTTATCTTCAGTGGAAACATTCATCACTACTCCCTGCAGATCTTTGATCACATGGGTGGTACGTAAACAGGGTTCAAGCTGTGTTTTAGAGGGAGCATTCACTTCCCGTGGTGATGTTAGAGAAGCTTTTCCTTATGCTCATTGTGGCATAAAATCTTATAGATATGATCTAAAACTTTTGGGGAATTACTTAACACTTGCCTTTTCCCCCTTTTTTTCTCTCTTATTGCTGTCTGTCCTCTATTCCTCAATTTCTGGTCCTATAATTTTTCCTTTTTCCTTCCCTTCATCTTCTCCCACGTGAAGAAACATGTTTTGGAGAAATGTAGAATGTAAGAAATTAGAGAGACAGAATGGAGAAAGACTGATTGTTCTAGTCAGACAGAACCCTGAGTATACAATTGTCCTCTTACAGCTAAAAATCGCATTTCTGCTGTCTTACACCTAACCCTCCAATTTTGAGCTCAGTTTCTAGACTGGAGGATTGGAGATCAATTGCCTAGTCTTCCAGAATTCCTGTATGATATCAAAATTCTTGGCCAAGGTGACTTACCTTAAGGTATTCAGGAGTGTACTTTTAAGGGAGGATTCTTTGGGGATCTGCCTGGGCTATGGGCATTACTCATCTCACAGGAACTCGAGAGGGCAAGTGTACTAAAACATGTGAGCTCTTCAGATAATATGGTAATACAGTCTTAAAAACACTCAAGAAGGTGGACATTTCTTTACAGATTTTAGAAAAGGATAAGATTAAAATATTTACTTAGGTTTAACTTTAACTCCATAAAATAAGCTTGATGAAATGCACTGAAATGAACGAGATTAAAAAATAATTTAAATATTGTCACAATTTTGTCTTCTTAAATGTAGGTCTGAGCTTAGCAGAAATCTTTCCTTTACAATCTGAATGATTGTATGTCCGGTTCCACAGGCACAAAGCCTTCTGCAAATATGCAGATAGTACTATTGCTGTGGACAACAAGGTTGTTCTCAAGTATAGCAGTTCCTGAAAAAAGCAAGTACAACATTGGGCACAATTTTAAACTGCATTTTTACTAAATGTACAAAGTTAAATGAATCCTCAAATGGAGGAGTCTCTGACAACTTCATGATGTTCTTGATGATAAAAAACTTCCCTCATTTACTTGTTAAAAGTTATTTTTAACTGTTTTCTTTTCATAATTGTGTTTTTTCTCAGACATATTTCTAGTTAGTCAGTAGACGTGTAAAAATGTAATAAAATTAGGAGACTTGTCAAAAACATTTTGCATAAGTTCCTAATTTCTAGAGGCGAGTGTCTTGACTTAATGAGCTGGCATAACTTGAATAGTTAGGCTAATGTCAGAGGCCCACAGTCTCACCTTCTGTATGTTACTATTAGGGAAATAACTTTAGTTAAATAAGCACAATTAGAAACGTGTTATGAAAAAAAAACACGTAACTGACAGAAAAAAAACTTACACAGGAATATTTGTCCGGCTACTTGCCATACCAGTCAACAAGCAACAGCTTGAAGCAGTTCACCAACCAGTAAAGATCAAACTATTTGGAAGATCCTCTCCACTTCATAGAAACGATCCACCTCAGTGCCAAGTGGGACAGTACAACCCTACCACCAGGGGTGTCTGACTGCGGAGGATCTCCAGGGATGTCTGACCCAACGTGGTTAACACCCTGTTCCTCCCAGCTACTGACAATTGCCATTGTGATTATTCAAGAACCTGGAAAACAGCCCTAACAAATAGGTGTTAGCGTCAATATTTAAATTCTAACATTAATATTAGGACTTTCACAGCTGGGAAGCTCATTCAGTCTTATGAAATACTTGGGAGTGCTATTCATGGATTATTTACTTTTTCACCTACCTTGAAAACAAGCTCTTCATCATAACGTTTTGAAAGAGAGACACAAAGGGATTTTTCAAGTAGAAAAGCCTTAAGGAATTGAGAGCTGCCAAAGAGTCTTGTGCCAGTCTGGAAAACAAAAGTTCAAATTCAGGCAGGGCATGGGACGTAAGAGCTGTAGCACTGTGTCCCACCAAGGTGCAGGCTAAACTGCCACTAGCTCAGCCTGAGAACGTGCCTGGAAGATCATGCTTCACACATGAGGTTCCCAGGGGAGCCTGAGTACCCCTCCAGGGTTTAAATACTTTATAAATCAGTGTTGCCAGGATTTGGGTAGTTGCATTCATGTCTGGCCAAAGAAATGTTGGTGATTAGGGTACCTCATGGGCAGAAACCTGAAGTCAAGACTATTTAGGAGTCTTCAGTATTAGACTGTACCTGTGCAAAGGATTCCGTCAGAGGAATGGGCAATTTCTTTATCCAAATAAATCATTATCTTTGTATTATTTTTCTCATAATTTTTGGATGCCTTTGTTTCATTTTTTTTTTCCTTTGGTGATACTTAGGACCTGATCTGACAAGACTTAATGCAATTACACCTTAACTTTGATGTTATACTTGGAGATTTTCCCAGCATCTGTGTGAATAAAGCTGAAATGGTTTGTTTCCCAACATGACAGATCACCAAAGTTTCCATTGCTCCATATGTAAACTGCCATATACTACTTTTTTTTTAATTCTCCAGTTAGTTAATAGTTCCATGTTCTTCCTCAGCCTCAAGTGTAAAAGGACCTGTACATCTTCCTGTTCATTGTTGAGAAATATTTATAATACAGCAGTGCATGGTGTTTCCACCCTGTAAAACTACCTCCATTAATAGGATCTGAACTCATCATGGGGTCTGTTCCAGCTATGTAAAATCTAATTACTAGGAAACCACGGTCACTGCATGCCTGTGATCATGTTTTCTGCGCTCAGTAATATGTGGAAATCTCCTCATTTTCTTCAAGCCATGTGGAAAACACTCATTTTCAATGAAGTTCTTATTGCTTTTATTTACCTATGCATGGTCAGCACAGTGTTACATCTGCACACAATCTAGTATGAGATTTTTCCACTTTTGTCCAAGGAACCTCTTCCTGCTCTAATGCAGAGAGTGTATACTTCTTACAATTATCAGATCTTACATTTTGCAGTTCCCCGTGACTCCATAATGGCTTCTAAGTCATCTGGATCTTATTGAAATAGACTGATTTTTTAGTTTTTTTTTTTAACTTAGCTCTGGATCCGAAATATTATATCTAGCCACACGTCTTTATGCTAATCACTTCAACTCCCGTAGCTGTTGTAATTAGTGAAGACTGAATAGTCTTACAGCTGTAAACTCTGTAATAAAGCCCTGCCTCTGTCATAGTCTGAACAGTAAGCGCAATACTCTCATCTAGTAGCTCTACTATAATACATAGAATATATTCCCATATATTCCTATATATATTCCCATATATATTCCATATATATATATGATACTATACTAAAGTTCACTCTGAAGCAGACTTCAAGCACTTCAAGATCATATGGGATGCTGATGAAAAGCTGAGTTTCAGCTTGCTTTCTTTGTTTATGCTTCCATCATCCATGGTAACTTGTTTTTCATTCAGGTGTGTGCTTCCATTAGATGAGCAGAAAGCACATTTATGTGCTGAAGGAAGATGAAATGTGTACTCACCCATTAGTGACCAAGCAGAATAAAGGTACACACACGTACCATGATGACATTACAATTGCTGAAGGAACATCTTTAAGATTTTGCTTTGTCAGTCAGCACTGTGTTTGCTGTGGATAGGTTAATACAGGATTTAAGGAAGAGATTAAAATCATCCTATTTATCCCCATTTCCAGAAAAGGTGTCTCAGGTAAACACTAGTAATAGCTCCATCTTACCTGCCTTTAGAGCATAGCCCTACCCATACTCAGACACAGACTTACTTCATATGCGTTCAGACTGTTTGCATAAAAGACCATGCACCAACAAGGATTTGGGTAAGGAGATAAGGACCCAAACATGGAATTGTTTAGAGTATGGAAGGGTCAGACACATTCATTCCTCTTTAGTTGAAGTCTAGCACCAAGTATATCTCATAACAGTTTGCTGCTGCTCAGCACTGGGCAATAAATAGAGCATGGGTGTTGTGGATGCTCCCTCCCAGTTGCTGTATACAGCAAAGAAGGATGAGGTAAACGGGTCAGCCTGAACTTAGCAAGGGTATACTGTACTTCAGCACACGTACGCTGGCTTAGTGGGCTTTCCAAGAGACAAGCCACTCTTTATGTCTTCACACACAGCTAAGGTGGCTTATCAAAATGAACTTAGGAAACCCTCAGCAGCAATAACATACACCATTTTTCTTGGCGCTCTGCTTGTGTTAGTATTACCTTTAGTATATCCAATGGATGCATTTGGTATATTTTCATTATTATTATTATGGTACTATGCCTGAATGTAGATGCATAAGAAGTTTCTTCTGAGAACACCACTACATGACTCCTCTACTCTGACACAGGTAGGTTTTAGGGAGAGCAGAAGAATACTGTTTGGAGGCAGAATGGAGAGATTACCATCAGGGTGTCTTGAGTCGTGTCAGCAACTTGTGTTGATTCATTTTGCTTGATATATCAACCCCCCAAAATCACTTAGATAACTGTCCAATGCGTTACATATATTGTAGAATTACGTTACAGGATATATAGTGCATTATAGGATGACAGCATCTATTCTTAGGACTTACTTTGGCACCTTTTCCAAATTAAGGCACATTCATTCCAGCACAAAACGTTTCACTCTTTTGCCACTGTAGTAAAATGTTATCAGATAAAGTGTACCAAGTAGCAAGTACTGACTAGGAAAGGATTTTCAAGGCTTCAGACATCTCCATTTGCCCTAAGGAACAGACTCTCTTTATTACTTTTATTATATAGATTAGTATGGGAACTTACATAGAGCCTGGCCTCGCTGACTAACTGAGCAAAAGCTCATCCAGGAGCACAGAAAAACTGGGAGTGGAAGGGTTACCTAAGCCCAATGCTGCCCACATGAAAATAATAATTAAAAAAAGCACTGTTGTCATACTAAATCAGTGAATCTTCAGTTAAACTCTTCTTGAATTATTATGCAGCTACAATGAAAATGTTCTTAGAAGGACTTGGTAAGCAGGAAGAACTGGTTGTAGATGTGATAATCAGTGGCATCCTTGAAATAGGAGAGTTCAAAACACAGAAGCATGTGAGAGTAGCAGAGTACAGACCCTGGATTTTCGGTGAGCAGATTTCAGTTTCTCCAGGAAACTGGTGGGTGGGATTCCGCAGGAGGAAGCTCTCGAATGAACTCTAAAGGAGCTCAGGAAAACCTGTAGGTCTTTAAGGACAGCATCCTCCAAGTGCAAGAACAGTCCATCCCAGTACTCAGAAACACAAATAGAAGTCTCAAGAGATTGGTTTAGCTAAGCAGGGAATTCATGATGCAGCTCCAGTGAAAAAAAGCAGCGTACAGAAGTAGAAGCAAGGTCAGGTTACAAAGGAGAAATATTGCATAAACAGGTAGGAATGGTGTTAGGAAAGCCGAAGCTCAACTAGAGTTGACACTCACAAGGGCATCAAAAGAGCCAGAACAAAGAAAATGATGGCCTATTGTTGAATGGGTGTATAATTTAGAGTCAGTGGACATAGAAAAGGCTGAGGGATACAATGTCTTCTTTGCTCAGTTTTCATCAACAAGCTTTCTTAGGCCTCTGTGCTTTGCAGGACAGTTCAATGAGAAGGAGAACTACGAGTGGAAGACTGAGTCACTGATCACAGGCTGGGGAACTTCAAGCTGAACAGTTTCACTTTAGTCAGTGGAAAAATCACAAAACAAGTCCTCTGGGGATATGAGGAGAAGGTGATTTGGAACAGTCAGCATGGATTTGCCAAGGTTAAATCATGCTTGACCAACTTGATTGCTTTCTGTGATAAAATGTTTTGATTTGTGGATAATGGGAGAGCCACAGATGTTATTTACATCAAATTTGGCAAAGCCCTCAATGCTTTCTTGCTCAGTATTCTTGTGTTCAAGTTCGGGCATTATGGTCTAGATGGGTGGACAATCACATGCATAAAAACTGATTGAATTGTCAGGCTCAGAGGGGATTGATTAATTGATCAGTGGACTGTATTCTGCCTGGAGACCAGTAACCAGTAGGTTATGGCAGAGGTTATTCCTGCAGCCTGTCTTGTTCAAGATTTTATCAATGACCTGGAGGAGGTGACAGAGTGCTTGCTCAACTTTAGAGATGACGCCAAATTGAGAGGAGCAGTTGATACATATGAGAGCAGGACTGCCATCCAAAGGGACTTAGACACGCTGGAAGAACGTAGCAAAAGGAAGCTTCTGAAATTCAGCAAGCGTACATTCAAAGTCTGCACTGCAACAGTGCAGGCTGGGAACTGATTGAGTAGGGAACAGCTCTGCTGGAGAGGATCATGGGGGTCTTGGTAAACAACAAGCTGAATATGAACCAGCAGTGTACCCTGAGAGAAAAAGAGGCAAACAATATCCTGGGCTCTATTCAAAGGCACACAAGAAGTAGATTGGGAGAAGTGATTATTCCCCTCTATGCAGCAATTCTTAGACCACATCTAGAGTTCTGCATGCAGTTTTCCACTCACCAAAACAAGGAAGACAAACTGAATGAGACGAGAGAAAAGCCATGAAAATAGTCAGAGGAATGGAATGTTTGCCTTGTGAGCAGATGCTGGAGGAACTGAGTTTGTTCAACCCAGGCAAGGGAAGGCTTCAAGCGGACCTAATAGCAGCTTCCAAGTACATATAAAGAACTTATTGAGAAGATGGAGCCAGGTTCTTCACAGCAGTGCATGGCAGGATGACAAGAGGCAAGGAACAAAGTTAAAATGAGAGGTTACAAATGGATATAAGGAAAAAGCATTTCACTGTGAGGAAAGTTCAACATTGGAACAGGTTTCTCAGAGGGTTTGAGCAGTTTTTTTCCTCAGAGGCTTTCAAGATCAGATTGGAGAAAGCCCTGTGCAACCTTGTCAGACCTCATAGATGACCCTGCTTTGAGCAGGAGTATGGACAAAATGATGTCCCTTCCGACCTGAGTTATTTCATTAACTTATTATCCTAGTTCTCTAATCTTGCCCCAACAGAGACTATGTCAAATAAAATAGATTGCACCCTGCCCTGTGCTATCCATGTTCTGTATCACCTTGTAAAGATACAGAATAAGATGGTTAGAGAGAAAATACTCAGTTCTAGCCATACGCTTCCCTGACTAACTCTTTTTGAGCTCATATTGCAACAAGGACCTACACTTGAAAACTCAAGGTCCCCTTTAAAAACTAAGTGATCTCTTCTCTGGTAGCTTTATGAGCCATATCATGAAATGCAGAGCTATTCCATACTAAACAGCTCTACCTGGTTAGGTTTCTTTTCTTTTGACTTTTCAGTGCCAAGACGATGGATGAAACATCACCCACAGAAAAGTTAAATGGTGTTTAATCACTTTTGGATTTGTTTGATGCATTCATTTTCCTTCAAATCACTTTTTAACAACTCGTCTTGCGGATTTTGTTTTAGTTATTGACATGTAGAAGTAGTCAAACAAGGCTCTCACCTTTGCTGACTTTATTTCTTTTATGCATGACAGGATTTTCCCAGTCTCAAAGGTGAAATATACAAGTAGGTGGCAAATACAATCAGGAAAGGGTTACTTGTCTGCATACTGAAGTTTGTAAGTGAAGAAAATGCTCAATGGTTACAAACAAGCAATTCCCACGTGTGTGTCGTGTGTGTGTGCCTGCGTTCTTGATGTGATCAAAATGAATAGAAATAGACTAACCAAGTATCTCCAAAAGTTCAGAAATCTTATTTCAAAAGGATGCAACTCATAAAACAAACCTATTAATTTGAAAATTAAAGAAAGAGGTAGAAATTGAAGACTAGTTGCAAGTAATATAGGAGGACTGAAACTGCATGACTAAGGAGCGCCCTGAAAATGTATGAACCTTAACTAATGGAGGCTGTGAAGGTAAATGGGAACAAGGAGCCCATAATAATGAGCTACCTGAAATACTGAGAAGGGGGGAAAAAAATGCAAATACTGCAGGAATTCAGATACCATTATTCAAGAGAACAAAAACTACTGAGCTGTAATATTACACTTCTCTTTACTAGGTCTTATAGTATTTTATAAATAATGATGAATTTAAATAAAATCAGATTGGAGTACAAGTAAAACACTAGGTTTACGCTGTAGTTTGGGTTTTTAAGGCAGCTATTTGGTGTTCAGAAGGTCAAATCCACATCTTTTTTTCAAAGACTAATTACAAAAAAGTTGAGTAACTTCATGAAGACGGGCTGAAAGAGCAAGAAACTAGATATAATGGCTGTGTGTTCTTGTTTTGTATCTTGAAAATAAGTTGAGCCATTTTTAGACCCCTAAGTCAAAGTTTTGAGAGCTGCTGAGATATTTCCTTTTGATTTGACATTATCTGCCAAGAATATGCAGGACTGTCTGGTCATCTCTCCTCCCTTACGCATTTCTTATTTGCTGACTCAGATGGTTTCTCAACCTAGTTTCTGTGTAGTATGAAATTTTTTTTTTTTTTTTTTTGGTGTTTCACTGTTGTGGATTAACCCTGGTAGGCTGTTAAGCCCCACACAGACTCTTGCTCACTCCCCCATAGTGGGATAGGGGAGAGAATTGGAAGGGTAAAAGTGAGAAAACTTGTGAGCTGAGATAAAGACTGCTTAATAGGCAAAGAAAATGCTGAATGTGCAAGCAAAGTAAAATAAATAATTCATTCACTACTTCCCATCAGCAGGCAGGTGTTAAACCATTTCCAGGAAAGCAAGGCTTCATCGTGTGTAACAGCGTCTTGGGAAGACAAACATCCCCCTCCTTCCTCCTTTTCCCCCCAGCTTTAATTTCTGAGCACAACATCACATGGTATGGACTATCCCTTTGGTCAGCTGGGGTTAGCTGTCCCAGCTGTGTCCCCTCCAAACTTCCTGTGCACGCGTAGCCTACTAGCTGGCAGGGCGGTGGGAGGAGCAGAAAAGGCCTTGATGCTGTGCAAGAACTGCTCAGCGATAACTAACACGTGCCTGTGTTATCAACTCTGTTTTAATTGCAAATCCAAAACACAGCACCATTTGAGCTACTATGAAAAGAACTGACTCTATACTAAGCAAAATCAGTACATCCAATTAATTTTTCTCTGTATATTATTGTGCAAGAAACCTAGATGGCTAAATGACAGCAGAAGATACCAGTGTGGAAGAAGCCCCCAAACTAGTCAGAACAATAATGATACAGGACAAAAGCCCAGCCCCCAAACCTCCAAATTCAGCCCAGATATGTAATGATGTAATGTGCAGCCTCAGGAGAATGAGTTAAAGCAACCTGCATTACATACCCAGTTATCTTACGTGCTTCCATAGCCTATTTGCATATTCTTCAGGTTTGCCTACAGGAAAGAAAATACTATGGAAATTGCCTGAACTTTTCTGTAAGTCTTATGTTACCCTGTAGTTCTCAAAATGTTATTGAAGCTGCTATGCAATTGCCATTAAAAATAAATATTCTAGTAACAATGTAACATTTGTGTCTGAACACAAAGACAAGTTCAAGAGTTAAACTCTTCAGTTCCTGAGAAGAAAATAGGTATGCTTTGTATAAACAGAGGAGAACTTTAGGTATAGGTGTCTTGCAAAACTGAAGGTATCTAAAGATAGATTTTAAAACAGATTTCAGCAATTAGGAGTCTGCAACATGATAACAAAAAACTGATTTATAAAGCGGTAAGCTATCTCATTTCTGACCTTCGGCAATGTCACTCTGAATGACAAGTCAGAGTAGATTTTCACATTACTGTTGAAAATAAATGGTTATGCCTTTGTTCTCATTGGCCCCATCTTTTTATTACATTATTATACACAGTCAGAACTACAGCAGGTGCAGTTATGTTTCCTTTATTTCTTTTTTTTTTTCATTTGATTCCTTTGCTTTTTATTATAAGCCTATACTGAATGTACCAGTCTGCATACCTTTTGCACAGGGCTCAGTACATAAGTGGAGGTGCCCCACAGACGAATACACTTCTAGGCTTCCTTGAATTATTGGTTACTCCAGAAAAGACTTGTGTCTGAAGATGAAATTAATACAATTAAGAGGCAGACAGAAGATTAGGAGAAGACCCAGGAGAAAGTACATATGTGAGGAATCTCTCAGAAGGTTGAGATTTGTTCTGTATTTTAGCTCCAGGAAAAGATCTTCCTATAAAATCTCATTTTCTAAAAGGCTGTGCTCATTAGTTTTAATACTAGGTTGCATGTGATATTAAAAAGGGAGCTTTTTATTTGTCACAGAGCTGCAAAACCCTCTAAAGCAGCTTGGGAGTCTATCATGTAATAGAACTAGGTAACGTCTTGGTCATAGCTTTTCCTGTCAGGGAGTGTCCCCAGTGCTACCGATCAACAAAAGTCATTTGGGATAAAAATAGAGAGTTTTAAAAGACAAGCTGGAAGACTATTCCATACTCAAAGACTTATATGGAAGTATATAGGGAAGGAGCTGCTGGAGTAGACACCAAAGAGGACAGAAGGACAGAAACAAAAAAATACTTCTTCCTTCCTCCTAAAGAAAATCCAGACATACAGGAGGTTAAAATATGAAGACAAATGCACATCTAGAGGAAGTATTTCTTAGCATAAAACATCAAAAGGGCTGTCAGAACCACTTCTCATCAACAACACAGACACGACTGTTATGAATTAAAGGATTTATTTCATTAACTATTTGCAATATCCTCTGAGCCGTCAATAGGACATCTACTCTCACATAGGAAGAGACACTTAAAAATAAAGATTTTATTACTTTGGCATTCAGTCATATGCCTGAGTCTTTGGACTTAGGTCTTTGGAAAGCATTGGTGATGTAAGGGTTTAGAAAAGATCTTCCCAAGAAAATATAGAGTTCCTGACTATGTTACTTCATCTTTTTGCTTTTAATAGTGAAGAGTTGTGCTATAGTTAGAAAATGCCCTCACTTTTCAGCTGTCACATATATTTGAGTTTAAATAGGTCACCTATTTTGTATTGTGAGGAGGTAGTTCAGCCACTAGGTCATTCAGTCTGTATTGGTTGTTCTGCTAATAAGAGAAGCACCATTGTGGCTGCATTTGTACTTTCCTAAGAGAGGCTCTCCTAGCACCCAGTTCAAGAACTACTGATGTTGGAAAGCCCTCTTAAAAACACTCAAAAATCACTTCCAACAATGCTCACTTTACCTGAGCAGTGTTCAAAGCTATAGACCAAATATACATGAAAGAAAAATATTGCACAAAGCCATAAATGGCAGCTCCTGTTTGGAGTGATGAAGACGGGGAAATACATTGCTACCATATGTAAAAATCATTTCAGAATATCCTATCATCTTTGCCTTTCACAGAGAATAGGAGGTGAACATCCAGGCTTGTTGTGAAAAGGTGGTGGTTAAAGGCGACTTGGCTACAATCAAATAACCTGGACTGACCACATACCTTCTTTCAGCGTGGATTTCACCAGACCGTGACTCTGATGAAACTGCTATGCTCTAAGTCCGGCTAGGATCACCATCTACGAGCTAGTGAACCACTCCTTCCATCAGCCCCTCCCTGGTGAGATTAGTATTTGTTAATGGTCACTTGCTTTCGAATTGTGATTGATACCCAGATATGTGTGTGCAGACTGTCCAGAGCCAATGCCAGCTCTTGACACAATGCCATGAAGGTGACCTTTTGCACATTGACATTTATGATCCATTCCTGATTATTTCGTATGTGTAATATCATGTGATCTTACCAATGAGAGTTGGTGAGGCCCATCCCAAACATTGAGACATAGGAAGAATAAGCGTGCCCATGTTCTTAAGCATCTACATCCCCAGTGTATCACATTAGAGTGAGACAGTTTCTGTTGCTTCAACAGTCCAGGGCACTGTCCCCATGAGACGAAGCAAGCTAACAGTACCGTGAGCATAGCCTGAATAAAGAACTAACTAACTCTTACCTGAATCCATTAGATTCTG
Source organism: Vanellus vanellus (assembly GCF_965231255.1). Lineage (NCBI taxonomy): Eukaryota > Metazoa > Chordata > Aves > Charadriiformes > Charadriidae > Vanellus > Vanellus vanellus. The sequence goes on from NC_138905.1 coordinate 87,541,292, forward strand.
TTTCATGTCTGCCACAAAGGACAATATGTGGAATATGTACATCTATGTGCAGAAACAGCATAGATGGAGTTCTGGGATAATTATGAGCAGCTGTGATCTCATTGCTTTGTTAAAGAAAAAAAAAGAAAACATAATCATAGTTCAAATTCTTCTGCTTGTGTCTGCCTTGTACCTCCTTAAAACCTACTCTTGTCATTTTATCTGTCAGTTGAAGTGCAATAAAATTAATATCCCACTTAGTATTTTCATCTTTGCAGTGTTTGGATTTGTCACATTTAGTTAAAGTTCCAGCATTTGCTATGTAAGTCATCATCATCTACAGCTATTTTCAGAAATCTAGTCTGAAGTCACAGTTAACACCCAGTTTAAACAAATAGTTGAAGAGAAAGCTTTCAGCCTATAATGCATATTTCTCATTGATTTACTATAAAAATTGCTTCAGGAATTGGATTTGTGTGATTCTTTTCTTCTTTTCTGGCTATAGCAGTACTATGAATCTCTTTCTCTAGCAAGAGAGAAAAATAGCCCTTAAGGAGATGTGGATTTTTTTTGGTAGAGGCAAAGTGGACCCACTGTCATTTATTAAGAATGGAGTTTGCTTTGGTCAGTTAACAGCATGTAAACTCAACTTCAGCATTTCAGATGAAAAAATAAGTTGTACAGACCTCCTTCATCCCCTTCTCTCCCTCCCTTTTCATCCTCCCTCTCTCTCTCCATCCCTCCCTCCCACCTTTCCTTTGTTTTTCCCTTGCTCCCTCTCTCCCTCCCCCCTTCCCTACTTCCTTCCTCTCCCCTTCACTCCTTCCCTGCTTTTCTCCCTTCCTCTCTCCTTTCTTTCCTTCCCTCCCACCCTTCCTCTCCTTCTTCCCTCCTTCTTACTTTCCTCCCATATGATTTGATCATAACACAAACACCCTGATATCTAAACACCCGTGTCTGCTCCTTGTTGATCCCCAAACGTCTGCATTAGCACCTACTAAATTTTTATGATCACTAAATTCCAGTCTAATTTCTGCCAAAGAAATGTTTCTGTTTCTTTGGAATCCATCAACTCAAAGATATTAAAAATGTACCACAACATTGCAATATTATAAAGATCTATTCCTGCTCTAAAGCAAAGTTTTAAAATGGTGAACAACTTCCTCTAAAGTTAGGAGCTAAATCGTCATTCTTCAGTGTTTACCCATTTAGTAAGTTTGGAAACTATGTCTATAAAAATCAACTTTCCTAACTTATTCACAGGGACACTACTCTGAGAACTGTGCGACAGTATGACACAGCAACCAGTTTCTTCTCCAGCGTGTACAGGCCTAATCAACAGTACTGACACCTTTTCATTAGTCTGACCCCAGCCGTGGCCAGCAAGCTTGAGTTGACGCAGGGCTGGTGTTGTAAATGTTACAGGTATGTGCCGTAAACTTGGTGAAACCAAGGAAAGGCTGAATCATGAAAAAGTGTATATGAACTGCAATTTAAGAAAAAGGTGCCAAGCTAAGGTGGGGTGCAGATTCAGTGACTTAGGAGGAAACCCTCATACTTTCCTTAATGACAGGCCAAACTATTTAAGCCTTATCTTCTGTAGCACATAAACTGCAAACTTTGCAAAATATGGTGAACCTAGCACTTCAGAAAGTCTTCTTTGGGGCTACAAGGTGGTGATGAGGTAGGTACCAGAAGTCTAAGGGCAATGAAGAATGACTTTAGGGCCCTGGGACGGCTGGTTAAGGGATCGGGAGCACAAACAGTGTTCTCTATCCCACCATTTGCAGGGGTTGACAAGGGGATAAATAGGAGGAGTCAGGAAATTAGCTCCTGGCTCCGAGACTGGTGTATCCAGCAGAACTTTGGCTTTTTGATCATGGGCTCATCTACAGGAAACCAGGCATGCTGGCAACAGGTAGGGGAAGCCTAACCCGAAGGGGAAGAAAGATCCTGGGACAAGAGCAGGGCTCATCTATAGGGCTTTAAACTAGGTTTGAAGGGGGATGGGGATGAAACCAGGATTACAAAAATGGTGCCTGGGAGAAGCGTACCAGTGCTTCTGGGTAAAAGTGTTAGCAAGGTCTTGCAGCCTGTCCCAGTGATGGTGGGGGATGGTGAATTGTGTGACAGCAAAGACATGAGGGGTAGTGATAATTTGGTAGCTACAGTAGTGTCTGAGTATGATCAGGTGAGAATTAGGGCTTGTCCCCCCAAGAAAGTGGCAGGACAATTAGCCCAGCTGAAGTGCATCTATACTAATGCACGCAGCATGGGGAATAAACAGGAGGAGCTGGAGGCCATTGTACAGCAAGGAAACTATTATATAGTTGCCATCACAGAAACGTGGTGGGAGGACATACACAAGTGGAGTGCTGTAATTGATGGCTACCAACTCTTCAAAAAGGATAGACAAGGAAGGAGAGGTGGTGGGGTGGCCCTCTATGTTAGGGGCAGTTTTGAATGTCTGGAACTTAACAGTGTGGATGACAGTGTTGAGTGTGTATGGGTAAGAATTAAGGGGAAGGCCAATAAGGCAGACATCGTGATGGGAATTTGTTATAGACCTCCCAATCAGGATGTAAAAGCCGATGAAGTATTCTATAAGCAGGGGGCAGAGGTCTCACGATCATCTGCCCTTATTCTTGTGGGGGGCTTCAACTTCCCAGACGTCTGCTGGAAATACTACACAGCAGAGAGGGAACAGTCCCAGAGGTTTCTGGAGTGTGTGGAAGACAACTTCCTAACAGAGCTGGTGAAGGAACCAACTAGGGGAAGTGCCCTACTGGACCTACTGTTTGTTAACAGAGAAGGTCTTGTGGGGGATGTAAAGGTTGGAGGTCGCCTTGGGCAGAGTGATCACGAAATGATAGAATTTTCAATTCTTGATCAAGGCGGGGAGCCAGCAGAACTGCCACCTTGGATTTCCGAAGGGCAGACTTTAGCCTCTTTAGGAGCATGGTCGAGAGTGTCCCTTGGGAGGCAGTTTTGAAGAGCAAAGGTGTCCAGGAAGGCTGGGCATACTTCAAGCAGGTGCTCTTAAAAGCGCAGGAGAAGGCCATCCCCTTGTCTCGAAAAACGAGCAGACGGGGAAGAAGATCAGCCTGGCTAAATAGAGAACTTTGGCTGGACCTCAGGAAAAAAAGGAAAGTTTACATTCTCTGGAAAAGGGGGTTGGCAACTTATGAGAACTATCAAGATATAACAAAGCTATGTAGGGGGAAAATGAGAAGGGCCAAAGCTCAATCAGAACTCAGCTTGGCCACTGCAGTTAAAGACAATAAGAAGAGATTCTTTCAGTATATCAATAGAAAAAGGAAGACTAGGGAAAATGTAGGCCCACTGGTGAATGAGACAGGTGCCCTAGTGGTGGAAGACACAGAGAAGGCAGAGTTACTGAATGCCTTCTTTTCTTCGGTCTTCACTGCTAAAGCTGTCCCTCATGAATCCCATACTCTGAAGGCAAAGGGGAAGGTCTGGAGAGAGGAAGATTTTCCCTCAGTTGAGGAGGACCGTGTCAGAGACCACTTGGCCAAGCTGGACATTCACAAGTCCATGGGCCCTGATGGCATGCATCCGCGAGTGCTGAGAGAGCTGGCGGATGTTATTGCTAGACCACTCTCCATCGTCTTTGAACGGTCATGGAAAACAGGAGAGGTGCCTAGGGACTGGAGGAAGGCTGACATCACTCCGATCTTCAAAAAAGGCAAGAAGGAGGACCCAGGGAACTACAGACCAGTTAGTCTCACCTCTGTCCCTGGGAAGGTAATGGAGCGACTCATTCTGGATGTCATCTCCAAACACGTTGAGGAACAGGAAGTTATTGGAAGTGGTCAACATGGATTTACCAAGGGTAGATCGTGCTTGACCAACCTGATAGCTTTCTATGATGTTATAACTGGTTGGCTGGATGAGGGGAGAGTCGTGGATGTCATCTACCTTGACTTTAGCAAGGCTTTTGACACTGTCTCCCATGACATCCTCATTAGGAAGCTGAGGAAGTATGGGCGAGATGAGGTGACAGTGAGGTGGATTGAGAGTTGGCTGCGGGACAGAACTCAGAGGGTTGTGATCAGCGGCACAGAGTCTAGTTGGAGGCCTGTAACCAGTGGTGTCCCCCAGGGGTCAATACTCGGTCCAATTTTGTTTAATATATTCATTAATGACCTGGATGAGGGGACAGAGTGTATCCTCAGCAAGTTTGGTGGGTGGGGTGGCTGACACCCCAGAGGGCCGTGCTGCCATCCAGCGTGACCTGGACAGGCTGGAGAGCTGGGCAGAGAAGAACCTAATGAGGTTCAACAAAAGCAAGTGCAAAGTCCTGCACCTGGGGAGGAAGAATGCTAGGCACCAGTACAGGTTAGGGGTGGACCTGCTGGGAAGTAGCTTGGAGGAGAAGGATCTGGGGGTCGTGGTAGACAGTAAATTATCCATGGCCCAGCAATGTGCCCTTGTTGCCAAAAAGGCCAATGGAATCCTGGGCTGCATAGGGAAGAGTGTGGCCAGTAGGTCGAGGGAGGTCATTCTCCCCCTCTACTCTGCACTGCTGAGGCCACAACTGGAATACTGTGTCCAATTTTGGGGTCCCCAGTTCAAGAGGGACACAGAACTGCTGGAGCGAGTCCAGCGAAGGGCAACTGAGATGATTAAGGGATTGGAGCATCTCCCTTATGAGGAAAGGCTGAGAGAGCTGGGACTCTATCCTGGAGAAGAGAAGGCGGAGGGGAGACCTTATTAATGCTTACAAGTATCTAAAGGGTGGGTTGAAGGAGGATGGAGCCAGGCTCTTTTCAATGGTTCCAAGTAACAGGACGAGGGGCAATGGGCACAAGTTAGAACACAGGAAGTTCCGTTCAAATACACAGAAAAACTTCTTTACAGTGAGGGTGACAGAGCACTGGCACAGGCTGCCCAGGGAGGTTGTGGAGTCCCCTTCTCTGGAGATTTTCAAGACCCGCCTGGATGCAGTCCTGAGTAATGTGGTCTAGGCAATCCTGCTTTAGCAGGGGAGATGATCTCTAGAGGTCCTTTCCAACTCTGAAAATTCTGTGATTCTGTGATACAAAGCAAAACCAGCCTTCTGTTGTCTTGTTGTCTTAAGTCTTGCCTTAAGCAACACTTTCAGGGAGCACAGTTTTAAAAATTCTTGTTCTTGGCCTAATTATCAATATGTGATGTTTTGTGTGAAGCCTACTAGGAGCTTTATGAAGACCCACACTCTCCAAATTACTTCTAGAGGCCTTTCAATATGCTTCAGCTGATGTCTGTCAGCAGGTAAGGGCTTCACAACTTTCCAGTTTGTAAGGTGACCCATAACACTATCTGAATGGCACTATCAACTATATCCTTAACCCCAAGGAATACAAGGTTGTTGTTCATACTGGGGATCAGAAAAACACCAAGGCAAATCTCCAGCTTTACACTATTTGCTAAGTGGCATTAAGTAATATTTTTTTAGGTCAAATTTTTTACCTGTAAATATAAAACTCATCTCTTTAGTACTGCAGTAATTCATGTGGTTCGTATATGTATATATGTGGTTTGTATATGTATATATCTAAGCCTATACAAATTCATATTGAGCTCTAAAATGGTGGTGGAGGACAAAATACAAGCACAAGATGAGATGGGAGGGGGAAATTACAGGAGGCAGTAAAGATGGACTTGCAATTTCATTTTCTTTTAAGTCTTCATTGTTTGGGGGGATGAGGATTCAAATAAAGGAGGCTACTAATGTCTGAATAAAAAGGAATAATGCTCAATTGTGAATTGAGAGGTTCAGGTTGGACATTAGGAAAAATATTCTCACCCCAAGGGTGGTGCAGCACAGAAACAAGTATACAGAGGAGTTTTGGATCACCATCTTCAAGATTTTGAAGACTTCGTAAGGCAAAGTCATGGCAGTTGTGGTCTGAGGTTGGATGAGCTCAGATGTCCTTTCAACCAATTCTTCTATGAGCCAACGGGTAGATCTCACTGGAAATCTGCTAACCTCAAATCTTTCATTCATTTTTTTAATAATTTGCTTTTCTTATATCTTCAAATCCAAGATGGCTTGTAAAATTCTTCCCTAGACAATGCCATTGATTTGTGATCAGAATCACTGGTATTTATTTGTGGGAATAGTTAGTCCAGTCTATTTCACCTCTAGGTGAAACCCTAGAGCTTTATTTGTCAAACACTGAACACTGAAAGAAAGGGTGAAGGGTGAATGAGTCAAATTTCCACCCAGAAGAGTTTTTCTGGGTCAGCTAGTGAATTTTATATGATTTATCAGAAGAATAAGTATCAGAATACAGAAATTCATTAATCAGGATTCATCCCATTAGTCTGACTTGTGGTTTCTTTGCCTTATTTGCTTTAATGTGTAATAAGATGGAGCCCTTAACGAGGCTAGAAAGGAAATCATAGTAATCATTTAAGAAATGGTGTAAACATCAGATTCAGCAAACTGTAAGTATACAGACAAAACTGGGCTATCTGTATCTGTCTTGCATGTGCATTACTGAGAGAACCCTCTGTACCTATGTGTATTTTATTGCAAGCAGCCATAGCAAGGCCTATCACCTCACCGTCCAAAATAGGGCATTCCACCAACAGGAAAATATAGCTTCTTGCACTGCAGTTTTCACTAAATGCTCAATGACTACAAAAAAAAAGGGCCTCGATAGTTCTTCTTTTGAAGTGGAAATCAGTATATGAAACTATACAAATTTTCTGTAAAGAAAATTAACATGGACCCAAACATGACAATCCAAACAATTTATCAGCTAATGTCCATGATTGCTACCAAAGAAACAAACACAAAAATTGCCCCATAATATTTATTTTAGACACAAAGAAGCAGACAAGATACTCCAGATATTTAATATTTTTATTTTCATCAAAATAATTCTTATTTTACTACAAGCAACTGGATCAAAACCTTCATTCTTATCACATTATTATAAACTCAAAAGTTGCATCAGCAACGTAGAAGATATTTGAGATTAGCAGTTTCAAGGAGGGGAGAAATGCCTGCTTTGAAATTATTGCAAAACTGTTAGAAGGGAGAGAAAAGACACCTTGAAACAGCAAAGAGGAGCAATACTGTTTTGGAATTTTAGGATAAAGCTCAAAATGCAAAAAATTGAGGCAAATCCTGAAAGCAGCATGTTCATGCAGAATATTACAGCAAAACTATTTTGCCTTTCTGTGACCGTAGTCATTGCTGTTTCCAAGTCTAAGCTAGATTGCATTGACCCAGCTCAAATGTTAGTCTAGTGCCTCCTATTACTTCATCATCTGAGGTTCACATGGACACAGCTCATGTGTATATGTCCTAATGGAAGACGATAGGTATTCCACACTTATGTATTAAATTCAATATTTCCAGCTTCTGGTGTGCCCATTGTATCTGCTGACTTTTCCCACCTCAAATTTTTTTCTGTAGCTGTTTATCCTCCAGATCAAATAAATTATGCTAAAAATGGTCAGCACCATTCATGCTCAACAAAAAGATTATGCAAAGTTGAGTGGGGAATCACTGACTATTGGTAAAATATTCTGCTCCCTTTTTTATAAGGTCTTTTTCCAGGATTAAAAATATGCAAGTCACCCCAGAAAACTGGAAGCTAAATTCCAATAGCAATCAGTAAAACATTTTTTAAAGTGAGAGTGGTGAAACACTGGAACAGGCTGCGCAGAGAGATGGTACATGCCCCATCCTTGGCAACAATCAACGTCAGGTTGTACGGGGCTCTGAGCAACCTGACCTGGAAGATGTCCGGGCTTATTGCAGGGTGGGTGGACTAGATGACCTTTAAAGGTCCGTTCCAACCCAAAACATTCTATGATTCTCTTATTTAAATTAGGCAACTCCAACAACAGGAAATCACACAATTCTGATGGTGTTCTGTACGTGAGTTCCGTGCAACAAGTTTGAAAGCTAACAGAATGTAATTTTACAAAAGAAGGCACTTCCTTAAAAATATCTGCTCCTGGATTTTTTCTTTTCTTTTTATGGAGAGCAGATAGAGAAATCTATAAAGGTCTAGCACTGTTAACTGAGTTCTGGTCTGCCTCCTGCAATGTCAATATGTTGTTTTGAGTTCCAAGACCAAAATTCTCATTATGGTTTATAGCAATGAAGAAGAACACAAAATAAGAACCAAGGCTTACACAGCTTATATTTCAAACTAGCTTTTTAAATATTTTATTATTATTATTATGTCATAAAGAGGAGTCCTTTTGTAGAAGAAATGGCTATATGTGGCTCCATCTTAATTGTATTTCTGTGGGTTTTCAAACTAGTGAAAAGACTAGTATACTTGGAGGCAGGTGGAGGAGGCGGAAGCCAACAATTCTCCACTTCCTGCTATTTCCTATTCACTATGAAAGAAAATTCATCTACTATTACAGCAGCAATCCACAGTTCTGGTTAATGTGCCACTTTGTTCCCATCTCCATAGACCACCAGTACAAATCCCAAAGGTTTTGGGAAGGACTGACAATACTTAAGTGAGCGAGACCAGGCAACACTTTCAACTCAATAAAATGAGTCAACTCAAAAGTATGCAGTTCACTTCCAGAGAGGCAGTCTTCTGACAGTCTTCCATTGGAGCATAAATACACATTCAAGTAAGAGAAAGGGGACATTTAAATAAACACACATAATTGCAAAGATCATACACTCATTACAGCACCTGCAAGAGAGGAGATGTAGGAGATGTTTGCTGTGATATTTCAATACAATCAGAAATCCACTGGATTCAGCTTTTTCATTGTCTGCTTTGATTCTCACAGGGTGATTTGGCTCAAAGTCTAGTGCTACATAATAATCCTTGGTTTCTTAAAAAACAAAGTTTTTGTTTCCAGTCCTGTTGGAAGGAAATGTTTAGACCATGGATTGCTTTCCACGCTCCTGAGAATAAAAAAAAACTTTGAAATGACAGTCCATTTCTCTGAACATTTCTCCATTTTTCTTAAAGCGGCCCTAGACAGATGACAAATTGGCAGACTGGCACAGCATCATGCCTGGAAGGGAACTTTGTGGATGACTCAGTTGTTCATTGGATAGTTTTAGACTTTCATAGAGACAGAGAGCAAGAACACCAGTTTCTGAACTGCCTCTGCAATAGCTCTTATTCATCTACCCAACATTTCCTCTCTGTTTCTTTCAGTGGTATATTGTAGCTCACTACCCAACTTTGATGGCTCAATTATTCAGAGAACTATGGTTCAGAATCCAACTCTTCCACAGAAAACAAAATACCAGCTTCAACTCACTTGGAAGATTTATAGCTCTACTGAAAATCACACTGCTGAAAGTCACCTAACTAGGTCATACATGCTCTCATTAGGAAAAGAGGTTCCCACTTCAGATCCTTCACAATCCTCCCAGCAATAGCAATCACTTCTTTTCAAAAGCTTAAAGTGCATTCATGTGGCAAGAAAATAAAACAAACAAACAAGGAAAACCACCACCACAAATAAACCCCAAACAAGCAAACAAAACCAAAACCAAAACTAAAACAGTCCTGCTAAGATAACAATATTGAAAATGCAGCTAAAAGAGACTGCCTTTCTTCAGAGGGCAAAATCTGTCAGTCCCTGAATGCCAGCTGAGTAGTTACAGTCCATTTAATCATCACAGTGTCAGCAACTACCTTCATTCCTGAGCTTAGTTATAGGGTTTTTTTTCAGTTCTGTACCAAATCATAAAACAGAACTTCAGTCTGCTCTTTGCTATGAGAGCATTGGGATTTTGTGAAACTGAAGGGAGAGATTATACTGTATGTAACAGTCTGGGAGAGGGCTTACTGGTCACTTCTCTGTAAATGGATTAATCCATTGCTGGCTTCTTTTGCTCATGTCTGTGGGGCATTACAAAACATAGCAAACCACCACAGAACTTAGTTGAGCAAGCCCACCAGTTTGATGCAAGTACCAGCGCAACAGCTCGGACACTTAAAAGTAGGAGAGAAAAGACCGCATTCACATATCATAGGATAGATGCCATAAACTGTTCACCAGCAGAGTTCTTCAAGGCTGACGAATGTGTGTGGCACGCTGGAGTGTGTATGAACAGTTGGAGAAGACAACTGTTGTGGCAAAAGTGATCCATGTTGTGGACTAGAAAATGAGGCTTCTTAGACATCATAGACCTCCTCTTCCATGGCATGACCAACCTCTCCACGAAGTTGCTGGAAGGTGTTGCGCCTCAAGATCTCCCAGCCACGGTGAGAACTAGTCCTGGATGTGCTCCGTGACAATGACAGAGCAGACAGTTCCTTCTTGTACAGGAAGTTTCCACTGATTTCCAGCTTTTCCAAACCTTTGTCATAGTTATCCCTATCCTGAGCCTTAAATGCTTCTGTGTACCGCATCATCTTGTGTTTGTTGGGATCAACCCTGTCTTGAACTCTGTAAGAGTATTAAAAAAAATAAACTGAATGAAGTAGAAAAGTCTGAGTTTATCAACAAAACCAAGCAGCCACAAGAAGCAAGCCCCTCCCCAAAACTTGCCTACTGACCCAGACATTCCAGAAAACCTAGACAGAAATAAGAAACTGATTATAGGCATGGTGCTAGCAGCTGCTAGCACAAAATTATCTCCTAGACCTTCATCCCCATCGTTGACTTCAGTACCCTTGGTGCTTGCTCATGGTTTCCTGTCCTTTAACCCATTTCCTGGTCATGACTTACCGTTTCTGTTTTGCTGGCCTTAAGCTATTGGCAGACGTGCCCAACCTGACGCTAGCTCCGGATCCTTTGTACATACAGGTATAGTAATCCTTTGTTTTTGTCTTTTCTCCTCTGATACTCCATGGTTGCTAGCCTCAGGATGTCACTTACCTTTTGCAGAACTTTTATTTAACTGCTCTACTTCCACCAGCCCTTCTGTACATTACTTATAACTTGTCTTCTGTAACGCTATCCCACACTATATTCAGTGAACACACATGTAATTTGACAGAACTAGATCACACCAACACTCTTATAGCATCCAATGAAGAATTGTTGCTGGGAAATTGCTCTTGCAAAGTTATATTCTGCACCTTGGACTGAAGGTGTTGCATCTTGGTACCACTTTAGGTCTGCTTGTTGTGCCCAGCAGACCTGAAAATCCACAAGGTTCATTACTCTGCTAAAACCCGTAGAAAGTCCTGTTTCATACAGCCACCACTCCCCCTTCTGGTTTTATCAGCAAAAGATGACACATGCCCAAACAAAGTTTAATCTTTCCTTACCCTGGTATAAATATTGATTAGAATCAGGAATAATGAGGTATCAAGTGTTATCTAGAGTACAGATAGTTTGCTTATTATTTCAGTGCCTAAACTGAAATCCTGGACCTACGATTTGCCACCTGATGCAGTCTTTGCAAAGTATAATATAGTTACTAGGTTCACACCAGAAAGAAATCTTGCCTTTAATTATTCCTGTTCTGGTTTTGAATCATTTGTAGTGCAGTTCATTGCTGCTGAATGCCTAATTGATTGATTCTGCCTCTGCCATTTCAAGCATCTAATAGATAGGGACAGCCAACCAAGCACAGCAGTGAGCTTTGTGATACTCATTATAAGATGTTTGACAGAAAAATTCAGGTCTTATAACCCATGTAACTTCTGGTGTTTGTCTCCTGTGACTACTGGATAAGAAAACACCAGCTGATTGCACAAGGAATTGCACAGCAGAGCTTTCGGAAGGGAACAATGCTTGCCTATCAGTAACAGACAGAAAACAAACTGGAGTCTATTCTGGAAGGGAAAGACTCTAAACACTCCTCCCCAGGCCACTGGAAAGGCTCTTCATTATCATCTATACATTGGATTCTTCTTCTGGGATCCTATATGTACACACTAGAAGAGAACTCACCTGAGATACCATCGGTCCCCTAGTCCATACTCCCGCCCACAGATTCCAGAACGAGGCCAGAGACACCGTGGCAGTTTCCGCTCCAGCATGACAGTAGTAGCAACAACCTTTAGAATAAAAACAAAATAAAATAAAATAAAAACAAAATAAAATAAAACAAAACCAAACACAAACAAAGAACTCAGATGAATTAGAAAAAAAATCAGACATTTTCAAAATTATCAGTTTCATGAGTACTGACCCATTACCGTACTTCATTACAGCTCCATATGTAATGAAGAAAAATCATAGAGTCAATACTCCATTTATTATAGGGTGATTCACTATTTTAGTCCTAACTGTGCCATTTTTTGAGGAAGCAATGGTGCTCTTAAAATGCTGATAAATTTCTTTTCTTTTATACCTGATGGCAATGAGCAGGGTAATTAATTTGCAAGCAAGAGAACAGGATGGTATTTATATCTGCATTAACTATCATCAGAACTTATCAATGTGGCCACACAACTACATTTACCACTTGACTTACTGCTTTCTAGCAGAAAAATACTAGGAAATTGATTTCCTGTTAAGCAGCTATATAACTGATCTGGTTGAGGTTTTTTTGCCTTTTGAGCAAGAGTCAAGCCAACTTCACTTAACGGATCTAAAGATATTACTGACCTACTTGTAGTCATTACCTTGCATTCTATCTCCCCTCAGTCAATCCCTATAGATATAATTTAACTCTCAGTTACACAGAAATGTGATTTGTAAAAAAAAAGATGCAACTTTAATTCTATTTAACAAGAGTTTTCATGCGTAAGGAGCAAACAGTTAGGGAGACACAGGATGGACAAGAAAGTCTAGATGGGCTTCTAGCTGCTAACTGAAATAAGGTAGGAATACCCACATAGCAAAGAAATACTGGCAGACAGTTTCACATGGGAAGATGTGCAGAAGAGTAGTCTTGCACTTAGACACTTCACACTCATAGAAAAGATGAAAGAAATTTGGTGGCTGAAGTACAGAAGCCATAAAACAGAATTAAAAGGACATGGCTTATTGTATTAGCACCTGATAAAAGTGAAGGCCAGGGAAAGGTTTTAAAGTACGTCCTTTAGAGCACAGATGGCAGAGTATGTAATTGCACTGTCTGGCATGTTTTTCCCCTTCTTTATTCAAAGTGAACCCTCTACCGTCTAAGTTAGATTACCTGGGCTCTCCAGAGCTCATCCCTCTCATGGGCCACTCTCCAGTGAGTGTCACCCATCATGGCAATTAACAAGTTGAGCATAAGGAGGGTGGCAATGATGGCGAAGGCAAAGTATACCACACTGTACATAAAAGGCAGGTCCACATCATAGTTTGCAGGGCCATCAATGATAGTGAGGAACAGCTCAAAGGTGGTGAACAAGGACATGGGATAGTTGTAGAACTGCCCAAGGTTTTCAGGATTCTCTGTCTGGAAGATGATGTAAAAAGCTAGAGGAGAGCAATAAGGAAAAAAAAAGAGAGAGATTTTAACAATGGGAATCACATTCCAAGAGCAACAACAGGGTCCTATAACAGATGCCGACAACACAAAGTGATCTGGGAGGGAGTTGCATGTGTTTCTATGCTAGTGCAGTACCCAGGATAACAAAGGACAAATCCCTGACTAGAATCACCAACTCAGAATACGACTCAGAATTACTTTGATTATTTATTTGTTCTCAAAATAGTGATCTTTTCTTCTTCAAGGATATAATGAACCTATGTGTGTTAATCTCATTTTCCAAAGACAAATACCATAAATGCAGTATGTTTTTAAACCTTGACTTACATATATGTAGAATTATCTGGACTTCCTAATTTCTATTAACCTGGAAAGAGCAAGAATTGAAAACCAAACTCATAAGAACAGAAATCAGTACTGTGAAAGTGTCCATGCTCAAAGAAATAGAAGTTATACATCATTACCACCTTTGCCAACTAACTCAAAGGGCAACCTGAGAATAAATCAAAATCCACACACTTAATTCATACTGAAGAAGTTGGCAGGGGTAACATAATGCTGTTTTCCTTTTGTAGACTCACCTGATGCAAAGCCTAGTATCACCACAGCCATGAGCCAGCAAAAGCGCATAAGATCTCCAAATATCATCTGTAGAGCAAAGACAGAGCCACCATAAGGCCCAGCTGTCCTACCAAGCCACAATGCAACCCTATGTAAACCATTTTCCAGAGTCTAAGACTAAAGGAAACTTCTGCACTGAAAAGAGAATATGAAAGTCCCAAAACCTCCGTGTAGACAAGAACTTGTCCATTTGCCATTAATGCTAGTCCTGAGGAAGAAAAAGTATTCTTTCAGTTCTCCCTGTCTTCAAAGAGGTGTCAGGATGCGTGTAACAAGCCCATATTTGTTTGTGTCTTTTACCTTCTGGATCATGATGGTAAAGGGTCCAAGCATCTGGAAGCCTCTTGCAAAGTACATGACATTGCACCATCCTAGCACCAGGGCAAAGGACATGGGCACCACCTCACCAGTTGTGCTTGTGAGACGCATCACCATGGTTACTAGAATCATGCAAGCATATGTGATGCTGCAAAAAAGAAGAGACAGCGAAAAAACTTCAGTAAAGGAATCTTACCCTCCTTTTTCTTTTCTTTTCAAAACTTCCAGGACAGGCACATATAGACAGAAGCCCCATAGGCAGAGACCTCTCAGCACTATTAACTCTACATGTCCACTCACCTGGCTACCTACACACCAGTTAAGCCAGTAAGAGAAGTAAATAAAGAGAAGAGATACTGTAAAAGAATGGAGAAACTGACTCATCTGGCAAAAGACAGCAATGGGGAAAATGAGAGACAATGTATTTATTAGACTTAAAAAGTGGTGTACTTACACAATTATGTGAAAAGGCCCTCCCAGAATGGTTTGTCCAAAGTATTTCGCTGCTCCAACTCTAAGGATATCTGGAATCTAAGAGAGACATCCTGTTGACTTTAGGACTTAGACGGATTCCATTATACTATCAAATGTCATGTTAATCTCCAATATTCACAGGATCTTGGGGCCAGCTGCATCTGCTTTGTTTGGTGGTTCATAGGTTGATTTCTGTACTACTTTAAAAACTGAATGATCGAGTCAGGTGGGTCCCTCTCAGGATGTGACAGATTGCTGGAAAAGCTAAGAATGCTTGGGCAGATTGAAAGACTTTGGTATGTGGCAGAGAGATGTTGCAGCATTGAGCTGTGAGCCTGAAGTTGATATAGATTACTGAGAAGAGACGAGACAAACAGCTGAACCTTGGAAGTGAAGACCTTCTTGGGGAATCAAAGGAGTTTGTTATAACTCAGACTCACTGTGTTAGTTGTAGTGTAGCCACAGAGTCTTGACCAAACACAGGAAGAAGGACCTGTCCTTCTGGAACATATATGGGCAGAGGGAACATATATGGGCAGAGAGAAAGCTGTTTACAAGCCCCATTTCACTTTGATTCACCCTGGCATCGTCATTTGAATTTTCTCATATGAAAAATTCAGTCTTCTATTTCATATTATAATAAAACTGAGTGGGGGATGTATTTGTTTTAATTTAAAGAACTTTTGCTTTTTTTGAGAGAGAGTTCATGGTAAGGCAAACACCTAAACATGTCCCCCTCAGAACTCTGGTTGAGTGAGGCTCCTTTTATAGGTTCATAGAGTCACTGACCTCCAATTAAATATAAACTTTTCTGTGTACACACAGAAATCACTTCAGCCAGCATCCCTAAACACATGAGTATTTAGAGGTGCTGGGTGAAGAATCTCCAAGAATCTCATTCAACAGCTGAGATGGTGCTAACAGGAACTGTGGCATTACCCTGCAGATAGTACTTGATAGTGTGGCCAGTTCTTCTAGTTGCTTCTTTCACACCTGGAGTCTTACTAGTACATTGTCACAGTCCCTGTTTCATCCAATAGATACTGTCGATGGAGTCTATTGTCATAGGTGTATATCGAAGCACTTAGACTAAGCAAATAACCCTTACCAAGTTGTGAGCACAAACTCATGTTTGTCTAGTAAGTAAAAACTGTCTTGATTAAACTTGAGACTATATAGCTCACTCTTACCTCAAGGATCAAAATTACTACAGCTCCAATGACTGTGATCAGCTCCCCTACCAGCCTCAGCTCATCCTCATATGTCATATATGATTCCTGAAAAAACAAAACAAAACAAAACAAACCCATAATGAAAGGAAATGAAAATTAAATTTTAAAGGGAGTGAAAGGAAATTAAAAAGGGGACGGGGGAAATGAAGGTCTACTGTTAGTGTAATAAACATGACTAGGCCTGACAAGGCCACAGGAACCAGCCCAGTCCCAGCAATGGAGAACAGAGCATACCCAATGTTCCTCACTGACAAAGACTAGCTGGCAGAAAGAGAGAAGGAGGACAGCTGCAATAGGTGGCAACTGGGAAAGACTTGTACTTCCAGTTAAGTAGGGTAGATTAGAATTGCCCAATGCTGCCTATGGGGCCGTGACTCCTATAGACACAGTACCTGCAGCATTTTCTGGACATAGATTGTATTGTCTCTGCCGCTTGTTTTGTTGCCTGTTCGGGGTTTCAGTGGTCGGTAGACGCAGCACATAGTGAAGCAGACCATGTAGAGTATATAGAATAAAGCCAGGAAACAGAAAT
Organism: Vanellus vanellus; assembly: GCF_965231255.1. Lineage (NCBI taxonomy): Eukaryota > Metazoa > Chordata > Aves > Charadriiformes > Charadriidae > Vanellus > Vanellus vanellus. The sequence continues at coordinate 87,557,781 of NC_138905.1, forward strand.
AGGGACGACCGTACATATTCCACTTCAGGCTCACCAGCTCCTTCACGGGTGTTAGGTCCAAGATCTGGCGTGCCTGAGAAAGACAGAAAGAAGGAATTAATTGCCAAGAGGACATTTGCTTCTAAACATCATTCACACTGTTTTCTGGGAGAATGTTAACAAACTATTCTCACCTACTCTATTCAGCATTAGGAAGCTGAATTTTTGCAAAAATGGAATGCTCAAGAGGGCTTGGATTTGCTCAGTATACTCTATTCAGTGTTAGGAAGCTGAATTTATTTTGCAAAAATTGAATGCTCAAGTGGGTTGGGATTTGCTCAGTTTTCCAGTAAAGAGCTTTGAAAAAAGGTAAAAATTATATCCTGCAGAGAACAGTTTTTAAGTACCAGTGGGAAGTGCAAGAGGAGTACGTTAGATACTGGAATAAGTTTGTTGTCTGTGTAGGCCTGCATGCATATAAACAGTTGAGGCAGACCTATGATCTACATCCATAAATGCAAATCATAGAATCATATATGACAATGTTACAGAAAATAAAAGGTATTATTAATAAGTAATAATTAATATTATGATATATACATATTAGGGGTGTGCAAACTTTACAGTCGTAGAAATTTTATAAATCCTGTAAACTTCAGAGATTCAAATGCATAAAAAACTACTTCAATTGTAACTGGAATCAATTTTGAATAATATTTTATGTTAAACAACACAGCACAGTGCACTTTACAGCAGGCAGTTACTCTCCTCTGCGAGAAATATACATTGTTATTAGAACACAGAATTGAAAATAAGATAATTTGAATTCTATTTTCAGCTACAGAAAAAAAGTTTCTGTGCAACCTTGTGAAATTCACTTAGATTTTTTTCTCCAAATTGGAGTTCTGCATTTATACATGTAAGTTAACATTGGTTTCAAAAGCTATTTCTATCAACTTGAGTAGCATTTGTGGAAAATCGTCTTCTCTAGGAAATGTATCATAAGGTCCTTTAGATTATTAGCTTTCTTTGAAAAACTGACAGTGATATCACTTTGATTTAGCAGGCACTAAGAGGGCCTTGGAAAGATTTCCAAAGTTCATTTATTTCTGCCTAAATGCAGCCTGTTTACGGACTGGATTTTTGAAAGTTTTCACCATCCATCTTTGACGATAAAAGCTGCAGTATACCTGCAGGCTCTTTCAACTTACTTCCTTTACATTATTTATATTATACTCAAAGTTTGGGTCCTTCTTTTTAGAAGTGCACTGGTGCAGCTCAAATATATCTAGACGACCACATACATTTCCAGAAATAATCAGAATCTTCAGTGAGCATCTTGCATGATATGAAAAATAGTGCTGATGCATAAGTTGGGGTTGTGTTTCTGTCAAAGATCTGCATATATCCATACATACTGTGTGGCTGAGGAATTCTATACAAAAAGCTTCATCAAAAAAAGTTGAGACAATAGTTTTAGAAGTGACAATGAGGCTCTATAAAAGGAACGTTGGAGTTATGAGCACTGAAGGGAAGAATCTTCTCTTATCATACAACTCCATTTCAAAAACTAACAGGAAGAATCCAGAAATTTTCTTCGGTGCCCTTATGTTTGATCTGGTTGATTTGCACACATGCGTATAAAGGACAGAAAATACAGAGAGATAATATGGAAAAAAACATTCAACATCTTTTCCTCTGTTGAACACTGCTAATCTATGCCTCTGAGTGAATCTATTGATTTGCTGCTGGGATGACAACTATAAAACATGGAAACATCAATGTCACTCCACTCTTTTTAGCTGTTTTCTTAGGACAAGATGAAACTGTGGCTACATGAACTGTCTAATAAATGTCATTACTTCTTCCTACAAACTTTGCCTCATCTATGTCCTTAGAGTATCACTACTACAAGTAACCCCATGACATAACTTTAGGTACCTAAAGGAGATATCTTCATTAGTGATGCGGTTATCCTAAGATTTCTCTCCTTGTAAGCAATAGGGCCTACAGACTGCCATTCAGCTTACCTAAGATCTAAATTGCTCTCTGGAGATTCTTAGTTACTTGCATGTCTCTATCAACCACATGTAAAACTTAAGGAATCTGTCTTACTTAATTAAACACCTCAGTTGGTGACAAAAAATAGATGGGATCAATCTAGGCCAAGTGCACTTTTTTAGCTTAATTTGTCCAACATGAACACACAATATTGTGTGCAATAAAGTAAACCCTGTCAAGCCCACCCAAAACTAGATGGTCTGCTTAATAAACTAGTGAGTGAAGAAAGAATGAACCATGTGGGAAAGATGTTAGTTTTAGTATGTAACACACTACTGGCATGTATTCAACACTGTAGTGACAAGAGCCCTATGCTGATATGAATAAAATGGAAGAGAGAATATCAGGGTCTTTCATACTGAAAAGTTCTTTTTAAAATTTGGCCCATGATTCCGTAGTGGTCATAAACTACATAGAATTCCACTGCAAGGAAGTGTATTCCACAGAAGTAACAAATGCTATTTCCAAAGTAGTTGGATGGTAGTGACACAGGTTATCGTGACCTCCAAGATCTGTAATAGTTGAAGAGCTAGGTCTCTACTTTGGAATCAAATGGATCACCTTGAAATATTTTCAAAACAAAATTTTCTTTTTCATTCAGTTAAAAGCCATATTCTGTTAAAGCAAAAGTAAAACAAATATATTTTGTTTACTAGTGCCTGCAAGCCCAGAAAATCAGTGTGGATTCTTTTTGTGTTTTTCTGTCAGTTCATTATAACTGCCGAGGGTCCATTCCCAATCTGGAAGAAATCAGTAAAGCTGAACGGAAGCCATAATTGTAGTGACTTTCTATAGTGAAGAATGAGCCTGTAGCCCTTCGTCTGTCTTCCCTGAGTGGAAGTGTAATTTCTATTGGTGTAAGTAGAATACATAAATACTCAAAGTCTAGAAATAGCACTATAGCTGGTATGATTACAAAGGATCAAAGTTTGGTTTGTAGGTCAAGGGGCTTGGTCTACTCGAGAGATAGTTGAAAAGTAGTTGGGTTCAGATATTTTAAGACAGTGTTATTTGATTTGTAGTTTCTCTACCTATAAAAAGGGGAAAAAAATATTTGGTGATTCTCACAGAACATATGCAGGTTTCACATGAGCAATAAGCTACTTTTCCAAGAATCCTTTTTGAGGTTGCCAAACGAGTGCCAAAATATCAACAAGGCCTTTTCTGTAAAAGGGAAACAAAGGCATGTATATAATTGGTTGGAAACTACCCTCAGTTCTTATGGCATACTGAGGGTAAAAGAAAAGACTAACAACTAAAATTTATCTGATAAACCTTTGAAATGCTTTTGTTGTATGTGGGAACATAGAACTGAGGATGACAGAATACTGCTGTTAGTACAGTGATACACGTCTTTTGTATGAGATGATTTAGGTTAAGAAAATATCCTGGAGAAACTGGCTGCTCATGGCTTAGACGGGTATAATCTTCACCGGATAAAAAACCACCTAGGTGTCCAGGTCCAAAGAGTTGTGGTGAATGGAGTTAAATCCAGTTGGTGGCTGGTCACAAGTGGTGTTCCCCAGGACTCAGTACTGCGGCCAGTTCTGTTTAATATTTTTATCAATGATCTGGATGAGGGGATTGAGTGCACCCTCCATAAGTCTGCAGACAACACCAAGCTGGATGGGAGTGTTGATCTGCTTGAGGGTAGGAAGGCTCTACAGAGGGATCTGGACAGGCTGAATCAATGGACCAAGGCCAATGGAATGAGGTTCAACAAGGCCAAGTGCCAAGTCTTGCACTTGGGCCACAACAACCCCATGCAATGCTACAGGCTTAGGGAAGAGTGGCTGGAAAGCTCCCTGGTGTAGAAGGACCTGGAGGTGTTGGTCAACAGCTGGCTGGATATGAGCCAGCAGTGTGCCCAGGTGGCCAAGAAGGCCAATAGCATCCTGGCTTGTATCAGGCATAGAGTAGCCAGCAGGACTAGGGAAGTGATCATCCCCCTGTACTTGGCACTGGTGAGGCCACACCTCAAATACTGTGTTCAATTTTGAGCCCCTCACTACAAGACAGACATTAAGGTGCTGAAGGGTGTCCAAAGAAGGGTGACGAAGCTGGTGAAGGGTCTAGGGAACAAGTCTTATGAGGGGCGGCTGAGGGAACTGGGGTTGTTTAGCCTGGAGAAAAGGAGGCTGAGGGGAGACCTTATCGCTCTCTACAACTATCTGAAAAGAGGTTGTAGCAAGGTGAGGATCAGTCTCTTGTCCCAAGTGACAAGCGATAGGAAAAGAGGAAACAGCCTCAAATTGCGCCATGGGTGGTTTAGATTGGATATTAGGAAAAATTTCTTCACTGAAAGGGTTGTCAAGCATTGGAACAGGATGACCAGGGAAGTGATTGAGTCACCATCCCTGGAGGTATTTAAAAGATGTGTAGATGTGATGCTTAGGGACATGTTTTAGTGGTGTGTTTGGCAGTGTTAGGTTAACGGTTGGAACTGATGATCTTAAAGGTCTTTTCCAACCTAAATGATTCTATGATTCTAAAATTGGAACATTTTTCCAAATGAGTTTAGTACTTGTCTAAAGCTCTATGGCTTATGTAAAAATATTACATTTTAAGTTTCTGCATTATTTTCTGGATACTTCATTGAATCATCTATATCAAGTCTTCAATTTCTGCTAGAAGAATGATATTTAGAGCATAAGTAGGACAAACAGGGTGTACTTTACACCTTGCTTATGAATTTGACCCACACACTTTATTCAGTGCTTCTGGACCTACATCCTACTGTAATGTTTAGGGGACCACATTAATAAGCAAGAAGCAGACATAAGTCAAAGTGGCTTAAGTGGGTTGTTTTAAAGGAAAACTTCTTATCGCACTCTAGATGTTTTCCTTCCTTTCCTACATTGCCCTGTTTCCTCTAAGTCAGCCAAAGACAGATTGACCAAAGTGCAAGGAATATGTATGTTTCAGTAAATGGACATGACTCTTGCATGGCCTAAGAGATATACTAAAGGATCAAAAGGAAGTGAGAGATAATGAACCTAGCCTTAGGTGCTCTGTTTTGTGTAGAAGTCAATATTCTGGAATTCTTTGCATAGGACAGTAAATTTAATTTTCAAAAGGATGATGTAATTTTAGAAGCTTACTGTAATCTTCCTGTAGCGTAGTTCCCTTCTATTTTTGCCACTTTTTATCCACTTAAGGGTCAGAAAATACATCTTCGTACCTATTTGTGTATGCGTCACCCTTAATACAAGAAGAACCTGCTTCTGACTGGGGCCTAAAGATGCTACTCTAGTCCAATACTGGTCTGGGAGGGTATGATAGGATGGGGTGACACATTGCATTCTTCTAGAGGAGACAGCAAACATTTTGGACCAAACATATATCAAATACAAAAAAGAATTACTATTTATGCATGCAAAAATTGCAATTACTCATATTGAAGAGCATTCTGGAAAATAAAGAAATCATAATATGTCATGGGGACATTTTACCCTCGGAAATTAGGAATCTTGGATCTGCATGTACTATGTTTTGAGAGAAGACAGAGGGGCAATATTCTTTTTTCTTTTAGGATTATGATTTAGTCTTCTGGACAACTTCTAAGGTTGTTCTATTTTTTTGACATAGACTTCTTTCCCCTGAATTTCTGTATGAATTGCTACACATAAAAATTCAGAAGATTTTATTTAAAAAGCAAATGAGAGATACATAGACTTCCTCCACATTGTGCAAGGCTCTCTAGTAGCTGAAACTTTTAGAGAAGTTTGACTAAATTTTTTATAGATTGAAATAATACAGAATGAGTAGAATTGTGCTAATTAAAGTGTCTTCTGGTTAATTTCCTGTCCTATTAGGATTATTTAAGGTGATTACAACTGATGGGGTAGTGTACCTTGAAAGTCGTAAGCAAATCTGTCTAAGATTGCCATTACACTCTGCTATTTTTTCTTAGTGATCTCTCTACAAGTTTTTGAGCCTACAGCAGAGATAATTCACCTGCTTTGTTTTGGGTCATAACCAGGATGAGCAATGTTATTAAGTGAAGGGAACAACAATAATGAGTGGTTTTAAAATGCATTCCAGTTTAGGATTTCTGAACACAGTCATGGGACTCATAGGGACATTGTGAGAATTAATCAATATCACAGTTATAGAAAGCTACTTGCTAGAGCTACTATAGAGCTACTAGTTATTGATATCTTTGAGCCTGGTGAAAGAGAAAGAACCCTTTGCTGAATCACACAATGTCATTTCTTGTAGCTTGCTCATACAAAGTTCTTTAACACCTCAGCAGAAACTGTGTGTAAAGCATCAGAAGTAGCCAGATCATTAAAAAGCCGCTACATTTCATGTATTCCCTGCAGAGTCCTTGCTCTATGGATAATATAAAAGAGCTCGAAACTTCAAACTCATCATTCGCCTTTTATAATCACCATTGTCTGCACATAGAAAGCATGTGGTGCCCACAATACCTCTCTCTTCTTGGTTGAGACAATGAGCTCAAGGAAGGACTGATCTTCAGCCCAGGAGTCAATCTCTGTGAGATCATAGAGCACAGTGGTCAAGGGGCCAAAGGACCAGAGATTGTGCTTCCGCTTCTGCATAAGGTATTGAAACATCTGAGGAGAAAAGGAGGCAATGGAAGATATCAGAAGCATTCCAGTATATAGTATATTTGCAATGAAAATAAATAAAGTTCTTAAAAACTCTTTATTACAATGTATTTTCCTTGAATTTGGTAGCTGTTGTGCTTCTTATATGTCCCAGGAACAATTATAGCAGGTTAAGAAGTGGAAGAACATTTTCTGACTTGCAATTGATTATTAGATCACGCTTGAAGTGAAGGACGAGTGATTTTTTCTTCTCAATTCTGATCAAGCTGCTGAAGTTATTTGACACAGTTGTACATGTTGACAATAGACTTCATATGGAATTTTATGTTGATTAGAAAAAAAAATTATTCTATTATACTCTTCTACAAGTTATTACGAAAGATGTGTGGCAAGAGAAATGATCCTGTCCTTTGTGGATCTACAGAAGAAAGACTAACCATCTTTGACTTTTTGTTAAGAGGAAGGATAAGATTTTGCATTAAATGTTAAGTTCTTGGCTATGAATAAATGTCTGTGGATACCCAAAGAAGTTTTCTACATGTCAAGTTTAGAGTAATGAAATCTAGACCACAAAGACAATAATTTCAGTCAGACTTTCAAAAAATTGCTTGGAGTGGCTCTCTCTGTTAATGTCTGTTTAACAAAAATGCTTCAAAATTTGGGTCAAAGGACTGGTTCTTTAAGCATTTATTTCTTTCATTAGGATAAAGAAATTTCTGGTCCTACATGAGACCTAGCAAAAGAAAAAAAAAAAAAAAAGACTTGTTATGTGTCTTCCACTCCCTAAGAACATGCACAAACTTGCTTGGTCTGGATGATATTATTTCAAGTTCTCCGTTTCTGAATAACCTCTTCTGTAAGGAGGCAACTGTGTCACTTAAACTCACCACAGTGTTGCCCTCAACTCCAGCCAGTTTGAATGGAGTAAGCCCCTCATGGTTAGGAATCAATTCAAGTGATCCTGGTCCCTCTTTGTTCCTGTCATAGGAAAGTATCAGGCTGTACATGTGGCAGGCAAATGTCTTATTAGGTTGGAGAACCAGGATGTGAAGAACAGTGTTACCTATGAAGGAAGCAGAGCAGATAAAGTATAGGGAGTAGCCCAGCCCTGTGCAAAGACTGGCAACTGACTGCTGCCAATAACAGCGGCACATCCCTCATCCCACAGCTGTTTGTAATGAGAGAAAACTATGTGCATGCACAGATGAGAGAGTCTGATTTAAAGTGTCCAGAACCACTGTATGCAATTTACTAGGCTCCACAGCACGTACCCAGGTAATCTTGAGCTCTAATGTCTGCTCCGTTTTCAATAAGCAACTGTACAATTTCCTCATTTCCCACACAGGCAGCAAATGATAAAACATGCTCTCCTGCAAAGAAAGGAATGGGGAGAAACAACATTAAGACCACAGGAGGCGGGAGAGGTTGAAGCGTGCTGAGGGAAATCTATCCATGCTATGAAGCCAGAGGTTATGAAAGGAAGAGTTTCTTCACGTAACCTGCAAATTTCCTGCCCCATTCCTCATCCTACTCAACAAGGAAAAGACGACTTTCCCCACAAAACACTAAAAGGAATAAGCATTCTTTTCAGATTATCTTCATAAGAAGGTTGACAAGTAAGTTGCAGTATACGCTGCTGGGAAGAAATTAAACTATAATTCTTAGGCAAAGTATATTTTTTGTATAAATGCAAATATATAAAATGTGTATGATTTATATATTTATATTTATGCAGTATTTACATACTCAGATGGAATCTTACTGTTTGCTAAAAGGGGTGTGACTGGTGAGACTTGGAGACAGGAGCCTCAGTTTAGATGGGGACTAAAGCAAGCCTCCCTTATATTCCCTCATCACCACATAACAGCAAGGGGAAAAGAAAAGGCTGTACCGAAATAGAGAAGATTCTGGGAGCTGCGCCTGAAGAAGTGCCCAGTGGCCTGTGCTGTGCAGGCATTGGCCCCAGTCTTGAGTAAAGCCTTCACCAAAGTGATGTTCTGGTTCACTGCTGCAATGTGGAGAGCTGTCTGCCCTGTAAGACACAGAAATAAAACTTCGCTTTCCAAGAAAGCAACTTCAGGCTGATCAGTAGCCTGCAGTTCACGTTTCACTCATGGTAAATCTAAGTTTTTTGGAACTGCATCCATAGTGGCTATATGATTTAGCTTTGAAGTTTTTAGCTGTTGTGTGCAGAAGGTTGGGCTACAGATTTTCCAGAGGTCCCATTCCATTTAATGGATTTTATGGATTCGTGAAAACTTACTTTACAACCTGCCCTAAAAGCTAACAGGATGCACTTTCTAGATTTTTTCTGGGAGAAAACAAGACATGCCACACTTTTCCAGGAGGCACACTGAAAGCTCGTGTCTCTCAGAAAAGACTATGCTTTCCTTCATGGGACATGAAGGCCAGGTCAAGACAAAGCTCCCAAAGCAGACTCCTAATCCATCAAACTAGGTATTAGAATTTTTAAAACCCTATCATTACTATTTTAGTGGTTTCAGGATTCTGTCTGGCACTTCTGTGTAGTCAATGAGAACCATTCTTTAAAAACCTGGCTCAGAGTCTAGACTCAAAAGCAGTGGCCCCATTTGCTTTCAATCCCTATTCTTTTTCAACCAAAGAACCATTTTTTCTTCTTTCAGAGGAGATAGAGTAGATGTCCCCTTTGTTACACATGACTATGGCAGAAAGCAAACTGTGCATATCTTTGCAATCCCAGTATAGCCAACAGGGCCACCTGTGGTTAAGGGTTTGTCCGTTACACATTTGCATGTTTGCACACGTATGTACTTGGGTTTAATATAATGTCACCTTCCACAAATGGTCAGGAGCTATTTGTATGTTGGTTTTGCTGTGTAACAGTTTAGCAATATACTGAAGCAAGGACAGTATAAGTCACTTTCCTACATGTACAGGTAGTACTTCCTCCCTTCCCCTGCAGAAAATCCTGGCCATCCTTATTCCCTAAGATGTTACCTTCATAGAGCTCTGATGTCATCCTCTCATTGACAAGCTCGGGAGCTGCTTCCATCAGAATCACTGCAGCCTCCACATTATCATACAAGGCAGCTACATGAAGGGCGGTCTCCCCCACTGCACCTAAAAACAGTAGGAGAAGCATGTGAGTCATCTAGACATTCAACTGTCTGGGCCAAAAGCAGAAATGGATTTATTGGGGTGGAGAATTACGGGAGTGCTAGGTCCTCCCTTGAGTGCTGTTAGGTCCCACTTCATCATATGACATGGTAACAGCCACATAACTGCATAGTCTCTGTCCTTCACCCCATCAAAATCTGAAAGCTGAACAGGTGTTTGTAAGTGACAGCAGATGTAGGTGTGAAGTGAATGAGCACACAACCCTTCCACTGACCACCTTCCACAGTAAATCACCTCCTTCAGTCCCTCCAGAAAAAAAGGCCTGTTCATGGTACAAACTTCTGATCTTCACCATTCCTTTAGGGTTTGATGAGGTCTCCAAGTTAGAAAACTCACTTTGTTGCAGAGCTGCTGACACACATTTAAGTAGTTTAAGTCTGCTAATGCAAATGTCCTAGCAAACTAACATACTACTCTACTTGTTGTAGCAGACTCTTGCCTTCCACAGAAAGCCGTTTGTGAGAAATAAGCAAGTTACCTCTCTGATAGATATCACATGTTCCATCAGTGAGAAGTTTCCTAATGGCTGGGAGGTTGTTCTCTTTGGCAGCCTGGAGGAGTGGGGATTCCCATATCCTGTAGTCAAAAAAAAGTGGCTGATAAGAGACACAGTCAAACACATAGTGCCTCTCTCCAGAGCTACCGTGGCTTTTGCTTGAGACAGTATCTTCAGCATTTTCACTGAAAGATCAGTAACGCACACCTACCGTCTGAGGTATTTTTTGGATGCAAAAAAAAAAAAAAAGAACCAGCAAAAGTATAGAAATGTAGGGCTTTAACCCAAGTAGTTCATCCTCTCCAGACTTACTAACGCTTAACCATATGGTGGCAGCAGAGAGAAGGAGAAATGAATAACCAAAATGTTTCAGGTTTATATAGCCCACATTTTGAGCCACAGAAGATAGTGAATGATAGGTCATTTGATACCCCTCCTGACAGTAGACTGGTTATCTCAGGAGCCAGAAAAAGCAGGTATTTTTTTTTTACACAGCACAAGAAATCAAAAGAAGTTCAGCATCTGAATGGATGGAAAAGAAAAAGTGCAAACAAGAATTCCTCCTGTGTCATAGAAACGCTTCCTACAGTATAATTAAAAGAATGAGCTCTGAAATGTAGTTCCTCATCATACAAAGTTATGACGAAAAATTTGGAAGCTTAGCTATACCATTTTTTTCTCTGATGTTGAGAAAATTGGGGAAATTATGGAGAACTGAAATGTATGCCTATCCTAGGAAGGAGCATGCCACCAAACAAGTTCCAGACTGGAAATTGTTCACTTACAATTGAAGAAAACCCTTGGGTCTTCCATGAGGCTCTGGGTTATTTCAGTAGATCTTCTGGAGCTTATGAAGAATTTACAAGTATAGTTACCAAACTTCACCACAACAAGGTCCTTTGATGCAAACAGCCAGCTAAAGGAGGTGATCTTCCACCTCCACTCAGCTCTGGCAAGGCCATACCTACAGTCCTGTGTCCACTTCTCAGTACAAAAGATCCTCAGTACAAAAGACATATGGAGCTCTGGAGAGAGTTCAGTGAAGGGCACGAAGGTGATTACGGGACTGGAGCATGGCTCATATGAGGAAAGGCTGAGAGAGCGGGAACTGTTTAGCCTGGAGAATAGAAGACTCGGGCAGGGTTCTTATCAACATGTGTAAGTACCTGAAGGGAGGGTGCAAAGAGTTACCTGCAATGCCCACTTGCTCAGCATCCACATATGCTTTGCCAATGTTCAAAATAATGAGTTGCCCACCCAAAAGTCACAAAACATAGAACAAAATCTACTAATTTGGGGTAAATATTTCTGTTGTCCTTGAATATTTTCAGATTTATCTTTTAATTAATAAAAAATGGTTTAGGGTGTTTTTTTTTCAATTTTTGGTTTTATACAGATAAAGAATTATACGTAGCCCAAGTTCAGGAGCTAAAGATTTAAGGGGAAGAAAACCCTCAAACCCAAAGAAACAGCCTACGTTTCATGACTTTTCAGTATGAAATAGAAAGAGATTCCTCTCTCCAAATAGGAGAAGTTCAGTTTTAGACCTCTGTTCAGATGCCAATTTTGTGCTTTTATCTCACCTCTGCTTTCTTGTAGTACAGATGTTTAATTTGTTCTTAATTATCTAGCATGGCTCAGGTCAAGCTGTAATGTGTGATGTGGAATAAGTCTAAGGAGAACAGTAAAACAATGACAAATTCAAGCTGATATGAGCAAGGAGAAGCCCAGGCCTCATTTTCTCACCCCAATCTGCCCTTTTACTGCAATCGCCAATAGACTGGATATTAGTCTCACACCCACCCAGACACACACAAACAAAAAAAGCATGTGGAAAAAATACATTAGTCAAACCATATGCCTGGAGATACATTCAATGCTTTCTCCTTGTGATGTCCCAGATTTCTTCATTGCATTCTGGTATTATTTAGTAGCAAGATTTTGGGGGTACAGTTTATGGGGCAAACACTATAAAAAGCAATAGGTGTTTTGCATGAAGTAATAACACTGATGTTAGAATACATTATCAATGAATATAACTCTATTATAAGCCACAAGAAAACCCACATCATAGAAAGAGAAAAAGAGAATATAAATGGCCCATTGCACAAAATGTTTTCTCAAAACTTGTGCTCATTAGGTATAGGGTAATTTAACAATCAAACCATAGGAAAACAGGCAGCATATATTCTGCGGCTTACAGAAATATATATTTCTTGCTTTAAATTATTCTCTTACAAACAATAGAATCTTCAAGAATCTTCAAACAAATAAAAAAAATATTATATGATATGCCGTTATCTCTGGATTTAATCCACCTGAAATGTGCAAGTTCCGCACAACTATACAGCAGAAAGATACTAACACACTTGAGAGAACTTGGGGGATAAAGCAAAAAAAGAGAAGTATCAAAATTACACAGATAAATAGGAATCATTTGAATAAGTAAATTAATGGGCATGGGCTACAAGTAATAAAATCATAACAGAACATCATATTTATCATTTCATAAAAGGAGCATTTCCTGTCACCAACAGCACCTGATTACCTAAGTCACTAGAAACTAGACTAGGAAAGTGCTGCAGAGGAGAAATAAAAACATTCAGAATATAAAGAACCATCCTGAACAAACCAGGGAGCCATTCTAAGCTATTTTTTATGCGTCCTTCAAACTCTTAGCCTCGCTGCTTTAAGAAGTCTTCCTTCTTTAGCTTACTCATGCATCAGTTGCGTTAGTTGCTAATTACAAGATGAGTTAACGTGAGCATATCATCTAGGTTTGGACAAATAGGAACAAAATAAAGAGGCACTCTCAGCAAAAGTTGTAAGATTCAATATCAGTGAAGCAAGATTGCCACCTCTGCCATTATTTTGTCTGAGAAAGACTCTATGTTCCTGGAGAATGTAAGTTTCAGAGGCAGGAAGTGGGAAGGAGGTGGGGTTTCAATAGTATAAACAATGCTACAATTAATATGTTGATGCTTTACTGGGTAGGCCTTTATCCCTCAAATGACCTCAGAGAGGAGGAAGGATTGGGCAAGAGACAATGTGGGAGGACACAAACACAATACCTTTCTCACAAAATTCGCCAAAGCCTTTGTAAACAACTAATTAAATTACAAGCCTGCTAAGAGGGAGACACCTAAAAACTAATACACTCAGCTTTCAGAAATTTAGGCCAAAATTGTCAAACCTTTCTACTTATTGTAGGAACCTCCAACTGGGCTTAAAGAACCAGAGATCCCAGGCCAAACAGCAACCTGGTGAAGAACCCAGCAGTGTTGGTAAATGTCATGGTACACTCCTTCTGATGCCTTAAGTGTCCATGACATCTTTATACCATATGCTTTTATTCTTATTTAATTTTCTGCCCCATAATTGGGGAAACATTTTACTCTCATTTAAAACACACCATTATAATTATCATCTCATTTTTAACACATTAGAGAGATGTGGTGAGCATACAAATGTCAGGTGAGCCAAATTTGCTAATATAAAAAATAAAATAAAGTCACTTGAATCTAGAACCTTAAAACATTTTAATTTCTTTAAGTTCTGCATATTTAACCAATTTTCTTCCTGACCCATCAAACACAGCATGAATTTTACATTTTACAACTCTGGTTCCTGTGTGTCGAAGCAGCAGCAGGTAAATTCTCTAATTTAGTCTATTAACAGTGCTGCCTTCAGTAGATGCTTAGTTTTCATAAAGTACCATTATGTCAGTGGATGGAGAGGGTGGCTTTCTGAGAATGATTCAGCAGAGACCTATTTAGACACCCCGAGAAGGTAATTCAGCACATCTAAGTTATGCTCCTGTTCTAAATCATTCTTTTCATCAACTATGGAGTCAAAGGACACTAAGCTCCTAATTTAGTCAGCTAAGTTGGATCGGTAACACAAGGCAGTACTGATGTTTCCTTATAGGATCAGTTTAGGATAAACACAGCTACATAGCTAACCAATAGTTCTGATGGGCAATGGAAAACCACAACAGTATCCATCTGAAAGTGCTCCTGGGTTCTTCTTACTGAGCTAAGGAATGTAGCTTTGTTGAGACATTTAGTAAGCCTTGATCATTAAGCATTATTATCAGTCAGTTTTCTTAACAGATGATTCAATGATATGCTCAGCAAGCTGTGATTTATTTTTCAATATAGGTAAGGACAAGATCAGGAACACCCAAAAATCCATTGTGAAACAAAGAGAAGATAGAATGTAGGTCAGATTCTGACTGAGGGAGTCATGTAAAATACTTTTAAACAAGGTTAAGGATTTCACAAGCACTTTCTGCTAGTAATACGTACCCTTTCGGATTTACGGCTTCTTAAGCACTTCTTTTGGAGTGCATACTGCCCATTACACTTATAAAGAGATAAAGAATGCAAGGACAAGTCCATAAGTCTTAATTCTGTTATAAAAAGAAGAATTTGGATTTATAGGATTTTTCTTTTAAAACAAAGAAATACGTTAAATATGTGCACTGTCTGGACAACAACCAATCTGAAGCTTCTTTTTCAAGACTGTGCTCACCAGAGGTGCAACGGAGCATCTTTCTCTTCTTTCCTTCCCTTCTCAGATTCTGCTACTTGAGTCATACCCTGTACGGAATTTTCCTGTTGTTTGCTCTAGTTTGTTTGGCTTCTTCTAGCTTCATGCTTTATCCCTAGCTATGTCAGTTACTGAGGGTCTGAAGCAGTTCTTTCTGAGCTATAAATTCATCAGCAGGATATTATTTCAGCTTTCTTTTCTTTCCCAGTCGTGCTGTTCAGTATACGCATGCTCAACACTCCGCCATGAAATTGCCAAAGGAGATTCATCTTCTCCTTTTCTTCTCCCTTCCTTCTGCTAGTATGTTTATGTAAACGTGTGCGAGACTTCAGGAGAGCAGAGGAGTGCTCAGAGGACGCTAAACAGCCAGAAAGAGGAACAATGCAGTCATCTAACAAGATGCTAAGTAATGAGTTAGGAATTAATAGTGCAAAGTGAAAAGGAGACAGATAACAGGGGCTTGGACAATCAACGCAGGGTCAGGGTCAGCAAATTTCTTCAGCACCATCAGCAAGACTCGGCAAATGGAACCTCTTGCGCATGCATGTTGAAGCCCCTTCAGCTAACAGTAAACAGAGCTTCTCTGGAAATAAATCAAACAGGTTACTAATTGCCGATGCTACTAGACAAGAAACTGATAGGGAAGTCTTATCCCTTCAGATATTTAGCTATCTACCACACTAAGCAATAGAAATCTTGCTCAGTCACTTGCAGCAGGGCAATCTCCTTGCGTGAATCTCCTTTTTTTAATTCTATATCTGAGACTATCCTAAGAATAATTTCATGGTAGGACTGGATTTACAGTTCAGCAGATGTTAGTTATTATTTAGTATCACTGAGTTATTCATAAAACAATTTTGTTCTCTGAAGCACAACCTCATACTGCATCAAAATTTCCAACCCTCTTCAACAGGGATTTTCTTGCAGTTTTATTCTAGATTGTGTTCCTCACCCTGTGTCTAATTAGTTTTCTCTAACAACTTCTTTATTTGGCATGTTTGTTTTTTTTTTTTTTTTCAGAGCACAAATTTCATATTTACTGCTTCACAAGGAAACCTATAGCCAAGTTTAAGATGGCAGATAGCTTCCTAAATCTATGAGCCTACACCACATCTTAGGCCTGAGGTCAGCTGTGTCTATGTCTGTGTATTATTGAGGAAAAGTGAGTTCTGGATGACCTTCACACTTGTGAATTTAAGAAGGATTGTTTTCCGTAATTAGACTCAAAAATCTGATTAGGATGAAGGTTTAACAGCATAAGGAAAGACTAGAAATGCTGCCAGTGATGCCTTTGACTTTATCTGACACGCAGCAGCAGAGTTTCCAACAGACTGTTCTTTGCATCTTGATTACTCAGAAGCGCTGTTATTGAAACATGTTATAAATTAAGTGGTGTAACTGGGAGCTGGCCTCTTTATTTCACTCTCACCTTTGGAAGCAAAGGAAACAATTAATACTGACAGGCATTGTGGATTTTAAGACAGGAGAGTCCTACCTTAGCTTGTGCACTGGAAACTCAGCAGTGTTGTTTACACAAACGAACAGCAAAACTATGGTGACATCTCTCATTCACTTCCAGCTTGAGAAAGATTTTTACAGAAGCTGAATGCTCTCTGTGGCCCTGTACAACTCTTAAGCAATGCAGTTTAATCGCATTAGGCTGAGCTACTTTTTATTTGTGCCATGTTTGCTTTCAGGGTGAGCAAAGCACTTCGCTAATATGGCTGTGAGACTAAAGAGTCACAAAAAAATTTGGAAACTAAAGAGGATATAAAGTTTTTTAGTGTGACATGTTTGGATTGACTATAGTTCTCTGCAAGTTATGCAATTTGTCCCAAGCACCTCTAATGCATTATTTCTCATAGCACAGATTTCTATACTAAATTAATGTGTAAAAATACTTTGGTTTATGGTGTTTTTTTTAAAAATGTAACACAAATATTTTATTGCCATTAAAAAATGGCAATAAATCCTTTGCTCCTCAAAGTATCTCTGGGGACAAGAAAGGAAAGGAAAGAGCCAGGTGGTACCACTAATCCCTAAACAGCAGCTGTGAAAGAGAAGAGACACAGAGAAGACAGATTATTTATCAGTCAAAGTTATAGAGGCAGGCAATAGCAGAAAGAAAAATATAACATAATTGTCCTGGATCCATGTACTCACTTGCTCTAATTTATTTATTAGGGTTTTTTTATGAACAATGCAATTCTTATATGGTGGAATTTCCAAAATTACATGCTAGTGCGATTTTGTTCACGTTTCCTTAGAACCTCTTACACTGAAATCCAGACACCAAAAAAAAAAAAAAAAAAAAAAAAAAAAATCAAGCAATGATTTTCATAATTTCTGGAAGATCTATTAGATTTTGACAGGCATGTGACTCCTCACATCTATCAGGCCTGAATTTTCATAAGTATTTATCTCTTTGTTCCCTATGATTATGAACTATGTTGAGTTCTTATGTTCATATGCTCCAGGCTATGTAGATCCCAGAGTTTACTTCCAAAGATAATTCTAGAAAGTATATATGAGATGTGACCACTGTCCCTGGGACTCCACACTGAGCTACAGGCTGTTTAAAAAATAGTTTTGAACAGAAAGACACCATCAGAGTTAGGCAAAACAAATTCAAAGTCCTCTTTAATATTACAAGATTGTACCATACTTTCTGAAGTTGGATGCACCTTTGGGAAATTTTATACAGTGCAGGATTAAGCCAAATAAATCCCTCGCCGTGGATAATGCTGAGATCACTGCAAATAAGATTCAGAGAACTATTACAGATGAAGAAAGAGAATGAACAGCAATTCCAGTGAAGGTGAGAACTACCAAAACCAGTTAGCTTTCAGGTATTATCATCACCAATTGTAGGACAGGAAAATGCATTGTTTTTCTCTTGCAGACTTTCTGTGTGCAGTCAGAGTGTAGTAGTTAAATAGTAACATATTTGCCACCAGCTTTCATTAATAAAATAGTAGAATTTAATTGCTGAGTATTGCTGTATGTATTCCAGCACCATTAACACACTTCAGCTCAACCTGAAGCCACAACACTGCAATTCCACACGACAAAATGACAGCATGAAGTAAAAGCTTTCACGGCTTACAACAGTTTTTCCACAAAAGCAAAGGTAGCTACCATACACAAGACACTGCAGAAGGTTTTCCTGTTGTGTTTTTCTGTCTATAGGTAATTAAAAATATGAAAGCAATAATACTGAATACAGTCCTCTGCAAAATGTTCATTTTCTTGCTCCTCAAAGTATCTCTGGGGACAACAAAGGAAAGGAAAGAGCCAGATAATAAGAGGGAGAAATGGTCCTGTCCCTCTTTAGGAAAATAGTATCCACATATTGCCACCGTGGAATTTCTGGCCAAATACCAGAAGGCTCATTTATGTTAGTTGAAAGCTGTGAGAAACACATAGACCTAAAATGGAAGGGAACAATTGTGTCCCCATGCAACTCTGATTTCACAGACAATAATCTCGTATGCACTATGTTTATTTTTACACAGAGTTTTATAAAGAAACGCAGAAATGTTAGTTTTGGGGACCACTGGGGTTGCACTATAGTGATCTAAGAGAAGTTGATGAAGAAGGGTTTATATGCCTAACAGGTTTTCTGTTTTCCGCTATCAATAGCAACACATAAGATGTTCATGGGCCTGCAGCACATGACTAATGAGGATTGTCAAGCAAAGAGAAGGTTGAAAGGCAATCTAACAGCAGCCTATGTGAAAGGGAGCCACAAAAAGGAAGGGGTCAAGCCCTCCTTGGTAACAGCAGATGGTAAACCAAGGGACTACAGCATCAAATGATGATTTTGGAGATTCATGTTGAACATTAGGAGAAAAACTTTTTTCACTAGGAGGTTACAACACTGTAACTGGTACCCAAAGATATGGTGGAATCTCTCTTCTGGGAGGCTTTCAACACTGAGCTAGACAAAGCCAAAGCAATGTGATCTATTGCTGGCAATAATCCAGCTTCAAGCAGGAGGTTAGACCTCCAGAGATTCCTTCCACACCTCTATGACTTAAAAATGTGAAGATAATGTTATAATTATAAAAATATTAATATATTTAGACTTTTCTTTTGCACACATTCATTTCGATATTACAGAATCTGCTGAGAACTTATTTTTCAGTTACCTGTGTTGCGTCTCATGAACATACCAAAATGTAAACACTTCAGCATTCTACAGAGACACTATTGTTCCCACTGTCCCTCCCATTTTAAGTGCATTTAAGTTCCCACTGCTCTGAAGTAAAATAGAACAGGCTTTTGGTATTTGGTCAGAAGTTAAATGATGATATATGTAAGTTCTAGCCCTAAAGACAGATATGTACTCTTAAGGTACTATCCTACTTATATGTGTGTATATACACATGCATATGTACAGATAGATAGATTTTGGCCCACACAGCCACCTTTATGTCCCCAGAGAGGTTCACAGTTTTGTGACGAAAGAAAAAAGACAAAACAAATTTTACAAGGGACTGGTGGCAATTTCTTATTTGAGTACTACAGTGTTTGCACATGCAGAAATGACAAGGAACCATGAAAAACAGATTCAGCTGGATTTCCATGAATACTCCTGCATTCCTGTGTGTGGAGAGAGCCACCCTGCACAGCAATAACAAACAGCCTTGATTCAATATTTACATGTGAAGAGAGAGGCAATCTTCTTGATAATGTAAAGTCTAAGAGGAGTCACTGTACATGTTGACACCCGGGCCATGGGGGTGAAGAAACAGCAGTCTGACCCAGGAAGTGACTGACCACCAGAATGTGGAACAACATTAAGTCCACTCTACCCCACAGTAAGGGCAATCTTTAGAGAGACAGAAAGCAGAATCCTTGCAAAAAAAAAAGCCATCATTTCAGCTGACTGCAACATATATGTCACACACACTGTTAATAATAATTTAAAAAAAAAAAAAACCACAAACCAAACAAATAAACTCTCATGCATTTTCTTATGAGATTTACCAATGAAGCAGGAAAGACAAGAGTATATGTTATTAATTTGTGACTGAAGTCCTGCACTCAGGGTAATTCAATTGCGACCTAGTAAACCCACCTGTGAAAGCAGATAAGATTGGAACTCCAGAAGCATTCCAGGTTGAAAGAAGAAATCTGATAGAGAAAAGTGCTCCAGGGTTGTTTAAAGTTTATCTACTGGCAGAAAAGCCTCAGGGAAAAGAGTGAGAATCAGCTACAGGGAGAGAGCAACAGAATAAAAGGGAAGGCTGAAATGCACTGTACCTTTTCTGCTGGAGTAAGAAGATTTCATCCAGATGTTTATCCCAGGACTTTTTGCCTTGCAACTTCTGACTTAGTCCATTCCAGATCCGGAAATAGAAGGGCTTGCTATCCCCAAGTAAAGGTACCCCCATAGCACGTCCTTTTTTCTCTCTTGACTAGCTGCCTGAAAGCCAGCAATCCCCACTTTGATAAGAGTCAGGGAAGGCTCACTACAGGTCACCGCTCCTCCACCCCCAGTCTGTTACTTACAGAGGAGACTGTCTGTCACCTGCATCAGCTGATCCAAGTACATGTAAAAACACAAAATAAAATCACTTGTCCCTAGCAGACCATACCTTGAGCCTCATCAAGTTCTAAGTTTCCAAAATAGCCCAACCCAAAGGTGTGTCTGATTTAGAAGTAGCTCACCCGAAGCCTTACCCCTCACAAAGACCCTATACAGCACTGAAGGATTCATACAGCATCAATGTCCTAGGCGTCTCGTATTTCGTTTCTGAAGTCTAGAATTTAGAAGTAATCATCCTCCTTATATATCTCTGAATGCCTCTGGAGAGCAACATCTAAGCAATTTTAAAACAGACAAGTGAACAAGTCAGGCAAAACACCTTTTAGGTGAGTGAACGTGTGGGAACGTGCCCTAAAAGACACTGCGCTTTGCGAAGGTGGTATAGAGGACACACCTCCCACTCCGACTGTCTGCAAATCCCATTAAAGAAATTATCATTACAGACTCCACCTTTCTTGCGTCAAAAACAATCACTTCACAAGTTGGAAGAAGAGTTTATGTAGATTAATGTGTAAACTTTACATATTTCATTTTCCTTTTCTGTTCCACAGTCTTTTGTTACTTCCTCACACTTCTTCCAGAAAAGCTTATTTAGGAAAGGGATAAAAATTCTATTTAAAAAAATCATAGTCTTTAGTATAGAAAAATGTCATCAAGGTCATGGGGGGATCTCTGCAAAGCAGTAGACGAAATATCAAAATGAAGAGAGAAGACATTCTTCTTGTGAAGAATCTGCAAGGTACAGGGGAGAAATAAAGAAAAAAAAAAAACAAGCTCCTAGTTTCTAATCTTCTTACCCTAAAGGCTTGTCCTGATATTCTTGCATCTTGAATCAACAGAAATGTCCCTTCATTCTTACTTCTGCTGTAGTAGAAAAGGACTCTGTTCAGGCTGCCTGGACCCAGGCAGAATCAGTAGGCATGGGAGAAAAGTGTGTAAAGCAATAGGTCTGAGTCACCTCTTTGAAACTCATGATTTATTTAGAGGATACTTAGACCTACCAAACCAAGAGTCACAACATCCAAACTTCTGTAAACTCATTATATGTCCTCTCCTATAAAAATGTAAGATACCACACAGAAGAAACAATGCTCTGAGGCAAACCTGAGGAACTGTATCCTAAAATGCAAGATTCACTGAATTGTCCAGTTCTAGGAGGAAGTGTCAAGTTAAACTGTCATAATGGGAAAAAATTATTACTTGCTACATTGAAAGGTTACAGTGTAACATCAGCCAGATGTTACCAGCAAAATGTGAGGGTTTTCTAACAACATCAATAATGTGTCCCTCCTAACATTCTTGAGGGGAGGAAGCAACTCCACTTAAAGTTGAGAAAGGTATTTAGAAACTGAAGTGTTAAGCGCCTATGATTGATAGACAAACACAATCTCTATTTTCCTAAGCTGTTCTCCCAAGCAGAGAATACTTTCTACTGTCTGTCCAAGGAGTAAAAGCCCTAGAAGACTGGGATCAGCAGGACAAGCAAGCAGTGACATATCCTCCCCTCTTCTGGGCAGTGGTGCTACTGCCCCCCAGCAGCTCTAAGGTACATGAAGGCAAGAGCTGCAGCAGCCAGGGCAGCTCAAACAACTGCAAACCAGTATCTTAGGTCACTACCCACACTGTCATGGAGGGCTCCTTACAATTCTCATTATAGCTTCAGATTGCAATATATCTGACTCATTAGTTTTCCTTTACCAACTTGTATAGATATAAAGTTTAATACTGCAGAAGAGTGTTTTCTTGTAAGTCATGATAGAGGTCACTGTTGAAGGTAATACAATACAGAGATGAAAGATGGATGAAATATGGAAGAATATTGCATGAACCAAAGTTTCTTTAGTAGGTCACGGCCATAACTCTCAAGCACTGTCGGACGGTCAGTCTAGCAGGAGGCTGTAAACAATTTTTCAAAAACTAAGGACCCAGTGAGGCCTAGTTGTTAAGGGATGGACTGTAGGTCTGTACAGTTTTGATGTATGTACCCACGTACCTGATATCTACTTTTAGTTCTTTGTATCCCTTTCCATGGCTCCCGAGTCATACTGTGACTAGCTCCTGACACTATTCCATCTCTACCTGTTCCTTGTTCCAGGTTCCTACTGCAAATAGGGTCTTTATCCTGGCTGCCAGTGATGCCCTTTCCTGATGTGTGTCTTGACTTCTCTTTTTTCTGACTTGGGCTGATTCTGACTGACGTGATTCCGACTGACATGATTCCTGGAATCTCTTGATTCTAGCTTGGCCCTGCCTAACAAATATGACAGTTGATGTCAAAATCTCCTCACACACAATTTCCCTCCTATGTCCACAGGCCACGAGGAGCAAAGCAAGCATGAAGAAATACAAAGTACAACCTAGCCAAATATGTTCCTCCCACCACAGTGTTTAACAACACAAAATTAGGAGCAGACTAGCAATGATAGGACAATGTTGGTTCTGTGCAGTTCAGTCACGTCACGATTCTAGGGGATCTATCAATATGGCATATGGTACAGTTAGGATGTGCTGCGCTTCGTAGAGCTATAGAAACTGTGTAAATAAGCCAATATGTGGAAACACTTCAGCAACAACCAAGGAATTCCTATTTTCACAATCCCACTACAAATACAAGGGAACAAGAAAGCCACTTTTGCCACTCGGGATTGTGATCTTGCCAGAGACATTACTCTACACTTTTTTATAGTGCATTGCGTTTCTTTTAGGTCAGCTTAGATTAAAAACCAAAACCAAAACCAAAACAAACAAACAAACAAACAAACAAATCAAACAAAAAACCCAGCATAAAGCTGAATAGCTGAGTATGAATAAACAGACTTTTGGTGACCCTGAAACTTAAGTTTGCCTTTTCCAGCAGCCTGCCTGAAAAAGAAAAATTATTACAGAAAAATTACAGAAAAAGACTACAAGAAAATTCTCGACATAGTCTCTAGTTTTCTCTTCATCCCAGCCACCTTTTCAGTTCCTTCTTTCTTTCAAACATAAATCAAAATGACTACTACCTCGCCTATTATAGAAGTAATTTCAGTGCTAATGTAGACAGACATAATTTGCACAGTACATGGCATGGATTCCTTTCCTTCTGAATAGCCCTGACCCTTACATTCCATGTTCTCATTTGTGAGAGTTTTGCTCCTGTTAACCTTTGTCAAACCCCACTTAGGGGAGAGAGGGCGAAGTGACGCAGATTCACAAATACCCAGCGCTGTGGACTAAGGTGAGACAACTCTCAAGGTCCATACAAAAACATTTATTAGATTCCCACGGTGATTAATATACATCTTAACTAGGTCCACAATAATTGGTTAGATATATAACAAATTATGGAAGACAGTAAAACAAAGTATGGCAAGCAGTAAAGTGTGCCTTGCATTACATAGCAACAGATATACAACAAATTATGGCAAGTGGTACTTAACAACAGATATACAATGAATTATGGCGAGTGGTAAGGTATGCCTTGCATTACTTACTTAATTTCAAAAGAAAAAAGAAAATAAAAGAAACAGAGGGAAAGAGAAAAAGAGAGAGAGAGATACATAAAGAGATCACAGGTCCTGGTTCCAGCGTTGGTCCGGCCAGCGGGATTCTCTGGCTCGTTGTATGTGTAAAATCTCCCCAGGAAAAAGTCTCCCTAGGGGCACTTATTTTCCCCTCTTATGTTCGTGGTATCAGTGCAACCCGCCCCACTGTTAATGATGCTCAGGTTTCTTCCCCCCACAGATGACATGTAGCACGATTCGCGTGGAGAGACGAGTGCTTATAGTCATATATGTTCAGCATGATCTCGATAATCTTTCGTAGCAGGGGTGTCAGCTTTATTATGCATTTCGCAGATAATGAGGCAAAGGTCTTCACAGGGCATAGCAGCCTTCCGAAGAAACATAGGACTACACAGACTCTTGTTATCTTGACCTTGGTGACAAAAAGCAGCGCTGTCCTGTTTCCTTCATCCAGACTCAAGCAAGTGTCTTTCCCGCCTGAGCAAGCAGGTGTCAGCCTTATCAGTACTTTGAGCATAAGGCCTGCATGCGTATATATACCCCGTGGCTATAGCTACATTTCAAGGTACTTGTGAGTGTTTGAAACATTCCTCAATGAGTCTTGGAGGGCCTCCTCCTCCCTTTCGTCTCTCACCATTTGTTTCAGGGAATTTACAAGTCATCTCTTACAACCTTCCTGGAAATTTTGAGTGCTTAAGGTATGTAGGATTGAATTCAATATGCTTATCTGGTGACAAATCAGGATGGGAGTGCATGTTCTTTTTTTCTCTTTCTCTGTTTTTCTCTTACAGTGTCTTTATAGGGGAGAAAACTGCAAGAGCTGGGTGATATTTTAAAGTTACTACAAAGGTATAAGTGTAATCCTAGTCTTTCACAAGATCCATGAAAATATGAAATGTGATTAGCAGCAAAGGGAGAAGATAAAAGGCATTGTAAAAGTAAGGAAGCCTGTGGAACCTAGAGGAGAAACAATATCAGCTGCACATGGTAGAAGTTACCCATTTTTATCTTCTGAAAAGATTCTAAAGGTTTCTGTTAAGCACAGAAATGTATGTAATAAATGATATCAGGAAAACTTACATGAAGTGACTTTTGAGGATAAAGGAAAGAAAGGGAAATCAGCTTATTTATTATGATGAATTGAAATTCTCTTCTCCATTTGCCTTCCAAATTTGCCCCCCAAATCCATGTTAAGCATCTGTTATACAAATAAAGTAGCATAACCAGATGCTTAACACATCTTCAGAGCATTGTACAGCCATTGAGTAGCCAGGTTGTCTTGGCTAGCCTATAGCCAACCCAAGTTGTCTATGTCAGTGATGAGCATTGTCCAACCCTTGGACAAATTTCAGCACAAAGATTTGCCTGTTCTGCTGTCTTAGGGACAGCATCAGACCCAGGCCAGTTCAGAAGCTCTTCTTCTACCACTGCATATTTCTCCCTGTCTTGTTCCATATATTCTATCAGAATCACATGCTCAAACCTTAAAAATAAAAAAAGGCTTTCCATTTTTTGCTCCAATTCACAAAAATCTTTCACCTCACCTCTGTAGGAATTTGCTCTTAAAAAATTCACACTTCAGTAATCACAAGAGTAATTCTGTCATTTCAGCAACAGCAAAAACAAAATGCACAGATTCCACAATCGACTTCAGGCTACCATCTTAAGAGCAAGAGTGGAAGCGCAGCCTACAACCAGACTTCAGCCTTTCAACATCACCACTGTACATTTCTGGTTGTACTGCAATTCTTCATCTGAAATTGCAGCATGTAATAAAAGCTCTAAAGATGTAAGTTGTGAGAGAAAAGAATGAGAGAAACAGAAGTACAGGAAAAAGCAATGAAAAATAACATTTTCTGAGTACAGACAGAACACAGAACAGAAAGTCAAAAACTCGCCAGGTCAGCAGTAAGCAGTGATGTAGTTTCTCCAGGTGTATAATGGATAATCTTCCCTATGAGGAGGTTGTAATAATGACTAGCCAACAACTGCTTGATGTATCACAGATATGTCAGGGAATCTTGTTGGACTGTAGTATTTCCAGTCATTCAAGTTATAGTATCTTCCTTGTGTAGCATAGGAAAACAAAGTTGTGGATGATTGTATGCAAATACTACACATTATTATGTACAATTTCCTATCACACAACTGAGTGATGATATATATCAAAAAAAAAACCCCAACTAACAGAGGAAAATAACTAGATGTTCCAGAAGAAGTGCACAAGTAGAGTTATCTCCACCAGTCTTGAGAAGCTCTTATCTTCACAAGATATCATCTACTGTGTAAACAGGAATTATGTAACCACCAGTAAATCACAGATAACTCGGAAAGAGAAATAACTTAAAAATGCATTATAAACTATATCAGGGCATAGGTGTCCTTTAAGGATCTACTATATATTACACAACTAATCCTGATGTGTAATTCTGTGAATCCATCTCCTGGCCTGAAGGAGTCCAAAAGGCTGAAGGCAAACTTTTTTTAAATAAAATATTGTGCTGAATTATCTTAATTAATAGCATGTGCTTGGTGTGTGTGAATGTGTGTAAGCAGTACACAGTAAGCCTGGTTAAGAAGAAACTTAAAGTAGAGTTGGTGTCCGCTTCTTGACTTGGAATAGCAGAAGCAAGGTCAACTACTTGTGGTGGAGAATGGCAGCAGAGGCACAGAGTCCTTTGAAAGATGCATTCACAGTATCACAGTATCACAGTATGCTAGGGATTGGAAGGGACCTCAAAAGATCATCTAGTCCAATCCCCCTGTCGGAGCAGGAACACCTAGATGAGGTTGCACAGGAAGGTGTCCAGGCGAGTTTTGAATGTCTCCAGAGAAGGAGACTCCACAACCTCCCTGGGCAGCCTGTTCCAGTGCTCTGTCACCCTCACTGAGAAGAAGTTTCTTCTCAAATTTAAGTGGAACCTCTTGTGTTCCAGCTTGAATCCATTACCCCTTGTCCTATCATTGGTTGCTAGAGTGAGGTTCCTGGTGAGTTGGATGAGGGATCAGCAATAGTTCTATTGGCTGTTACAGAAAATCCTGGTGCAGCAGCACAAAAATCACTAGACTTCATAAAACTGATCCCACCAACATTTGCAGCAGACTTGGTAGCATTTCCAAGAAAAGTCAAAAGACACAACAGGAACAACTGAAGACCTCTGGTGAGTGCAGCTATATTGGCAACTTAAAGGAGAGCTCTTGGTGCAAAAGGATCACCGAGAAACTTCCTAACTCATAAGTAACCTTGAATGAGTGGGTCAGTAGGATTCTACCTCGCTGGGGAAGCCCAGGTAAGCGTCCCAGATGTTTTCCTACTGTTGTGATTTGAGCTATTAGATTAAATCAGAAAGCTTTCTGTTGGTGAGTTAGGGAGCTTACTGTTGGTTTAGGTAAGAGACCAATCCCCCAGCCTTCTGTCAAGGGACAGTGTCTCAGGGACTCATGTACTTAGTAAAAGCAGAAGCATATTCCTTTGGAAAAGATGGAATGAGTGAACACGAAGCATATTCTAGTCCTGCACATAGGGAACTGGTAGTGGGTCCTAACATAAAAATAGGTAATGTAGAAAAAGTAGAAAAGGACTTGGAAACTCATCTGGACTGCAGACTAACATAAAAATTGTGACAGTAGTATTTTAAGCTATAAGATACTGAAATCAAGCCGTGAGAACCTTCTCATTTGTATTTCCTCAAAGGTCTGGGATATTAAGATAGCCTAAGGATGATACTAGGAATCTCTAAACCAGCCTGTAACACAGTAGGAGAAAGCATTAGTAAAAAAGAGCACCTAACTAATTAGTTGTACCTTGTGGTCAGGAGTGCTATAAGACTACCTAAGTCTTTCATCCAGTAATTGTAAAGTACTGTGTGTGAGTCCTTGAATTGGTAGACTCTACATTTTTAGTAGTTTTCCTTGCTCCAAAAGATACTCAAAAGGGTGAAAGTATATAACTGGGATGCATCCATGGGAATGTTAACCCCCAAATCTGTGGCTAGCAACATTTCTACAGTTTGGAAAAAGGAAGAAGTTAGTGTGACAACTGCTTGGTGTTCATGCCTTACGGTGTTGGATTAAGACTGGGTGTGAGTGCGCTGACTCCCAATTTCATAGCTAGCATCAGGCTTTAAAGAGTCTCAGAAACCTCTGAAAAATGAATCTATCTTGATTTGACTTTGAGTTTTTTGAGCCTTAGCCTGTAGTAATAGTGCAATTGTGTCAGGATAGCAGACAGGAAATCAAACTTGGATTGTGACTATTTTATTTGTGTGACAACAAGTGACACCGTTGAGTACTTGGAACACACAGCTCTGAGTTATGCTGTTGTCCAAAGCATCATCAGGGAGCTCCTGGATATACGTTTCAGTGGAAGAGAGAGAATTTTGAAGGTAACTGCTGATGGCAAGGGGTTTTGTCCTGGCTAACATGGGAAATCTGGGCCCTCTTAAATGTTTGTCTTTAAGAACGCTGTTTGCTGATGGCTTGGTGGAGCCATTCGACTATACATCACAGACTACAGGGCATGCTACAAACACCTGTAACATACCAGAACAGAGTAAAAATATTTGACTTCTTTTTATTGCCCTCTCCCACCTTGGTCAGGTCCATGAGTGTACTAAAAGGCTTTAATGGCCCTGACCAGCCTCACCTGGGGTCTCTACCCACACACTCACCACCTCAAATCCTGTCCAGCCTCCCAGGTTTCCTAGGGATAGTTTGGACCCTTCCCCCTCCCCTGCTTCCAAAGCTTGTCAGGGATAGCGTGAATTTCTGCCCCTCTCATCCCTCCTTGCCTCTCAAGCCCACCCAGCCTTTACGGACTTCATAGGCAACCTGAGGTCCACTACCCAGTCCCAAGTCTCCCATGCCTTCTGTCTCTCTCAGTACCCTGTCCTTGTCTCTGTGTCCCCTGAAATAATCCTACGAAACCCCACAACAATTAAACCACTCTACAAACAGTCCTTTCTGACGCTGGTTCCCTGTAGGGTGTGAGGACACCTGTTGCTGGGAGGGGACACTATTGTTAGGTTCCTGAGTGCACTAATGGGCTTGGATGACCCTGACCAGTGTAACCCAGGACCTTCACAAACACATATACATGTATGCCTTGCCCATGAGCATAAGAGCTCTATTTTCAATGTGTCTTGGGCCTTCAGTTCCCACTTTAGCTATTTTGTAGAAGCATAAATTTTTAGCTCAGCTACAGCTATGCTTGTGTTTGGCCATGGGCTCCAATGATCTGGACCTTGACCTGCTGACTGACTTGTAGCTTGACTTCAAACTTGCCTTGTCAACATGGAGCTACCTAGAGATAAGTGGACCTTGTTTACCATCACTGGACATCATTCTGACCAATCGATTAACTTCCTAGCTTGATCTGAGACCTGCCTCATCATCACAAAATTGCCTGACAATCTAGGCTCTTGCTTGAACCTGGCTACCATCTCCAGGTTTGCCTACTCACCTTGCTCAAGTAGTGTGGGGCCGTACTCTAGCTAATGAGGACCCTCTACTGTCTGGTGTGAAGTCGTGCTCAGCTTCCTAACCCTTCAGGTGCAGCCATCCCTTGCTGGTTTCTAACATTTCCTTCACAATTTAAGAGGTCCTATAAATACCTCTGCACTTACTATTCTTCAAATTGCAATATCAAAGATTGTCCTAGTGAAGTCTTGAACTGTTCTGAAAGTTTTGGCAGTAGCAAGAGATCATGGGAAGAGGCCAGATCTGACTTGTTGTTCTGCAAAATTAACTTTGTCAAACCACTGTTCCTAAAAGTAGTATTAAAGTAGAAACAAATATCTCAGCTTACATGAACTTTTTGCTTTCAACAACAGAAAAGAAATAATCACTGAAAAATGGTAGAGTCCACTTACAGTATCTGAGGAGCTTCTTATAGAATTTTCCAGGTAGAGAAGTGACAAAGGAGCCAGTGATTTCTTATATTAACTATTGGGAAGCCTTTAATTAGGTAAGTATATCAGGGCTTGATCCCAAGCAGATAGAGTTTAAAAAGGTCCCCTCTGAAAAAGAGCAGATAAGATAGAGATGTTCTTCTCAAGCAGGTTATCCTGAAGAAGGATATTCATCAAAGGACTTGCCCATAGACAGAGGAAGCATTTCACTATTAATCATCTTTAGTTAGCTAACCCAGGGAAGGTTCAGGTTACTGTGTTACTGTGTGAGTAATCCTGTTCTTTCTGTGGAGCTATGGTATCACAATAGTTAAGAAAGATACTCAAAGGCTGTAGCGCTTATTGTCCTGAGCTTCTGGGAAAAGGACTGTTATACACCTCATGGAAAATTTTATGGTTGAAAATGAAGAGTGCTGTACCCAAAGTGGAATTGATTCAGGTAGAAGGCAGTGAACTAACAAATGAAGTTTTAACAGCCCTGAGAAAGAAAATGACAAATCTCCTGTAAAATGGAACCAACTGTTTTCTATTTAATGCATTTATTAAACTAACTAATAAAACTAAAATAGTTTATTTTTAAATTTAGTTTCTAATTAGCAATTAGTTAGTTTCCCCTTTATTTCTGCTGGAAAAGTTGGTGGTTGAGATATTTTTGTTTGGATTTTTGTTTTTCCTCAGATTCTGTTATTTTCACCCTATTTAATAATGCAGAATTCTTCTTTTTTTTGTGAAGAATTCTGAATAACACTGTGCTGGATCAGAGTTTCATTTCATTATCACTTTTTTTCACTTTTTGTAATATGTTGAGGTTTTCTTCACTTTCATGTTATCCAGTTAGACTTCATTAGCTAATGAATCATAGAATCATAGAATGGTTTAGATTGGAAAGGACCTTGAAGACCATCGAGTTCCAACCCCCCTGCCATAGGCAAGGACACCTCTCACTAGACCAGATTGCCCAAGGCCACGTCCAGCCTGGCCTTGAACACCTCCAGGGATGGGGCCTCAACAACCTCTCTGGGCAACTTGTTCCAGTGTCTCACCACCCTTAAAGTGAAAAATTTCTTCCTAATGTTCAATCTGAACCTGCCCTCTTCCAGTTTAAAGCCATTCCTTCTCATCCTATCACTACATGCCCTAGTAAAAAGTCCTTCCCTGGCTCTCCTGTAGGCCCCCTTTAGCTACTGGAAGGCCGCAATAAGATCTCCCCAGAGCCTTCTCTTCTCCAGGCTGAACAGCCCCAATGCTTTCAGCCTCTCCTCATAGGAGAGATGCTCTAGCTCTCGGATCATCCTTGTGGCTCTCCTCTGGACACACTCCAGCAGGTCCATGTCCTTCTTATGTTGGGGACTCCAGAGCTGGATGCAGTGCTCCAAATGAGGCCTCACGAGTGTGGAGTAGAGGGGCAGAATCACCTCCTTTGACCTGCTGGCCACACTTCTTTTGATGCAGCCCAGGATACGGTTGGCCTTCTGTGTTGTGACGGCACACTGCTGGCTCATGTTGAGCAATGAATTTTGAGCCTGATATACCATGACACCCAAAGAGCCACAAGAGCTGTACTTGCATTGGTGGTTTGTTCCCCCCATCCCCGACAAGAAGTTGAGAGCTTTACTCCATAGGAGAAACAGGTTTGTCATTACAACCACATAATTAAGAACATGATGAATGGTCAAAATTCCTCTTTTCCCTCCTGAGAATGTTGAATATACCGGAAAGCTGTTCCCTAAACCAAACTCACACTGATTTAAAACTGAGTACAGAACAAAAGTTATTCTGAGAAGTCAGGTCTTCAGGCATTTGTACATACTCCAGGCATTACCTGGGCTGAGCCAAAGTGATGAACCTGTTGTTTCTGGGTCTTTTTTTCTTTTTTTTATTCCCCCAGGAACAGTTGGACTTTTCTATTATGAAGAGTCTCCTGAGGCATATGAAATATATGTTTGTAGTGACTACTAACTAGGTTCTTAAGGGGAAAGAAGTTCCATTGACTTACATAACTCTGAATAGGACTGACATTTGGAAAACAAACTATTAGAGCAAGCATTCTATCTTTCTGAGGGTTTCTGAGAACTGAACTTGAAATAAAAAGTTACCTTTCCCTTTGCAAGTATGATTCATGACATCTTCCAGGCAGAGGCTCATTTATCACCTCCCTGAAGGCCATGGACCAAACAATTAAATATGTTTAAATCTTCCTCAAACTACATCTTAACCAAGGATTTCTTTCTTTTGCTGCTTAGATGATGCAAAATGAGACTTTTTCCTTCAGTGAGCAACAAAAATATCACTCCTGCTGCTGAAGGGAGTATAGGCAATGTGACACAAAGATCACAACTTAACAAAGCACCACGAATTTGATATCACAAAATGGCATTAGGAGATGACTCAGAAGTAATCTCACTTCTCCCTGATTCAGTCCGGATATGGAGGTGTGGCCACTGTACATCCACTATCACTAAACACAAGCTCAAGCCACAGTGTAATGCCCAACAACTGAATAACAAACAAATGCCTGTTTTATTTTAGTTATTCCCAATGGTCTCGATAGTGGGTGTCCTAGTTTTTAACCTACTTATCTATGAAACACAACCAGAGCTGGGGTAGGGGTGGTATGTGTGCTTTGACGTTCCTTTGTGCCCTGTGTGATAATTAGCAGAGACTGACTGCCCTCTACTGGACTGATTAAAGTTCGTTCACATTGTTAAATGGTCTCACAAACATTCAAAGTACAAAGAGCACCTTCAGTAAGTTTGCGGGTGACACCAAAGCATGGGGAGTGGGACCTATGCTGGAGGGCAGGGGTGCTATTCAGAGACTACTTGACAAAATTAAGTAACAGGCCAACAAGAAGCTCAGGGACTTCAACAAAGACAAATACCCAACCCTGGGTTTGGGATTGAAAAACCCCTGCATGTCAGTACAGGCTAGTGAAAGATTGGCTGGGGACCATCTCCGCAGAAAAGAGCCTGCAAGTTGGACACAAGCCAGCAGTGTGCCCTTGCAGCAATGAAGGTCAGCCACGTGCTAGACTGCATTAGCAATACTGTAGACAGTACGTCAAGAGAAATTATTATTCCCTTCCATTTTGGAGGTGTTACACTACATATAAGAGCCTGCGTCCAGGGCTGGGCCCCCCAGTGCAGGAGAGATACTGGCAAACTGGAGCATGTCAAACAGAGGGCCCCTAAGATGGACAACACTGTTCGAAGAGAGACTGAGGGAGCTGGTTTTGTTTATCATGGAGCTAGCGAAGGGGCAGGGGGGGCAGGGAGGGTGGGGAAGGCACAGGTCTAATTGCAGTAACCACATTAAAGAGGGTCATAGAGAAGGCAGAGCCACAGTGTTCTCGGAGGTACCAAGGACAAAAGCCGACAACTTTCAAATACTGCAGTGAGGACATGGTTCAGCTTTGGAATAGGTTAAGAGGGGCTGTGAAATCTTGCTTCTTTGAGCTTTTCAAAACTCAGTTGAACAACACTGGGCAAGCTGATCTAGTTTTGATGTTGGCACTGCTTTGACCAAGGAGTACAGATGTTTTAAAGGCTATAATCAATTGAAGTGCTTTTAAGAACTAAAAATCTGACAACTCTTTAAAATTTTGTTAATTAACATATGAACTTCCTGTGTCTGATCATTACCTTTTTACTGATGTTAGTGCATGCTAACATCAGTACAGCCTGTACAGCCATCAAAATTACATCACACTCATCTTCTTCAAGCATTAACCAAAGCAGATACTGGAGGTGAACAACTAACCGATAAATGTGACTGTTGTCCTTCAGGGTTTTTTGTGTGAACCAGCTCTATTTGTATTTTCAGCACTTGCTGAGACCTGAATACTGCTTACAAACACACTTCAATTTGTGATATAGTCATGAGTTGTTGTAACTAAATCAACAAATTGTACTTACAAGTAGCAAAGAGCTAAAGCTACATCTCTTATTTCTGCTGAAAAATAATTTTTAACGGCTGACCTTAGGAAACAAGAGAAACTTCATTTTCTACTGTTAATTTTTTAATTATTTTATGAACTAAAATGTATGAGGTTTGGAGAATTTGAATTTTGCTAAAATAAACTCGCAAGATCTCAATTTGCGGGGAAAAAAAGAAGAATTTGCTTTTCATAACACCTGGAAAACAACTGTCTATCCAAGATGTACCCTCTACCAAATAATTTTAACTTTGACTTATTTGGAACATATATACAGACCAAGGGTACAACCACATTGTAGTCACCCTGCTGTGTCTCTGTGTATTAGCTAAAGGATTTTGGATGAGAACCTGCCACCAAGCACCCACAGCATCTCAGAATTCAGTGTAAGCTGATACTGCTGCTGCCAACCAAGCCAGCTAATTTAAAAGTAGTTCGGGTATCTCACCACTACAGACTGCAGGGTAAACCTGCTTCAGCAAAGAGCCTTTTAGCTTTCTCTGCACACAAGAGCACTCTGTGAACCATTCTGCTTCTTAGTCTAGTATCCCTTGAAACATGTGTGATCTTTGCAGTTATAGTTAGGAAGAAGCAACCTCTCATCTGCTCCATGTGATTTCATAGTCAAGTTGCTGGAGGTTCAAGGCCATTGTTATCACAAAAAATAAAATGGTAGCATCACATTTTTCTGGAAGACATGTCTTGAGATATCCAGTGTAACCTCCCACTTAGAGTGGGACATTCACAAACACTAAATCAGATCAGCTGAAGCTCTTAAGTAGATTATTTCCTGTTAATATGGCTCAGTAACCAGCATTAGGGCCCAAGTCTTTGCCCATCTTCTGATTTCAAGCCTGTAAGATCAGAGGTCATGTCTCTAGAACTGCTCTAAGAACACTGTATCTGGGTGACCTTCATCCAAACCCTGGGGAAAAGACCACAAAGTATTTTTCCACCTGAACATCCCCTGTACACCCACGGCATTTTTCCATAATTTGCCCTTTGGAGTCACCAAGTTTATTGAAAAAGAAATGCTAACTGAATACACTTACTCCATTTGGCTCCTCCTGTATGTAGGATTGCCAAGGAAAATTGTTATGTATTAAAGCATTCTCGGCCTCTTAAGTTCCTTCTGAAATCAACTATAAATCTCCCAATCTTTTCTCACATGATGCCATATACAAACTTTATTTGAAAAGTGATTACTTCTATTACAGGCCAGATCATCAGCTTAGTGTTTTGCTTCCAGTCTTTAAAGAGTGTAATGTCACCTCTTGTTCTTTTTTTATTTAGGCTGTGTAGTGTTTTTAATCTTTCCTCATTTGGAAATTTCCTTTTCCCGACAGTTTGAGGCATTTTCATTTCCACCATCCAGTAACAAAGCTCTGACACCCATTCTCTCTCAGAAATAATGTAATCATAACTTGGAGTATGGGAAGCTTGTACATATGATCAATACGCTAATGCTTATAAAACCTGTAGGAATTATTTTGCCAGCTCATTTCCCTATTTCACAAAACACTACTGACTTGCAGACCCATGAGTGCTCTGCAGCTCTGCAGCTGTTTCATGGACACTTTTAGGTCCATAACATTTTTGGTTAAAAGTGCGTTTGAAAAAGGTACATAGTTGTCAGGGAGAAGTTGAGGACTGATTGTTACTGATTATTAAAAAAAAAAATGGAAACAACAATACTAACAATATAAACTACTAAACTTCTTATCTGAACTGGTAGTTCCTTCAACTGCTGCAGCTATGTCTGAAAATACCTGTACTGATTTCTTTGCCATGGTATCATGAACACAAACTCAGCTGCATTTGTAGTTCACATGCTGCCATACAGTGAGTATTTCATAAAGATATCTTAGTGATGACTCTATAAATTAGAGCAGTCATTCAGCTACTGTTGCTTTTTTTTGTATTATCTGTGGGACTTGATTTATATTTTTTAATAATAAGTAGAGAAATGATAATCTGACAATAAATTATAAAATAACTTAACACCAAATAATTTAAATGGTCAGAGTTTTTCTACAGCTATCTACCCTAGGGGAGTGACGTACATTGAAACCTTACCCAAATGAACAAATGACTTGAAGAAACAGGAGTAACTTAATGTAGGCCTAATAAAAGATCATTTTGCAATTTTAAGAATACTTCTCACTACCAGGAAGTAAATATAATTTCTACCATTTTATTATCTTTTGTGTCGGTTCTTTAATATTGCCTATGCTCTGTGTACTCTTATCCTTTCCTATGAAACTATATGAAATAGTTTTTATATTAAAAGCATGTTGATTTTATTATACAGAAATAGCAAACATTCCAAGCCATGACTAGGAAGTCATGAGAAGAAAACCCTAAGTATATACCTTTTAACTATGTCATCTCACATCAAAAGAAGATCTGAAGGCAGTCACATAAGTTACTAAACATAAGGCATTTGAACTTCCCCACCTTTGGAGTTCATCTTCACAAAAACATTTGTGAATCTGCTATCTTTGGAAAGAAGGAGGAACAAGAACAAAAAAAAATCTTCAAAACAACTTCTGCTATTTGTTTCCCAGGGCTAGACTACGAGACACCCAAAGAAACTCAATATATAGCTGAGCTCAGGTGCTGCAATGGTGGGCACGGTTCACACTGCAAAACATACAGATCAGATTACAGGTTGGGCATCGCATTATCAAGACTATTATTGGAAGAATGTACATTCTGGCAACTTCTGCCCCCCTCTGTTGCAATTCTAAGAAAGCATGACAGTATTACGGTACTAGGAAGTACTTCCGCCACGACTACCCTGTCAGAACATGTTCACTTGCCTTATAAACAGATGTCGTTTGTTGGCAGTATCAATGTATTCCCATTTTGGAAGGAATATCAGTAAAAGAGAGGGCCCAGCTTTAAAAGAGCTTTATCCAATAGATAAAGAGAAGGTCAAGCACATTACAGAAGATGTAGATAATGCAAAGCATCTAAGATCATATCTTTGAAGCTGCAACCATTACTTGTCCAGTCCGTCCTGCAACACAGCCCTCTCAGTCTAAATGCTTCATGGTAAACACTTCTTTCTCCCTCTTCAGACAACTCTGTTTACACAATTCAAATAATTTCCCAAGAAATACCATCAAAACATTCAATCTTGGGTTAACTGGTTTTGTTTCAGCAAACTGAATGCAAAAAAACCCACCACAAACCAACTCTAAAACTTCCAGAGTACAGTATTGTGTAACTACCTACGTCAGACACCTTGAAGACTATTTGCGATACTCCCACTCAGCTAGTACGCATGCAGATACTACTTAAGCAAAATCTTGGCTCCAAATGAAACTATTGCTATTTTGCAACCGACTTCTTTTCAAAATCAGAATACAGTTATATTTAAAGGGGCAGTGCAATCTCATACATCTGCTTATTC
Source organism: Vanellus vanellus (assembly GCF_965231255.1). Taxonomy (NCBI): domain Eukaryota; kingdom Metazoa; phylum Chordata; class Aves; order Charadriiformes; family Charadriidae; genus Vanellus; species Vanellus vanellus. The sequence goes on from NC_138905.1 coordinate 87,594,919, forward strand.
CATTACAGCAAGTCAGTATTGCAAACCCAGGCTTATAAATACAGAAGGAAGAAACAGTGAGACTGGAAGAGTAAAATCTTCGCTGAACAAAGAGAAACTGGAATAATATCTATCTGACAAGAAATTCAGAAGTGTTCCATGGCTATTTAGAAAACACGATACGAATAATAAAAATGAAGTAAGATTCATTTTCTTAATAATCATATTTAGTTGTTTAAACACATAATTAATTATTTAGTTCTTTTACTAGATATTCTTCCTTGCTAGGAAGAGTGACTGAAATATATTGCATGACACAGATTATGCAGCTCAGGGGCAGTTCATAGTAACACCTCTGACAGCAGTGAACTATCAGAGTCTTTCTTACAAACTACCAAATTATCTCGGATCTCCATCTTATCATTGTACTGCCCTCATTTACCCCAAACCAAATTACAGCCTGGAAGGAGACGGCAGCAGTGATTTGTGTACCTTATCTAATGAATAGTTACATCATGTGGTCAATTCTGGAACAGTTTCAAGAGAAATTAAGACAGAACCTTGTATTATTGCCCATTCATAAAGAAAACATGTCAGAACAATGTCACTGTCGTTTTGCCTGGGGAGAAAGGAATTCAAGGCCCTGACAGTGCACCTAATGACCTTTGCATTCCCATGGTAACCTTACCATTCCTCTTCTCTCTACTTTCGTTGAGCGCATGGTAAGTTGCCTCACATTCTCATTTGCAAGAACCCTGGGTATATGTAGCTTCCACCCATTTGGAGGCCTCATTCTATTGCCATAATGATGTATATTCATTTATTAAACAATAATGACTAGTTATATTTATTATTTTAATTAAATAATCATGAAAATGTATATTTTTCCACATAGGCCTTAGATCACAAATGAAAAAAAAAAAAACACATTAATATCTACATCATAAAAAGCAGAGGGATAGATATATGCAGAAGGGATGGATATATGCAGATTCCATAGGAGATGAACATAACTTGCATTGTACAAGCACTACAATGCCTTCTGCAGAAAGACCTTCAAAGCCTACAGTGCATATCGGACTGAGTCCCTGAATTTTGCCATCTTTTTAAAAAGTTACTTCCTAGATTTCATTACTAAAAAAAGAACCCTGAAAATATTAAGCAAGCTTATTCAGAGAGCAGAAGGAAAACCAAATCTCCTATATTGTGTTTCTTATAATCTTACAGATAGTTTATTAGTTTTCTTAAGAACTTGCTTAGCAACTATGACTTTCTGAAATAATAAGAAGCTAAAACTCTTTTGAAGTCATTTATGTTTTATCTTATGTCTGAATTTGGCCGGGGTAGCCTGAAGTAAATTAGAGAAAGAACGTAAGAATGCTTTAAAGCAAACATAATAAGACCATTGTAAAAGAGATTTCAATATTTATTGAATGCTTAGGGAGGTGGTTGATGATTGCCATAAAGATATTTGGATAAAGGATGTGAGGCTCGACAGGCCAGACAGAAAGGTGCTTCTTCTCCCTAGGCTAGGCTGACTCCTCTGCTGTTGTGCTGAAGGCATCAGGTTCTTCATGCCCTGGCAGGCAGTGGAGAACTCCAATTTGGAAGGTCCCAACTGTGAACTTACTCTTTTATCTGAACTCACTTTCTTCAAAATTACAAGCAAGGGTGCTTATCTCAGTTAAATCTAGATATTTAAAAATTAGTTAAGTCTGAGTTAGTGTAAAAAGTAATTTAACCTGTCCTAGTACAGCTATTTGAGCTGGTTGGGAAGGGTTGCCTCCTGGAGGTGACTCTTTTTCTTGCTGTTAAAGAAGATTAGGTTTAATACAGGTTTGATTCACTTTATGCATCCTGCGTATGCTTCCACTGTTATTATTTTAAATAATTAATAGCAATCAAGATAAGAGCAGATGAAAGCAGAAATGACACAAGGAGAGAATGAGAAGAGAAAGTGGCAATACAGCCCATGCTTCAGTGGAAATCCAATTTGCTCTGTTTCTTTAAATAATCATCAGCCATTGTCACCATCACTCCCAGCTCAGGACTTTTTCATTTCTTGTTACTGTGTCATAGTGAGATAGATGAAATCTCTGGGGTAAGGACATTCTCTTCATCTCTTGCATGGGATAATACAACCTGACTGCTGGTACCTGCTGTTAGAAGCAGCAAGACATTTTCATTTTCAGGATCCAATATTACTGGTGAAAAATGGCCACATGTTGAAACCCCAGACCGGTTTATGCTCTTTGTCACCCCTTTTTCTAAGTTTTCTGTGTACTGATGACTTTAGAAGCTGTGAATTCTGCATAACAAAGCAAAGAGAGAGAGCGCATGCCTTCCTGCATAATGCATGTGACAGTCGTGAAAAACAGATTCCAACAGACCAGTTACCATTCTGATAATAAGCATGACAGAAAATTAACAGAACTGTCTGCCAAAGGGGAACTATTTTCTCAGATTTTGCAGTGCGCTTTTTGTCTCCCTGCAACACCAGATCATAATATAGAACTGTCTGCAGTCACTTCACCACACACCTCCACTCACAACTATCTGTGGCCTGAGCTGCAGCAGTTCATTCATCTCAAAGCCAGAACTCAAAACCAGAACAACATCCATCGTTCCTGTCTTGCAGCTGCCCAGTCATTCCCACCCTATGGTCCCAAAAAACCTCTGTCAATTCCCTCTGTCCTGCCCTGCATCTCTCAACTTATTTCTGTTCTGGCATCTTCATACAGTTCTGCTTGTGCCATTACCCCCTACCCTATTGCCGGGCTTTTGTAGTTCTGGGCACTCCCAAGGGGATCTGCTCTCCGTCATGTTCTGGGTCCCCCAGTACAGACTGGAGTATCCCCAAGTTCTCCATCTCTATGAGTTTTCTCATCATGGCATCAAAATCAGCCAGCGGGTGGGGTAAGCCTTCAGTTTCCTGGCACTATCCTGTTCTCTGAGGAATACAGCCTTGGGGTAGGATGCAGAAATTCACTGATTATGGTCTTTCGGTCCATTTCCTTTCCTCCCTCCATTGGCTCCTTTTTGCCTCAAGGTCCTTACTGCTCCATCTTGGGAATTACTTTACAGCCTCCTCCACCTCCTTATTACAAATCCAATGGGGTTTTGACCTCACACAGGAGAGTCATCTGATGCAGACAGTGATAACCTTCCTGGTGCTGCCAATTGTCCTGTGCTTCACTGGACCGGAGAGCTGCTTTACTAGATTTCATGCACCAGCTCTTTCAACCTGATGAGGCAGAAAGCATACATTAACTAGTTTGTTTTATCCCCCTCCCCCAGCACAATCTGAGAGCAGTGGCCAATGTGCTGTCCTGGCTGGATATTTTGATTGTCTTTTTGCACCTTACACTGGGTTGTGCTGCAGAATTAGCTAAGAGAGGAAAACATGAAATCCCTAGAAAGAGAAATTATTGCTATGACATTTTTAAGATCCAGATGGACAAGGTACTGGGCCATCCTGTCTAGACCATGCTATTGCCAAGAAAGGTTGGGCCAGATGATCTTTGAGGTCTCTTCCAAACCGGTATTCTATGATTCTATGACTCTCTTTATGCAATTGTTTTAATATGTTCATCTCTGTCATAGGCTGCTCGTTCCCCACCACTCTAGATGCACTCTGTGGACAGGGAAATCCACATCCACTGTTCTTTTCTCCCTTGGAGCCTTTGGACTGCCCTAAAAATTCACTCCATTGGCTACAGAAATGCACCTGTATCTCTTGGCCTGGTTAGAAAAGAACAGCCTTAGGCAGGAATCTGTTGGCTACTGCAGTCAGTGTGACAATAAGCAGAAATGACCGTGAGGATTCCAGAAAAGGACAAGGCCATGTGGAGCGAGATTTTTGAATGGAGTCAGTCCTCTTCAGAGACAGGAATTGATGTTAAGCTACTAGTGTGCAGGCCAGGGGAGCTCAAGCACAAAAAGACTCAGTTCAAAATATATCCAACTTAAGTACCATATCCAACAACTTTTTAAACAAATAAGTTTAATTAATCTGTCGAAGATAGATTTGTATAATGTAGAGCAATCTTTCCCTCCACATGGAGTGGCAGTGCTGACAAAGTGTCATTTAATTCTGGGAAGAGAGATGAAGTGGGGGAAAAAGGTCAATATTACTGTAACTCTTTCAAGCTTTTTTGCTCTTTCTTTCTTGTGCTAAATGCATACACATTGAAATTTTCACACATACTTGCACCCACACATGCAAAACAGTAACAGGGAACATCCAGAGAAATATGCATCCAAGGTCTGAGATGGACAGCTGAATATCCTACTACTGTTAGCCTCACTGAGTAAAACCCCATTTGCTAGACAGTTGGGTTCTGTTCTCCATCTTTTTTCCTTTTTTAACAAGGAATTCTGCATTTTGATTTTATGAACTTTTCAGTCATGGGGCTGTGTTTAAGGAGCACTGCTATTAGCTTAAATCTTTCCCATTTCACATTTCATCTTAGTACATCCCTTTCCTATTTTCATTACACATATTCTTTACTGGTGAACATGTAGAACCACAAATAAAGGAAAAGAAGAGTCAGAACCCTCTGAACTCAAGCAAGGATTGCGTCATCACTTTGTCTCTTTTTAAGGCCATGGCTTCTGTTGAATTTGTAGTGTCTGGCACTCAGTAAAGGGCCCTCCCCAATTATTTGTTTCCACTGCCTAGCCACAGACTAGCATTTGTGTGACTGCACAGTTAACTGGATCCAAAACTCACCCGTTAGAAAACTGACCTAATAAAACCTGTATTTAAAATGGTTTTGTCACCTAATATGCCTCGTAAACTGAGCCACGCCAACACTACTGTCAGCACAGGAAAAGATGTAGGAGCAAGCATCCTGTGGCAGGATCCCTTGCTGAGGCAGGAGCCTGGACTTATGCCAGAATGAATATGTCATCATGACCTCAGCAGTAGTATGAGTTTCCACATCTGGCATCTGTTTACTTAGCTACTTTGGTTAAATGAAGAATTTCAGAGGTGCAGGTGAGGACTTGAAAGTATTCCACAGTCCCTGTGAGGAATGCAGAACAACTTTGATATACAATCTTACACTGAATTGGGTACAGAATCAGAGATCTCTGTAGGGAACACGCCCCTTGAAGTTGCTTTACTAGTCGCACTGCAGGACTGAAAATCCCACGTTCCAGTCCTGCTCCCTCTTACTCTGTCCGATGCCCTCTGTCTTCAGATCTGTTGAAGTTTTTGTCTTTCTCCTACATAAGAGTATATAACTACTTATACCTGGTATATTGATCTCACTTCTCATTACACACCATTCAGCAGGATATAAGAAATTTATACAGCCATGTAATATTCAACCATTCAATTTAATGAATATTTCTGAAAAATTGATCTTCTAAGTTCCTGAAGTTTGGTTCTAATCAACACTTTCTGGGCTGAGTATAAAATCTTTTGAAGGTTAGCTGGAGAAAAATCCTTTAATGTTTTGAACAGCAAGCTGAAGATGACCCAAGACTACCATGTGGTGTAGACATCTCAGTGTCTATAAATCAGAGTGTATATATCCTTACTTGAGCTTACTTCTGTAGTAACTTTCATAGGCCTGGGATAATTATCATCTTGATTTGACAAGCTAAATTCCTGACCTGCCTAAATTAAAGACAGGTTTGGGGGCATCTCAGAAAAAATGTGAAGATCTTGAATAAAAAGACCATTATTAATAGTAGAAAAGTAAAAAAATAAATCAAAGGAAAAGAGAAAGCCAATAGTAACAGAAAACTATGTAAATACGAGAATCGTGGAAGATATTTGGTACAGCACGTGATAGTTGGGGTTAAATGTGAGTTTGAAAATAATTAGAAAATTGTCTCCCAGGCTAGATGGTGGAAAGTCATCATCAGAGTCCTAAAATGTAGTCTGGACAGAGACTCAATTAGAGTGGGCAATTTGTTTTGCCAAAGTGAATGGCAAGAGTTAGTAGGACTAGATTTATTTTTCCCCCCGTAGAATAGGTGCTTTGTAAGATGAGTTGTTTCTGCATTGATGTTGTTAGATCACCATCTAGAGGACATTTAAAAACACATGCTTGTAATTCTACTGCTGTTTTTTTTGAAATTTATGTCTGTTCACTGAGGCTGTGTAAGCCAAACAGCACAAAATACTAATACAGGTTAAGCACTGAAGAGGGTCAGTCATTACATTTTCCTTTCCCCTCCACTTGCTTTAGTCTTATAAAACATTATTTGTCCGGTTTCAGTCAGTTACTTGTGAGCACTACTTGCAAGGGGGAGCTACAGAAATGTTCAAGATTGTGTGAATTTTCCCATCAAGTGGTGTCCTATTGTTATGATCCTATCCTTTTCATTCTATTTATTTTGAGCAGAGACATATTCTTATTGATTCCCAAAAGCTTTTACACTCTTTTCATGCTTTAGGGTGTTGTTAGCTACCGATGACGCGAAGTGTTTCTGCCTAAAAGCATATGCCAGATGAGCCCCGTGATGTCACAATGTGCCCTGAGTAAGACTGTGGTGCTAGGGAAATCCTGACTCCATTAACTGAAAAGGGGTGAGGATCTAAAGTGTTTTGTGCTGGACAGGCAAATTTGATGGGGGGGTAATCCAACCCCAATGGATTCCCTGGGATTTAACATCTGTCTGGTGGCTATGTTCCTGACCGCTTACTGCCCAGTGTTCTCTAATGCCTTCATACCACTGAAAAGCCAGACCATGATTCACACAGCCAAGAATGGACAGCAAGAGGAAAACAGTCCATCAGCAGGTGAGAGGATGGATTGAAGTGAGAGGATGAGAAAGAGGAGGCTTGTTGAGCAAATAAAGGCAGAAAAAGAGACAGCGTATGGACACAGAAGCTTGGTATTGCAAAGGCAAAAGCAGAAGAAGAATGAAAAGATGTCTGTCAAAGGCAGTGGGGGTTAGATGGTCCCGAAGAAATAGGGATCCAGCAACTGAGTGTGATAGCAAGGCCAGCAGGGTAGGGACCTCATCTGCCAGGGCTTAATCCCCACAGTCCTGAGCAGGACAAGCAGGACAGGACTGGGGATGGTAGTCAGGGTCAGACATGAAATCACCAGGGAAGTCCATGATGATGAAACAGGTCCAATTTCAAGGAGGAATGCCAGTCAGTGTCAGGATCAGACACTGTGGTGGTAACCAGGGTCAGACACAGTGCAGTGACTGCCCAGCCCTACACTTAGACAGGAGAGAGGATGTGGGAGGAGGCACAAGCTCAAGCTTGTCAGGGCTATTAAGGCCTCTTAGTTCGCTTATAGCCCTGACTGCAGCCCCTCCTCTCAGCAGGTCCCCCTCACACCCTACAGAGATTGGGGTTCATAATGGACATGCTGTAGAGTGATTTAATTGCTGGGGGATGCCACAGGGCAATTTCCAAGGGTAAAGGGCCAGGAAAGGGATGAGAAGCTGGGCAATGGGCATGGCATACAGGGGTTTTAAAGCCTGGGGAAGGGGGGCAGGGTGTGGATTGGGTTGCCCATGAGGAGCTTTGGAGGCTCAGTGGGCTTGAAGAGAAAGGTCCAGGCCACCCCTGGGGAGCACCAGAGGCTGGGCAGCCGTGAGGACAGGGGGCTCCATTCAGAATCCTGGGGGCAGCACCCAGGGCCGGGCTGGTCCCTCAGAAGGGATCATAGGCCCTGCTTAGTGGTGGGCCCAGCTCCATGGTGTTCACCTCAGAACTCAAGAAAGCCTCAGTTAACTCTCAGGGAGCAGCAAGATTCAGCTGCTTTTTAAGGGACAGGGAGCCAGCAGACAAGTGTCTGCTCAGCAAGGCTGGTAGGGCAGGGGACCAGCCGGGACCCAGTCCCCACAGCCCCTGAGCAAGGCAAGCAAGAGGATGGTGCTTAGGTAGTTATAGATAGGGATAGGTAGTTATTCTGTCAAGAGTACAGATCATCAGGTAAGTCCATAAACATGAGGCAGGCTCATGGCAGGGTCAGGATCAGATCCAGTGAAAGAAACCAGGGTCACACACAGTCCCATCACTGCCAGGCAAGTCCACAGTGATATGCCATATCCAAGGTCAAACTAGGAAGTCAATTTCTAGGTCAAGATCTAGAATAATAGGGTCCATGGCCAGGCACAGCTGTGATGGAGCTGGAGCTGGAGATAGGTATACTTGCAACAGACCACAAATAGAGACTGGAGACCCAGGCATGAATTTAAATGAGGCTCAGAGGATGAGGGTGAAGGCTGCAGTTGAGGCTGGTAAAGGCCATTAAGGCCTATTACTGCAGTCATGGCCCCAAAAAGATAAAAGAATGGGTCTGGGATGACTCATAATAGAAAAGTTCAGGAAAGAAGAAAAGGAAGAAGATGCAAAGAAAGGAGAGTGAAGAGAAAGCGATTTCTAAAATAAAATATTTTAAAAGGTCTTTTTCAGGCTTACTCATATAAGCAATGCACTTATATGAATATTTTATTGTACTCTGTACTTGTCTTGTACAATGTTCTGGTATTCATTTTGGGACATAGTCACATTCGCCACTGTGGTTGCAGTCTTTCTCATGCCACCTCTCCTACTATTACTCAATGGAATGTAGTCTAATAGCAAAGTTCTTTGCCTAGAAACTGGTTATTTCTCAAAATAGAGCCATAAGGAAGCAGTAACTTTTTTCCAAGCCACACTACCTTAGATTGTGGGGGAACTCAGAAGCCAGAGGTCCTGTAAGAATTTTAGAGGAAGGAGTTAAAACTTTCCAAGGAAAAGATAAATTCTTGGAAGATCCTACTTGCAATAAGAAGTAAGTGTTCCTAACACACAACTCCCTCTAAAAATCAGACCACTGCTTGAGAGAGCGGTATCTAAAACAACTTAAATTGCCCTGTGGCAAGTCAGTAATTACTGCCCCTAATTTCTAAAAAAAAAAAAAAAAAACACCTGACTGGCTGTGCACTGGAAAAGGCGATTGCTCCTGACCCTGATCTCCTATATTTGGAGCTGTGGCTCACTTTAAGATCAGGCACCTTTTCTGAAGTAATCAGTTTCTCTCAAACTGATAATAGGTCCCTCTTTAAAAAAATAAAATAAGTTAAAAATGAGATCTTGTGAAATGCTGGCCATTCAAATACTGTTTCCTGGGGAGTGTCTGAGCCATGCTTCTCTTCCCTCTTTCCTTCTTCTGTCTCTACTCTACTGGACACTTTTCTCCTGTCTGTCATGCAGCAATGAAATTGAGGAAGAAAAATGAGACATTGTCACAGCACACAGCATACCCAAGAAACAAACAAAGTGCAGCAATTCAGAAATAACAAATCTGAGAAGCAGAGTCAGCATGGGAAAAGAGAAAGCAAGATAGGCAAACGGTCACGGAGAAAGTGTGTTGAGAAATAAGTGAGGAAATTGGCCAAATGCATGAGTAAGAAAATAAGGGAAGAGAAAATCAGTGGAAGAAACGCTTGTAACAAGAGGATGGGAAAGACTGTGTTGACAAAAGAAGGGAAAAGAAAAAAATCCTGCAGGAGTCAAACAACAGGAGTCCAGATTCCAGTCCCCACTTCTTCCAATGCCTTGCTTCTCTGTACCTCAGTTCCCCTTGTAAAATAGCAATAATGATGCTCTCCCCTTCCTGGATGACCACTTACTACCCTGCTCCAATTGCATGCACTTAGTAGGGCAAAGGGAGAAAAGTTTAGGGCAGGTTTGCACACTCACATCCATACACATCAAGAAACCAAACTTGGGAATAATGAGGATGCTATGGGGAGGGTGAGCATAGAGGAATATATTCTGAATGAGGAAGAATAGAAACAAGAAAAGGACAAGGGAAGCAGACAGTGGAAAGGGGTATGAATGAAAAGCTGCTTAGTACGAAGGCAAAAATGGGCACACAGTAAGGGTGAAATGGAGTTGCAAGTTTAGAAAGCAGGGAGAGAAAAGAGGGAGGGAAGCAGAGGTGAAAAGGTTACAAATACGAAAGAGAGACGAAGAAGAAAACTTATGTTGTCCCCACCTACCCCCAGTTACAGGTTGGGACCAAATGGAGGAAACATTTGTGGCCTCATCAATGGGGGAAGGAATGGAGCTGATCAACATGGTGCACGAGGACTCACAGAGACCGAGGAATTCAGCAGCAAAGGATCTGCTGTCGAATCTGGCTCTTTTCCTGAACACTGGCAGTATTGTGGTTTGGGTTTTTTATGTGTGATATAAAGCATGAAATAATTTGTACGGTCATAGATTATTACAATTTGAACATCTATGTGTGTTTCATGACCACCTACTAGGCAGTATGGCTTCTCTTCAGCAACCACATCCCAGGGAACTTGCAACCCTGAGGACAAGGGCAGAGACCTTGTGCACATATTGAAAATGTTTCCTTGTCTCTGTGAGAAACACAATAAATTCTCAGTCCAAAAGTCATGCATTTTTTTTCTAAGCCAGACCTCCCTTCTTGCACTTCCCATATGCTCTTTGTGTAAAATCATCATAGTTAGTAATAAACAAGAATTGATTCAACTCACCAACTTCAAGGGTTACCCTGTCTTTTAAACAGAATATTCATACATTCATCATATATTGAAAGAACAAGAAAAAAATTGCATATTCCAGGGAACTGTGTCCCCCATACACTTAATAAGACAGATACAAGTAGTCTCAGTACACTGAAATAATTTCTATATTACACACAAGGTCTGGTACAATGTTAATTGTTATTAGCATCTAAAAGAAAGACAGTCTGGACATACTGCTAGGACAAATTTGGTTAAATTGAGGAAGAGTATACACTGTTTAAATGGTAAAGATAAGCACAAGCCCAGTTTTGTTATTTTTTATGATGGGTAAATAAATCAAATTATTTCAAGGTATTATAATTTATTACTTGTGAAGTTCAGCTAAGAACTCTAGTCATGCTGGGAACAGTACAAATACAGAACAAAGAAACAGTCCTGGTCATAAAGAGTTTGCAATTAAAGTAATTTTTTTCTCTGAAGCAAACGCTCCATTAATATTTTAGTTAATTAATGAAAACAAAATATCTGAACAGTCTGTTCTTGGAAAAATTTTTGCTGCATTGGTCAGTACTTGGAAAGGATTAACACAGTTATTAGGACGTTCACAATTGTTTCAATGTTTACATTGATAAGGGATGTTTCCGCTTGCCATCCACAAACAATCCCCAGGCAGCCAATATAATAAGGAAAATAAAAATGCTCCCATAATCAAGAACAGTTTGAAGAGTATGCAAAAGGTAGGAGTATTTGGTATACTTATGAACTTTTGAAAATTTCAGAATATTGGTATAAATTTTCTAATTATCAGAACCTGAAATTGATGTAATTATTAGGTTGCTCTTGAGAATGTGCTTTAAGCACTTTTCCTGCTACCCTAAAATATATTACTTCTTACTCTCTTTTTGCTCTAAAATAAATTAATACCTAAAATTCAATTTCAAGTAGGAAAAAAAAAAGCCTACAGCAGCTCTACTCCTCTGCGTGGATGGTAAATATTTACAAATGTGGGGATGAGAGAACTTGAAGGGATGAGAGAAGAAATTCCAGAGAAATTCTTGGAATTCTAATAGTTCAGTCTTCAGTCTTCTAGAAACACTTTTGACTGTCCTATACTGCACCCTTGAGCATATCCTTAACCCTAAATAGAGACTAAAAAATGAAAATCTTATTGGAAAAGAAAGAAAGAAAAATGAAAGATAATTTGTTCTCAGCTCCCAATCCCTCTCCCACCAGTGGGGATGCTTTACTCTTTCCTCTTTCCGCTTTCATCTGTTAGGAGTTTTGCTGGTGAAACAAATAGAGAAGGCCTTCGGTAACCTTCATTATTGACTTATCTTTCAGCCTAGAAGTTGGAGCCACTGAGTCTTTCCTACTACCTATCTCCATTTATTGTCAGAAGAGAAGAGGATTCTTTCCTCTCTGGTAACTTACATGTGTGGTTTGCATAGTAACCCATAGGATTTCCTTAACAGCCAATCTTACATGAACAGGTCTTAGAGCTCCAGCTCATTGCCCTGCCCATTGAGTGTGACTGTGAGTCTGCTGGAGTAGACAGGGGAATGCACTGAACAGAGGGACTAATAATGTAACAGTCATGTTTACAACTCCTCAGAAGTTGTTGCCTACTAGAGACTGGCTAGTCATCTTGCTACCTTGGGACTTGACAAAGTCCAGAGTTATCACATCTAGGACAGAGTGCTGAGAGCAGTAGGAGGAGACACTCCTCCCTTATGTTTCAGGATTTTTCTACCATCAACTGCTGAGGAAAGGATAACAAGGAAAGGATAACAAGAAAAGGAAGGTAAGAGGAGTGAATAAGAGCACCATGTCGCCCTGAGGGCCCTGAGAAGATGATCATACTTTCATGGATCAGGCCTTCCTCTCCCCGGTGTCATATCTCTCTTCCTCCTTTTCCATGCAGATTACCAGATGTGGCACTTGTTGTCTGGGTTCATTGGGGATCCACTGGAACAGTGGAAGTGTTTGGCAAAGTCCTGACTATTGCTGACAGGCCCAGAGACACGAAGTGGCAAGGGACTGTGTGGATCTGTGTTCAGGGAAGACTGTAGTTTCTCAGGATCTTCGTGTCCACACATTGCCTGAAAGGAAGCAAAACAGAAAAGTCGGTTTGGCTGAAAGTCCTCATGTGAACAAGATTTAATGATCCTCATGCCTCTGCACACACGACTGAGGCTGCTGAGTAAACAAGGAAACACACTTACATGAGTGCCAACAATGTTCAGTTCTTTCCCTTCACCACCACAATTTCTGACTGTTTTCCATTTCTCTACACTTCTCTGTCCCAGTTTCCCTCTCTGACAAGCCATTTGCTCTTTTTGAATACTGTGTAGTCCAGAACACAGGGAATTTAGACCACCTTGGAGTCTAGGCTCAGGGAACCTTGGACTCCATCTAAATTAATGGTACAGATGTAGTCTTAGTGTCTACACTCAGCTTCTTAAGCAAAAGCAATAAGTGCTCATCAAGAAAGGAGAGCACTTGCACAACATCCCATTACCACTCAAGAGACTGGGGGGAAGGTTATGTGACTTTACTGGTGTTAAACTGGCCATCCAAGTCTTCACTCTTGTGATTTCAGTCTTTATTCATTGACAAACAATGCAGTAGCTCTGAGATAGTCTCTGAAATGCAAACTTTGCTGCCAAGACCCAATAATCTGTGGTTTTAGAACTGCTTTTCTACACAGCGTTCCGGCCTAATGTCAATACATGCGCAAAACTTTTCCCTTTGCACAATCACAGTGACTTATAAGGGTGCGACTTTTCTGAGCACAGGAGTGAGGAACTGTGCACAACTGCACGACTTTGCACAAATCCTTAAACCAGGGTCCCACAGAAATCTTGAAATATGTGTGCATATGCTTCTAGTTCTTTACCTCTAAACATTCTAAACTCTTTTTTTTCACTATAAGTGACTCAGAATCACATGGCATCTAGTTATTCACCATGACAGAGAGGAAGATGAAGGAAGGGGTGCAGAGATATACGCCTTTTCCAGTAAAATTCCACTTTTTATGTGTTAGATTGCTCACAACAGCAAAAAAGTACTCAGAAGCTATCAATGAAGCATGCTTTCCCTGACACAACTTGTCTGCTACAACTTAACTCTGGTAGATTTCAGAGCTTTGTAGAAGATTTATTTGTAGACAGGCCTTTTGTTAGCTTTGAGGGCTAGGTTAGGGTTAGGTTAGGGGCCCTATATGTGAATTTTAGCATCCTAAATAAGATTCTGGATCTCCCAGAAACATTGGTCATTCCTAGTTCTGTGAAGAGGGAGAAAAATGATTGAATATTGACCAAGAAAAATTGTAATAATGTGGAAGACAATGGAGAGTGAGAGAGACACATGACTAGCCCAGAATTAATTACATGAGCAAAACTGAGGTAGAAAAGCTGGTCGTGTGAAAGTCCAGTCCTAGGTAAATCCTTCTCTTTGTGCTTTTTCAGCCAATTCTTATAGGCCTGTGGAGAGAAAAAATTAATAATAATAATAAATCCCCCTTCAGACAGTGTCCCAAAACCATGTATTCTCTCAATGAAATATATCAATCTAATATATATTTAATAAATTAGCAAGTTTGTATCTTTCTGTCCTCATTCTGAGGCTCCCTGATGCTGGCCATGCCCCTAATAACTCTAAGAGGGGAGAATAACAACGTAACTCCTTTGCTTCTCATTGTAGACACTACCACAAACACATCGTCATTAAGAGAAGATGTGGTAACTGAACTATGAAAGAATGAAAATTACTTTCAAAGAAAGTCATAAATATTTGAAAAAAATTAAAATACTTTCCACCTCCCACCATTCTTGGTGCAAGAATGTAACAAGTACCATCTAAGACCTAGAGATGTCAGATCACGCTGCACTCAGTAATTACTTAAACTGCTGAACTACTGTATGAGGAAATACAAAATTCTCTCTAGACTAAGGTATTGCTGAAAACACCATTATGAAGTCATTTCACCACCACACAGAATTCTGGTTCATGTCTCAGCTTAGTTCCTCAGGTATAACATAAGTATATAAATAATAACATGCATAACCTGCCCCAGAATTGGTGAGAAGTAGTTTTACATAGAGGTAGTGAGGTTATGAGCAAAGTTTTGTGAGGAACCTATGCCTGGAATAGCAGAGGACACGCAGGGCACATGCTGCACTGGCACAGGCATGCAAGAAATTTGGAACTGGAGGAGCACATAGGAGAGGAACGCAGCAACGCAATCTTGTAACATGGCAGCTGAGTTGTGTGGTGAGACTGTGAGATTAGAGAAGTAAGTAGACTACAGTACCTGGTAAGCGATGGCAAGCCCTCCAGTGTCAGCTGTATTCTCCAACAGTGTAAAAGTACCATTGACCTTAAAGTCATAGCTTTCATAGTGTTCAACCAAGCAGTCTATAGATTTCTGTAGTGCACTCCTGTTGCATGAAGGACAGCCCCCAGGTAGCACTGTGGGAAAAAAAAATATCCTAGAAAGTAAAGATATTTCTGGCATACACCTGTATTTCTCACATTAATCACTGAGTCTTCTTAGTAGTCAGCACGGCCTGAAATGGGTTTCCTTTAGCTTCTTCTACCTTAATAATAACATTTATATGGGGAGCAGGAGTTAAGATCCACTGAGGGAAAGTGCCAGTGAGCACCTAGAAGAGTAAACAAAGACACCACGGCCGGTACCCACCGTAACCATAGAACGTGTGAAGAAGTTCATGTGCCATGAAGACGCCGATAGCTCCAAAGTTCACAGCACTGAAAAAAAACAAACAAAAAACAAACAAAAAACATGAAAAGAGTCCTTTCGAAAAGAAAAAGAGGGCAGGTGAGCATTCTTTATAGCCACTGAGCACAGCTGTGGACTGCACAGGAGCATTGTACTGAAAGCACACAGAAGCACGTTCCATTTATTGCCTCTCAGATGTGGTACACTCTGTAAAAATGCAAATACGAGTGCAAGTTACTCTACCAGTGCTTAAAATTGTACTATGGGCTTCATTAATGCATTTGTAGCTAATAAGCCATCATAATAATGAAGAGTCTGTGAATGAGATTCTGCCTTTATTAACGTGTATTGTCGTTGAGATATGTCTTTATTTACCCATTACTGGCTGAACAGCTACACAAAGAGTTACTTCAACAGTAATCCTACAAAAGCAGGATGGTGGGAGAAGCAATCTTGCAACAGTTGTCCAGTGAAAAATGATACATAAAACTGACAAGGCAAATTAAAATCATGAAGGTTTGACTACAATTACTCTGCTCTAGCATTGATGACCTCACTACAAGCAAGAGATTGTACTAGAGACCTCCAGCAGTTCTTTTCAATCAGAATTTCTATGATTCTATGCAATAAATTTACAAATAGTCACACGAGTAAGAGTGCACTCAAAAGGCATTTCCAGAATATGAAATGATGGGCTCATTCTTTCTTTACATGCACTGATTAACACTGCTGAAGCATGAAATGATTGTAGTAGATCATTATTACATCACTGGGAACTCAGTAGGAAGTGACAAGAACAGAACAACACATCTTCTCTTAGAACTGCTCTTTCAGAAGCTCTGTAGCTGATAACATAATTGTTGCTCAGAAAAAATGTGGGTGCTTCATCATTGGAAGTGTTCAAGGTCAGGTTGGACAGGGTTTTAAGCAACCTGATCTAGTGAAAGATGTCCCTGCCCATAGCAGGGCAGCTGAACTAGGTATCTTTAAAGTGTCTTCCAACCCAAACCATTTTATGATTCTACAATTCTATAACAATTGTACTGCTTTGGTGACTTCGTATTTTAAAAATTATCCTCACAGTCATCTGAATTGGCTTTTGTCAGTAAAGTTTAAACTTTGGAACATCATCTGAGAAAATGTTATTTTGCCAACTCACCAAAAGCTGATCAAGCTTGATTTATCAGTCTACTCAACTGGAATGACAGTGAGAAAACTATATTTTACTAACACTGAATGCAAAAGGAATATGAAGCTCTAGACACTTTTTCAGAGAGGAAGTATATGGTGACAGCCCATACCACTGGGGGAAAAAAAAAAATTCTATTATTCTTTTGAGGTGTCCTCTTCTTCATACTACAATGAATTCATGAAATACTGCAAGCACTAGAAGATGTTGTGCAACTAGTGGTAGAAGATTACCATGGAGAAAATAATTACTTTTAACTGAAATATGTTTCTTTCAAACTCCAGCTTCTTGCCACAGTGTGAGTTTATTTTTCATTACCATGGGATTAGGAGAAGTAACTATCCATTATCATGAAAAAAAGGACATCAAATAATATTTTTACTGTCGATTTTTAAGTGCTTTCAATATCAGAAAAATATTGCTTAACAGTTCTGTTCCATATGTGAAAGAAGCCACCTATAAGAGTATAGTCTACAGAATTGTCATTGGTGCAGGGGAAGACTCGGAATTAAAAATATATTTGCTTGTTAGAGAAAGTTTCAGTAAAAAAAAGGAAGAGAAGAACTGTGTTTGATCCATTTGAAAAAGATTTCTGACAAGAAGTTGCTCTGTGAAGCTCCTATTTTCTCTGTGTTAGATTTCTGGGGGTTATATTTCAGGAATTCTTGGAATTTAGAAAATGAGAAACAAAAGTGAAATGTCTACTTTGCAGTTAACCTACATAAGACTTCTGCCTCTAAAATATTTGGCTTAGTTTAGTTTCACCTAGGTTCTGATTTTGCTCCAGCAGAGTCAATGACCACACTCTTTCAGAATTCATAATGCAGTATCCATCTGGCTTTAGAAAAAGCTGGTTTTCCCGTTCTTTACTGTCTTTCTGGGATGCAGTAAGAAAGAGGTTAAAGACAGACCCATTAAGATGCAGCCAAGGGACTACATTGAGTTTCCACCTTTGCAGCCCCTCCATACCTGGGAAACTCCATGTGGAAAAAAGGGCTGCGGAACATTCCAGCAGGAAAGACCACCATGTGGTGCCTCATTGAGTAGTATGAATGCACAGCCCAGGGGGACACATGCCAGCTAGAAGCAGAAAAAGAGAAATGAGAGAATGCGTTAACTCCTTATCTCATACCTTGTTCTTTTCCTCCACCGGGCTTGCAAAAATGGTCTGCTCAGTACAACTCTTCATAGAGGAGCAGCAAATGATGAAATTCACATTGTGTGGAGTTAAAGGTGTTTGAAATAAACCTTCATTTGTTTACAGATGATCAGAGCTAGTAGCTTAGCTTTCATAGACATTAAGGGATTTGCCCTCACAACTTCCCTGTCAAGTAAATCGGGATTAGTAACCTCCTCTGAAATCCTGCACAGAATACTCTCCAGGCAGTGTAAGGTCCCAAGCATGCCTGTCAATGATGCCTGCCTTCTGAAGCATCCTATGTCCTGCCTTTGAGGTGACCCTGCCAGCATTCATGTCATCACAGTGCTTTGCTGACTTTTTGCTGCTAAGTCCAGAAGAACCTGCTAAACCCATTACTCAAAGGTTCATGAGGAAAAAAGGTTCTTTTTTCAGGGATCTGGGACTCCCTTCACAATGGGGGGTGGTTTTGGTAGCATGAGCTCAGGCTGAATACAATACAGGCTGCCATATTCAAGGCTTTTTTAAGCAGGAT
Source organism: Vanellus vanellus (assembly GCF_965231255.1). Lineage (NCBI taxonomy): Eukaryota > Metazoa > Chordata > Aves > Charadriiformes > Charadriidae > Vanellus > Vanellus vanellus. The sequence continues at coordinate 87,612,965 of NC_138905.1, forward strand.
GCAGCAATGCAGCCTTGCAGCAAAGGACAACAGCATCTTGTCTTGCATTAGGATAAGTGTTGCCAGCGGGTCAAGAGAGGTGATTGTGCCCCCCTATTCAGGACTGGTGAAACCACATCTGGAAGTACTGTGTCTAGTTCTGTCCCCCCCACTCCCCACCTGCCCTCCCCTTCCTTCCCCAATAAAAGAGAGATATAGACATACAATTGGACAGGTCCCGAGTGACCTGCTGTAGCTGATCCTGCTTTGAGCAGTAGGGCTGAACTAGGTGTTCTCCACAGGTCCCTTTCAACCTCAGTTAGTCCACAAGTGTGTGATTCTGTTATATTTTTCAGATCAGTATCTGACACTTACTTATCCTGTGAGTGATGCTGAAGGAGTTTCAAGTAGGAATTTTCCCTCAGTACTTTCAAGCAAGCCACCACATTGAGGAAAAAAGTGTCTTCATTTATCTCCAACTGAGGGAAGAGACAGGTAATGCGACTGTCATAGGGCATGAGCGAGGAATGAATTGGACAGTATGAGAAAGAGAAAAGTCCCGCAGGTCAAAAAAGGGTTCATCAAAAGACAAACCAATGGAATACTTGTGTTTTTTTCTCTCCCAGTTCTAAAGACCTTAAATTTAAGATATGACAGGAATGTTATCTGCAGGCCAAACAGAACATACAAGCAGGTCACTACAAACCTCTCTCAGGCCAGCCACTCTAAATAGGAGACAGCATAGGCAGCAATATAGGAGCAACAGATAAAGGTTCTCTGGGCCCATATGTTCTCAGAAAATGGACAGTAGGAAATCTGCATTGCTCCAGGGGTCATTGCCTCTTTTAGCAGCAGACAAGACAACAGTTGGTACAGGTAAACTGCCAATAACGAGGCAGGCATGTTTACATTATATAGCTCACATTCTGGTATTCCAGGTTCACTTTGGCAGTCTGGAGTATGTGAGCTGGATAGCCAATCTCCACGTGTAGTTTGGAAACCTAAAATCATAATAAATAAACAGACAAACAAAAAGAAACATGACCAATAGGAGGCTTTACACTCTAGAAGTCCTTTTTCAATTCTATTTCTAAACAACCGAAATACAATCTGTGAATCAGCCCTTCAAAATGACAGCTACTCTGTTTCAACAATACATCTTCTTTTGTTACTCAACTTACTACTTAACTCAACTACCTGAGGCCTAAGGTTGTTCTGTTCTTTTTTCTTTATAGAATTGTTTCCTGTCATTCAGCTTTATAGTTTTTAACCTCTCTGTGTGTATAAAATGGAACTGTATCTCAATACAATTAATTTAGAGTATCCATGGATAAACACTGAACCTCTTTATGCCTACACATCAGTGTATGATCACACATGTGTGACGGCACTTATAAAACCACCTACAATTTTCCGTGTGTATAAGACATCTAGTTAAGATTGTGTGCCTGTAGAAGCAGGTAGGAATATGTGAAGGTGCAGGCCCCTTCCATTCCTTCTCCAAAGGCTTCAGGGAAAGGAAGGCCTCAGTAACTTCTGCCTTCTGCACGCACCAAGACTTTAGCCTCTTGACGAGTCTGTTCATCCATCCACTCCAACTGATCCAGTTGGCCATAGAGGGCATCTTGGATCTCAGAGAACATCTGCTCAGCCTGCCATGGAGAAAAGAAAGTACGGTCAGAACTGCAGAAAAATATTGTTCAGGCTCAGCTACCATCTTCTCATATTCCAGTAATTCAACTGCAGAATAACTGGGGGAAAATTCCTCCTCTTGTGATGAAAAAGGAGATTTCAGTTTCTACAATGATTTAGGCTTAAGTTATTTTGCACCCAGTGGTTCTTCACAGTGCTCACCGTTCTCTCCCACACATCTTTTCATCTTGCCTCTCACAGTAACTAAGAGGGAAACATAACTCTTTTTCATTCAATCCCTCTTGCGATAGGAATGGACCAAATGATTGCACCACTTCTTGAGTGAAATGAAAATACAGTACCCACAAGTATGTCGTGCTGGTGTCTCCCTTTCCAAAGTTATGGCAAACTGAGTCTCTCCTTCACAAAATTATGTTTTGTTCATTCAGCTTTATGCTTCACTACATGTAGTCTTAGTTTTCCTATTAACTTTCCTTGGAGTTATTTACTCTTGTCACTTTATACCCTGCAAACTCTATAAAACCTGGTGCCTGCACTAACTTCCCTCAAAAGAGAAAGGAACTCTGATCATCAAAGGAAAAAAAAGAAATCTTTTCCGCACAGCAGGCAGGTGTTCCTTTTACTATGGATCCACTCAGAATATTTTTGGCATTGATTTGTTTCTGTACAACTGGTCATATGATGGCTTAATGGCTTTGCAATCAAAAATCATATTTAAATATGTCAGACTGGTGACTGACTGTCATTCCAGGAAGCACACTGTGATTGCATGCATTTGTAGGGCTGTCACAGGTCTTGGTGCTGCACACATGACTTTGCTAACACTTGAGATGATAAAGATAATAACTGGTATTTTAGCACTGATTATTCTAGCAGTTACAGCAGTGCCTTATTCTGACATCTTTCATTCCCAAAGAAGGAGGGGAAGTGTGTAAGTACAGGAATATCTATAAAGGTATAAAACCTACACATGATTTTGCTGCCTTGATGTGGTCTTAAATTGGCATGTCAAAAAAAAAAAAAAAGAAATGAAGCTGAGCTTTACTTCTTTACTTGGGAGTTAAGAGGATGAATACCTACAAGTGTCTTGGTCTGCTGAGGGAAAATTTCTTGCACAATCATCTGCCCTAGAACTGGTTCAAAGAAAGAGGTGGTATCAGTCAAGCACTTCCTCCAGCGCTCAGCTGGGACCTGTAAGAACAGAGAAAGAAATAGAGACATAGGAGAGTGACGACAAAGAGATAGGAAGACAGTAAAAAGATATGTAAACGTTCAGTCAGTAGCATATAAGATGCTATCTAAAAATGACAGCAGTGAATAAGTAATGTAGTTCCATTTAAGCTACATCAGAAAAGTTTATTCAGGTAAAACATTGATTTCCTTACAATTTACTCCACTTCCACACAAGATGAAGATTCACATGCTAGCTGAGACAAATACGTAGAAGAAAGGTGACCGTCTATATATTGTTCCCTACCCCATGATGCAGTGCACTTAGCTCTCTAAAGTTTTGCGTGTCATGTCTACTCCCACATTTCTTTGAGAAAAAGGAAGTATTTAGTGGCCTGGTGAGAATAGTTTTCTTCCTCAAATCTAAGACACTCCATCCAGACAAGGCATCAAGACAACACCCAGAAGGTGCATCCAGCTGCTGGGGAAGCTGAAGAAGATGGTTAAAGGCTAACTCACCATTCTAGATCCTTTTTTTCCATAAAGAATCTTAGATAGCTCCAGGCGTGCATCTTGGAATCGACTGTCAAGGGCTGGGGAGAGATTCCCAACCAGACAAACAATCATATAAATATGAAGGACCCTGTAGGAAAATGACGTTTAAACAGACTGAAGATTGAAGGCAGGTCACTATAAACATAGAGGCATGGCAAGTGTCACAGGAATAATTTGCAACCTGAACAAAGACGACCAAGTACTCTGAATGGACTACACCTGGGGCTATCAAAGGAGGATGATTTGACATGAATGAACCAAAGAAACTCTCTCCCCAGAACACTGTGAAGACTCATGGGGTGCCTGCTGGGACACAGGATTCTTTATGAGAAGCAGGAGAAAGAGCATTTTTAGGACTGGGTGAAATTTACTATAGAATATTTTGAGGGGTCTGTGGGATTCTGTGAGACTTATTATGGGATGTTTATGGGAAGGACCAAAGGCAGAGAAAGGGAAGGATCATAGTGGATTGGAAGGAACACGCGTGGGGAAATGGAGAGGAAAGTTGGTAAGAGGGAATGGTTCAGCATAAACTTGTGGCTTGCCAGGATGTCTGTCTGATTGAGCCCTGCACATGGTCACCAGAATCTGTCCTATCTTATTAAATGCTACTCTTAAATAACATTCTACTCAGGGGTGACGGGGGGATGGAGGTGGGGGACGGGGATGGGATTGGATACTGAAGAGATAAGGAGTCTGAGAGTTGACTACTGGAGAGACTTCGGTTCAGGCTAGCTGCTGGAGAGAGTAAGCAGGGGTCTGAGAGTTGGCTATTGGAGAGACCAGTGGTTTGGACCAGCTACTGGAGAGATCTGCTTGTCTATGTGTGTGTGTAACAGGAACAGATGGGAGTACCAGCAACTAAAATAGGGCTGCAAGACTCAGCAACCCATATACTCAGGTGCCAGCAGCTGTGGACTCCAGGGGATCTGGGGCCAGCTTCTGAACAGACTGAATATCTAAGACCAGTTATTGGAGTGATTCATATTGTGTGTGTACATATATATATTTCACTAGAATAGACCAAACCTAATCAGCTAGAGAGGAGGAATAGGATCAGACTGTCTGAGATATTCGTGTTTATATGGGTTCTATGGGTGGGTGGGTGCCAGTAAAGGCACTGTGTTCCATCTCTGTTGATCCATGTGACACACATATATATATATTTATATGTGTGTACGTATATGGTGCATGCATGTGCAAGCCTCTTGGGAATATATGCTAAACCTTAGTACTGGCTAAACATGAGGATATAGATCAGCAGCAGCCTGGCAATTGTTAGGCTACTGGATTCAGCAGCCTCTGACACAGACCTCTTTAATTTATGGTATCTCAAGTTAATATTTCTTGAGGTATGAACAGCTAGAACCATACACAATGACTCCTACCTTTCCTTGTGCCATTGTTTGATGAGCTGTGACATGCCTCTTAAATAATCCATGTCATGCACTGCAATCGGCTGAGAGAGGTTCATTGGCATAGGATGGAAGACAGCCTGGAGACATGACAGCCAGTCAATAGCAGGTGCCTTTTCCTAGAAGTAAAACAAAGATTACATGCTGAACTATGAATCTAAATTGACTGACAAGAAATAATAGGGAAACTGGGATAGTCTTGCTAATGCTGTTAAGACATACTTTCAACAAGTTAAACTGGTTTTATGATGTGGGTATTGATTATAGTAGAAAAGGAGAATTTACGTTTTTTTATTGAATTAGCACTGGGGAGGGGAGAGTTGTGGTCCTGAAAAATCCAACTGTTGTCAATAAAAGACCATAAGATAATAGAGTATTTAAAGCTCAATAGACTCCAAGTGCAAGCTGCAAGCGAATGGCATCTAAAGAGAGTGCCTCATATCTATTTTGATCCAGATGTCCACAATGTGAATGTCACATGTAACTGTGTTGCCCAAGTTCTAAGGCATAGATAGATACCTGTAGCTCCCGAATGGTAGTGCGAAAGAACAGCATCCCCCTCTGCCGTCTTTCCTGCAGTGGGGTGACAACTCGCTGGAGGTTAGAGATGAAGGACAAGGTAAGGGAAAAGGAATCAGGGGAACCATCTTGTGGACCTCCAAGTAGGTCCCCCAGTTTCTTCAAATATGAGAGATACACACGGAGAACCTGCAAGACAGAGCATAAGACCAGTCGGAGAAACATGACTGAAAATTAGTCACCCCATCTATCCATCCATCCATCTTGACTATATAAGCTTCAGTCTTTCAAAACCACTGCAGCCCTGTCCCTAAAACTGTCTTCTTCACTGCAACATCCTTACATAATTCTTCATGTGGAATACAGTTGCCAAGAACAGCTCCTCTCTCAATGAAGAACACTGAATTCCCAAAAGGTTTTTTTTTTTGTCCCAGCTTAGAATTACATTAAGTACTGGAATTATTTTAAATACGTAGGCCTGCCTCTGGAGTCAAAGGAGGGACATGTAGTGATATAATGAGCCAGTATTTTTGATGGAGAGAAAAAGCCAGCTTCTTGCTTCTATATTCATGAGGTATCAAAAGAATGCTTGTGATGGGTAGACAGGCTTATTTTTTTGAGGACCCTTCTGAAAGAGACTAAGAAACTGAAATCAACTCAATTTTTATCAGTTCAGAAAAATTACAGAGCTGTGATGAAATTAACTTTGTTGCAATAACTCTCAAGGTCAAAGAGCTTGTTTCCCCAGCTTAGGCTAAAACATTTTAATATAACTTTTAAAATGCTAGCTACCCCTCCTCCAATACACAGATTTTAAGTTATAAAGCCTTACTTTGGACAAGAACATTTTTTTTAAACATTTATTCAAGGTGAAGCCTAGGGGGAAGCCCAGGTTCATATTACTTAGCAAATACATATTAAAACTATAACATTCTGTTTCAACACTGGAAGTTTTAAACCTGGAATCTAAAAATGGGTTACATTTTACAACCTATCTTTTTGGAAAAGTAGAGACTTTTGTAAAGAGTTCCTTCTGTAGACATTTTCAGAAATCACTGACCGTCACCCACGGAAACAGGCCACTTTGAACCAGGAGGCAATTCAAGGAGATCCCTACACCAAATAGCTATTTTTACCTTTCTTCAGCCTTTGATAGGTTACCTCAAGATAATTTTTCTCTTTGAATTTACTCTCAAGTGGCATCTCAAACTCAGGATGGTCAATCTGCAAAAAGGAGTAAAGAAAAAACATGTCGCTATTTCCAGAAAGACTCAAAGTGTGAGGATATGCTCAACCAGCTTTGTTAATTTCTTTGTCACAGAATTTGAAATGTTAATATATTGCCTTTACTTTTCAAAAATGTTTCCTAAGTATTTTTTTGTGGATCTATCATATTCTGCATCTCATTTACAAGCTCATTAACACTCCATGCTGACTGATATTCAAATGTAAACCACATTGTTAAGCATTTCTACATCGTGCACTGGTTTTGGCTGGGCTGGAGTTAAATTTCTTCATAGTAGCTCGTATGGGGCTACGTTTTGCATTTGTCATGAAAAAAGTGTTGATAACAAAGGGACGTTTTAGTTATTGCTGAGCAGTGCTTACACAGCATCAAGGCCTTTTCTGCTCCTCACACCGTGCTGCAAGGCTGGGGGGTGCATAAGAAGTTGGAAGGGACACAGACGGAACAGCTGACCCCAACTGACCAGAGGGATATTCCATACCATATGACATCATACTCAGCAATAAGAGTGGGGGTGAAGGAGGCTGGCCAGGGCTGCTATTGATTGGGAACTGGCTGGGCAGCTGTCGGTTGGTGGTGAGCAACTGGGGGCTATTTGCATCACTTCTTTTTTTTCTTTCTTTTTTTTTTTTTTTTAATTATTAAACTGTCTTTTTCTTAACTAAGGAGTTTTTATACTTTTACCCTTCTGATTTTCTTTCCCATCCCATTGGGTGGAGGAGTGAATGAGCAGCTGTGTGTTGCTTAGCTACCTAGCAGGTTTAAACCACAACAGTGGGCTGCGAAGTTCATAGTACGCTATGTGTATTAGACATGTAGCACTTAGAGTCCATTATTGTACTAGTCATACCCATGAACCTAAGAACAACCAGACCCTTCCACAACAAAGTACAATCTACACTGTCAGGCAGAAGAGATGAGAGAAAGCAAGCAATTTATTCTTCCTCATCTGCTCATTTTCCAGAAGTAAGTGCTTTTTTATGTAGCAAAATCAAGTAGTTTACTGAAATTTAGGAAAACTTTCTTCAGACAAGAACATAGGCTTAACTTAAGCAAGCCTGGGTCTCGTGGGCTGTGTAACCGACTCTTTATTCGCAGTGCTTGCTGATATTTTCTTTCTTTAGTCCACTCACCTGAATAATATTGGCCTTGAGGTCAAAAGGACTAGGTCCCACATGCACTCTGAAAAAGGGAAAGGTGCTGTATCTGCCCATGAGAGTCTGAAGAGTTTCATTAAAATCTTTTGCTTTCCCCACACCTGTGATATTCCATCCACCAACCTAGAGAAGGAGAGAGACAGCATGACAGCAGCTGAGAAAAACACTTGTTTGGTCTATATTTACAGAATCTTTTTTTTACTTCTATGAGCTCAGTCATTATGACAACTGAGAAGCAACAAAGCAAATAGCAACAGGGGAAACTCATGAAGATTTCTACATATCCTGTTGGCTTTAAAATGACCTGTCACTTTCACTTAAGGAAAGCAATGAACTGAAAAATGACACAGGGACAAGGAATAATAATTACCAACAGAACAAGGTGTACAGGAAAAAGGCACACGAAGAGGAGAGAGGAAAGAGGTCTCATTTTTCTAGAGCCTTCTGGAAGGACAACCAGGAATCAGGGATTACAGGTCCCACCTCCCTAACAAGCAGATTCACAGGTGGGCCTGTAGTCACTATTCCTTCTGCTGGAAGGTGCTGTATCCTCCTTGGAGACAGGGCATAAATGCCTTTCACCAGCAGGAAGATGTACAACCCTCCCCGGCACTGAGAAGAGTCTTCCAGAATAGAAAGAGAAGCATTTTCCTCTTTAAACAAGCTCTCCTGAAGCCTCAAGTAGTGGATGGCCATCCGATCGTAGACACAAGAATTTCACGCGTTGTGCAAGATGTTCCCTGATCTGTTGGAACCTATTGAACTGAGCTTCTGAAATTAAAGGTGATCCCTCCTCGTAGTCTTGGTTGCTGTACAGTCCTAATGTAATATGTAAGGTCATGAGGAAAGAGTGTGGTACCTTATGCCAGAAAATCAGATCTTGAACCAGCATTTCAAGCTAGAAGATTTATCACTTAGAAGTTGTGCTGTGAACCATGAGCTTATTTCAGGGCCAGATGCTAACAAAATTCCATCATGTAGAACCATATGACCCTAACTTCACACTTTCCTTTTCCCTGCAGGAATTATCTTCTGGAGGGAGAGGAAATAGCACAAACATTCACCTGATTTAGGAGGTCCTTCAATGGTTGAGTTCCTTGGGATTCTATCCGTTGGGTATCCATGCAGGAGCGATAGAACTGGATTGCTTTTTCCATAGCTGAGCCTCTTACTCCAAACTGTGGGCTCTCTGAGGGGAAAAAAAAGATAGAGGAAAAAATGGTAAAAAAAAAAGAAAATTGGGGCAGTATTAGAGCAGAGAAAGGTTGTGAGAAAATATTACACTGCACTTTGATTCAGAACAATCTAGTAAATACATCCACACTTCCCACAGTCACTTCTCGCAAGAGACATTATAGCGCCATGACTCTTCCTGAGGTCAAATATCTGAGCTTCTTTGCATGGAAACAGGAGCATAACAGGAAGGTGGTGCGTATCTGGGCTTCAGTCCCACATGGCGTCAGGACGCATGACCAAAGTGAACATTCAGACAAGCACAGCAAAAAGGGTCTACTTTTACAAGGCAACAGGAAAATGGTTTGGATTGCCATCATAATTTTAAAGTGTGTCTTTTACCTGTTGGCAAGGGAAACTAAAATGTTTAAAATGCAGCTATTGTAATATGACATGCTCAAGAATAAATCTGTACCTGTAATGATAGAAGAACAAACAGACTGAATTCAGTCTCTGTTTGGAATGATTGTGCTCTCAGTTATTAGTATTCTCAGCTCTGATTGAGGAAGATGCTAAAGATAACACACCAATCATCTGTCCCTACCTAAAAGCCTTTTCAGGATCAACTGGTTTTCTTCCAACAATACATCAAATACATTTAGCGATTCTTCTGTGGTTCTGCTTGAGTGTTTGCCTTCCCAGCTGCCACAGGCATACTTGTAGAAATCCTCACAGGGGTCTACAGTGTCATTCCTAGAATTCAGGAGTCTGGCCAACAGTGTTAAACCCAGCTCAGCATCACAGGATCCTGGGCAGGAAGAAAATAGGAGAGAACTGAGCAATGACAGTGGAGAATGAGAACAATTCAAAACAACAAAAAAAAAATTAGGAGTTATCTGTGGGACATTTCCCCCAAAACATTTATTTTTGGTACAAACTCCTTTGCATGCAGAGTGTTGAATTCCTTGTTATTTTTTGCTGAATATGAAACAAAGGGTGTTCTGTCTTTCACTTCACAGGAAGATTGCCTTTGCACTTTATAAGGGAGGTTCTTTAAATAAAGGATAGGTTATCAGTCCAGAGGTGATGTCCTCTGTTCATACTATCTAGGCAGTCACAGGTTGGATTATTCTGCCTTCTCAGTCTATTTTCTCTGAGTCAACAAAATTTGGCGAAATGATAAACGAGAAGCAACTGATGGTGTCAACATATGAAGCAGAAGAAGGACATAGCACAGAGAAAGTAAGGAGATAAGTTTAAAACATGGAGGGAGACGTTCAAGCATGGGAAACATTTCTCAGCAATGACATTTATTAAAACAGGACCAAGACTTTCTCGTACATCTTGCTTTGACCTAAAACTCCCTTTATCTAAACTGCTGCGAATCGCTGGGTATGTGTTCTCATTTTGGTTCAGTGTCTTGTATCAACATCAGATCATACTAATTATTTACTGAAATAAGTCACTTGTAAATCAAAGTAAGATTTTCCATACTAAGGTTTAAACAGTTGACATGGGAGGATGCAGGCAGAATGGAAATCTAAACTACAGTTTTTCCTTTGTCTCTATAGTGAACAGTCTCCAACACATAACAAGGGCTAAAGAAAAAACGCTAGGTGAAGAGTCAATAGCGTTTATTTTGGAGCGGGGAATATCTGTATCCACCAATATAAATGCACCTTCAGTACTGAGCATTCTATATGCATAAACATTTACATGGACCATTCTGCAGATAGTTGTTTAGCAAATTTGAAAGGCAAATTAATGTATCAGTCTATGCTCACAGCTCCCCCATTAGCAAGAGACTATGACTTTTCTTTCTACGCTATGACTGCACTGGTATGTGCTAGACTAGACTTATTAAGTGAGAGATGGAAAGGGGGAGGAGGAGCTCGAAATCTCACATTCAGTCCAGTTTCCTGGAGGTGAGTACAGACAGAGCATGGCACAACGATGAGATGCAAGACAATATAACAATGCTCTCCCTCAAAAGTGGGCTCAGGCATATTAAAAAGCAGGCACAGGAGGAGGACAGGTGTGGGAATCTCTTCCCACTATGACCCAAAGAAGAGGGTACCTTTTTTACAACTGGTATTATGATTCTTTGAGATTCTAAAAGTCTGATTCTTAACACAGATGCTAAGTCTAACACAGCATGGAGGCAGATAGGAGAGAAAAGGGTCTTACAAATGAGGTAGATGAGGAAGCAGGAAAAGGTTATCCCATATTATACCTAGAGCACAAGTCATCATGATGTAGGTGATAAGCAGTGTAAAGCCAAGGAGAGTACTGAGAAGAAGTGTACACAGAAGTAGGCTTTTCCCCTGAAGGCATCGTTCTTTCTTTGCACCTATTCTCAGCTCCTGGTCACAGGTCTGAAGAGAGAAAAATGAGACAAAAAGAAAAAATGAAGAAAGAAAAATTCATATTAAAGTTAGCACTGGTCATATACTCCATCTCCCACCTAATCTACAAGAAAATCACTCACAGAACTAGTGCCAGAATACCAACGGTCATCCAAGTCATCTAGGTGACTGTACTCCTGAGGGCTTTCTCACCTCCTTTGTTTCCTTGTCTTTTGCAGCTACAGCTGTTGCACAGTGTTGTGAATTATGCGTCAAAAGGCCAGCTTGCCATGATGGGGCCTGTCCCTCCATCGTTCCTTCTGGTTTATGGAATCACTTTGCATTTACCTCCTGAAGATATCAGTCTTTTTGAACCCATAAAGCTAATAACAGGATGGCTAGAACTGGTGGTTCTTTATGCTGTTACAGTCTGGCAACCCAAGCACTAATTTCAGATCTCTCCTCGGTAAACAATTCCTGCATCCTAAGCCCTCTGCTCCAATTGAAGTGGGGGAAAAGGCTTGCCCTGTTCTAAAAACTGCAGTAAGCTGTAAGTCATGGAGAAGACCTTATATACAGACAGATTTTATCTCACTTGAATTTAGCTGTGTTCATAAATTAGGTGTGTCTTTTCAGTCAGTGGAGAAAGGCTAGGCACCTGATGAGCACAGTTTCTGTTTTAGACATCTGTCTCAGGATGAGCTGAAGCATCCTCCAGAGTTACCTGTCTTTTTCTCCATTGACTACAAAGGAAGATAGATGGCTATGTTAGAATACACCTCTAACATCTACCTGGATAAAGTTAGATAAAATGACATTTACTATATGTGTCCACAGTTTCTGCCTACTTTGATGTACATAAGACTGGAGAACAGCAATTACAAGAGAACAGACATGGGAATAGATGCTGGTGATATGAGGAAAGGGAAAGAACTGAAAAAAAAAATGAAGTAGAATAACTGAATTAGAATATACAGTGAGAAAAAGGAGGCAGAAGGGGAAAAAAAAAAAAAAAAAACCCAAGATAATGGAAACCTGGGAGGAAGAGGGATAAAGAAAACATAGTATATAGCAAGCAAAGAGTAGAACTTGTAGGTATGAAAGTTTATGGAAGTGCTACTTTGAGAGTCATACATGCCAGTGTCAGGGCCTGGCCTATACTGTCCCCACAGCCTCAAGTTTAGCTTCCTGTGCTGAAGCCTGGTTCTCTGAAAGCTGTTTGAGAAACCTTGAGAGGCCTTGGAGCTCTTTGAGAAAAAGCTAGAAGCAGCCTGGGCAGAGGTGCCCACTTCTTCGTTTGGGAGCTGCTATTTGCAGCTCTCATGCGTGACCTCCATCTGAGCTATGCTGCAGCAGCTGCCATGCCTACGACTGGCCATGTACCCCTCTGATCTGGATCCTAACTTTAACCTTGATTCTGCAGGTTGGAACTTGGACCTGCCTCTCCACAACGCATTTGCCTGGCAATCTACACTCTTGATTGACCCTGGCTACTGTCACCGGACCTGCCATACCCCCCTCATTCCCGTACTGGGGGGGTGCATCCCTTGCTGATAAAGTCACTACTTTTTGCCGGCCTTGTCATCATTCTCAGGTTCCAGATTGTCTTCCCCTGCGTGCCCTTGCTGCTCCCTTACATGCAGCAGCTAAACTGCGTTTGTCACTGTGCTCAGTATCTATCTTCCTTGTCACAAAAACAGAAAACATAGATCTTTACAAAAATGACAAGAAGAAATGAAGCAAAATCATACAAGAATAAAGTACCTGACAGCATATACCCCTTCACCTGAGGAAAGGCTAAGGAAACGAATGAGTCTGCTGTTAATCATCTTGTCTAATATACTATGTACAATTCCTGTACAAAAACATTAACAAAACAGAAAACACAAAAAGAAATAGAAAATCAGATCTCATCATTTTATACCTTTCAAATATTAGTTTTATTCAATCATTAACAGAAGCCTCCCAAAAGCGTATGTCAGCTTACTTGACTCATGAAAACTGCTAACAAGGGTTAAATACCTACCTGCTTTTCTCCCTTTAAAATCCCATTCTCCTGACTTCTTTAGGCAGGATACAGAATAACTAAATGGGGAGCAAGTACATACAAGTGAATCCTGGCGTTAAAAGGTGCTAGGTACAGAACATGATCCTACTGGCAACATTAGGTGTAGCAAATATAAAGGAGGAAATCCAAATTCCTTTCATATGCCCCTGTAGTAAAACACTAGCTTTTACTCTTCAAGTAGAGAGTAAATGTCACAACCTAACATACGGCAGGGAAGCGAGGAAAAGAATATTTGCTTGGCTGAAAAGGAAGAAGAAAAATTATTCACAATGCTCCTGATTTCTCTGTTGCAATACACTACTTGTTTTTCACATTGAAAATCTAGCCTATTCCTAATATGAAATACTTCAAATTTTGCAGTTCTTTGGTCTCATGTTATCAGAGGACGCCTGTTTCTCTCTTTCAAGTACTAACTGGCATGGCTGTGGAGATACTAACAAGAAATTGTTATTTCAAGACTGTCACTGCTATTTCTGCTGAACTTCTGGTTAATAGTACATCTGTATCAGGCCTATACGTTATGTTCCTTTTGAAATGGAAAATGGATCAAATAATATATTTTTAAAAATCTGTGGATTTTAGACTGTCCCCTTCAAGACTCCAATGTGAAACAACTGGAGAAGTACCTGGCTGAGAACAGCATACCACAAAAGAATAGCATACCCCAAAACAAGAGACAGGGGAGTGGAAATTGGTTGTGTACCTCTGCTTAGAAAGTGGATTAAGGTCTGTGTTATGTGAGTCATAAGGTTAAAAAGTGTTCTGCAAACACTTCACCTTCCATAAAGAATGTCTTTCTAATCTTGACTCTTACTGGGGCTGGATTTGAGAGAACTTGTGGACCTACATGAACAGAAAAAAGAGGAGGGCAGTCATTCTTAGTTGTCCCTTTTATCTTTTTCATGACGACACCGTGAAGAAATCTAGACAGAAAAATACCTGTTCTTTCAGCACTCTGATAAAGATACTGACCTGGGCAATATCCCTGTCAGATTCTTTATCTAGTATGAACTTCACTTTTACGCCACAAATGGACTAAGGGGGGACTAAGGTGTTTGTGTGCCATTCCTGAATTCTGCAGGGAGGTTGAAGTTCCTCTGCCTAATTCTTCCTTACCTTGAATTTTCTCAGTGTTAAGTGCTGTTGCAGAAAAAGAAGCATCTAACCTTTATGAAAATAAAGTAAATTAAAATAAAGAGATCAAAGGCAGGGAGAATTGGAGTTATTTTTCATAACTCTTTACCAGACAATTTAGGGGTATTATTTTTCAGTCTGTAGATTATTCATGAATTACTGACTTTGGCTGTTTCCCAAATTGTGTTTATCACATTAGTCACGTGGATGACATGTTTTCAGACTAATGCCCCAATAATCACAAAAACATCAACATTTTCTTAAATTTGTCTTTTGTCAGGAAATCACTTAAGGACATAAACTGAGCATATCAAATACCATTTGAGAAATAATATTTTAGCCTGTGTTCAATATATAGTATGTGCTAGCATGAGAAACTAAACAGAAAGTTTGCTGAATTATTAATTTTCTGGACTACTAAATATTTGAAGCATAACCATGGTGAATAACTATTTAAAATTGATTGTTGTCCGATCTGTATCACACAGAAATATGAGAATGTATATAGAAACCAAACATTTTTGCAAATTCTCCAGCCAGAAAAATGCAGACAAGATAAATATAAAGCAACCGTTTGCATTACAGCCACAGCTCTTGCAACAATGAACAGCTGTCAACATAAGAATACATATTTTTCTATATTATTTAGTTACATAGAAAGCTTTACTTATCTCTGTTGTCCTCTATTGTCTCAGCAACCCTGAGCTAACAGTTCAGTTCAGTGTGATTTGTCTGTAAATATGCAATTAACACTTTACTAGTTATTTGTATAAGACATCAAATCAGGAAAAGGACACTACACTACATGGGGAGCAATTAGGCTTACCATGTCATTCTCACATTCAGAAAATTATCCCATGTTTACCCACAATTATTTGTGGGGAAAAAAAATTGCATGTTCCTGCATAAATAGTTTCTTAAAATAATTTGTTGAAAAAACGGGGATACAATAAATGATGCAAATAATCAGATTTTATTACTACTACTACTACTGCTACTACTACTACTACTACTACTTATTGGTCAGTGCTTCAAACAAATCTGAATACAGCCTCAGAATGGCCATTATGATGACTAACGGGAAGGGCAAGAACCCCTAAATCCTCACACCACATCCCCCATCATTAATTCTGAGACCTGGACAAGCCCTTTCTGGATGCAAACTGTCAAAAACTCAGCCGCTGCAGTTCCCTAGGGCAATAAGCAGGATAGTTGTGACAGGGGAAGAAAAAGAGAGGGGTGCAATGAAGATACCTCAGCAGACTGCAAGACAGACACATTTTCTTACCTCTGGAAGAGTGCTCATCCTTGTCACTGAGCAGGCTTTGCTCCTGTGGTTACCACAGTTGTCAATTCTGTTTACTTGTTTACTATCACTCTTCTGTGTCAAGACACACTACTAAGTTCAGAGACAATCTCTTCTTCCCAGCTTGGCTGATTGCTGTGGGGAGGAGAAAAGAGAGGAAAAACTCTGAGAAAAACACCCTTAAAGAAAATGAGAGGGAGGGAAATGAATACATTTCTGTAACTCTCCACCCACCTCCTCTTCCTAACACCTCCACTTCTCATAAAACTATATTTTTTGTTTCCTTCTGCCTCTCCTTGTGACCCATGCGTCTTTCTGTCTTGTGGAGCTGCACCGAAAACTTCTTGAACAGAAGTATGTGATTCTCTGTCCCATCCCCCTCCCATCCCCCCCCCCTCCAGCCTCTTCTCAACTGTTTGCTGCTTCTTTTCTCTCCAACAGCCTTACTATCCTGCCCACCCAACAAGCCTGTTTCAGTCTGATATTCTCACTGCTACTAGCCTGTTTCAACCTGCTGCTCTGGGGCCTAGAGGCCTCTGCCTATTGCAAGACAGCATGGGTTATGGATCCTAGCCCTCCTCCCGCAAAAGAAAGGCCAGTGTGCTCGCTTTCTTTAGATTGGATATTAGGAAGAATTTCTTTACTGAAAGGGTCATCAGGCATTGGAACGCGTTACCCAGGGCAGTGGTGGAGTCCCCATCCCTGGAGGTATTTAAGGGTCATGTAGATATAGTGCTTAGGGGCATGGTTTAGTGGTGGGTTTGTCAGTGTTAGGTTAATGATTGGACTAGATGATCTTACAGGTCTTTTCCAATCTAGGAGATTCTGTGATTCTGTGATCTGCATCCAAAAGTCTATTCAAGAGGTGAACACAAATCCACTTCTGATTCTTTTTCTTTGGCAATGAGGCATAAAATAAACCATTCATTACTGATCCTATTTACAGTTGTTCGTTGCTTCTCAGCTGGTGGCCAGCCTGTGTGTCTTTGCTTCCTTAAGGATGCATATTGGAAAGATCTAGGAGGGAAGTTTCTCTGCTTTGAGCACTGGGAACCAGGATCACTTCCCTGACTTCCCTGAGACATTAAAAACTGAGCAGTGGATGTTGAGAGTTGAGACCTTCTCAAGTGGCAGCTGCAAGCTGGGAGAGATGGTGGGGACCAGTTTGGTGTCAGCTTCCAAAATGACTGAAACAAACAGAATACCAGGAAAGAACTGTTTACCTCCCCACCTTGCTAGTCTCTCAGGGGAATATGATGTCTTGGTTCACTAGTCTGAAGATAATTAGATATCTGTTCAGTTGTTCGGAGCTTCCCAAACCTTTGGTCTCTCTCCTAATGTCCAAATATTCTTTCTACCTTCATCGTTATGATTTTTTCCCTATTCCTGTAGTGCTTGTGCAATTTCTTAACATCTTTGATTATACTGTGACAACAGACTTCTATGGCTGAAACCAGTTACTCCCTCCCAGTTTTTTCTACCTCTCGGGTCACTGGTAGCTATATATTTCTACATTTACCAAACAGCTCTAAATACTGTAAAAAAAGTTCCCTGCATACTGCAAAAACAGGTCCTTGCTGACCCACCTTTCCTTGCAATAGGTCACTTTCCTTCAGCTTACCATCAGAATCCAATTTGCAAATACTTCTTGCATAAATGAATAAGATTCAACTTAGTGGAAGTAACAAGACATTCTTTTGGTAGTCACAGCTCTTGGCGTCACTGCGAGGAGCATTACTGTGAAGCGTACTGTCCAACAGACATATTGATGCTTCGTTCACTGTGGCCCAAAATAATCTACAGCTTGACAAATCCCAAATCTTTGTGCAAACTTAGAAATGGGAATACGTAACAAAATTCAGCCCTTATAATCCTTTGGTTTAACATAGCTTTAAGTCTTCCATGTGTTTCTGCCACATTTGCCCCTGAGACTTTTCTACTCTTCCCTACTTTACATCTTTTTTCACAACAGTGACAGTTCTAGTACTCTCTCACAGTTTTCAGTAGTTGCACTGATAGTATAGACAAAGAAATGGTATGCAAATGCATGTAGCAACCTGACTAGGTTTAACTATAAGTGTTCCTACAGTGTAGATATCTTTGTAAACTGAATGGACAAATCAGTTCATGCCAATATGCAGTTTATTTATTTGTCTTATCTATGTGTGTGAACTCTTCCATCTTCATAATTATAGCATCTAACAGTTCCCAAGCTTTAAGTAACAAAGTTAATTTTACTCCTATTTTCTCCAATTAACACTATCTAGGCTTTAAAATTTCTTTGGGCAAGGAATTTATTGCCTTTTTGATTATAAAATGTCTGTGATCATTTTAAACGCAATGTAATTTAAATTAAAGCAAGTAAGCAAGTAATAAAACCTTGGCTGGAGTATCCTGTTTTAAAATAAAACTTGAGAAGACCAAAAAAGCCTTTGGCTCAATGTGCTGATGGGATATGATTAGAGTTAACATGGTTTCACGAGCCAAAATATTTTGAACAGCTCCTCCACCTCCTCTTGATTAAATGTAATTTTGCCACATAATTTGAGAAAAAGTTGCAATTATATTGCCACACCATATAGATTGTCTTACACACACTATTTAGAATGCTTTGAATGTGTATATATGGATTATTTTTTCCAGACCTTGTAAACCAACCAGGACACATCATGAAAAGTAGTTAGGTGACAACCTCATTACAAGAGAGCATAGGATGTTTCAGGAAGTGAAATGCACATCACTTTCTCCGTAAAGAGCATGGATCTTTGAATTAGTACACGTTTCAGTGGTGCTGTGATGCTGAGAAAGCTGTCTTGCAAGATCTGGCATGGAGATGGTGTTCCCTCTCCTAAGTCATCACAAGCCATAACAACATTATATACTGGATCGAACAGATGCTACTGCTGGTTTCCATTGGAAGAATATGCTCCTGAGTAGCATTCTGCTGCAACAGAGTCTGTTAAATAATTCAATGGGAAAGTTGAACTGTTATGGAGAGAATCAAGTTGCTAAAACTTTTATTTATTCCAAAATTGTCTTTCTTTGGAGACTATATGGATTTATTTCACATAGATGGTCACTCTGTGCTTGTGCTCTGTGCTTGTACTCTTCTTATCCATACATAAGAAATATTTTATCCAAAATTACATGACCCATACTTCATAAAAATCTGTTTGACTGTGGTCATTAGCTGAAACCAAGTAATTCAGACACCGTAGTTATGTACCTTTCCAAGCAGAGTTTCTTGCATCTATCAGAGTGGGGACAGAGCACATTTGCATCTGGCAGCAATAAGCCTGGGAAGCATATCTTACATTTTCCACACTAACAATTGGATATGGAAGTGTTCTTCAGGTTGGGTGCCACAGAACAGCGTGATGTCTGTGTATGGATTTAAGCCTTGAAAAATGTCTGCCTCGGAGGGGATTGCATGATGGCAGTGTACAGTCTGACATCTTTATTGAGTATACAGCCTGTAGAGCTTTGGGGATCTTGTGAGCTGAATTTATTAAGTATTCACATATACAAGAACGTGTGCTGTATATGTGCAGTTGTTCTTTCCTGCTAGCACGTGAGTTTCTTTGAAGGCATCTTTATCAACTACCTAAAGTGAAGACAAAAAGTTTCCCTGTAAACTTTTTCTAAGTACAGAAGCAGGAAGAGGGGTTGGGGGGGGGTGTGAGGGGGAGACGTCACAAATAATCCTTATCAACTGATTCCCTTCTTATCTTCAAGGCACAGATGACAGCTCTGCTCTCGAGTCGACAAATTAGTGAGAGGACCTCTGGCTTTTTTCTCTGTGACAGGCTCTTTCTCTTCTCTTCTCTATACAGTGCATTAGCTTTTCCAAATGTAACACTGATCAGCACATTGAAGAGAATACAGTGCTGGACATGCCTTCCAGCTGTCAGACATAAAAATGTTTAATGGCAATTATCTTTTAACTACCTCTTAGATTTAAATAGATGTGTGATTCAAAGAAATGTGGAATTATTAAATGTATTGATGTGTATTTGACAGATGTTGTTGCAAGCACTTCTTATACATTCAAGATGGTTAGGAACCTAGGCAGATTTCAGAAAATTATTTTCTTAATATCTGTCCTGAAGTGAAGTTGAATGGGGACTTTGATCTTCTACACAGTGTGAATAGTAAATACCGCTGCAACAGTTTGGTAGGGTGAAGTTTTGCTTCATAGATTGATATTCCAGCTTCAACCTTCCATAAATATGTATGTATCATAGACTGCACAAAAAAATGCCAGCTTTATGTAATTAAATAAAAAAAAAAGAGCACTAGAAAAACATGATATAGCAATGTTATTTTACCGGCCATCTTGAAAACTCATGTGGAAAGGTTATCACTTACAAAGAGACTGTACTTAGTTTTAAAAATAAACTTGCCTAACTCAAGCGTTTCTACCTCAAATGGTCACAGACGGTACTAGCAGCGACCAGTGTGATTTGTGGATTAAAGCAACATGACAGAAATTCTCATTTATATGAAAGACTGTTTGCCAAATATTAGTAATAGTTTTGGTAACCATCAAAACCACGTTTTTTTTTTAAAACGTCAGAACACTATAACACTGCAAGAGCTCACTGTTTCACCAGAGAAGTTCAGAAAACTGGAGGCAGGATAACCCGAGAGCCATAACGTGTTCCATCGTGGACTGGAGGACCAACAGCAGGACAAATTCATTTTAAACAGCCCAGAATGGAAGCTGCCAGCCAGGCATCTAGCACTGTTCTAACTGTCCCATGGGTGATGTAGAGAGATCCCTTCTGAGGCAAAAATGCTCTCAGAGAGTCTTAGTCACATATGTAGATGGGAACTTTTCACTACCTTTTTTTCCATCAAATAGTTGCTCTCTCATCTACCATTAGTTCATCAAGTACGTAGAATCATAGAATCATAGAATGGTTTTGGTTGGAAGGACCCTTTTAAAGATCAACCCCCCTGCCATTGTCAGGGGCATTTTTCACCAGATCAGATTGCTTAAAGCCCCATCCAGCCTGACCTTGAGCACTTCCAATGATGGGGCATCTACAACTTCCCTGTGCAACTTGTTCTTCCAACTTCTCTGGGCCACTTGTTCAGTACCTTTATTCAGGAAAAAAGACAGAAAAGTCACTGATACTTCTAACCACTAACGTCAGTCAAAAGAATTTAAGTTAGGGGAGGAAGGAAGAAGGCAAAGACCAAAGGTTGTAACCACAAACTAGCTCAATGTGTGGTAGTTCAGTTACCTGGTTGAATCTGTTAAAGATGATGAGGAAAAAGGTAGGATAGCCTGACCTGTGTGGGTCCTTCAAATTGCAGATTCACCAATCGACCCAAAAGGAAAAGCATACTAGACCGGGAAGCCCAGTGGATAAAATGGATGCAAGGTATGTGAATCAGGAAGTAGACACGAAGGGTAGCCTTGATCACAGAGGAAAGGGGTTGGTTTCAGGTACTAGAGAAGGGAAGACTGAGAATGAATATAGGAGGGTAGAGAAGATTAGGCGAGAAAGCCAGGAAAAGGGGAAAGAATTGAAAGAATGGCAGGAGAAGACATTGAAGCTCAAACGATAAAACACCCACCTTATTTGCTTCAGTTTCCCTGGGTTTAATACTGCCCTACATGAATGCCTTATACTATTTCCTATTTTACTTTAATATCTCATTTTATTGCTTCACTGGGCACAATCTCTAAGAATAAATAGGCTTAATTATAATATCACTTCAGGCTATTGTTAATGATTTTGTAGTTTGTTGCAGTTACTGTAGTAGTGAGAACTTGATATTTTTTTTTCTATGCAACAAGGTAAAGATTTATATTTAAAAAGATTCTTTTTAGCTGTGTATCTTTTTACACATTCAGACATTAACTGTGAAACCCACCCAAAGCACCCAAGAGGCATTGTTTCCCATTCAGAAAAGCAAGACCTAGTCTCTGAAACTTTTATTTAAAATGAAGGAGGGCAAGAAAGAAGAAAACCATATTCCCTGAATAAGCAGACACACTTAGCATGCTTCTTCAATAGCAGGCTCTGTGTGGCTGCTCTAAAGACAAAATAGATGCTTGCTCCCATAAAATTTTTGGAAAGATGAAAATGCATATATAAAAATAAAAAATATTGTGGTTCGAGCTACAGACAGAGAAACTAAACAATGAAATAGGGAAATGACATGTCTGAGCCCAGCAGACTGCCAGAAGGACACTGTTAGAACTGAGTGTGTACCAACTCTGTTCTTGCTTCTTCACAATGCACTACTTTCCAAAATACATCCTAGAAAACCTTTTTCCATAGTTCTTTGAAGTGCTGGCTACCTACTTTGTCTTTTACAATTGATTACAGGCTGCTTTAAAAGCATATTTGCTCTAAAATTCAGTTCTGATTCTGAAAAATCAGTAGAACAAAAAATCTCCTTTCATATTCAACATAATCAAAAGTAGAGAATTTAATAATACAAAAGCTATGTCCTCTGTTTTACTGCATTAGCACTACAGATCCAATGGAGATATGTGTTGTAGTTCACTAATATCTACTTATGGCAAACTCAGGCTAAGTTCTATGCTTGGTGATAGTAAAATAGAACTAAGCCATATAACCTAAACAATGGGTGCTAATGCGTGAAAAGTGCCTTGAATTTCAGAAATTATGGGACTAACAAACAGAATCAATTTTATTTCAGATGTAGATTAAGTTCTTCTGATGCAGAATCACTTGGGTCATGACTGATAAAATGCAATAGTCGCTCGACCAAAACTCAGAGACTTGTGTCTCAACATGTGTATTTTAACTGTAATGACCCAACAAGAAATTATGTGGAAGCATTGTGTTCACAGTTAAATTAGAAATTATAGGAATTCCATGGCTATTGGCGATGCTTCAGAAGGTGTCAGCAAGAACACTGTTTTTCAATATTTTTTTGGATGGAAGTATGTCCATATTGTTTACTGTTAGTTACAGCTCTGGACCAGATATTGAAGTTTCATCAGTCATAGCAATCATAGAATCACAGAATCATAGAATGGTTTGGGTTGGAAGGGGCCTTAAAGATCATTTAGTTCCACCCTCCCTGCCCTGGGCGGGGACACCTCCCACTAGACCAGGTTGCTCAAAGCCCCATCCAGCCTGGCCTTGAACACTTCAAGGGATGGGGCATCCACAACTGCCCTGGGCATCCTGTTCCAGTGTTTCACCAGCTTCAGAGTAAACACTTTCTTTCTAATATTTAATCTAAATCTATCCTCTTTCAGTCGGAAACCATTACCCCTCATCAAAACTCTTCTCTTCTGTTCATTCCCCAAATCTGCTGTTCCCATTTGTGGTTTAGATAGTACTTGATACTAAAGCTCTTCACATACTTTGCAATATTATAAATAATGCTTTTGAAATGCAAAGACTGACATATTTTTTCAAAAATGAAAAGCAACCTCATCTCTCCTGAGCAGAACTCTCAATTTTCTTGCTCTGTATTTCCACCAAGTTTTCATTTTATGTCTTCTCCTCTTACCCTTTTCATCCTGTTTGGTTTCTCTAGCTATTGTACTTTGTTTCAGTACTTAAGGCCTAAACTCAGGATTCTGGAGATTTCAAGTTCCACTCCTATCTTTGATCCTGATATAATATGCCATTTTGAGTCATCTACTAACTTATCAGTGCATCTGTAAAAAAAGTTGTTTGCATCTGCCCAGCAATGTGGCATATTTTGAAATTTACTAAATAATTTCCTGTGTGATTATGAGGTATTCTTAAGTACAAAAGACTCCAGTACACAAAGTCAAAAGACAAACTGAACTGCCTAATTAGCAGGGAAAGATTTTATCCTAGACTGATGAAATGGGAACAAATGCATTTTTAGTAGACTTCTATGAAGTTAAATGAGTAAGCTATGCTTTTATTTACTTCTCTTCGCAAAGGCAGGATCAACTTTCCCTGTGACATTCCTGCAGCTGCTTGCTCAAACCCCGTTAAAAAGTTTGCAATGAGAATATGTTACCTTTTTTTTTTTCTCTAAGTTTTAACACTCTAATAGTAGAAAGGATCTGACTTTAAAATTATGAAGCCTGCCACTCCTTGCCCTCCCCATAACGTATATGGAGAAAAGTTTATTCCTGTATCTTCAAAGCTATTTTTTGCATATGTAAACCCTTTTGCAGATTTCTTCTCTCTAAACTAAACAAGGCTGGAGCTTTCAATTTTTACATCTTTTTAAAATTTTTTCAGTTCTACAACACAACCTTAATAGAGCTACATAGAACAGTACACCAGCATGCTATTTGTCTTTTTTACAATTGTCTTCACAAATGCTGCTTTACGCACCAGATCATTCTTTGCAGTTCTGCTGACTGAAAGCTTCTTCCCCATCTAGTATTTATGCACGTTTATTCACATCTATAAGCATTTGTCCATATTTTTTCAGTCCAGTTTGTCAAGATGATTTTGAATTCTGAATCTGTCTTCCAAAATCTTTGTAGCCACTCCAAGCCTGGTGTTATCTGCAGATTTAATAGTCTCCAGTCACCAGAAAAATAAAATTACCCCTGAATATTGGATGCAGTGCTGAGGGAGAGAATCACTTCCCTTAATCTACTGGCTGTGCTTCTGTTAAAACAGCCCAAAATACTGTACACTGTATACTTATTCTCTATACATCTACTGAACTACTTTATGTACTTAACTACCCGTCTACTGTGGTAGTTAATTCTTTTTAAACAAACTGTTTTCTTGGTCTAACCCTTGGGATGTACTTGTGTTGAATAGCAGTGATATCATTCATTTTACCACCAGGTGGTAGAAAGGCGGTACTGGGATGGACTCATTGATCAAGTTCCCAGGTACTGCCACAGTGCATATGCTCAGGGCCTTGACTGCGTTCCCTCTCCACTGCTGCGGGGGTTTTGGCTGCCTAGCTTCAGAGAGAACTTTCAGAGTGCAGCTGGCTGACCTTAAATCAAATTGCTTTGATTGGGGCTTGTGTGTGTGTGTGTGTCCCCACACACACTTTCAGAAGCTGCTTCTAAGCTGGGTGCTCACACTCAGTCTCTAACTCAGCTATGCTGTGGCGACGCCTATGCCTTTATGTGTGCTTAGCTGACCTGGATGCTGATCGGATGGTGGTCCTGATCTGTGGACTTGAGTTCCTGGCTTGATCTTGGACATGTCCTATCACTGTGGACTTGTCTGGCAATCACTGGACTGCTGGCTGACCCTCGTTACCATCGCAGAGCTTATCTGCTGTCCTTGCTCATATGCTGTGGGACTGCATGCCTGACAGTGCCCTCACTGCCCCTGCCTGCCTTGTGGTGGTGCCGACGGCAGGACTCACCTTCCCTGATGGAACAGCTCCTCCTGCTGCTCCTTGACACACATGGCAATTGTAATCTCTGCTTCATCCATAATACTCCCTCAGGATTTGTTAAAGGAGAACCTGCTGACCAAGCATTCACACATGTCGAGTAGCTTCTGAAATCGATGTATTGATAGCAGCCTCTCTATAAACGGCATATGGGGATATGTACGTTGTTAATCGTCTCTACGAAGATGGGGGGTTCAGGTTCAGCTAACACCCATCTGATCTGATGCTGCTTTTGACTCATGGGTAGACAGTCTGGAAGATGGCCTGGGAGACCTCCATCTCCATCCGCACTATGCACGTCAAGTTGGCTGCCTTGTAATTAAAGCATAGCGTTCACAGTTAAATTAGAATCAATCAGCATGGAGATAGTAAGGTTGCACAATGCAACGGAGGACCTTCTTCACAGGTATTGGCACCCAGAATGTGAAATGGTGACACTTGGTGACTGGCATTAGGTCACTGCATAGAACCTTGAAGCTGACCTTCTTTATGTCAAAATTTGGCACTTCCTGCTGGTGCACCAAAGTGCAAAATGCGGTATGACCCCAGGAATTAGAGGGTCATTTTCTGCAGTGTGAAGAAATTATCTACCCTTCAGCAGCTCTTTTCGCTCCTTCCCGGGGAAAAAGATTGGTCCAGTATGTTCTAGATAATTCCTGAGCATGAGCATAATTGAGAATACAGCAACAGTAGAATCAAAACCAGTGGCTAGAACGGCAGCAGTGTCAGTCAGCTTGTCAATTAGTTCCCAGACAGGGTAGGCTTGGCCTGGCTTTAGAGATGTGCAATGAGCACATGCATGTGAGTCACTCCGGGTCTCTTGGCCATGGAAACAAAGATCATTCCCTGAAATAGGTCACTAGGACAATAGAAATTTGAATGAAACGACTGCAAATCCTGTAGTTTAATTGTTACATATGGGATGAATTGTAACATACTAGTAGTCTACCAAAACTAAATTAAGATTTAAATAATTTTTAATTATTAAGATCTTAATAATTTTTGTAAGCAATTTGCTGACATGATCTGTGTCCAATTCTCTAATTGCACGTTGTACATTAGGACAGTACTGTAGCATGTTAATAACTACTAACAGATGTTAGCTCATTGTTACATAATTTCGTTAAATGTAGAACTAATCTATCCCATTGAAACATCGCCAGCATAGATTGTATTTATGATACTTGTTTAAAACACTCTCTATACTTACTATTCTTCTTAATTAGATTCTATAATCTAAATATTGCACTGCTACAGGTTGATTAATCCATTATCCTGATGATGCATGGATGTTGTGGCTCTGTTTTCCTGAGGTTAAGCCGACAGTGAGATTGAGCACATACTCCTCAAGCACATACAGAAACACACACGAGCACACAGTCAGAATACTCCAGCACACCGCTTGCCACACAGATCAGCACAGAAAGTACCTCACCCTGTATAATGTGCCTTGAAAAGCTAGCTAATGACACTATGAAGCCATCAGAGTTAGCGAGACCTTTAAAAGATAAGCATCCAGAACATGAAGACAAACCTCTACAGTTTTTTGAGAGATGTTTCAAACTATGTGATATCCAATCCAATACTTTATAAAATTTCACTGAAATTCATGATAAAAGTTCAGAAGCCTCCTTTGAGGTTTCTTGCTTCACAGAAAAAAAAAAATAAAAAACCAACAAAAAGCCACATACCACTGGTCCTGCCACGGTAAAAATGGCTGCAATGATACACAGAAAGCAATACGGCGGCAAACTAAAATGCATTCCTTCATCAGCAAACACTGTTGGAAGACACATAGAAAACATTGCTGCTGGAGGTTTGAAGAAACAGGTATCAGTACAAATTACACAAAGTGAGAGGCTTGCTGTGCAGCTGGGCGAAAGTACAGCTGTTTGTAACATGTGTCAGCTTATGCTATTCGCTAGATTCAGTTTTGAAAGGGATGTACACGGAGAACTACTTTCTGTGAGCCACTAAAGGAAAGATCTACCAGAGAAGCTGTATCCTCAACAGCAAATTACTTCTTTAATAAAAATGTTTTATGGAAAAACTGTGCAAGTGTAAGGACTGGTGAAGCAGCTGCTTTGTCTAAGAAAAGGATTGCATGGTAAGATTCCGTAGCTAGCACCACACTTAAAACTCATTCACTGCGTTGTTCATAGGCAAGCTATTGCAGCAAAGAAATGGGAGCCAGACACACACAAAGTGCTACGAGGTGTCATTGATGTGGTTAATTTCATAAAAACAAGACATTGAAACGGTAGAATCTTTACAGTACTTCATCATGAGATGGGGAGTGACCATGGCAGTCTTTTGTACCTGTGGTGGGTTGACCTTGGCTGGCTGCCAGGTGCCCACCAAGCCACTCTATACTCCACCTGCTCAGCAGGACAGGAGGAGAAAACATGATGGAAAAGCTCATGGGTTGAAACAGGGAGATCGCTTAGCAATTACCTTCACCGGTAAAACAGACTTGAATTGGGGAAACTAATTTATTGCCAATCAATAACAGAAGAAAACAAAGAAACCAAGAACAAAACCAAAAACTTTTCCCCCCCACCCCCTCCTCTTCATTCATGACTCTTCTACCTCCTCCCGCCCTGAGCAGCGCAGGGGGGTGGGGAATGGTGATCGCAGTCAGGTCATAGCACTTTGTCTCAGCCACTCCTTTCTGCTCACACTGTTCCCTTGCTCAGATGTGGAGTCCCTCTCACAGATTACAGTCCTTCATGAACTGCTCCAGCGTGGGTCCTCTCCACAGGGTGCAGTCCGCCAGGAATGGACTGCTTCAGCATGGGTTCCCCACGGGCCACAGGTCCTGCTGGAAACCGTGGTCCAGTGTGGACTCCTCTCCCCTGGCTGCAGCTCCTGCCAGAAGTCTGCTGCACCGTGGGATCTCCACAGGCTGCAGCTTCCTTCAGGGCACATCCACCTGCTGTGGCATGGGCTCTCCATGGGCTGCAGGGTGGATATCTCCTCCAATGTGGTCTTCCATGGGCTGTAGGGGGACACCCTGTGTCACCATGGTCTTCTCCAGGGGCTGCAGGGCAATCTCTGCTTCAGCGCCTGGAGCACCTCCTCCCCTCCTTCTCCACTGACCTCGTTGTCTGCAGAGCTTTTTCACATTTCCTCAATCCTCTCTCTCACAGCTGTTGTGCAGTGGTTTTAACCCTTTCTTAAACATGTTATCCCAGAGGTGCCACCAGCATCACTGGCTGGCTCAGGCTTGGCCTGCGGTGGGTCCATTGTGGAGGCGACTGGAACTGCCTCTGAGGGGGCAGCACTTGGTCTCTTCTCGCAAAAGCCACCCACTCAGCCCCTCCCACTACCAAAACTTTGCCACACAAACCAAACACAGTATCACACAGACATTTGCTGGTTATCTCGTGGCAATGGCCTTAAAGGAGTTGTTGAATTTAAAGACCAGTTACACATTTTTTCTTTTACAAAAAGACAAGTGTTCTGAACTTGCTGACTTTTATTGTGATGACAAGCATCTGTCAGTAGTAAGTTACCTAGCAGTTATTTTCAAAAAAATAAACACAGTCACTGTATTCTAGTGGCATTCTAACAGCGGGTGAGAAAGTAACTGCTTTTCAAAAGAAACTTGTGCTGTGGAGATTTTTGTGATTATCTTGCTGAAAAAGATGTAAGTGTATCACCTACAAAAAACTCTCACACATGTACGCTTACAAAATTTAAAAACAGAGCTTTCTAACCTGTTTTAATATCTTCCTAAGGGAGAGTTTCAGTGGGTTTTGAACCCATTTGTTAAAAATGCAAGAACAACTGATTAACATCAGGGAAGATGGAAAATTGCTAGCTGAATTTCAACAGAAACCTTTGCATAAGTGGGATTGACAAATGAGTATCATGATTTAGTAAGTGCAGCCAACAATATACTTCTTCCATTTGGATTTGTGTGCCTTTGTGAGATACCTGTTTTCAGCTATGACAGCCATTAAGACCACGTATCAAAATAAACTGAACACAGAACTTTGAATCAGTGTATCAAAAAGTGTTAAACCAAGATTTTAAAAAATAATGAAGCATATGCAATCACTAAAAATAATTTTGCTCTCACTAAAAATAATTATTAGTAATTTTTTTAGTGAGAACAAAAAAAGGGTTTGTACCATTAATAAAATAAAATAAAAATTATTTTTTAAATATTGATTGTTTCTTCTTTAATCCTTTTTTAGTTTCTAGTTTTGTGTGTGGTTACACAATAAGCACATTATAGAAGAGGCCGTGGTAAGTATTTCTCATGAACTCAGAAGTGATAATTGTGCAATTCAGGGAGAGGCATCAGATACAAAATACAAATATAGGCATGTAAAGTGGGACATCAGACACCGGCATTCAAAACTGTAGTTGTAAAAACAGTTCAGCTGCTGCATAACCCCAGACATGTCTGTATTTCATAGCGTTAGGATGGCAGTGTGTCTGGTCTGTCACCTCTTCCTCTGCTAGTGCTAAGGAAAGTACCTGGTTTCCCAGTGATTATTGAATAGACACAAAAGAAGAAAAGGAAAGAAAATGCCTAAATCTCTCTCAATGGAGTGAAACAGATGTAGATACTTTCCCATTCAGAGTATTATTCACCTTGAAACACCTTTTCAAGGTAGAGAGAGATTCCTGTTCTTCTTGGTAATGTCACCTTCAAATAATTTCTGAAGTTATAATGGCTTTTTGTCACAGGAAATGAGGGAACGTCCCTGTATCTTTTTGCTCTACTATATAGCAGTTAGGACATTTAACTGAAAGTTGGAAGGCTTGGCCAGATTCTCTTCTGACCGGGGTGAGCAACCTATCCTCCAGCCCACTATGCTCCAGCATGGTGGGTGAATAAAAACAGGGACAAGAAGTGGGCTGGCAGCAGTCAAAGCAAAGAAACAAGGCAGTAGATCAGATCCACACCATGACATGTTAATCAGGAAGTGCAAATTGTGTGCTTGCTTCATCAACTAGCTGGTAGGAATGAGCTGCCAATCAGTGTAAACCATACCTTTCTTTTCAGTTGGCTTTGGTGTGTTTGGTCCTTAAAGGTATAGTTAGCCTGCTGGCTGCAGAACCAGAAGTGCTGGCTAGCACTTCTGACTGGTCAATACATAAACAAAAACCCATAGATTCAGGTTCCCTGATGGATGGGATGGTCTCCTTAGATAACATCAAGTATTCCATTACAAGTCCATAAGTGAACTTGAACCAAGGTCTGTATCCTTTGTTTTGTTAGGAAAAATCAAGCATATAGTAGCCAAGCTGTGAATGGTTTTTTTCTGCAAACTTAGGACCCACAGTGAGAATGGTTGTGAAACAGTTACAGGACTGAGGGAAGAGGAAGAATGTGAACTGCATGATGGCCAGATGTGGAAATCGGATCAGGCTCATCAAACAGTTTTAACAGACTTTAGGCATTTGGGTACAAAATTTAGCTCACTGAGTATTTTCTGATGTTGAAATTATCTTTCTGTCCCCCCAAACAGGGGTATGGGGCCCAATCCTAGCATGAGAGAGAATACACACATTTGAAACTCTTCACGGAATCACGGAATCACAGAATTTTCAGAGTTGGAAGGGACCTCTAGAGATCATCTAGTCCAACTTCCCTGCTAAAGCAGGATTGCCTAGAGCACATTACTCAGGACTGCATCCAGGCGGGTCTTGAAAATCTCCAGAGAAGGGGACTCCACAACCTCCCTGGGCAGCCTGTGCCAGTGCTCTGTCACCCTCACCGTAAAGAAGTGTTTACGTGTATTTGAACGGAACTTCCTGTGTTCTAACTTGTGCCCATTACCCCTCGTCCTGTCACTGGGAACCATTGAAAAGAGCCTGGCTCCATCCTCCTTCAACCCACCCTTTAGATACTTGTATGCCAAGTCTTCTCTACCTTTACGCACATAAACTCAGAGGGTTCTGTGAAAACTGGATGCCAACACATTTTTTAAAATGCATCTGAGCCCTTTAAATGCAAATCCTTTCTCTGAATTGAAAAGACTGAAATTGAATCTTTATCCAATTTGCATGCTTTGAGAAAGCAGCTGAGCTATTAATAATCAACAAAATGTAAAATAACATGAATATTAAATTACTTATTATCATACTTCTTCCTCTGAGATAAGTAGGTGAGCATATGCTGAAAGCAGCTAGTTGGGATTGGCATTGCTATGGAAATTTAAGGCTTCTAGGAGCCCATGAAAAGCTGAGTAAAAATTGTGAGTTCTTGAGTTGCTATGTCCACGTTATCTTCTCTCCTTTTTCTAACAATTGCTATCATTGAATCCATGGCAGGACTTCTAGGAAATGGAACTATCTTGGCTGTCAGTTCAGCTAACTGCATCAGGAGCAAAATATTGTCCTCATATGATATGATAATGATCTTTCTGAGTTTATCCAGATTCTTTTTGCAGTCCTGGATGATGCTGGATTTGTTCCTAAGTCTGTTTTGTGAAACCTTCTTTTATGAGGAAAATTTGTTTGTGATCTTCAAGACGGTTTTTATGTTTCTGAACTACTCCAGCCTCTGGTTTGCTGCCTGGCTTAGTGTCTTCTATTGTGTCAAGGTTGCTAGTTTTACTCAAGCTTTGTTCATCTGGCTGAAGAAAAGAATTTCCAGTCTCATGCCCTGGATGCTGATAACATCATCTCTTTTCTCCTTGGCAACCTCTCTTCCTTTCGTCTGGGATATCTACAACGTACACGACAACTTCACTGCTCCTTTAACAATGACAAACTCTTCAGAAAGGAAAGTCACAATGAAAGCTAGTTTGTTTTTATTGGTTCTTCTCTGTAATGCTGGTATGGCTTTGCCTTTAATAGTGTTTGTTGTTTCGAGTGTCCTGCTGATTAGGTCTCTGTGGATACACAGCAGGCAGATGAAAAATAATGCAACTGGCTTCCGGGATCCCAGCTTAGAGGCCCATATTGGTGCCATCAAGTCAGTCTTTTCCTTCCTTATCCTCTACGTTACATATTTGATTTCTCTGGTTCTCATTTTATCCAATACCTTTTTGCCTTTAAGCACTGAGGAAGCCATATGTATAGCTGTAATGTCTGCCTGTCCTGCAGGACACTCTATGGTCTTAATCTGGAGCAACCCCAAATTTCGAGAGCTGCCAGCTAGGATTTTGCACTATGTGAACTGTCGTGTCAGAACTAGATACACGTAAAAGACGCTGGGGTAGCCTGGGCTTTCTAGTTTAGATCCAAATTAATTAAATTGAAGTCACCAGAGGTATAAAATGGTAGAAGCATGAAGGAGTGGATTATGGCCCTGATATGGAACCATGAAGAAGCTGGGAATATGCTTTACGTGGATGTGACAGCAGAAAAACGAGGCCAAGGCTCAGACAATAATGTAATCACTTGAAAAGGTTTATGTTACAAATCAGACTGTCATGACACTAAGAGAACAGACCTGCTCGAGCACAGGCATGCTCAAA
Source organism: Vanellus vanellus (assembly GCF_965231255.1). Classification (NCBI taxonomy): domain Eukaryota; kingdom Metazoa; phylum Chordata; class Aves; order Charadriiformes; family Charadriidae; genus Vanellus; species Vanellus vanellus. The sequence continues at coordinate 87,645,478 of NC_138905.1, forward strand.
TTTTATATCTGAATATGAAGCTTGAAGGCTGTTTCTGGTTAGTACAAGCACATAATGAGAATGCTAAGGAATTCCCAAGGATTTGGGAATTCCTTACTGATCATTTTTGACTGCTTGTTGATTCTATAAGTTGAAAAATATTTCTTGATTATGAAAGCATCTTTAAGATTCCAAAATGATTCAGTAAAGAATGACGCGGCCTCTTGAGCTTCGTGCTATTTCTGAACTATTAATCAGTATCTGTGCACCCAACAAAAAGATACACTGGAAGACTCTCCAAAATCCTGTGATTAGAGCTAATAGGAAAAAGAATTTCTTTAATAAGAGATTTTTCTGAAGAATTAATTAAAAGGTTACTATTTCGGGTTTTGTTAAGGAGAATATATTCCTCAAATCAGAAGCATGGATTTGTGTCATTCAAATATTGTGAAATATGTTTATATTACTAAAATATTAAAATTAATTAGTTTGTATTATTGCGAAAATAGTTCACCAATGTTTAAATATATTACTTGAAATTGTCTTTAAAAGTTTCTAGAAATTGCACATCTCCATGAAGTGCCTCAATTTTGACAAGGTGTGCCCTGTAATATTTTCTATACAAGAATTCCTTCAGCTTTGGAAATAAATTACGTTTTCCTCGACAAAGCACATATTTTGACAGAGTCCAAAACTCAGCACATTATTGCTACATTAGAACTGGAACTTTATGATCCTTTTCAGTATCAGTGGGAGTTTACATTCCTTTAAAGTGATCATCACTTGAAATAGATACATCTTGAGCCTTATGTTGATTAAGCCCATTCTGATTGAAAATATTCAGTTTTGATGTTGTCGGAGTCAATCTCTTTGAAGTAATGTATCTATTTAAACTGAATTTGTGCCAGAATTGGATTTTTAAAAAAATTAAGAATACCAAGTTAAAGAATTATTTCTGTTGGAGTCTTTCTTCCCTTTATGACATAAACTGTTCTACAGGTGACAGCAGTGGCTTGCAGAAGAATTTTATACGGCATTTAGCAGAGCTGGTGAAAATTCAGGATATGCCAACGACATCATGTTATGGTATTTTCACCATCTGTGAAAAATAGTGAGAGGTTTGGTCTATCTTCTGCCCCTCCATGGTGTCCCCCCATGGGCCTTAGGGAAAAAAATCTCAGATCTCTCTGACCACAGGAACAAGCAAGACACATGGGGTATGGTCAAGCCATAAAACATATTTTGTCCTGCTCCAGCCTGAGCTATAAGGTGCGTGGCTGCTCAGCAGGGATACCCTGAACAGCCTCTATCACATAATTTGGTTTACATTACATTATTTCTTTTCCATTTCCCCCCTCATGAATAAACAACCTAACCACATTCCTTAGTGGACATGAGATTTGAAAGAGGTCCCTGTGTTATTTTTCAGACTCTTTAAGTGTGCCTTCCCTCCACAGCTTTCTTTGCATAGAGCTAAAAGAAAACGTTACCTGTGCATCAACACGCATTTTGCAACCTAAGAGGTAAAGTAGACAGAAATACTGGAAGGCACCTTATAGGATCAGTCCTCTGGTAGACCTTTCTGTCTGTAACTGACCAGCTAAATGACTTGTCATATTAATAAAAATATCTTTAAAATTAGTTTTATAAACAGTCTACTAAACCCTTGTTGTTCTATTTGATAAATTATTAAATAAGATTGATAAACATTTGTTCTGGGAAAAAAAAAATGTACTAGTAGGAAAATAATAGTTACTAGAGTTATGATTCTTCGATGTCATGCATCTTATCTGACAGTAGGCATTTTTCTCTTTTCTCTGTTTTGTTTGTAAGCTGGAAGTTGGTTTGAGTCCCCCATCTTAAACTGACCAGTTTGCAACTTGAAGAAAGTTTGAAATTCATCTTATCAGACCCTTCTAAAACATCCCAACTATTTACACACACACCAATTCTAGCACTGGCAGCTCTTTTTAAAATTTGGTACAGTAAATTGGATCAGGAAACAAGTTCAAAGCTCATCCTGTTCTAACACCAGCAGAATGAAATGGTACCAATCATGTTGTCTTGTACCTCTTTTCATTGAGGATCCAGAAAAAAAATTACAAGATTTTCTAGAAAACTGCTCAAACGTAGCATAAAACAAAGAAGCCAGTATTTGACACAAAGCTTTTTTCCACTAAAGAGACTTTTCTGGATTTCTGTAATTTACTAGTTTAATTAGAAGCCTTTCTTTTTGCCTGAGGAGCAAATTCTTTGTAAACTCTATGTGATGTTATATCTGTTCCCTGAAGGAGAAGTATTATAAAATTGCAACATTATGACTATACTTTAACAAAGTATATGGCCTTTACATTCCTTTGTAGTGGACAGAGAGAAAATTAGTTGTGTTATACTTCATGGGACTATGTACTATCAGATACTGATGAAGCCATACACAGAAAAGGCCCCGAACAAAATGTTTAAGAAATGGGGTCACAGTCAGAACTACAGTTTTGTGATAATATCAATATATTGTATTAAGGTAGCCTACAGATGACTGGTAAATCATAAAATCCATCATAATGATTAAAAATAGCCAATGAGTGATTCAGAGAAAAAAGGACAGCAGTCTTCATTTGTTTTCTAAACCACAGTCTGGCCTCTTTTCCAAGTAATGAAACAGTAATTTGACTCTAGTCATTAGCTCAAGGCAAGAAATGCAAAGGTGTGCTATGTAATTGACAGATCACTACAGGATCCTTCTCAGATTTGCATACCTGTAAGCACAGCTGGAATTTTCATAACTGAAATTCTAGAAAACGTGCTATAGACTCTATTTTCAGTGCCCATCAGAACACAATTTTAAGAAACAGGAAAACCTATCAATAATACACAGATACAGCTCATTCCTCCCACATCTTCCTGAAATGAACACTACATATACACACCAACATACACATGCACATGTACATACTGGCAACTAGGCGTCTTGTATGATGGTTCTTTATACCTTTGCATGTGTAGATAAAAACATTAAACTGGATAGCTACTTAAATCAAAATATACATCTTTTAAAAGGGCATAGTTTATTCATTAGACTTCATTTTCTTTCATCTTCATGTGGCTTAATTTGCAGACATATGTAAATGCAGCTGTTACTCATGCCTAAAACAGCATACCTGATATGGCAGGTTGAGAGAGTCTTACACAAGTCCAATTTTGCTGTTTATTTCAGCCAATTCACTGAGCACTCTTTGCATCCACCTTCTTACTTTTTACTTAAGCAGTGATACCTCTTAGAACAGTATTTTTGTTGCATGAAGGGGAGTTAAAATGATGATACCTACATTTCGCATTGGAAATGTTTTCCTCTATCCTATGAAATGGAATTCTTTTCTTTTTTGACTCCTGAAACACTACGCTAAACTCAGAGATGAAGAATGGGCTTTCTATTATCTTGAGGTTGTTGCAACGATATATGTTTAATGAAACTAAAATACAGCATGGACAGAAATTCCAGTTTATTGGGATAGTATGTATGCGTTTGTGAAAGTCCAGGAGCTGTTAACATCAGTTCCTCCAAAAAGTAAGGACTGCTGTAACTGCTGTTATCTGGTGTAGTTCATCTGTACTAACACGTTAATCAAAACTCTTACAAACTGTTGTATGCACCTGCTCTCTGACCAGAGTAAGAACTCAGAGGTACCAGGGCTACAGGTACTACAGAGAGCTACATATTTACAGAATCACAGACTCTCCCAGATTGAAAAGACCTGTAAGATCATCTAGTCCAATCATTAACCTAACACTGACAAGCCCACCACTAAACCATGCCCCTAAGCACTATATCTACATGACCCTTAAATACCTCCAGGGATGGGGACTCCACCACTGCCCTGGGTAACACGTTCCAATGCCTGATGACCCTTTCAGTAAAGAAATTCTTCCTAGGAATTCACTTGAGAAGCAGTATTACCGGTCTCATGTATGGGCATCATTATGCAAGCAGGTTTGCTATTCTTGAGGAGTAACTTTTCTCTGGTTATTGTTGCACTTCTTTACATTTTTGTGACTAGCCAGCAATAATTCATCCGAAACAATGGTAGTGTCAAATATAAAGATAAGTCATTGTCACTCTATTAGGAGCAACAACCATGCTATTTCTGCAAGCCAGATGAGGACTTAACCCTTACTATTTCCTTTATATAACATGTTGTAAGAAAGCCAGATTTCAAACAGAAGTCCAAAAAAGCACTGGAAGAATCTCCTAAAATTTTCTAAAGTCTCTCATTACTTATCTTTGAAGTTTATTAGTGCCTAGAGTTTCAGTTCTGCAAGCACCAAGAAGTAATCTATGCTATTTCTGACTTGAATTCTGGTGGAATAAAAACAAAACAAAACAGGTAAAACAGCAGATACATTCACCATGCATTATGTTTGCCCTGCCCATATGCATATCACTAGAGTTGAGCAGCTTCAAAGATCTTTGTCACAGCTGCCTTATTTTTGTTAGTAGTTAGTAGCAGAGGAATGTGGTTCTCCTCCCTTTCCTTGCCTACTGTCTAGAATGCTTCTTCAAAGAAGAGAGCCTGGATTGAGTGTGTTGTGCAACCTGATAACATGCAAACAAACATACCAACAAGACGTTACTAGGCGGTAAGCATGAAGGGGGTTGGGCAAGTAGGAGGTTCTCTCCACTCGCTTAGTGGAGATGCTTCCTAGTATAATACCAATTGGACACAACAGAGAAAGTGACTGCCACAAGAGGCAGAGTCCTTGTTTCCAGTTCTTTTTCTATGCATGGATTAACAAATTTACATGAAACATTTGTTGGACAAAAAGCCAGTAGAGATGGGGAAAAAAACCTCAGATGAAATCCTACACATAGGAGCTGAAGTGTCTTCCTGGTAATCGAATGTCATGCTCATGTTTGGGCTACAAACGCTTGGCCTATGTTTCTCTGTAGAACAGTCCTAGGTGTTCTTTGTACATGGGTTATCATTTCCCTATGGGGTTCCTATCACTTTGCTTTACCAAATCAATTTCATACAACCTCCAGAGCCTTGGTTATTGATATTAGCTAGGTCAGCTCTATTCTAGGTGTATGATACTCAATTTTACTTTTATAGATTGTTCAGGCAGCAGCTACACAGCAGAGGCAGTTTAACTGGCACAGCTTGCAACGAATTTCTAATTTTTTTATTGCCTGTACTTTCTGGGTGCAAGATGGAATTGTACAGAAAGATGATACACAGGTATCATCACACACAGGTATCTCACATAGAGAGAGTGAAATGATCCAAACATGATATGCAAACAACCATTTACTGTAGTTTGCATTCTTGTGATTGGCCTTTTACAGTCAAAACATTATTTCCTGAGCTAAGACAAATGGAAAAACCTGTTGCATCTTCGAGGCTTCCCTGGAGATCCACAACTTCATCTTTATCTGGGTATGTATGTCAAAAGCAGTACTATCATCCTGATTTTAGTTTGATTAGTATCCATGCACAGATGGTACTTGTGAAAGGTGATAAATAATTTTAAGACGGTGTCTTGAAAATATGCCTAATACATATTGTATATAATATAAAAAAAAACTCTAGAGATTATTCAAAAGAGACTAATCATAATGATGTGAAAATTTTCACTGCTGAAATTATTTCCTTGAAAAGATATAGGCATTCTTCTATTCTCCAAACTTGAAAATGTAAGGATTCAATCAGGCATACATAATAGGAGCATTTAAAACTCTTGAATAGATTTTCTCCTTCTGTATATCAATACATGTGACATTAGGGTAATTGCAAATTCCACTTCCCTTGACAGAAGATTATGCCACACAGAAAAATATTTACTTTAAAGTCTTTAGGAATTAAGCCGCTATTTTTTTAGAATACATTTTGCATTCACACAGTACATACACTTCCCTCCACAGTTCCCTCTCTCTCTCTGTTTCTGTCTCACATACGCACCACACACACCCCTGCATATATTCTCACTTGTAGTAACCTGGTCAGAATAATGGCTGAGACCAACCCCAGCTGTTTATTCAACAGCTGTGCAACAGTAGCTTTTAGGTTGGTGTTCAGAAAATTCCTAAAAGGTTCCTTTGTCTCATCAAATATACATATATATGTATATGTATACCTGTATATGGGGAACAAACAAGAGGAGTTAGAGATGTGCACATGCCGGCAAGACTATGATCTAATTGGCATCACGGAGACATGGTGGGATGGATTCTATGACTGGATCGTTGAAATGGATGGATATAGACTCTTCAGGAAGGACAGGCAGAGGAGAAAAGGAGGGGGTGTCGCCCCCTCCTGTCAATGACCAGCAGGAGTGCATGGAGCTCTGCCTGGGGATGGATGAGGAGCCGACTGAGAGCTTGTGGGTCAAGATTAAAGGGAGGGCAGGGACTGGTGATGTTACAGTGAGGGTCTGCTACAGGCCACCCGACCAGGAAGACCGAGTGGATGAGGACCTCTATAGACAGATAGGAGCAGTCCCATGTTCAACAAGGCAGGGCTGGTGGGGAATGTGAAGCTCAAGGGCAACCTTGACTGCAGTGACCATGAGATGGTGGAGTTCAAGACCCTTAGGGCAGCAAGGAGGGCGCACAGTAAGCTGATTAACCCTGAACTTCAGGAGAGCAAACTTTGGCCAACATGGCTTCACTACGGGCAAATCATGCCTGACGAGCTTGGTGGCCTTCTACGACAGCGTTACAGCATTGGTGGATAAAGGGAGAGCAACAGGCTCCATCATCTACTTCGACTTATGCAAAGCTTTTGACACTGTCCACACGACATCCTGGTCTCTAAATTGGAGAGACACGGATTTGACAGACAGACCACGCGGTGGATAAGGAATTGGCTGGATGGTCGCAATCAAAGAGTTGTGGTTAATGGCTCAATGTCCAGGTGGATGCCAGTGACAAGTGGCTTTCCTCAGGGGTCAGTACTGGGGCTAGTATATTTAACATCTTTCTTGGTGACATGGATAGTGGGATTGAGTGTACCCTCAGAAAGTTTGCTGATGACACCAAACTGTGTGGAGTGGTTGACACGTTGAAGTGGAGGGATGCCATCCAGAGGGAGCTGGACAGGCTTGAGAGGTGGGCCTGTGCCAATCTCATGAAGTTCAACAAGGCCAAGTGCAAGGTCCTGCATGTGGGTTGGGGAAATCCCAAGCACAAATACAGGCTGTGGGAAGAATGGATCAAGAGCAACCCTGAGAAGAGGAACTTGGGGGTGTTGGTGGACGAGAAGCTCAACATGAGCCAGCAATGAGTACTTGCAGCCCAGAAGGCCAACCGCATCCTGGGCTGCATCAAAAGAAGCATGGCCAGAAGGTCAAGGGAGGTTAATTTGCCACTCTACTCTGCTCTTGTGAGACCCCACCTGGAATACTGCGTCCAGCTCTGGAGCCCGCAACATAAGGACATGGACCTATTGGAGTGAGTCCAGCAGAGAGCCACAAAGATGGTCAGAGGGCTGGAGGGTGTCCCTGCCCATGGAAGGGGTTTGGAACTAGATGATATTAAAGGTCCCTTCCAACCTAAACCATTCTATGATTCTATATTTGTATATAATCTCCTAGACTTTTTATATAACAGCTATTGTCTCCTTGGCTATGCTCTGAGCTATTCAATCTGCTACTGACACCAGTGTGTGCTGGTTACTGCACACCCATTCAGCAGTCTTCTTGTGTTCTGAATTTATCAGTTCCTGTGGAATCAACAGTACCACTGGTCTCTGGAGTGTATCAGTTTTTGAGAGACTTTCTCATGATACCTCTAAGCATGTAGTTTTCAGGTCTTCCACCTGTTGTTTTCTGGTAACTATTTTTCCACCTATGCCCTACACAAACTCACACAGAACAATTTTATCACGTAATGATGATAATTTTGTAAGAAGATCTTGTGCTAGAACAGCGAGCATGAAGGGATGCTCAGATCTTTTTTGTAATTTTTGTTCCCACTCCTTTGACTTCCTTCTTTCCTACAGTACCAGATATAATTGGGCGCTTTTTTTCTGTGTTTCTCGTGTACAAGTAGGATTCGCTCACACGCTCCTAATGTAATTACAAAAGGAAAGCAAAATTAAAGCATTAGCAATAGTCATTCACCAGCACTGAAGGAAAAAAATATGCAAACTTTGTGAGCAGCACTAGAAAGCTGATTATTGACTGATTTGCATCCCTAGGATCACCATCTGAAATCACTTTCTTAAGGTAAAACTGAGCTATTTTAAATCTCACTCTTTTTGAATCTTTATTTGATATCTAGGGAAAAAATCCTGAAGAACAGATGTACAATCATGCTCAAGTAAAACTTTTCAGCCCAGAATAATTCCTGCTGAAACTCTGTAGATTTTATCCAGGAAAAGGCTTCCTCCAGATAATCCAAAGTGCATTTCAAAATTCCTGCTGCAAAGTAAATTCCTGTCATCCCTAACACATCCTGAATGTTTACTTGAATCATGTAGAAACCTAGACACTGTGACTGTGCTAACAATGCTACTCACTTCAGACTAGAGGCTCCTTTAGTGTGATTTTAGCTGTGACCCTAAAGAGGTTCTAGTATGGACTGTGACTTGTAACAAATGTCATAAAATATTACTTTCATTACCACAGAGCTCCAAAGACACACTATTATAAGTTTATGGAAAGTTAACATTGAAAAACAGTCATTCTTCATTTTTCCATTTGTGTTCATTGGCTTTATTTCTGTTTCACAATTTTTAAGACTCATATCTACCATTCTCAATTAACCCAGGTCACAGCATGTTTTAATGGCAACTTGGAACCGTGGTTCCTTTTGCCCCTGGTGAATTTCTACATCTCACTTTTCCCATGTATGAGGTGTGAGGACAGTATAGCCTCCAGCACTACAGGGGGTAGTGCTTTCCTTCCTCGACCCTACAGAAGGCTGTTGCAAGTCTATAGGAACACACAAGACCATGTGCTTGACCCAATCTCCAGCACAGCCAGCATCAGCAGCCCCAGGTGCCTGTCTATACTGCTTTTCTGTGTATGTTTGGGGAGGGGTGCGACAGAAAGATATACATGAACTTTCCGGTGAAATTAAGGCCTTGGGTTCAAAACTATGAAGAACTTGCAGGAGGTTCGTGGCTTCCCATTTAAAGATCCGGCCACATGAGCCACACTGCTCACCAAAAATTGAGGTTATGAGCTACACATAGCAGTGCTGTCAACTCATCCATTCCCCACAAACTGGAAGGACAAGAAGCACATCCTGAGGAGGATTTACTTTTATAGTATATTCAAGATTGCTGGCAGATGTGGTAGGAGTTGCTCATGTTAATGCTCTTTCCTGTCTCTGCTCAATATTCAGCAAGACAGCTGTCTGGCAAGCTTCTTTTCAAGGGATTTGGGGTGGCTGATGGGAATTTGCTGGTGGTTTCTTGCATGTATATACCATAGTACCATGTGGGTACCTGAAAGAGAGTTCAGAGTGTTTTGGGGCACGGCTATCTCCACAATGGTCTTCAGGAGACACAGAAAAGATGTTCAGGACCACCCACCAGCTGGCAATAGTTTTGTGCAGTTGTTGGCCTGTACTGAGGTTCACACTCATATGGAAATGCTTCTCTGTAGTGAACCAAACTCTGGATATTCAAATGTGAGATGCCAAGGTCCCCTTTCAATACACTCCTTCACGTGTCTTTGAACAACTTTAGGGATCTGATGGGACTTCCTACCTTAGACACCCTTAATGGCTTTGGGGTAGCAGAAGTGAGGGTTCTGGAACCCCTGTTGTCAACGGTTGTCTGGAATTTTCCAACACTAGGCTTTATGTTATGCCACAGCCTGGTGCTTTTGGGTACTGCTAGCTTCTCCACCATACCCAAGTAGCTCAGGAAAAGAGTTTAATGCCACTGTCTACCTCATGCTTACTGGCTTTTTGGAGCAGAGCTGTCCCTGGGCCGGTATCCTTGTTCCTTCAGAAGGAAGTTTGCATCCATGAAGATGCCCCTTCCCTGGCATTTTTGGGCACAGATGATTCCACTTCACCCCCAGGAGGTCCACAGTAGTGTTTTGGTTTCAGCAGCTGGCTGACAAGAATTCTTATGCTTTCGCTGATTTTTTTACATTTAGGGGTGGTTTGTAGCCAAATTTGGCATTTTTTAGTGTGACACCACCTAGATGAAGATAGAAGTGATCATGGTTTCTTTCTCCCTTTAAGCCTCTCTGCCTCTTTATGTAGGGTCATAAGTCAAATCTGAGAAGTACTGAAGGACTGATTGTTTCTTTCAAGTCTTTGGTGATGTGTGTCCTAACAATAACGTTCTAGAAGTTCAAGAGTGTGTGCTCATTCAGAGTTTCTATATTAGTAGTAAATTTCAGAACAACTTTTTTAACCCTTTTAAGGATCAAGAATCCTGAGACACAACTAAGTTCATAGGATACGTATACTTCAGATTAATAAATAAAAATCTGTTAAGTATATCTGGCTAACAGCTAAACAAATACACAGAAAGCAATCAGAACAGTGACAAATCAAGTACTTTACCTAATCCCTCTGAATCAGCTACTGCTAAAACCAGTGAAGATCACTAATTTAGTAATTACCCCTGTTGTAAAACACTCAACGGTGATTCAGTTCTCTTTGGAATGCAATGCAAACAAAGGCAGACTACTGCATAAAGGAGTACGGAAGTTAAAATGGGGAGCTTGGGGGAAGAGGAGAATTTTGGGATTAAACAATGGAATTTTGGGAATGGAGAGGGTGAATTAAGGGATGTTTACTGGGAATGTGAAGGATCATGATATAGAGGAAAATGGAGGACTTGGGAAAAGGGAATGTAATAGATGTCATTGAACATAAGCAGTAAACTTGTCTGATCACTACAGACTGTCCTGTCTTCTTATTAAATTCTAGCTGTTTTTATGTGAGTATGATCTCTGTTTCTTCTCTGTGTGTGGTCTGCCAGCAAACTTCAAGCTGGACTTCCTGATGAGCAGAGTGAGAACTTTAGGAGATAGGTACCAGAGGCCAGTGAGACCTGATCCACTGTTTTTTATCTGTGCCTTCAAATTCATGGATGAAAGGTTTAAATATTTAGAGAAAAAGTTTAGAAACCTTATCTTACCAAAAGGGACAAACACAGACATGGACACATCACCTCCTTCTCGTTGAAACTTGAAAGAATCATTTTGATCTTCAGAATTGAGATCCTACCATTTAGTTAAAAACTAGAGGTGACCTCACAATTCTCTGAAGGTCATAGCATAATGCTATGCAATCATTAATGCAACTTTTCAGAAGCCATTGGATCAGTTGTTCTGTCATTAGTTTGTTCATCATGAAATCCTGGACAGTTACCTCAAGTTAATTTTACCATATATGGCCTGAATAAATAGTGATTTCATGACTACTTAGAATTAATAAAAGCTGGAGGGAAAAAAAAGTAACAGAGAATCATATCAAAAGATTATTATTTTTAAAGGAAAAATGGTACAGAAAGAAATAATAGCCACAAAAATAAACCACCAAAGTTTCCAAGTACCAATTAAAATGTCTCAAAGCGCACCAAAAATATCTGCCTTGGACCACAATTCAAAGATACCACTAAAACTTTACTTGGGGACAGGGTCATTCAACGGATCATAAGATGAAAATACAGTTTATTCTGAAGCTGAATGACATCTTAACTTTTCTTACAATAAATATCATATTGGCTTGCATGTGAGCCCTCCTTAAAAGCAAGTTTTGTCAAATATATATATTCCTTTAAAGTAAGCTTTCTCAAGTCTTAATTTTTTTTGAAAATTTCTGACTGCCACTTGTCCAAAAACATTTGGACCCACAAAACAGTAACAAAACATATGATTAGCTTTTGGAAGTTTTGGAAAAAATACATTCATAAAGATCCACAAAGGTAAATACCACTCCAGATTACTTCATTTGAGATGTTTGTTTAAACCATTGTCAGTTTGAGATACAGAGATTAGTCATTCTAAGAGCACAGGTTTAACTTAACCACAGGATACATCTTATTTCTCTGAAACTCAAAATCCCTCCAGCACAGCCCGAGTAAGGAAGAAAGTGGTTTCCTTCCTAACTGCTTGTTTTCCTTCAGACACCCCCATCTTTACCTTAACATCAAGTGCATTAGCACCATCTCTTAGCTCCATCTATGTTTTATTTCAAGATAACAACAGTTCAAAGACATATATACTTACATAGCCCCAAAACAAGTTTTGAAGTAGCCTATATTAACTTTGGACCACAAGACATGTGTTTGTTTGCGTGTTTATCTTCCTCACCCATTTTCATAGACCTATGGGACTGAAGGTCTTAAGACCTGGAGGAAGCTTTTAGAAATGTGTACAGCCTTCTGTACAAAAGGTTCATATTCTGGTTAAATCCATTTAATAGCACTGTAGGACAAATATTTAAGATACAGTGTTACCAACTTAGATAACTAAGATCACATCCTAGGATGCAGTGACTTCTGTGTACAAAGATAACATAATTATATACACACTTGCTGAAAAATGAGCCCTCAAGGACCTTTCTGAGGTCAGTTAGAAGCCCCTGGCATGACAGCCCTTTGCTTCTGGGACGGGCCTCCCTCTTCTTCTTCTAAACAGGAAACTGCCAGTGAGTGCCTGAGTGTGAGGCAATAATTGAGCATACATGGTACATAGTTATCTGCTATTAATAATGACAGCTTGATTCTACTAACATTTTAACTAGTAAAATATCATCTAACAAACATTGATTGTGATCTTTTTCTCCCCTGACTTGAACACCTATGAGGAAAATTTACAATTCTACTGATGAATCCATCCTGTCCTTCCTTGAGTCTTTAGGATTAGCACAGACTAATCAGTAGTTGTCTGCCTGAGTCCCACCTGTACCTCATTTGACCAATAAATATTCCATGAATACTGCTCATTCCCTGTTCACTGTCTTGCCTCCCTTGCATTTTGTTGGTCACGGTGTAGGAAATCTAAGATTTTGCATATCTACAGGGGTGAGTCCGTTGTCATCGGGTGAAAATGCTACATGGTCACTATGAAGGTCTTTTTGTCTACTCTACAGCAATCTTTTCTTGATAATATTCAGATTTACTTCTCTGGATAGTTCCAGGAAACAGGGGAGGTTTAGTTCTACCACATCTTGCACTATGTATTCTCTATGTTTTTAGAGCAAAAGTATAATTTATACAGAAGGTCTACTGTGGTAATTCCTGAATTATGGAGCAAGGGATTTAGGGTGATCACCTCAGTCATCAAGTCTATGTTTGTGTTAACCTTAAGAAATGGGCCCAGTAATTCCATTCAGTGATTAAGACCTTGGTCGTTACTACAAAAGTTTCTTCTATTACCATTTTTATTCAAAGCTTATTTCAGGACCTCATTTTTCCGATTGTTATAGAAGCCTCCTTGTGACATCCAGTCTTACATGTCTTCACAGCATCTTTATACTTTTCTTCACATTATACAGTCCTTGTTCTGGTTAGCGTTAACCTGTCTGAAAATACTTAGAAGCAGAAATTTGTTTTGTTCAACCAACATTTTTTGTTAGTCTTTTCATCGCCCTTTGACTGTAAGACAGACTTTGTATTCCTCTGATCATCCTTGAAGGCCTTCTTTGTATTGTTACAACCCTAGAACATTATTTTGCTACATGTGAGCAAAACTGTTAACTGTAGAAAACACTCTGTAGAGGGTTCTTAATAATCCTGATCTGTACTGCAAATTCTCAACTGATACAACCTAAAATTGCATTTGCCTATTTTTATAATGATATGGTTCCTGTTCATTGATTACAGAATGACAAGATCTAGGCATTTTTATCCCTTTTCTGTAGTAATGTGTTTCATCCAGTCACCTTACCCTCATCCTCAAGTTATCATCTCCTTCCTTCTTGGTACTGTTGATGCATCCTAACTTTGCATCACCAGCCCAGATTGCTCTTCCCACTGTCTTAAGGGAACATCATGCTTGTTTCAGTAGACTATCTTGACCATTTTACCTTCCAAAAAGTACTTTTCTTCTATATGGAGTTGTAACAGATCTGCTTTTAAAAATATTTCTTCAGAAGAACAATCTGAGAGCCAACACAAAGGGCTGTTGGTATCACATGGGTGTCTTCTTCATGAGAAGAAGAAGAAAGCCCAGAGCCTCATAACTGAAAAGATTTTGAGTTAAACTAAAAAACTCAAGTCCTAAAATCCATAGTAGAACAGAGTTTTGAAAGGGTTAATGTTGCAGCAGAACTGGGGTATGACATGACCCAGAAAACAGAGGTAAAATCTGAAATTAGGAATAGACAAAATTTACAATCCAAACAATTGCAGGGAACAAAAGGACAGGAGCTTTAAGGGAAAGGAGAAAACATAGCTCACTGTAGAAGAAGAAACTACTAAAGATTCAGAGTTCTCTTTAAAAGAGAACATAGAGAGCCTCTTGAATATTTAAAGCATGCCCTCTACCTTTGCTATACATACAAGCAGAAGTAACAGACAGCATATTAAACACAGCATAGTTTTCTTTATCCCTAATTCAAATAAACCACGTATTTTGAACAGAAAGGGAGATTTGGAAGAACTAGGACAAAAGATAGACATTTAAAGACCTGTGATAAGCTGCTTCTACGAAAGGAGGGAATTAAATGAGATTCACTATTTATTTAAGAAAACAAACATAAGACAGACATGGAAGCTGCCTTTCAATAGTCTGTTTACCATCAAGAAAAGAAAGAAAAACAACACAAAAGAAAAATTAAAAAAAGAAACATTTGAGTTTGGAGAAACTGGAAGACTTGTTCTCTAGACCCTTCACCAGCTTCATTGCTCTTCTTTGGACATGCTCCAGTACCTCAATGTCTTTCTTGTAGTTAGGGGCCCAAAATTGAACACAGTATTCGAGATGCAGCCTCACAAGTGCCGAGTACAGGGGGATGATCACTTCCCTAGTCCTGCTGGCCTCTCTATGCCTGATACAGGCCAGGTTGCTACTGACCTTCTTGGCCACTTGGGCACACTGCTGGCTCATATTCAGCCGGCTGTTGACCAACACCCCCAGGTCCTTTTCCCCCAGGCAGCTTTCCAGCCATGTACACTCATCCAAGTACACTTGTCCAAGCCATGGGCAGCCAGTTTTTCCAGGAGAATGTTGTGGGAGGCAGTGCCAAAAGCTTTACTACATTCTAGGTAGACAACATCCACAGCCTTTTCATCATCTGCTAAGTGGGTCATCTTGTCATAGAAGGAGATCAGGTCACAGTATCACAGTATCACAGTATGCTAGGGATTGGAAGGGACCTCAAAAGATCATCTAGTCCAATCCCCCTGTCAGAGCAGGAACACCTAGATGAGGTTGCACAGGAAGGCGTCCAGGCGAGTTTTGAATGTCTCCAGAGAAGGAGACTCCACAACCTCCCTGGGCAGCCTGTTCCAGTGCTCTGTCACCCTCACTGAGAAGAAGTTTCTTCTCAAATTTAAGTGGAACCTCTTGTGTTCCAGCTTGAATCCATTACCCCTTGTCCTATCA
The DNA here is from genome assembly GCF_965231255.1 of Vanellus vanellus. Lineage (NCBI taxonomy): Eukaryota > Metazoa > Chordata > Aves > Charadriiformes > Charadriidae > Vanellus > Vanellus vanellus. The sequence goes on from NC_138905.1 coordinate 87,660,973, forward strand.
TTGGTTGCTACTGAGAAGAGCCTGGCTCCATCCTCATGACATTCCCCCTTTATATATTTATAAATGCTAATAAGATCACCCCTCAGTCTCCTCTTCTCCAAACTAAAGAGACCCAGCTCCCTCAGTCTTTCCTCATAAGGGAGATGCTCCACTCCCTTAATCATCTTAGTTGCCCTACGCTGGACTCTCTCCAGCAGCTCTCTGTCCCTCTTGAACTGAGGGGCCCAGAACTGGACACAATATTCCAGATGCGGTCAAGCAGGACCTGCCTTTTATAAACCCATGCTGACTGGGCCTGATCACCTGGTTGTCCTGTACGTGGATGGTGTCACTGCCACAATTTTGGGGTTTTCTATAATGAGACGGGCTACGCAGTGCCAGGCTTGTTAACATCAAATGGGGTTTGCCTTTCTGAAAGGGGCAAGAGTGTTTTTGCTCACCAGCTAGCAGAGCTCATTCATAAAGCTTTAAACTAGACTTGATGGGGCAGGGGGGCAATATCAGGCTTGCGCATGACAAGCTATGGGATGACAGGCAACGGTTAGAGGGACGGGGTGCTAGCAAGGGCCTGCAGCATGTTGCTCTGAGGTGTGCTGGCTACTCTTCAAGGAGTTAGTCAATAGGATCTCCTGGGAAACTGCCCTCAGGGACAAGGGAGCACAACAGAGCTGGCAGATCTTAAAGGACGCTTTCCGTAGAGTGCAAGAGCTCTCAATCCCCAGGTGTAAGAAATCAGGAAAGCGGGGGCAAGAGACTGGCACGGCTGAGTTGATACCTGCTGGTCAAACCAAACGGCAAGAAAGAGATGGACAGGAAGTGGAAGCAGGGACAAGTATCCTGGGAACGGTATAAGGATGCTGACTGGTTGTGTAGCGATGGGGTCAGGAAGGCCAAGTCACAGCTAGAGCTGAACTTGGCAAGGGATGCAAATAATAATCACAGAATCACAGAATCACAGAATTATCAGAGTTGGAAGGGACCTCTAGAGATCATCTAGTCCAACTCCCCTGCTAAAGCAGGATTGCCTAGAGCACATTACTCAGGACTGCATCCAGGCGGGTCTTGAAAATCTCCAGAGAAGGGGACTCCACAACCTCCCTGGGCAGCCTGTTCCAGTGCTCTGTCACCCGAACCGTAAAGAACTGTTTCCGTGTTTTTGAACGGAACTTCCTGTGTTCTAACTTGTGCCCATTGCCCCTCGTATATATAATATATATACATATATATATATATATAATAACAAGGGCTTTTACAGGTATGTCAGGTAGAAAAGGAAGGTCAAAGAAAGCATGCCCCCTGATGAGTAAGACTGGCAAACTGGTAACAATGGACAAGAAGTGGGCCAAGGTACTCAACAACATTTTTGCTTTAGTCTTCACTGGCGAACTCCCTCCCCACACCTCTTGAGTGGGTGGACCACAAGGCAGGAACTGGGGGAGAAAAAACCCTCCCACTGTAAGAGAAGGCCAGGTTCATGATCACATGGGGAACCTGAACATACAGAAGTCTATGGGACCTGACAAGACACATCCCAGAGTCCTGAGGGAATTGGCTGATGCACTTGCCAAGCCACTCTCCATGATATTTGAAAAGTCATGGCAGTCAGGTGAATTCCCCAGTGACTGGAAAAAGGGAAACATTGCACTCATTTTGAAAAAGGGTAGAAAGGAGGACCCTGGGAGCTACCAACCTGTCAGCCTCACCTCTGTGCCTGGAAAGATCATGTAACAGATCCTCCTAGAAGCTATGCTATGGTGCATGGAGGACAGAGAGGTGATTCAGGACAGCCAGCATGGCTTCACCAAGGGCAAGTCCTGCCTGACCAAGCTTGAGGCCTTCTATGATGGAGTGACTACATCAGTGGACAAGGGAAGAGCTATGGATGTCATCTATCTGGACTTCTGTAAGGCCTCTGACACAGTCACCCACAACATCCACCTCTCTAAATTGGAGAGAGGTATGGATGAATGTGTGGACTGTTAAATCAATGAGGAATTGGCTGGACGGTTGCACCCAGAGGGTAGTGGTCAGTGTCTCAATGTCCAGATGGAGACTGGTGACAAGTGGCGTCCCTCAGGGGTCCATATTGGGACCAGTACTGTTCAATACCTTCACCAATGTTATAGACAGTGGAATGGAGTGCACCCTCAGCAAGCTTATGGACACCACCAAGCTGAGTGGTGAAGTGACATGCCTGAGGGATACGATGCCATCCAGAGGGACCCGGACAGGCTCAAGAAATGGACACGTGTGAATCTCATGAGGTTCAACAAGGCCAAGTGCAAGGTCCTGCACCTGGGTGGGGGAAATCCCCGGTATCGATACAGGTTGTATTGAGAGCAGCCCTGTGGAGAAGGACTTGGGGGTACTGGTGGATGAAAAGCTGGACATGAGCTGACAATGTGTGCTTACAGCCCAGAAAGCCAACAGGATCCTGGGCTGCATCAAAATAAGCATGGGCAGCAGGTCAAGGGAGGTGATTCTGCTCCTCTACTCTGTTCTCATGTGACCCCACCTGGAGTACTGCATCCAGCTGTGGAGCCCTCAGCATAGGAAGGACATGGACCTGTTGGAGATCTGTGGCCCAGACGACAGCCATAAAAATGATAGAGGGCTGGAACACCTATCCTATGAGGACAGGCTGAGAGAGTTGAGCTTGTTCAGCCTGGAGAAGGGAAGGCTCTGGGGAGACCTTATTGTGGCCTTTCAGTACTTAAAGCGGGCTTATAAGAAAGATGGAGACAAACATTTTAGCGGGGCCTGTTGTGAAAGGACAAGAGATAATGGCTTTAAACTAAAAGAGGGAAGATTTAGACTAGATGTAAGAAAGAAATTTTTTACAATAAGGATGGTGAAACACTGGAACAGGTTGCCCAGAGAGGTGGTAGATGCCCCATCCCTGGAAACATTCAAGGTCAGGTTGGATGGGGCTCTGAGCAACCTGATGTAGTTGACGGTGTCCCTGCTCATTGCAGGGGGTTGGACTAGATGACCTTTAAAGCTCCCTTCCAACCCAAACTATTCTATGATTCTATGATATGTGCCATGTGATGACACTCAAGATGATCTGCTCCATAAAACATAACATCATTTTACATGAAAGAAAATATGCATGCATTAGTACAGGTAGTATCCTAACCTGCTTTGGCAACCTTCACAGATATATGAGAAAAGGGTCCTTTTGGTGTATTGCAGCAGTGGACAAGACCTCCAAGGAAATCAATGTGCATCTGCCTTTCATACCATCCTCTGGCAACTCTGCAGTGTTGCCATAGCAGTCCTCTTGTCAGCCCCTGTGATTGCACTGGACCTTTCCATCAGTTCCTGAACTGGTTTCACTTTCTATTTCCTTCAGATTGGTTCTGATGAGGCTGCAGGTTGGCACAGGCAACAAAGATGGCAACCCTGCCTTCTTTTATCATGTCCCCACATATGTTCCAGATACCATCGGCCTAAGCCACTGCCTGGAGGAGCAGCTTTTCTCTCACCCCATTGCAATCCACCAAATGTGTGGATCTCAGTGAGGCAGCTGACATGATTCCAGGTGCTCCACGAGGGACCAGGCACTTCCCAGGGAGGTGATGCTTGTCTGTGCTCCCTTGTCACCACATGTTGCCGTCCCTGTGCCTTGAGCCACCCTCGGGCTACCCCTTTGGCTATGACAAGGCTGGAAAGAACTAAGTGCTCCTCTGCAGCAATAGTTTGGAAATTGCAAGTGGCAGGCCTAGCAGCTCACCTTTGTTTTTGAGAGAAAGTTCCTCTTCTAAATTTCTGCTGAGGCTGCCACTGGGTCTGCTGTGTGAAAGGTTCAGCAAAGTCTAGTACTGATTAGCCTAGAGCTGAGGAAGATGCTGGCATCTCTGTTGCTCCCTCACTACCAAAATTTCTGGCAGCAATAGCCTCAGAAATGGTGTGCATAAACATCTCTGGTTTAGCCCTCTTGAAAAGCCCTGAGATAGAGCTTGAAGCAGTTAGTGATAGGAGGGCTTCTTGGTATGCAGAGAACAAACCTGCCAGTGGTGAAGACAGAGACACCAAGCTTTTTGTGACCCACAGATCTGCTGATGTCCTGGATCTCCTGTCCCCATAGGTTCCTTGTGTCTACCTGCTGGAGAGTAGTATCACAGTCCTCTGTCAGTACAGCTGAGGCACCCATTCTGATTCTCTCCTGTCCCTCTAACTATGACTTTGCTTCACCTCTGTTTCTCAGAAGATGGTCTCTAACAAATGTTTTCCATGTTTCCTTTCCCATCCTCTAAAACAGGCTGTACTGCCTCCTTTGTTGCTTACCCTGCACCAGTATGCATGCCTGGAATCCTGCAAAGGCCCCTTTGTAGTCCAGGTGATGCAGCAGAGAGTTTGCTAATGGGTATTCTTAGCCATCTCCACTACAACTGCTTCCTAAGAGACCTTCCTCTAGATAGCTCTCTACTGCCAGGTTTTGAAAACTCTTCTAGAAAGAAAGTTTTTTACAGACTACAAGGACGGACTTTTCTTGCTGACTTTCTACTTTATATACCTCATCTTCATGTGCATGGGGAGGGATTCCCCGTGCTGCCATGAGGATGAATTCTGGGGCAGGTGTCAAGAATATCAGGGAGGTCTTCAGCTGGTGGAGAGAGAGATGGGAGGGGACCCTGTGGGTACCCCTACACTGCACAATAAGCAAGCAAAATCAAGCACTTAACCTCTGTCCATGGTGCAGGTTCTGGTTCAGTCTCTAGCTTTGCTTTGGCACACTTCAAGGGAAATACGATATAGAGGGAATTAATCCTATGCCATACAGGTGCAGGCCAGTCTGTGCCACTTGACACCGGACCCAGGAATCAGTCCCTGACCAATTTTTACTTAGAGCTGTAGGCAACACTTGTGCTGACTGCTTCAAAAATGAGATGAGCCTCTAACCACATCCTTTGCGGTTTGCTCCAGATGAAAGCCCCAGTGTCTCCATGGCACTTGGTGAGTCTGTGTGAAAACAGTCCCTACACACCTCTCATCTATGGGGTCCTGCCACATGAGTTTCCAACTACTCTCACGGCACAACCCGGGGGTGGTACCCATGCAGCCCGCTTCAAAGCCATGCTGCAAGAACATCGTTATGTGTGTCAGTTCCCTATGCTACATTTCTTTGCAAAAGGAGGAACACCAGACGGAAGAGACAACCCTCTCCTCTCTTCTACCCTACTAATCTCTCACTATACCTATGACAAAAACTGGAGATTTCCTTATGAAACAGTGGGCTGTTTATTGGGCTGCTCCCAACATGTGCGCCCATTTTGCGGGAAGGTAAGTATCTCCTATGTATGGACAGATCCTGAGAACAACAAAACTTCACTCTGTTGTGAAGTTTTTCGATATTTGCTTTTCTTCTTCCTTTGTTGCAAGCTGGAAAACAGTGGGCTCTGACACCTCTTAATTTTTTCTCATACCAAGGAAAACCGAATCAACATCAGATTTTTCTTACAAAAGAACCAAGAAGTAATTCTTAGCCAGTAGGTACCCCTAGAGCTGACAACAGGAGCCCCTGGAAGAAGGTGCTGCTTGGGGAGCAGTATGTCTTGAAGCATCTACTTGTTAAACATAGAAACAGCTGTGAACCAGTATCCTCAGACCTCATTTTCATGTCTGTGAAGAAGTATACTTCACTCCACTCTCAGAATGTACAATAGGGAAGTCAGATAATTAATACCACTATGACGTTTCTCGTGCAGCCCAGGAAATTCTCTCTTTATTTTCTTCCTGCATTCTCATGCAATCTAACTATTGGCTGCAAAATTTCACAGTTTATTAGGGGTCCTGTGAGGGTCTTCTATCTCTTCCAGATTTAGACACCAACACCTGTTACATCTTCCTGTCCAAGGGTGTGTGCTAACCAGTGTCCCTGCAACTCCATATGCAATATGATTTTTAGTTACAGAGTTGTAAAGTCTGTTCTCAAGCACTCAAGGCTGAGTCTTGTCCCCAGCACATTCTATTGTGTGCCTCCAGACCAGGATTGGGTTTTGTGCATCTTCCCAGACTTTTCTGTCTGGGAAGCCAATTCTAAAAGAACCTTCATCAGTGACACAAACCATCCAGAAGTCCCAGAACTCACGTGGAGTGGAAAAAAGAGCACCAAGAATTCAGAAATATATGTTTGCATTGGGAAAACTGAACCTAAAGCAAATATACTTCAGTATTTCTTCATAAGTCCTGAAGTCGTTCCTAGTCCTCCAAACCCACTCGACTACCTGCTATCAGCTGTCCTTGTTTCCAACTTTCAGTTCCTTTTTTTTGCCTATTTTTGCTGTGGTGGTCAATTCCTTGAGGATGATAGGGCATCTGCTTCTAAGGCTAACAGTGGGAATATAGTGTGGAAAGCATCAGAGAATACTTCTGAAAAGGTGAGGGATGAACCTCCAGAGGGATGAAACTGATGGCAGAGAAACCTTTCCAAACAGGTACTCAGTTTATGACAGATGAACTCTGCTTTAAAGACAAATGCAAGATTCCTGCGCAGCATCCCTATTTCCAGGAGAGAAGAGACAGAATTCTCTGCCTGTGACTAGCTTATAAGTGGCCAGGGAATGAAGTGAAGGGAGACAGTCTGACCGGGTAGGGCAGTAGGTGGGTTTCTTAGAGAAGAAGGAGTTGTTTCATCCATCTGAGGAAGAAGCTGAACTTCTGGATGTGTAGACCAAGATATTTGTGCTTAGTGGAGATGGTGCTGGTTTTTCTTCTGCTATCTGAGCATAGATGGTGTCCCAGAATTCACCTCTATCCAGAAAAAGGATACAGTTATGATGGGCTGTGCAATGGTAACCGATGGGTTACTTTTCCATATAGGAACACTCCGTATCCAAGCCTAGTGAGAAGATCCTTCACAAACATTGCTAGCTGGATAAGGCTGGATGACAGACATGATGTCATGTTTCCATTGAACTTGTCCTTGAATAGAGGTCTTCTCCTGGCCATTTAACTAGAAGCACAGCCTAGTGTCACCTGAGATATTCAGGACTTGTTAAAGTCATCATGGGGACTGGGGTTCTTAGGTAAGTCCCAATGTCCATTGGGCACAGGAAATCCATGCTGCCAGTCCCAACCCAAGTGAATACTGATCCTGATGACATCCTTGTCTGCAATGGGAGAGGTAAGAAAAGGAGAGCACCAGCTTCTCCCCAGCTGAGAATTCTGGACTTCTAACATCCTTGGACGCTGGCATGTACCTGGTTAATTGGTCATAGTGCCTATGAAGGAGACTTTAGTCATCAAGGGTCAGGATGCTGAGAAATAGGTCTCACTCTTAGACTTCCTAGAGTGGGTTTAAAACATCAGTAACAATTCTATTGATGGCTACTAATTAGCAAGGAAAAGAGTGCTAAGTGAAACCACTGAATTTCAGTACAGGAACAGACATTATAATGGATATCTTTTCTATCTCTCATTAACACATCTGTAGTGTTTTTTTCACCACCCTGACCAGATTTCCAATGGAGTGGAAGTGACTTCCTGTTTTTCAGGGGTCTGTATCACGAAGCAGAAGCAGGCTGCTCTGCAAGGGAAGGTCAGCCAGGAAATGAAGATGACAGCAAGCCAGGCATGAGGCAGGATCTGCACTAAGGTGTGCAACCCCATAGTACCCGAACAAGAAGACCAGAATAAGTCCTGTGACTGTAGCCAGGTTAAGTCAGCAGTCCAGGCAATCCAAACAAGACCACACTAAGGTGGTAGGACCAACATCAAGCCATAAAGTCAAGCCAGCAGATCAGCTGACTAAAGTCAGTCAGTATCAGCAAAGTTCATGGCAAGGCCCAAGTCTGGTTGCCGTATAGCTCTAGCAGAGACCACAGGCAAGCGTCTGAGCTCCTGAGCAAAGAATGGGCGGCCTCTAGCCAGACTTCTCTCTGCTATTCCTTATGCAGTGCTTTCCACAGCAGCGTGGCCCGAGGTTACACTGCTGCAAAGTTATACTGAATAGGCAGTAAAAGCCCAGTGAGAAGGGGAAGAAGTTGCAGAGCTTATTGGTGTACTAATGACCTAACAGTTTGGATGTCACTGAACTTGGTATTCTGGATAAATACCAGATAGCTGCCATCAGACAAAAAGAGCGTGTGTCAGTGTCATAAAGAGGATTGTGTGTCCAGACTGGTATAAACAGATAGCACTGTTCCAGTTGCCAAGAATGAGTCAAGTAGCCACAGTTTGATTAACAGCAGCTTTTATTTCCCTAAATTCATCATTCTGGAGTGAATGAGACAGCGAGAAGAACTACCAGCAATGGTCACACATAACCTGAAACAAAAAGAAACTCAGCAGAGGAAACAGGAAGTCCTGTAATTCGCATCCTAAGGAAGATGGTCTTTCAAGAGCTTCTGCCCATACAGTTCTCATGTTTTGACCGAATAAGGAAACCCTAAGCAATGCTTGCCTCAAAGACAGGGCTGATGTCAACTACATCTGTCGATTTTAAATCGCTCCCAAGGAGACAGATAAGCTACAAATCTAGGGATTTTCTTTGCCCTTTTCTCTTCCAAAGTGATTCGTAAAATGATCGGTGTTATGTGCTTTCACATTGCTTTGTCAGGTGAGAAATAACCATTTTGCGTACTGCTCTGCCTGTACTACCAATGTTGGTCCCATAGTAAAATAAGACAATACGAATGATGACATCAGAAGCGCAATGATCCTTCATATATGGTCACAGGCACAATTTTTGAATTTTATTGGAGGTTTTGGTTCTTTCAGATTTGAGATTAATCTGTTGATAATGTCTAAAAAGGTGAACAATATTTCTATTGGTTCCTTCATGTAGTTCGTGCTATCATGTGAATCTATATATTTCCTCCTTTGTAGTCATTTGTGAGACACAGAGAAGCCCTTGCAGAGTTTGGTCTAGGCAGTGCCTAATAGAGAGTGAAGCTTCATCTGGCTACGATCAGAATGGCAACAGAAGGACATCTTCCTACTCCAGTGTTGTGGCTGCTTCTCCTCTCCATTCAGGTCTCCCTGGGTAAGTGCATACTTTATTTCACATAAGGCAGTGAGGTAGGAAAATAACGTAAATTCAATATAAATAGGTGTTATTCCATCAACCTGTAAGGTAAAATGTCAAGAAGGTCTTTAAATGCATTTCTGTCTTTGATTCAATCTCCTTGGTGATCCTGAAAGAGAAGGGTAAGACATTTGTAATAGTTTTGTATTTTACGCAGACATCAGTGACTGGCCATTCTCATAGGAATTCAAGTCCAAGTTTAGTAAACGGCCAAGTTGTAATGGAAGCCAGCTGGGTATTCTTACTACTGTCTTGCCTTCCCTGTTGAGCTCTGTGTAGACAGAATTAATAACTCCAGGTCTTTATTCAACACCAGTTAAAATTATGTTGCTGTGCTCTGTGTGTCCGCTGGAGTTTGGCTGGGTAACATACCATGCCCTCAGTTGTTCCAGTATATCCGAAGCTTATTGCTATTTGTCCCTCTGCTTTTCTAGAGCTATGTGTACATGTTTGAGGCTGATGATGAGAGCCAGATTCTGAAATCCCCATTTTTGACTCTATGCACATGGAGGTGGCACTACGGCATTGTGACTGGTGGTTGCATCCTCATATGATGAGAACAAGACTTCATGGTTGATACTTTGATGTAGCATCACCCTAGTCTTAAAGGTTCTTACCAGTTGTGTGGATGCAGTCACACTTCAAGTGGATGGGAAGAGAAGGCACAGGCCTTTCTGTGCAAAGGAGTGTGAAGAACAATATTAAATATTTGTACTTAGACATCTCTGTAGCAATGTTTGAGTGTCAACTGAGCAGTACTGTAGAAATAAGAGCGAGTTTTCTGCCAACTTCTTTTTAATAGCAGGGAGCAGTACCAGAGTGACACATTGGCAGATGCAGACAAGAGCAGCTTTACCTTGACACTATCGTCAGCACTGTCAATCCACGTCTCTGCTCTGGCAGTACTTGCACTCTCCAAGCTGCCACAGCCCCCTGCTGTTCCCCAGGAAGGGCGCAGCTCACAGGCAGTGCAGAAGGAATAGCCCTCAGGGAGTGAGTGGGCAACCAGGGACCAAGGCAGCACACGGGCGCTGAAAACCTCCACTTAAGGTCTGGGTAGAGGGGTGCCATGGCTCATTCTCATCCCTGGTCTATGAGGGGAGCCAGATCTTCAGCTGGAGCAAGCCACAACCTGATGCCTTCTTATCCAAGCAGAACCTCACTCTGTGACTAGTACCACCGAATTCAATGAAGGCACTTGTGGGACATGCTATGGAGTGTGAGGAATACAAAGAGTGTGCCTGTCAGTATTAGAAGAAAATCACACAAGATTGATTACAGCAAATGATAGTTTTGATGAGAGAATATTTAAACCTGTTGATCGGGTTATGCCTACCTCTGCATCCAGTGTTAGCAAAGAGGTAAAACTTTTGCCTGTGTATAAGAGGTGATCATGTGTCAAAGCTATATTGTTTGTGTGTGTCAAAGCTATATTGTTTGTGTGTGTGATGAAGCAGGGCAGAATCAGGCTACAGACCATATGGAGATGGAGGCAAAATTGCCTTTTAGTTGTCAACTGCCAGTGGTTTACTCTGGAATGAGAAATGGAACAACGGTTAGTTACTGAAGGAAGTGGCTGCATTAGCATCAGTCCATGGGCTAAGACTGACATACTTATGGGGAATAGAGGAATTAGATTTGTTTTCAAATGCAAAGAAAAATTATATATTCTTATTTCACAATCTCAAATGACAGCAAACAGTGTGATATGTAGGAACACCTCTCTCTTTTGAGGAAGAGAGGGATGGCGATATTTTCCACACCAGATTGTTGAAAAGTCTTACTGGAAAACCAAAGGCTCTTAGTGCAAATTAATTATCTTTTGTCACTTATCAAATACCATCATTGATAGGAGATGACCTCTGAGAGGTGTCTTTCTGGAGTATTTGCAAGATGTGCACAACTGCACTCTTTTCTGTTCACATCACTGCCCAGTGCTGGGTCATAATGAGTACTGCAGGTTTCTCTTGGTACCTGGCCAGGTTATGACACCTTTCTTGCTTCCAGTGCGTCTACTTCACTAAGAATTGTGTCTGTCTTAGCTAACTGTGTCACCTTTGTAGAGGTGACTCTTACGAGTCATCAGCTGTAGAGCTGGTGTGAGGGTACAGCAAGGGCCAGCTGCTCCAGTTGTGGTGACATGTCTGGCAGAGCAGGGGCCTCACCAGCCAGGGCTCAGCCCTGCAGCACCAAAGAGCAGCAAGAACAGCAGATCTAGGGGTGGTAGTTGGGTTCAACTCTTGTTGCCAACTTGCCTCAGATCATCAGGCAAGTTCATATTGATGAGGCAGGTCCAAGGTCAAGCTAAGAAGTCAGCCTGTGACTCAGAGGGCAGATCAACAGTGCCCATGGCCAGGCACGGCTGTGCCTGAGTTGAACACATGCACCAACAACATAGCTCAGGCAGGGACAGAAGGTCTGGGCCTGTGCTTTATTGGAGGCCTGGGTCCATGGGCAGAGTGTGTGGTGGAGACCCCCATTGGGGAAGCTCAAGGCCTTTAAAGATTATTAATGCAGTCGGGACTCTGACAGTTGGATCAAACCTGTCCTATAGATGTTTGCTTTGATTTTCCGTTGTGTTTCAGGTTTTGAAACAGTGCTAATTTGGGGCCAAAGTTACCAGGCTGTTACATGACTGTCCTGTAAACTTTCTCTAGCTATGTGGTCAATCTGAAAGATCCTCCAGGACCCAAAAGAAGTTGCCAGCCCTCTTCAGGGATTTACTTGTTCCATAACAAGCTGAAATTCAAATCTGATCAAATTGAAGACAAGTCTCAGATGAGGTGGCCAAACTCTTCCTGATTCTTGTGTGCACTTAGTTTGTAGTTTGTCCTTAATACAGTAATACCAAGGTCTTGCATGTGGGTTTATACCATTTGATTTCCCACCCATTTTGTTGTGTTCTCTTTCATGCTCTAAACTCAAGTGGCTTTCAATTCACATGGTTCAGTAATGCCAACACAGCAGGTTTTTTTCCATTTTTCTCCTTTTAAGTTTTCTCCTTGAGAAACACACAGGTCATATCCAACAACTTGGTTCCCAGGGGTGCATGAGCCGACAGCAGCAGTTAACAAAGTTTTCAAGGGGCAGACTTAAGGTTTCTTCGTTCCATCACAAAAGCTGAAGCGCCTCCTTTCCTCTGAAACATAAAATTTCTTTCAAATATGTCAATATTCTATATATAATTCAATTGGGCATTTATATCCAGCAAATAATTCGATACCTGTCTTGATTTCAGGTTGGCCTGTATCCCAAGGTTTAAGGCATGTATCTTTTTTCTGTTATCACTGCTTTACTATCTGATTACTGCTTGATAAATCCTTCTTGAAAACCTTTCTTGTGCAGGGGTTGTTGAAACTGGTAGCATGATAGCTACAAAGCAGTTACAGCTCTATTTCCTGAGATCCAGCTGGTAGCAAGGCTAACTTTTAGTCCCAATAGGTGCACACACATGTAACACACACACATTGATTTACAGATATGCACACACACACACATATACATATGTACATGGCTGGCTACATAGACATAAACATGCACTAGCGACACAAACACAAATAGCACCAATGGCCTTATCATGAACAACTGATGTCACCTATCTTAACTTCTGTAAGGCTTTTGACATGGTCCAACACAACGTTCTTGTCATTAAACTGGAAATATATGGTTTTGATGGGTGGACTATTCAATGGACAAGGAATTGGCTGGATGGCCACATCCAAAGAGCTGCAGTCAAAGGCTCAATGTCCAAATGAACATCAGTAACAAGTGGTGTCCCTCAGGGGTCCATACTGGGACCAGTACTGTTCATTATCTTTATTAATGACATAGATAGTGGCATCAAGTGCACCCTCAGCAAGTTTGCAGATGACACCAAGCTGAGCGCTGCAGGTGATACTCTTGAGGGAAAGAATGCCATCCAGAGGGACCTTGAGAGGTTTGAGAAATGGACGAATATGAACCTCGCTTCATGTTGTTCAAGGCCAAGCGCAAGGTCCTGCACCTGGGGTGGGGCAATTCCCAGGATCAGTACAGACTGGAGGATGAGTGGGTTAAAAGCAGCCCTGATGAGAAGGACTTGGGAATACTGGTGGGTGACAAATTGGACATGAGCCAGAAATGTGTGCTCTCAGCCTAGAAAGCAAATCATATCCTGGGCTGCATCAAGAGAAGCGTCGCCCCAGGTCAAGGGAGGTGATTCTTCCCCTCTACTCTGCTCTCATGGGACCCCACTTGGAATACTGTGTCCAGCTCTGGGATCCCCAGCAGAAGAGAGACATGGACTTGTTGGAACAGGTCAAGAGGAGAGCCACAAAAATGATCAGAGAGCTGGAACACCTCTCCTATGAGGACAGGCTGAGAGAGTTGGTGTTGTTTATCCTGGAGAAGAGAACGGTCTGGGGACACCACCTTGTGGCCTTTCAATACTTAAAGGGGGCTTATAAGAAAGATGGAACGAGTCTTTTTACCATGGCCTGTAATAACAGGACAAACAGAAATGGATTTAAGCTGAAAAAGGTAAATTTAGATTGGATAAAAGGAAGGCATTTTTTACAATGAGGGTGGTGAAACACTGGAACAAGTCGCCCAGGGAAGTTGTGGATGCCCCAACCCTCAAAGTGTTCAAGGTCAGGTTGGATGGGGCTTTGAGCAACCTGATATAGCAAAAGATGTCCCTGCCCATGGTAGGGGGCTTGGAACTAGATGATCTTTAAGGTCCCTTCCAACCCAAACCATTCTGTGATTCTATGATTCTATGTTTTCTTCTCTGGCTGATCAGAATAGTCAGTCTGGCTGATCAGAAGTCCATCAGTAGGAAATATGCAAGTTCATACAATTTTGATTCCTCCAGACACTCAGCCCATCCAGTATCTGGTCCTGGATCCTTTGTCTCTGTATCTTCCTCATGCACTGACGCACATGCAAATGCATCTTTGAGTTGACACCCTGACCTTACCATCTCCCCAGTATTTGGCCTGGACCCTCTGGTCCCTCTGGTAGCCAATTTCTCCAGTTACCTCACTCCCAGAGACACATACACATTCTTGGCTCCCAAGCCAATTAACTTACTCACTGGTTAGTCCAGCTTGATATTCACTAGCAATCACACACTGGCATGCGGTACCCTCACTCATTCCAGTTGCTGGCATCTTTTGTGGTTTCACACCAGTAGGCAGCTAAGCACCACATAGCCGCTCACTCACTGTCCCCCGGTGGGATGGGTGTCACAATCCATTTGGATCTCTCAAATTTACAGGACAATTTACTCTGGGAAGAGAATTGGAAGGGTAAAAGTGAGAAAAACTTGTGGGTTGAGATAAAGACAGTTTAATAGGTAAAGCAAAATCTGTGTGCATAAGCAAAGCAAAATAAGGAATTCATTCACTACTTCCCATTGTCAGGCAGATGTTCAGCAGGACAGCAGGGCTCCATCATGCATAATTTCTTCTTGGGAAGACAAACATCCAAACACCAAACATCCCCGCTTCCTCCTTCTTCCGCAGCTTTTATTGCTGAGCACGATGTCATACGGTATGGACTATCCCTCTGGTTAGGTGGGGTCAGCTGTCCCAGCTGTGTCCCCTCCCAACCTCTTGTGTACCCCCAGCCTACTCACTCGCAGTGTGAGAGGCAGAAAAGGCCTTGATGCTGTGTAAGCACTGCTCAGCAATAACTAAAACATCCCTGTGTTATCAACACTGGTTTCATGACAAATGCAAAATATAGCCCCATACAAGCTACTATGAAAAAACTTAACTCTATCCCAGCCAAAATCAGTACAGCACCAAAAACACGTGCTTCTGTGACTTGTGGTCCAGCTCCAGCTGCTGGCACTTAGAACTCCATACACACACATGCACACTGAATAGAGTCACGTCAACCAGGAAAACAGTTGGAAATAGATTTTAATAAGAAGACACAATGGACCGTGCTGATTAGGTGGAGGGTACAGCCAGACAAAAATACTGACCAGCAGTCTGCTTACCCACCACCACACGCTTTTCACAGAATCACAGAATGGTTGAGTTTGGAAGGGCCCTCTGGAGGTTATCTGGTTCAACTACCCTGCTCAAGCAAGGAAGCCAACTCCATAACCTCCCTGGGTAACTTGTTTGAGTGCTCAGTCATCCTCATGGTAAAAAAGTGTTTCCTGATATTCAGATGGAAACTCCTGCGTTTCGCTTTGTGCCCATTGACTCTGGTCCTTTTATCCACTTACCCTTATATTTTCCCATGCTTGCTCCTAACAAAAAATCCTTGATCCTTCCCTTACCCTACCTTTGATTCCTCTCCTAAACATCCCATAATAAACCTTATGCAATTGCAAGATGCTCTTCTTTTGCATCCCATGTGCAGAAGGAATGTGTCCCCTATATCATCTAGGCAGTAGTCCCCCTTAGTCTCTAAGGTGACACAGAAAGCCCTCATGTTGATTCATCTGATGGGTTTCACACCTGGACAATGGGGCTGATCGGTCTGCTGGGAGAACCCTGGAAGGGGTGAGGGCAGGACTCTTATTAGATTATTGGGGTTCCACCACCTGCCATTGTTCCTCTGTTCTCCTTTGCATATGGAGACAAGCTTTCTATCACATAACCTAACAAATGAATGCCACCCATACTGTTGTTTAATTACAACAGCGACTGTTTTTGATGGAATTTGGCAGAAGGTTTGGGTTTTTTTTTTGTTTCAATGTCTGTTTTCACAAATGTCTACAGAAAATCATGGTCTACATCAATTCAGAATATTAACTCAACATGTTATATGATTCTGTAATTCTGTTGTCCCAAATCTGGGTTCTTTACTTGGTGTGCAAAAACCAAGCGACAGACAGAGTCAAGATATTCGTTTTATTCCAGTTCTGCGCAGAAAAGGGTGCTAGGCAATAATTCACAAAGCTAGCACACCTGTTAGGAGACACCTAGGGTCTTTTATACAAAAAGGCAACAAAGGAAAATCACATCAAAATAGCTGATAGGCCACTTGTAATTATATAACAAAACCTCATTTGCGCATGTCCCAACTCCTGACTGGCTCATTATACTAAGGTGGTCTTACATTTACGTATAAAATCTCCTCCTAGAGGTGTGATTTTTAGTATTAAAATTATCTAAGGTAACTAGAAGTTATACCTTCATCCTATCAGCTACCACTAGGTTACTGTTTAACTTTCTGTTCTGTTGGGGCTCCACTTGGAACAATGATTAACTTCAGGATTGGATTATTTATGTTAATGGACTTTTTGTTTTAGGGACTTTCTATTTCCGTTGCTGTGGTTTCAGAGTAAGCCATCACATCATGGTTGCTTGGTTTTGTGGATTTTAAACTCTTTTCAACATCAATTCTGCATATAATTTTTACTCAAGCAGAGTTTTACTTTTCTGCAGATAAAGAATCTTTTTTATGAAAACATGTTCCAAAACCCTTGCTTTAAAATTTCTAGCTGGGAAAAAGAACTTAAGACAATTCCTGAACAAGTCCACTTTTTATCTTCACGTGTCATTATGTCTTAGGCTACATACTTCAGTTTTTCCAATGTTTACTGTGCCTATGTTAAGACACAGACTCAGACCTGTTCCCCCGTGTTTCTTGGGTCCTAGCAGGCCTTTGTGTAGCTTGACTTCCCAAGAACTGCTTCTGTGTCCCACCATCATTCCTGCATGTGAATGTAACAAAATTCTCCCTGTGTTTTCTATCCTATAAGTCCATGTGCTAAGCTACTATATAATTTTTGAAGCATCCATAGTAGCAGTCCAACACCGTAAAGCAAGAACCAACACGTCCAGCTCTTTATCAAGGGCTCTGTGCTGACAGTAATGTTATTTTGCAAGTCCATAGGTAAAAGGACTGGGAAATGTGTATCCATACCAAAGGGAAGAGGCAGACCTGGGAGCAGAGAAGGAAAAGAGGGTTCTTTGGGCACCAGCCCTGCCCCAAGAGATGGTGGGGCGTAAGGAACAATATGAAGACCTACCTGTCTGTCTTCTGTTTATGCTGCTGCATTTCCTCATGCCACCCCTCTCTTCCTTCATCGGGTACTCCTGACTAGGGGACCCCATGGCTAGGGCAAGAGAGGAGAGAAGGAATAAAGAGTATTGGGACACTGAGTTCCAATTAATAGTTTGTCTGAGAGGAAGAAGTCAAGACAGACAAGGGAAATTGCTTCTTCACACCACACTGAACACAGAAATGAAGAAACTGGTGCCCAGTGAATATTTTCAGCTGGATATCATCATGGCAGAACAATAAAGAGAAAGGAGGAGTCTCTGTTGAAGCCTTTGTGAATCACACAGCAGGGACATTACTCATCATTTCCCAGCCCTGATAGGTCAGAATAAGAGAAAGCGCACCTGTCATTAGAAATAACTTACATTTTAGCAGTGCGATTAGCTCAAACTTGTAAATACAGACACAACTCCCTGCAAGAAACCTTTAAATTGGACTATTTAGAAAGTTGAGCCAAATAAATCTGATTTAAGAGTAAATTAATAATAATAATAATAATGTCATTAACCATCTGATAATGATAATCATGATTAGGCACTGTCCTTTCCATAATCTTGCTCTGTCTCTGTGTATGAAGGTGCTGATGAACTGAGGCTGTCAAATGGAACTGGCCCCTGCTCTGGGAGAGTGGAAGTAAAACATGAGGAGAAGTGGGGAACTGTGTGTGATGGTGACTGGACCATAGAAGATGCTGAGGTTGTTTGTAAGCAACTACAATGCGGATCTGCTGTTAAGGCCCTCAATCGAGCTCCTTTCGGAGAAGGATCTGGACCAACATGGCTGTATCGAGTTGATTGCCGTGGTGATGAATCTGCTCTCTGGAACTGCACACATACAGGATGGGGTGCCTTTACCTGCCCTCATTACTTTGATACTGGAGTGATCTGCTCAGGTAAGAAGTCATCCAACCCTGTATAACAGAAAAATGCAATGAGGCGGAAATCAAACTTTGTCCTAGCTGGATAAAGCCAAGTATTGCACACAGGTGCAATGGCCTCTACTCAACCAAAGCAAGTTGCACTAGCATTAAGTCTTCTCCTGACTGCAAGTGTACATCTACATACATATTGGGGCACAGCAGTGACACAGAATCAAAGTAGACATAGTCAATGACACAGAATCAACGTAGATATACATAGAACAGAATACAAAGTAGATATACATAGAACAGAAAAAGAAACACTTTCTTTCTACCACAGCTCTCCCAGGCAACAGGAGAGCAGTACTAAACTCGTTTTTGACCCGCAATAGGGGCTACAAAAGCAGGTGTAAATGGAGAAGCAAGAAAATGTTGTGTTATGCCATACAACTGCCCTTCTTCTCCAGATCTTCGTATAAGCTAAGACAGGACAGTCTACAATGGCAAACAAATCCAATGTATGTCTCGCGCCCTTCCTCTGCAAGATGTGCATGGTTTTGCTCTTTAGATAAAGTACCATTGCAAGAGGTTTTTCCTTCCCAGCTTCAGGACTTTACATTTGTCCTTTTTGATTTTTATAAGGTTCCTGTCAGCCCACTAATCCAGCCTGTCTAGGTCCCTCTGAGTGGCAGCTCTGCCCTTGGGGTTATCTCTCCACACTCCCCAAATGCATTCCATCACCTCCTCCAGGTTTTTGATAAAGATGCTGAACAGAACACGTCCCAGGAAAGACCCAACAAGTGGTATTCCCCTTGTTGCCAGCCTCCAGGTATAGCGCAACCCACTAATCACTACTCTCCGAGCCTGACCACCTAATTACCTTTTTAACCATTTATTTTTCCACCCACCCAGACTCTAACATCCCAGTTTGGACACAAAAACATTGTGCAAGACAGTGTCAAAGACCTTGCTAAATATGAGGTAAATGACACATGCTGGTGTCTCCTCATCCACAAATCCAGTCACGTTTAGCAGAGAAAGTAATAAGGTCACACAGGCATGATTTACCTTTGGTAAATCCATGCTGACTCTTCCCATTCGCCTTCTTGTGCCTAGAAATGTTTTCCAGGAGGACTCACTCCATGTTTTTCCCAGGTACCAAAGTGAGGCTGACCAGCCTGTACATCTCCAGACTGTCTTTTTTGTCTTTTCTGGAGATGGATGCAACTTTTCCTCATTCTGGGGTGCTTCAGCTTCCTATTTATTTGAATAATGACGTCTCAAGGACACACACTAGTAAATGGCTATTTTTTTTTTTAATTATTTGGGGATTGCTCCTTCTCAAGCATTTGGCAAATGTTCAAATTTCCCTCCTTCTGTAGCCTCCCAAGGATTTAGTATTTTCACATATTAAGAAACCATCATTCCCACACACCATTTTCTCTCTTGTCAGTGGCATACAGGGATTGCCACAATAGTTACTTAAAAGTGTCAGTGGTCCTCAGAGAAGTGACATGTGTCTTGTCCATGAAGGCATGGGAGTTATTAAATTAGGTCAGTACAACCAACCCTTGATGCTGGATTTCTTGGGGATTTTTTCCAGGTTTCTCTGAACTGCGTCTGACTGGAGGGGACACTGCCTGCTCAGGACATCTGAAAGTAAAGCAAGAAGAAACTTGGGCTACTGTCTGTTTTTCACACATTGATTTCAAAACTGCCTCCATTATATGTAATGAGTTAGAGTGTGGCCAGGCTGTGGATATCTTGAGAGGAACTCACTTTGGAGACAGACATGAACTGATCTGGCAAGAAGAGTTTCACTGTGTAGGGAATGAGACTCACCTTGCACACTGTCCCCGGATACTGCACCATAGTAAGACATGCTCTCATGATGCCACTGTTGTGTGTTCAGGTGAGACTTTGGACTGATGGATGTGATTTACATGTGTCCTTTATGTCTTCTTCCTGTCAACCCACAGTTCAGAGCCTCTGTATATTTCTGTGGTCTGCAGGGTTCTTCAGTGCCTCCCTTATCACACCTTGAGCCATACAGAGAAGGCCGGGAAGCAATACAGAGCAGTCCCACAATCTCTCATTTACTCTACCGAGAGTCTGTATTTAACTTGGGCTGTTCTAACCACTTCATTTCTGCACCAGGGATGTGGATCTCAAAAGGGCTGTAATTTCTTTTATACTACTAGAGGTAATAGTAGTATAGTGCTGAGAATTCCTTCCATGTCTTTCTCATACACATAAAAGGAAAAAACATAAAGGAAAAAACTGCCAAAGTAGACAGGCAGGAACATCGAGAAATGAACTTATTTTCTGTGCTGCCAGTGTGTATGTTAATCCCTGGCACTTTAGTTAATTATAAAACTGGGAGAGGTACCATACCTCCAAAAAGTCAAAGGAGGGACAAGTTAAAAATTTAAGTTATTAAAAAAAAAGTAAAGAAAAAGTTGTCAGAGGCCTGGATGGCTTTAGTTGTGACTGCAAGGTAATATTATTTAAAAACTCCATAGAGTCAAGACTGCTAGGGGTTCTAGATACAGCTAACTTATTGCCACCCACTACTAAAGTGATGGAACCTAGCAAACACAACTTTTTTTTGAGGGCACAAATCAAAAGGGGTAAAGTGAACATTGGGCAGAGCTGCTGGCAACACGCTGTCATAAAACAAGCCTGGATAGGACTGCAGTTCACGTCTATTTCCCAGTCAAAGGGCTGCAGTCCGTTTCAAGACTGCCTTGGACGCTGTCCCACTGGCCATGGCTACCTGGAGTGCTGGCTGGGGAGCTGCAGTCACCAAACAGCCCAGTTAGGGCATCAGTAACTGACAGGTCTTGGCTCCTGCCTCCATCTTGCAAGAGTCACAGCAGAGAGCGGAAATCCAGGTCTCATTGGGGGTGTGTGATGCAAGGACCAGGCAAGGGTAAGAAGTAACCGTGTAAGAAAATAGAGCGACTGCATAGGGCTGCCAGTAGGACACCAGTCCTACCCATGCTGCACTTAAATTATTGTGACTATGCTGATGAGCATGGCCTGTTGTGTTCAGAACCTTATGCTGTGGCATGGATGAAAGTTGAGAAATGCACACTGCAGGTGCTGCTTACCAGGTAATGTGAGACAACTGAGAGAGTGCTACTAGTGGCTCCTCCTCTGAGCTTCTAACATGCTCCAGTGCAAGGCAACGCTGGAACTGCCTGCGCAAGGAAAGGTGTTGCAGGTAGCAGCAGTATTGTGGGGGGAGGATAGAGCAGAGCAGAGGAGGAGAGACTGAACTTAAAGAGTCAAAAGACTTTTAGTCATGTAGTGCAGGCTACAACATGGACAATAAACCCCTTTTTTTTTTCCAGAGCTGGCTTATGAGTATCCTGTCTAACATGCTTCCCTGAGACATAGTGAGTGCTAGTTCCTTGCAGCTAGTTCCTTGCAGCTAGATCTCTCTTACAAATTTCAATACAATATGACAAACAGAAAAAGTAACTCCTAAGTTCCTTTATTCTTCCTGCAGGCTATGGTGGGTACAGGCTGGCAAATGGCAGTACCACATGTTCAGGGAGAGTAGAACTTCTTCACGGAGGCACGTGGGGAACCCTGTGTGACTACCTGTGGGATCTACCAGCTGCCAATGCCCTCTGCCAGCAGCTGGACTGTGGAGTTGCCCTACTGATACCAGGTGGACAGTCCTTCAGGAAAGGAAATGAATCTCTCTGGAATGGGACATTCAGCTGCAAGGAGAATGGCTCAGGCCTGAGAGCCTGTCCTGTGAGTGTCCTACGTCATGATGAATGCCCTGATGGAAAAGATGCTCGTGTGATATGTTCAGGTAAGCAGCAGGAAGGTCTAAGAGGAGAACTGAAAACTTCTTTGAGGAAAAATATGGACCCAAATCCAATGGGTGCCTGTGGAGCCAAGCTCTGTCTTTTATCTGCTGCTACAGGCATTTCCAGTATTTGAGGCTGCACTTCACCCGTACCACAAGGCTGCCCTCTGTGAAATGCTCCTAGTGACAGGGAACAGCAAGAACAGGGCTGCTCCACAAGGTAGGATGAGCTGGGGGCAGAGGGTGAGGACAACACAGGCGGTGCCCTTACCCATCAAGGCACAATCCAAAGCATCTGCACAGAGGACAGAGGAAGGTCCTGATAACAAGGTCTATGGACAGTCACAGACAAGGCAAAGTAATCAATCAGATGTAGACTCCAACTGGAAAGTAGTCAGGAGAAGCAGGAGACAAGACTGGAGACAGTTACACCATTCACAGACTGAAGGTCTGGTCCAGTAAGATACATAGCTGCAGGCCCCAGGTGAGGCTGGTCAGAACAATTAAGGTCTATTGGTTCACCCAAAGACCTGAAACCTAGTTTCTTGAGTTTAATAATTGCAAAGGGGACCAGATCCTTATTTTTAGTCATTCTTCTTAGTAAAATAAGGGGGACTTAAGTCTAGTTATGAGTATGGAAGTTCCAGTGGCCCAGTGGAGTAATTTTTACTACTGAATGCTAAGGAAAACTCATTCCCATTTCCCAGTCACTTTCAGGTCATGCCCATGAGCAGTTACGAACATGACATCTCAGTACTCACTTTCTCTTATATTCAGGGTGCCCCGGGGGCAGGTTAGTGAATGGCACCACATGCTCTGGCAGAGTGGAGATCCGCCATGGAGACACATGGGGAAGACTCTGCCGTTCCCACTGGAATTTGCGAGCTGCCAACGTTCTCTGCCATCAGCTGAACTGCGGCTACGCAAAGTCAATCCAGACAGGAGACCGTTTTGTGGACAGGAACGGGCCTGTATGGAGAGATGCTTTTCACTGTGAAGGGACAGAGTCCTGCCTGTGGGATTGCGCTCAGGTGACTTTGGGCAATCCAAGCTGTTCAGCCGGAGATGCAGCCACTGTTATTTGCTCAGGTAAGTCAGAAGTGGCCTTTTATGGGCAGTGCAACTTCAGACAAAAGCAGCATTAGTGATCTCACTCTGCCAAGCAAGTCTGGTACATCAGCCTGTCTCTAATGCTCTTTCCTTTCCCCCACCTCTCCAACCTTTGTTTCAGCATAAAAAAATTCATTTAGTAAAGGGATTCACATTGTTGAGATGTGCCTGACTCCTCAGAGGACCTAGTCTTAGAGCTGAGGAACCCTTTCTCACTTCCCATTGCAGAGTCTTGTGTACATGAAAGCAGAGAAAGCCTTAACAGAGGCTGTCTCCTTAACCAGTGGTGAGAATTATTTTTTTACCAGCACAGAAATCTGTCTTCCATTTCTCTCCTGCATGTTATTTCTTCTGCAGTAAGAGCAGTAGATGTTATTCAATACATTTTTCAACTGTCTTGAGCCCAGGTCTTGCTGAAACACTCAGACTCTCAGGTGGTGAGAGCCACTGTGATGGGCGAGTTGAGATCTCTCTCCATGGCACATGGAGCAGGGTCCTGGATGATGACTGGAACATTAAGGATGCTCATGTGGTATGCAGACAGCTCCAGTGTGGAAATGCCGAGAAAGCCTATTACCTTCCAAGGTCTGAGCGAGGCACGGGTCCTGTGGGCTTAAGAAGTGTCCAGTGTGCTGGAAATGAGACTCAGCTGATGTTCTGTAAAACCTCCCATTCTCAGACAGTGCCAATGGGAGTTGCTGAAGACGTCGGTGTGATTTGCTCAGGTGAGTTACTGTGTGAAAGGAAGAGAATGCTTCCTCTAGCCCACCTTGTCCTGTGGTCTCGCCAGATCTTAAATAGGCATGGGTCTGAGCTTGTGATACCCACCTGCTTGAATACTGTAAGGGACAAATGATAGTTAAGGAAGCAAGTGTAATTCACATAACGCTTTCTTCATCTGATTTTCTTAAAAAAATTATCTCACAGAATCATAAAGAAATAATAGAATACAGAAGTCATAAGAACAGTAATTTGGCCGTGACTGCCACACATTCTGACTGTCACTTGCAAATTAAATAGGTTTTATTTTGTGACATTTCTGTATCTATAGACATCTGCAGCCTTTCTAAAGTAAGTTAGAACTGTTCCCACTCTTATTTTGTAACCCATCGGTAACGGGAACTGTCTCTGTCTAACAAAATGAGTTTAGATAGAAAACAGCTTCTCAGGCTTTATAAGATAACGTGATCTCCACATATACTTAGTATGACTAGACACACCTTGTTTGCAACATCTCAGAGGAATTATTCAAACATTTACCTGATGTAGGAGTAGGCCTTTCCCTTTATGAGGTTTTAGCATCACGTGAGTCCTGCCAAAAAAAAAGGTAGCAGAAGAACTGGAATATAACAAGAACACGATGCCTTAAAAGTGCTTTAAACATACAGCCATTACGCTGACCTGTGCATTGTCATTTTATTGCATGTTGACAGCTGGGTTTTCTTCCTGCAGGTAGCAGACAGATCAGGCTGGTGAATGGAACAAATCGCTGCGCTGGGAGAGTGGAGCTTTATCACGATGGCATCTGGGGCACCATCTGCGATGATAAGTGGGATCTATCAGATGCTAATGTTGTTTGTAAACAGCTGGGATGTGGACATGCCATCACGGCATTTGCCTCTGCTCATTATGGCGAAGGCTCTGGACAGATCTGGCTGGACGATGTGAACTGCACTGGGGCTGAATCTGATCTCTGGGCATGTCCCTCTAGGGCATCGGGTCAGCACAACTGCCAACACAAAGAGGATGCTGGAGTCCTGTGCTCAGGTTTGTTCAGAGAATCATTTTCTGAGCCTGTGGGTTGAAAGGGGGGGGTTGCATGAAGGGGAAGCAGAGAGTAGTGGAGACTTGTTTGGACAGCCTCTTGCTCTCTCTTGACAACAAGCACAGTTGGTCAGCGCATCCCCTTGGTCGCACCAAGATGCAAAGGGTTTACAGAAGTCTTTATTTTGCGTTAACACTTAAACACAAAAAGTGTGTGGTGGGGTGGGATATTTGGGGGATAAATTGGAGGGTTTCCAGCAAGGGGCTGTGGGTGTTCCTTGTGCAGGAGGAGGTCACCCACTGCCATGTACCCATTACAGTCAGTTACAGCTGGCTCTGAAACCAATGGGAACAACCTATTGTGCAACAAAGCATCAACCAATCAGAGAAGCATATGGTGGATCTGCTTCTGCATATTTAAGACAGAGTGCCAACTGCAAGAGGGAGGAAAAATGAAGGAGAAGTAGAAAAAGACACTGCTGGGGACATGGCTGGAGACATGGTTTCCATGCCAGAGGAGGTATGCCTTTGAAAGGGCTGTGGCCTGTGGATAAACCACACTAGAGGAGGTACAACCCCTGAAGGGGCTGCAGCATGTGGGGGGCCCATTATGGAGCAGGTACTAATCCTGAAGGGACTGCAGCCTGTGGTCAGCAGTTGCTCAGCCATGTTGGACCAAGTACAAACCCTGAAGGGACTGCAGCCTTTGGAGAGCCCACAATGGAGCAAATACAGCCCCTGAAGGGACTGCAGCCTGTGGAGCATCCATGCTAGAGCAAAGGAAAATGAATAAGAAGCAAGGAGCAGCAGGAAAAAATCACAACGTCCTGCACTGCCACCCTCACTGAAGGAATTGGGAGGGAAAACAAAGCAAGTTAGGACTAATAGAGTGGATCAAAAATGTTTCCCTCAGTGTTTGTTTAATTGTTAATGTTTTCTTTTTCTTGCCCCATTACCCAAAGCAATAATTAAGATTATGCTAAGGGCAAAAATTAAAACTAAGTTTCCCAAGTGGAAACTGCTTTGCCCATGATAGCAGACAGTAAACCTGGGAGAGGGAGACATTCTAGCAACACTAGTACCTGGCATGCCCTGAGACTGCAATAATTTTAGTGACTTCAAAGCTCCAGAGAATCCTTGATTCTGATATTGGAAATCTGTCGTGGTGTGGTGTAAGTGGTACACCCATTAGTGGGCGGGGGGGGGGGGATGGGGCAGGGGAAAAGGGTACAAACTTGTGTAAACAAGTGGGAAATTGAGAGTGTGACAGACCTTGTTAAAGTGGAAAGTGATTGGGAAGAACTCCAGTGGCCTGGAGCCTCAATATTTTGGGAGATGCAAAGGGGTTATGCTGCCCACGAAACACCAAAAGAATGGTGTGTTGCCTTGCTGTGGGCTACACCAGAGCCTACCATGCTCACAGCAGGGCTTCAGGAGGCACTGGGACAGCTTAGCAGAGCCAGGCGATCTGGTTGACAGTCTCAGTCAGAGTAACGGTCTGGTAAAAGTGGTGTTAACTAGCTCTTAGCACAAACGGGAGGATTCTGATGAGAATTCTGATGAGAAGTTAGCAGCTAGTAGCACTGAAATGGTCAAATTGCAAGCTTCAGGCTTCTTCTGGGAGCACCTAGAGCTTAAATTGACCGAACTGGACACCTTGGAAGGCAAAAGTAGGGACTCATGATGAATTAAATAATGAGTCCTTTCAGGCAGCCCTAGTTACAGTAATTAAGGAGCCCTACAGGAAAGGGTACGCTGGTCCCCAGAACTGTGACCACTCAATGGGTCTTTACTCTGATTGAACAGAGAAATGTGGAGAAACTTAGAGTCTCTGCTCTGCAATGGCTATGGCATTTCTGGGACACCAGAGAAGATGAGATATAGTTGAAAGCTTGAGACAGCAGGACTTTGGGGAGTCCTATGCAACTTGCTGTAGGTGACCCTGCTCAGGCAGGGGGGTTGGACTAGATGATCTCCAGAGGTCCCTTCCAACCCTGACCATTCTGTGATTCTGTGATTCTGTGATTCTGAGTTTGGGCCCTTGTAAACACTGTCCTGAACAATGTAGGAGGGCTCTGGGATCAGTTTATGGAGAGATATGTTGAGCGGTGCCTAATTGTGCTGATTCTACAAATAAAATGCCCCTTTGAAAGGAATGGGAAGAAGGGGATCATCAACTGAAGTTTCCTGGACTGCTGGAGTGTGGTTACAGGCAAAGGCAGAGGGACCCTGAAAAGTTTGTGATCACAAATGCTAGGGCTTGAAATCTCCAATGGCTGGGCACAGTTACTAATGCCCCTCTGGTACCATCTGGTGGGATGCCCTGTTGATCAAGAGTGACCTATTTATACCATCCTGGAGTAAGGATACCAGAAGAAGAGTGCAAGCTAACAGCACGGATGAGGATAATACCAAGGATGCAACAGTATGATCAACCTCAGGAAAAACACGAAGAGCGAATGAGAATTCTGTATGTCCCCTTCCTACACACTGGGACTTTAGGATGTATCTGAAAGAAAAGGGAAACAATATGAGAGACTGGGAAGAAAAACCCTTCATAGACCTAGCATTGTGAGCACAGGTGAAAGGTGAGAGATTATTTAAACTATTCCCTTCTGCTCCCCCGCTTCTGGACCACATACTGCTCTGACAACTGATTTGAACTTACTGCATCAGGAGGGTTCTCCCCTGGCCTGGCAGAGGATGAAGCTAACCAAATTAATTAGACTGTTCAGACAAGGCGGCCAGGCATCCTTGCCTCAACAGTGTTGTACCCTAGTAGATACCTAATGATAACAGCGCCCAGTGCACCTACTTGTCCTCTCTGTATAGCAGTGATAAACTAATAGTTCTTGGAGTAACTGGAGGATGAACATGCCCAGCTCTGGAGGAAGGGAACCTAAGCTTGAATAGATGGGTTTGGTACCCCTTACTTGTGGCCACCAGCCCTACTGCCCCTGTTATCCTTGGCATTGACTGTCTTGACCACTGGAGATGGATAGATGTGGCGGGAAGGCTTCGGGTTTTTTGGAATAGGCAGTGTGGCTTGCACAGGTGAGAACCAGCTATGGGACTCCCAGGACTCTCTAATCACCCAAACATCACTGAATTTGCTTAAATAGACTCAGGTGTTGGTCCTTTGGCAACTCCAGAAATACTAAGTAAAGGGCTATAGGAAATCATTACCCCTCTCAGTCCTGGATTTGCCATTAGGCACTCCAAAGTAAAAAGATCCCCTCAAGAAATACAGGTTTTAGGCATTTCAAACAGATGGAGATATATGCCAGCTGACCAAATTCCTTGGATAAGCACCGTGGACCTCCATGCAATAAACAAGAACCCAGGCCTTCTTGGGCATTACCGTATTTTGATGTACACACATCCCTTGTCACAGCCAATTGATCAAACACACATACCAAGGGACCTGAAATAAGCCTCATTTTGGATAGGAAGAGGAACACCAGCAAGCTTTGGAGCTCATCAGCAGAAGATAGTCCATGCCATGGCATTAGAATCAATATGGGTAGGTAGCAATATAAAAAAAAAAAATTGTTATATACACATGCAGGAAAGAAAAGCATCAAATGGAGTCTGTGGCAATGCGCATCTCAAGAGATGAGAGACACTGTTGGAACTCCGGAGTCAGAGCCACAAAGGAGCAGAAAATAACTACTCCCCTCTAGGACAAGAAGTCCTAGCTGCATACACAGAGGGTGTCTAAGTGCCACTGAAGTGAGTGCAGAGCAGTGACTGTGGTTATGCCCTAGCTAGCTGTCCTGAATTTTAGATTCAAGGACTCAAGGCTACTGAGGGAAGAGCAACCACAGCTACCTGGCCAAAAAGACTAGCCCTAGCATATGATGAATTAAGTACTGAAAATAAACAACACTGTTTGCTCACTGATGGATCCTGCAAAAGCCCAGCAGGAAAAAGGAGGTGGAAATCCTTGGTTTTCCTCTGCAGCAGAAGCTGTCATCTGGAAGGAGACTGGAAGAAGTTTGAAAAGCCTTGAAAACAGCCTTGGAACATACTCGGGAGAATCAACAGACCCACATATACAGACTCCTGGATGGTGAATAATGTGGTAAGGAAATCACTTAAAGAATGAAACTGTGATAACTGGCAGCAGTGAGGAAAACCTTTTTGAGCAGAAGTATGGAAAGTAGTACAACAGCTGCTTGAAGAAAGACCTGCTCAGTATGTCATGCTAATAATGCATATATCCCAAATTCAAAGACAGCTCAAGAAGAGAAACACAGCAAACTGGGCTGACCAGCTGGCTCAACCCATTGGTAGGGATTTGGGATGGGAGCATAAAGGAAAAGTATTTTTAGATAGATGAGCCTATGAAACTGCTGAGCATGCTGTGAGGGATCAAGGACAGAGAAGGCTGCTGACGCTTGTCTTGGGAAGATACAATGCAAGAAATTAGGCTGTGTGATGTCTGTGGAATAACACAATATACACTGTGAATAATTAAACAGTATGCACAGTGAAAGAAATGAATGTTTGGAGATGCCTGGCAAGTGCAGACCAACCCCTTCCTCCCCAGCACCACTGGCAGATGTGATGTTCTTGTAGTGGTAGAACATCACAAGGGTGGCTAGAAGCTTTCCCCACTCAGACAGCAAACGCAGGTAGCACCCTAGAAGGAATAAACAAACATATCTGTTGGCACCATGGAATGCTCCTTGGGCAGGAATCAGACAATGTAAACCATTACAAAAATACAACTGTTCAAGAATGAGTAGAGTGGGTACATCACCAGGTATCTGGAAAAGTAGAGCTGTGCAATGTTTTACTTAAACCCATGCTAAAAACACTAGGGAAAGGGTCTATCAGGGAATGTATGACATCCTCACCTTCCTCACCTCCAAGAAGCTGCGTGCCTAGCAAGAAGCTCATCATAGCAGCCCAAAACAAAACCTGAGCTCAACTGGGTGATAAACTACCAGCCAGCCCTGAGAATGGTTGGATTCAGAAGCCTGCAACAATTAAAACCCTAAGTAGTGTATTTTTTGAAGAGCAAGGGTTTACTTACTGGTTGGTCTTTGGAAAAAGAACAATGAAATGTGTGTCTTTACATCAAGTAAGTAGAAAGGAGTAATCTTACTTTACTTCATAAACTACATTCTTGTTCATGTGTGTTTCAGGCACAAGGTCTGAATTTTATAACAAATATATGTTGAGATTGGTATGATGTTAACTCCTATAACGTGGTTCCCAGAATGAGAGGTAGCATTTCGTTGACTATATGTGCACATTGTTACAATGTCAATGCCTATTGTCTGAGACTAAGGGTAGAGTTTATAATGCATGTATTTTATGATTATGGTAGAGTTTATAATGGATGTATATTCAAACACTACCTTTAAATAGGTGTTTCACAGAGGTGATAGGTGAAATGTATCAGCTATAACTGGCAGGGTTTCAGTCACCGGGGGCTGCAGGAGTGCCCTGTGCTTCTACAGAGGAGCCATTCCAGCAGGCTCTGAAATTATTGTAAACAAGTCGTTGCACAGCAAAACTTCAACAAATCAGACGAGCATATGGCACTTATGCTTCAACATACCAAAGAAATATTCCTCCAGCTGTGGGGTGTGCCCATCACTGTTGTTTGTTTATGTGGATGCTGGTGAATGCTGACTAACCAGAAAGGATCACTGTACAATTTTTGGGTTTAAGTGTTTTTGTAGTGGTTTCCTCTGGAACTTTCTCATTCAGAGTGATGAACAGGATTGCTAGCAGATTCTGGATTTCACTCATCACAGCCAAGTTCCTAGCAGAGTCAGGCCCCTCTAATTCCGTTTTTATGTCTTCACTTCTAGAGTTCCTGTCTCTGAGGCTGGTGAATGGCGATGACTGTGCTGGGCGCCTGGAAGTTTTCTACAATGGGACATGGGGGAGTGTTTGCTCCAATCGTATGTCTCAACTCACTGCAATAACTGTGTGCAAACACCTGAACTGCGGAGATGGTGGGGAAATTGCAAGAGACTTCCAGTACGGCAGAGGTTCTGGGCCCACATGGCTGGACCACATTGAGTGTACTGAGCAACATAGCTCTCTCTGGCAATGTCAGTCAGACCCCTGGGATCCTCAGTCATGTGATAACCGAGCAGAAGAGACACATATTTCTTGCACTGGTAATTAGAAATGCATCTGTACAGGACTACACAGACATATACATAAACCTATGCATGCATATATGGACATTGTAGTAATTACCTCACGTTCGTTTGTTGTCTGGCATATATTACTTCTAGTATCATGTAAATTGCAGAAATATTTTTCTTTGCCTATATACTTGATGTAAATGAGTGAATTAAAATTACATTAGTGTCAACAGGTGCAGTTACCCAGTAGAAATCCCAAGGAAGTCCCTGATAGGATGGTGCCATTGCGTATTTTTAAAGCAAAAATCTATGATACGCAGTCAGTCTGTGAGATCTGAGTTAGGGTCAGACTTCTCAATAAGTATAGAGGCATGTATGTGTTCCTACATGGATGGAGGCATACGAGTGCACATGTACATGTACGCACATGCATGCACACAGCCATGGACAAGTGTATGAATTAGTTCAGTTCTAAAGGTCCATTTCTAATGCCTGCTATTATAACAATATTTCATACCTGTGGGTTCCCACTATAATATAAATGAATTCTAGATGACATTCAGATCTCCTGGAAGGGATTGCAACTGCTTCACACAAGAACAAAGAAAGCACAGTCATCGGGAAGACTATTTAATTCACAGCAATAGCCAAAGAGTGATCCACCAAGTACTAAATAGGCTATACATATATTACAGGAAAAAATTTACTTGATTAATTTTCAGGCATTTTATATGCCCTTGCTCTTTTCAGAGAATAATTAATTTATTTCAGTATTTAAATTCTGCAGGAAGAAAAGAGACAACGTCTCCAACCACATTTGCTGAGTGTCCAAACTCTACAAGTTGTTCAGGTACCTCTACCTCTTTGTTTCTCTTTGTTGGTCCCTACGGACCTTCCTATGGTTTCAGCAATACAGAAGGTTTCTGTGTTTTGCAGACAGGGAGAAGTTACGAGTCATAGGAGGAGAGGATGGATGCTCAGGCAGAGTGGAGATTTGGCACCAAGGTTCTTGGGGAACAGTCTGTGATGATTCCTGGGACGTGGCAGATGCTAATGTTATATGCAGGCAGCTGGGTTGTGGATCTGCTGTGTCTGCTCTGAGTGAAGCTGCCTTTGGAGAAGGGACTGGTCCCATCTGGTTGGAGAAGGTGCACTGTAAAGGAACAGAGTTGTCTCTTTGGGACTGTCCTGCCAAGCCATTGTTCGGCAAAAACTGTGATCATAAGGAAGATGCTGCTGTGAATTGCTCCGGTTAGTGACTGATCCTTTGGTTCATTACACACATCCGGGAAAGAGGTGGATAGAGGAACCTTATGTCAGCTGTACATCCCAGTGACTAGCCCCTTCATAATTTTGACTGCAGAAGCCTCACAAATGATGTGGAGATGTTCTCCCTATTTTTCACACTTGCCTCTTCCTTAATCTGGACTCACATTCCTTTTGCAGGTATCACGGAAACAACAGCACCACCCACCAGAGCAGGTAAAACATTCCTTCTTCCCCCTTTCTTTCTCCCATCAAATGACAATTTAATGTCCCCAGTACTGCATAGCAGATAAATCAGCAGTTTATTCCAGCTCATCAGAAAGCAGTCTTTTGTAAAGGAGAGCCGAGTGGCGCTCTCCCCAGCTGCTGAATTCTGGCTGCTTGAGCAGGACCCACAACTGGGCAGCTGATGATCTACCCTGCTAGCATGGGCACAGCAGGAGGCTACAGAGGAACAGAACCCTTTGGGTCACCTGATTCTCTACCTGTTGCCTCTTCATTTCCATTCAGATCCTCCCCGTCGCCCTGCAACAAACACTACGAGAATTTCAGTGCCGGTCATCCTCTGCATTATCCTGGGGGCCATTCTCTGCCTGGTCCTTGCCATTCTTGCTGGACAGATCCGAAGCGCCAGGGCACAGCAGAGAGGTAGGTCCCTCAGGACTGGTATGAAACGCCTCCTTGAGATGGCTGGAGAGTGTTTAGTTGGCTGGGGAGGCTGGGGGGATGGGTGACTGAAATGAATGGCATCTGTTGCCACCCAAAGATTTTCATTTACCATCTGGCAGAGAAAGAGCCCGGCAGTGCTTGTCCTCAGCCAGCACCTCTCAGTGACTTTCTGGGTACCAACCAGGCCATGTAGACTCATTCAGGTCACTTCTCCTTTTAATGACCCCCACCTGAGCATGAGCAGAGACTGTGTGAGTGACCATTGCCTTTTACTTTCAGGCGCCAGAATATCCTATGACCCCTTCTCTGAGGCTGTCTATGAAGAGATCGACTATAACCTGATGAGGGAAAAGCAGAGCATGACTGGCCTTGCAGGTCTGTATGTCATGTTCTTGTCAAAGGAAAACAACTGAGGCTAATTCCTCCTGGTGGCCCAGATCCGAATCTGATACTTTGCAGCTCCCAAATCTATTGGGAAATGGAAAATTCCTAGATTTGAGGAGAGGGGTTTCCTGCCCACTGGACAACTGGACGCTGCCAATTCCTCTCCTAGGGACAATTCATTCTGTGCTGTCCTCACTGCAGCCATAGGACATAGATCAGTATAGGCCAAGCAACCAAACAACTACACACACACACACACCAAAAAAAAAAAAAAAAAAGGCTTTTGCTGCAATTATTGCACGCATAAACAAATAAAGGAATAATCTGGATCTCCCTCCCAGCAGCTATGTGTCTCTGTAGGCTTCCTCCTGTCAACTGCTTTCCTCCCTTCATGGCTTGCCTCCCCCATGAGCCACAGAGAGGTGTTATGGGGCCCCCGAGGGATTCTGTAAGCACTTTACCTTGCAGAAGTAATACTGACTACCCAAGAATCTTCTTGACTTGCGTGGTATTACTGTATCTTTTCCTTATGGTGCAGTGTTAGCAGCTAAGGAGAGTTTAATCTGATATCATACTCTTTCTCATTTGCCCAGATTCTTATTCAGAGAGCTCAAAAACAAAAGCACAGTTTTATAGCGGGGACAGTGACGCAGAAAATGGTCCTGGAGCAACTCAAGGTAATGGAAGATCGGTATCCTGCAAAGAAAGAAACCCCAAATCAGGGTAGCTTTGTATTTCCAAAGCATCATTGGTAATTAAACTTTTTCCTTGCTGCACTTCATGTCTGCTACTGATGTTTTGATGTGAACCAAAAACTTCCGTTTAACTCTTGTGGTGGAAGGATTTCATACAACCTCGTATACAAGAGCTAGTCTTCTCTTCTGTGTGAGAAGTCGAAAACAAATATTTCCTGGTATTACTGCGCTCTTCACCCAGCACATGAATCCAACAATTTGACAACTGCTTCTCCCAGAAATTGCAACTGCAACAGCTTGTAAGATGTTGCTTCATTTCTGAGATAAATGGGGAGAATTAAGACAGAAGAATGACATGCTCTGAATAAGAACATTGGCATATCATTGGAGTTGATTAGTGAATTTTAATCTGACTGATGTGAAAAAAATGCAGTTTGCCAGATGTGGGTTGTGGTTTTTTTAACTTGAAAAAGCTGAGCGTGAGGAAGTCTTTGAAGAAGAATTTCATTTTCCTAGAGCTGATCCTAGCTCTTAGCTATTGCCTGGTCTCAGAGTTCAACTGCCAAAGGCATGAGCAGGTTTGGACCACAGCTGCCCATATCCCTAACTCTCTGCTGTGCTATGTCTTTAATTTTGTTTCTGTTTTTTTTTTTTTATATTAAGATGGGGTTTTTTATTTAAAGTTAAGCTAAAAACTTTTCCTTACTTGCTTTGAAATGCTTATCAAGAAGATAATTATTCCAAATAAGATTTCTTTTTCTTATTCAAATTGAATATTGAGTACTAGATAAAAAGTGAAATAGGAGTGCTTTGACTGACTTTTAATTTTATACACATCTTATATGTATGTCCATGTGTGCATGTATATACTATAAAACAGCGAAAATTAATATTCTCTGAGGGATGGCTTCCAGTTAAGTACAGACCACAGAGCTGGCTGCGCCTGAGGAATCAGAGAGCTGGCTACTCACAAAACTGAGTTTGATGAATGAATAAGGAATTGGCTGGATGGCCGCATCCAAAGAGCTGCAGTCAAAGGCTCAATGTCCAAATGAACATCAGTAACAAGTGGTGTCCCTCAGGGGTCCATACTGGGACCAGTACTGTTCATTATCTTTATTAATGACATAGATAGTGGCATCAAGTGCACCCTCAGCAAGTTTGCAGATGACACCAAGCTGAGCGCTGCAGGTGATACAACGGGCACAAACTTGAGTATAGGAAGTTCCGCCTAAACATGAGGAGGAACTTCTTTACCTTGAGGGTGGCAGAGCACTGGAACAGGCTGCCCAGGGAGATGGTGGAGTCTTCATCTCTGGAGACATTCGAAACCCGCCTGGACGCGTTCCTGTGCAACCTGCTCTAAGGTGGCCCCGCTCTGGCAGGGGGGTTGGACTAGATGATCTCCAGAGGTCCCTTCCAATCCTATGATTCTATGTTTCTATGGTTCTATGATATGCTTGAGGGAAGGGATGCCATCCAGAGGGACCTTGAGAGGTTTGAGAAATGGATGAATATGAACCTTGCTTCATGAAGTTAAACAAGGCCAAGTGCAAGGTCCTGCACCTGGGTTGGGGCAATCCCCAGGATCAGTACAGACTGGGGGATGAATGGATCGAGAGCAGCCCTGATGAGAAGGACTTGGGAATACTGGTGGGTGACAAATTGGACATGAGCCAGAAATGTGTGTTCGCAGTTCAGAAAGCCAATTATATCCTGGGCCAGCAGGTCATGGCCAGCAGTGTGGCCAGCAGGTTGATGGAGATGATTCTTCCCCTCTTGTGAGACCCCACCTGGAGTACTGCATCCAGCTCCGGGAGTCCTCAGTACAGGAAAGACATGGACCGGTTGGAGCAGGTCCAGAGTAGGGACCTCAAAATGATCAGAGGGTTGGAATACCTCTCCTATGAAGAAAGGCTGAGAGAGTTGGGGTTGTTCAGCCAGAGAAAAGAAGCAGAACAACAGATATTTTTCTTCTAAGGTTTGGCCTAGGTTTGCAGCCACATGCCCATAGGTGTCCTTTTCATCTGGGATAGAGTTAATTTTCTTCCTAGTAGCTGCTATGGTTTGGATTTAGTATGAGAAGAATGTTGATAACATACATTGGTTTAGATGTTGTTAAGTAATGTTTACATTAGTCAAGGACTTTTTCAGCTTCCCAAAGAAGAGAGAGCGTAGACAAAGAAATGTTTCATACCATAGACGTCATGCTCAGTATATAAATGGGGGTTGGCCAGGAATCTGTGATCAGTGCTCAGCATGGGCTAGGTGGTGACCATCGGTGGTGAGAGTGACTTGTGTTGTATCACTTTTTTGTGTACATTCTTTTACCATTATTATTAATGTTATTTTCCTCTTCCTCTGCTGTTCTATTAAACAGTCCTTATCTCTACCCACGAGTTTTTTCCCTTTGTCCTCCTTTTCTCCCTCTTCTCCCTGCCCTACAGAGGGTGGGGAGAGTGGTGGAGTGAGCGAGTGGCTGCATGGTCCTGGTTGCTGGCTGGGGTTAAACCATGACAATAAGCAAATGGCTAAGGTTGCCTACTTAGCTAGTCCATTTCAGAGAAATTTAACAGAAGGTGGTTAAAGTAATGAAAAGACAAGGAAGCAGGTGCTACACAGAGATAAACAAGGAGTAATTTGTCACTGTGCAATTATGAAATGCAACGGGGAATCTTACTCTGCAATAAAGCCTGTCACTAACTACCTCCTTCTCCAGATCTTCTTCCCCCTCCTGTCCCTCCTCCATGTTGATTTTCACTTTCTACTTGTTACGGCAATGTATAACAATTATTGGAGCTATATCATTGCTGTCTGGAATGCCTTAGAATCCTCAGGAGGATCTTGGTTCATAATTGTTCATTATCATCATGATAATGTCAGTATTAGAGGCCCTTATCACTGGATCATCAGCTACTGCTTTCTCTAGTGGAAGATCTCCCCCTGTTATAGTTAATACCTGTACTGTTCCAGACGACTCTCCACTGCCTGGAAACGCCCTGGAAGATGGTTATGATGATGTGGCAGAAGCTTCTGGACCTAAAGATGCTTCTCTTTCTGGGCAGAATGAGCAGGAAATCATTGGGATCCCTGAAGAAAGTGAAGAAAGTGACAGAAACAAGGATTCACAGACAGGTGAGGCCAGATGAGCAGTGCTGTTAGTTTTCATAATCTATAGTTACTGTACTGAACTCAGGGAAAATCAAGGTGGAGGGTACTTGAAGGGTTCACCTAGGTTTTATCTAACTACTGTCAGGAAGGAACACTATTTACCTACATGGAAAGTGTAGGTTAGACATTTGTTATTCTGTTCTTACAGCCACTCAGTAGCAGTGTTTCCACCACCTCTGCAGGTAATCTATACCCATGCTGTGTTTTCCTTACAGCTATAAAATTCTTGCCTGTGGCCTAACCTAAGTTTTCACTGCTGCACATTAAATTGTTACTTCTTATTACAATGACCGTGGGAATACAGGAGTTGCATTCATCTTTGGAACAGCCTTTTAAGTACTTGAAGACTGTTAACATATCTCCCCTCAGTTCTTCTTTGTATTTTCTTTCTCTAGATTGCCGCAACCTAAATTAGTCAGTTTTCTACTTAGGTCTTGGTGACCAGACCTCTGCGCATTCTGTATGTCTCCACTCAGGCTGCGTCAGTAGGTCTATATCATTCCAAAAGTGTTTCAAACCCAAAATTTTACAGTATTTCTGTACAGTATAGTACTATGACCTTACTAGTGACCAGAAGGACCACTTCATATGTCGTACAAGATATCCTTCTCTTTATGCATGCTAGTGTGATGTTTCCCTTTTTTGCAACATCACAACACTCCGGAGAGTATTCAATGTCTGGCCCAATACAACTTCAAATCCTGCTCTGTAAAATACTACATACCATTAGACACTGATCTTTCTAATTATGCAGCTGATTGTTTCTCTCTTCACCTGTAGTCTTGCAAGTGTCCTTATTAAATTTCATTCTATGTTCATGAAAAGTTTGCCAGCATCATTTGAATTACAGTATAGTATGGTATCATCTGGAAAACGTAATAAGAACATGTATCTTTTATCTTAGGACTTAATAAAAATACACAGTTGTATCTAGGGCTGTCAAACAATGAGGATGAGATAAACGTTTCTCAGGGCTTTCACAGCCATGCATATCTATGGTTCTAATTGCTGGAGAAGACAACGGACAGCCCATGCTGCCAGCTGCACAGCCATTTAAAGGTAACACATACAGGATGTACATTTATCTGAGTGTTCTCCACTTGATGTTTTCAGACTGGAGTCCTAATGTGTCAGGAAACAGGACCTCTGAGGCTGAAAGTTGTTCATCCCCTGTTCTTGAAGATAGAGGCTATGATGACATTGAAGAGCTGGGACGCTTCTGAGCTGTACTGACCACTTTTGGAAATACACCTCTGTTCATAAAATGCTAATCGGGTACTAGTAGAACCAGAACAACCTGCATTTAGGATTAGTTTACCTATGTTTGGTTTATTTTCAGCATGACTGTTAAGAAAATCTTTCTCATTTCCCTTATAGTTTCTTGTTGCCAAGACTGCATAGACACTTTTGCTTTTTATTTATAAATATATTCATTGTAATTTTTCTATTCCGCTGAGTTAATTTTTCAACTTGTGATATTTTCTTATTAGAAACTTCTCAAATGTATGCTTCCCCTCCTAGATACACAAGGGACCTTTCTGGAGATTATTAGGAATGGAGACTGAACTGCAAGAAAATAATCAAAGTTCTGTTTCATCTTTTGGATATTCTTGCTTGTCACACAGAATGTGAGGACTAGAATTAATTTTCTACCTAGCGCTTTGCGAGATCAGAAACTCAGCAAGAGCTTATTCTTGTCCTCACTTTAGATGTAGGTCTGTCGTTTGAATTATGTACAAGTGAATCATGCATTTGATTGGAGGGCAAAGCTACTCTTCTCTTTTTTTCCCTCTATACTATCATGACTTATTGTCTCCCACAGTCATACCAATTATATAGTAAGAGAAAGTTTAATTTCTTTCCACACATGGGAAGTGGTGGTCATACCTATAGGTGTCTGTCAGATAATTTCTTCTAATCATATGAAGGCAGACTGAAAAAGTCCGCATGTTGATGGAATAGAAGGTGAAGTATTGTTGTCTTGGCACCTAATGAAATTTCATTCAGGTCTTTAAACAAAAAGCCTCCCTTGCATTCTGTCATCTCTCTTGGCCTCCATTTATCCCTCAATATCTGACCCCTACCCTTCTAGTAGGCACTCCCTCTCTGCCCAAGAAAGCTGCTAATTTATTCAAGAATGTGAAGGAATTTTGTAATGAACCTTATTCAGATCAACTATCTCAAAAGGAAAAGGTCTGAAACTTCAACATGGATATGATTTTTTTTTGATAAATGTAGTGGAAACGCAGGCTGTTGATAATTTGCCTAGAGTATGCCAGTGTAATGATGTGTCTAGAAGAAACAGCTGTGAGAGTCACCATAATCTGGATGAGACTCTCGTTCTACATGAAACCAACAGTTGTTCTAGTCATCATGGTACATGAAGAAATGTGAGTTTGTCCCAAGCAGTTGAGAAGACACACAGAGAAGTAAATCCTTTCCCAAACAATCTCACTAGCCTCATTAGCCCATCATCAGGACACCCTACAATCCTCTGCCATGGACTGCAGCAGAAGAGGTGGCACTGGGATGAACCAAATACTTCTTGTATTCGGTGAGTATCCTCTCAAATCTACATTTCCCTGGACGTCTCCCTCTCAGCACTGAATGGAGCTTCCCATGGAATATAGCAAGAGCATAGGAGTAGTCTGTACTGCTGTGATTCTGTAATGCATAGGATGTTTCTATCTGTGTAACTTTATCTTTTCTGAGCTAGACTGGAAGTAGTAAGGAGGAAATTCAAGAGGGAAGACATGTCTGGCAAAGACAAGGCACTTTCTTAAAAGAGATCCTAAGAGAAAGCAACTACCTTGACATTTAGCTCCAGGCAGGAGTGCTTTACTTCTTCCCTGGTTAAACCTGGGCTCACAGGAGGAGAGAAAGCCATTGCAGCAGCCAATTCTTTGAGCACGGAATTCTTGCTGATTGCTTCTCCAGCAGCATCAGTAAGACCTGACAGGCATGCTACAGGCATGCTGTGAGACACAGAAGGAAGGAAACACATACATCCATGTAATTTATTTGCATCATGCTGTCTGCTTTTCCTGGCTCACTAATAGGAAAACTAGGCAAGTGGAAACAGACAGGGTTTGCAAGGAATAGGAAAAGGCAGCACAAACTGCCGGGGCAACCGTTCCTATGCCAGAAACAGGTGTAGCAGACTATTTATCCCTGTCAGAATTATCTATACAGGAGAGGACCTCCCCTCCCTGGGTGCATGAGGCTGGGCTCTAGCGACTGGGAAAGAGGAATCCCCTGGGACTCACAGATGGCAACAACTGATGTCATTGGCATGACCTAGTTGAGCTGGGTACTCCCCAGGTGATCATATGTAAGGGTATATAATCCTCAATGTGGCAAGCGGTCCGATCTTGGAAATGTCCCCGTAGTGTTAAAATTTGTAACCAAACTTCTATAGCACTACGGGTGCAGCTTAATGGGACCTACCCAAGGAAATTTTTAGGATAATTAGAGTAATTGGATTGAAAGCATATTAACAGAACACAAGAATAATAAGTGGTGTAAAATGGCTTAACTGTGGGATCTATCAGGCAAAATGTCTACTCTGAGGGCTGAAAACAGATGCTTACACAAGTATGTATAAGACATCCTATAAGTAACAGATCACTTCAAATTATTATGAGCAGGATGAAAACCATGAGAATCAGGCTAAGGTTGAGCTCATTACAAATCCATCTTTAAAATTTGTGAAAAAATAAGGTACAAAAGGAAAATACACAATTGTGAAGGTATAGCCTCAATTTACAGAGTAAAACTCCTGAGTATTGCATGCAAATTTCACCCTCACCTGATTTTACTGTTTGATCCCTCTAATCCTCCCATATCTATTTTTCCTTATACTGCTTTACTGTTTCCCTGAAACAACACAACTACATAAATAATGTAAATAATGTACGTAGTGGAAATACAAATTTCCCATAGCTCCTGTCATTAGACAAACTCCCAGACAATCTGCTAGGAAGCAAGAAATGTCTGGACAGGACAACTCAGGGTCAGCCAGTATTATTTTAGCAGCATAAAGGCCGGTGTTTCTGAGGATGCTTGGATAAAGGTCCTGACCTAAGGAAAAATACACAGTTTCTAAAGAGCTTGGACCCTCCTAGGGAACTTTAAAGATTTTGCCCTTTGAAGAACAACAGAAATATGGATGCAGAGGGTGGGTCAGGTTACAGTTTATGTGTGACACTGCATGACATCCCACGCATCGACATCCCCCCCCCTTCCTGATAACTTAAGTGCTAAAATTAACAGCACTTAAAAGGGGTCAGGGCAGGGGAAGAGGGTTGAAATAGCATTCAGAGACCAGCACCACCCCACCCTAGAGTGCCAAAGATGCAAGTTTCATTCACCAGAGCAGAAGGAACTATGTTTTAATTGGTATTAAAATCACTCTAAATTAACTACTGAACCACCACAGACTGGGATGAGATACCGGAGTCGGGGACTGAAGGATGGAGATATTGGGGTCAATCAGTTGGAAATGAGGCACCCCACTCTGATACACCCTTATGCTGTTACCCATACAGAATCACAAACATGACTGAGAAATTATTAAAGAGACAATAAGACTAAAATTCCTCAACCACTAGTTGATGGGCCATCAAGAATCTACAGGAATAGCCTTGAAGAGAGTTGACTTGGACTTTGTAACTGATAAGAAGGGGGAAACGAGAGCATGAGTACTATGGATATTTGAGGCGGCCTGGGGAACTATGCAAAACATTCACTAAGGAATGTTTGGGGAAAGAGTCAAAGGTAGGGAAAAAAGGAAATCAGAGAGGAACAAAGGGGAAGAATGAAAGGGTCCATTTTTGTATAAGCAGCTGCTGGTCAGAACACTTGTCTGAATGAGCCCTGTGCCTGATCACAGTCTATTCTCTCTTTCTAAGATTTATTAAGTATATTTCTATTTAATTTCACCCTCTACCCCATGTGACCCTGTTCAAAGGTCCTGGTGACAGCAACTGGAGAGACCAGACTAACTGAACCAAATGCAGCAATTCAAATTAGATCATGGTTGAAAAAAGCCCATGTCTTTGTGATGCCACCAACCAACTTCGTGGCGCCAGCAACCAACTTTGTGGCTTGTCTCAGCATTAGCAACAGAAGGGACCATGGGTCATAGGGCACATGTACCTGGGATGCCAGCAACTGGAGGGACCTGTCCATTTATATTTTCCCCTAACCTGATGTGCATGGGTGCATATGTGTAATTTGCTAGAAATCTTCTGGTAGGGACACAGTGAATCTGGTAGCTTGACAGAAGCACGGCTGCCACAGCTCCATGACCCCAGGTACAATCAGTAGTGAGGCTGAGAATGTATTCCTAGCAGGCACAGACACAAACACACATAGACAACACAGATCAGCACAGTCAGACACACTCAGCACTCACACAAACACAAACAGAACCAACAGCCCCTGCTCCAGCTGATATGGATGAAGACCCACTACGCACGATGTGGAATCTCCCCCATAACTGGGCTAAGACACTCAGTCTTCCAAGTAGCTGGCCACCGGATCCCAGTCTCTGCAGTTGCTGGCACTTGGTCACAGAAGCCCCTGAGGCCACAGCCTCACTCCAGTTGCTGTTACAGAACCTCTTAACTCACAGACACACACACACATACATACACTCACAACTTTCCAGCAATTGGCTGGGAGTCCCCTGGTTCCCTCTGGTAGCCAATTCCTTCTATGCTTTTGCCCTTTGAGACATACAGGCACACGCACACAGAGCTTACTGGGACTCTCCTGCTCCCTGTGGTAGCCAAGTCATGCTTACATATGACCAGCCCTTTTTATCCCCTTACACCTCTATTTCCCCATGCTTGTTCCTCCCCCAATCGCCTAGATTCATTCCTTTGGTTACTCCCATAAACACTGTATAAATCTATTGTAAACCCAAAACGATCTTCCCTTGCATCCCAGACACCTTTGCAGCACCTCCCCCCCCCCCAAAAAAAAAAAAACAAAAAAACCAACAGTCCTGCTCCTGCTGACTTGATGGGTTTTATATCTAGGAATAAATCCTATCAGGGCTGATGTCTGTCCTGGGACAACCCTGGGAGGAGGCCAGGACAGAGTGTTCCACCTCTCCAAGAGGTGGAATTTGGGTTCTCACATGCCATTGTGCCCTGAGCACCTCCAGGCTTACAGAGATGGGCCTGTGACATGGTCCTGTGATAGGCCTGGAAGCAGCCAGAGCTGCTTGTATTACTTGTGCTCCCTCACCCACCATTGTCTTTCTGTGTTCCTCTCTGGATGTGCAGATTAGAGGGTTTTTTTATCAGATAACCTAACAACTTCAAGCTGTACTACCTGGTTCATAGGCAGAACACCTGGAAGGACTCACATCTGTGCTGGAGGTGGCTAAGGGAGCTTAGAGCACAGACCCTGGGCCAAGGTGAGAGCCTTTGCTGATAATCAAAGGAATCATGAGCACAAGGGTGCTTGCGAGACAAGTGTGTAAGGGCATGCCTCTGCCAGCGAGTATGGAGCTGGACTAGCTGGCAAGTAGAAGACCCATATACTGGGAAAGAGGGCTAAGGACCAGGGCACGACATGAGAGAGGCTGAGGGCCCACACTGATATTCAAGAGATCTGCCAATGTGCATGTGCTTGTGAATCTATAGGGTGAAGGGGTGTGTTTTCAATAGTGAACTTAACCGTGATCAGCTACAGAGCAACAGGACAGGACTCTCTATACTTACACTTTTTTGAGTGCTGGTAGTGCTATATGTGAGTGTTGTTACCGGCAGCATTCTGGCCGTTGCAGTCCGGGTAGCTGGCCCTGTGAGCATCCTCTGTGTGTGTGTGCATGGGCATGTGCACACACAGGTCTCTCCCTGCGACACACACTCAGCCTCACTACTGGCTGAACCCGAAAATGGGAAAGCTTTATCAAAGCTGATGTCTTCTCATGCGTATGACTTACTTTTCAAACCACTTTTTAAAGAATTTGCCTGCTTTGAAGAAGGCAAGACTTGGTTTAATAACAAAGGAGAAATCCTTTGTAATCTTAAATTATACTTTTCAATGATTTTTAACAGAACATCTGCTAACCCTAACACGTATATATATATAGACAGTTGTCTTGGCTCTACCTGGCTTTAAGTCAAGCTTCCTCAGTGCTATCACATAACATGGAATAAGTTAGAGGGCAAATAGAGTTGGTTTTGCTTCCTTCTTTCTGTCCACACTTAATTTCTTTACCTTACTATAAGTGTTGCCAGAGGTAACGTACAAATGGACAGCACTAAATAACGCATGGTTTGGGTAATCTTAGAGAGCTGAGTCAAACATCTTTAACACAAAGAGGAACAACTTGTGCTCCACTCAAAGGTAGCCAGTCTGACTCTCTCAGCCACTCTCTCCCTCTTTTTAAATAAATACATATAATATGTAATACAGGCTGTGATTATGAACCAGTTTTGTTTCTCCAAGGGAAAATTGAACCTCGTAATTTTTTATAGTATCAGTGAATGAAGAATTGAATGGAAAAAGTCAAGTGGATGAAATTCCTAGAAGCACTCAAAATCATTTAGAAAACATATATTGATCATAGC
The DNA here is from genome assembly GCF_965231255.1 of Vanellus vanellus. Classification (NCBI taxonomy): domain Eukaryota; kingdom Metazoa; phylum Chordata; class Aves; order Charadriiformes; family Charadriidae; genus Vanellus; species Vanellus vanellus. Next base: position 87,705,457 of record NC_138905.1, read on the forward strand.
TGTTAATAATGGTAGACACTCCCTACAATGTCATTTCAGAACTAAATGTGAAACAGTGCATTTTCTTTTCAAGGGTAGATGTATAATGATCAATCAATATAGTTTCATAGATTAAACATGTTAAATATAAAGACAAGCAGTTCTATTATAACAAGCATTTTATTTTTCTAAGACATAAAAGTTTGTAAGCACATACTTCTATGCTGGAAACTGTTATCATCTCTACATTCAAAATTTATTGTCTAAAGTTAGACACATTCATGTTTTAACTTCTGAAGAGGAAGAGGCCCATTTTCAAAGCATTTGAGTGCTTGAAAACCCATAAAACCCAGTGGGAGATGCCTACCCAAGAGCTGAATTTAGCCCGGCATATTCAGTATTGTTCATTGACATACGGGAGGAAGCAAAGACCAAAGAGCTGAGTCTGTAGATGGTACCTCAGTTACTCCAAAGAGCGAATACTCAAAAGGCAGTAGGGAAGCGTACTGCACTTCCAGATCAGGCAGCACGAAAGACTGAAATTCTCTTCTCCAGGGCCACATTGTGATTGCCTCTGAGCACGAGGGGGTCTCCTGAGGAACGAGACGATGGAATTAGCGTGGGCTGTGCGCTTTTGGAAGAGCTGACTTTGTGCTGTTGCTCATGTACACGAGCCACGCTTAGAATAGTGAAATGAACTTAATGAAAAGGAGATGGTGTGTCCTGGTTTGTTGTGGCCCAAACCACGACATGGTGGCATAATATTATCTTGCTACTTCCTATGTGCTTCAATGGGGTATTGGAATATACTTGATAGGACTTTTAAATATCACAAAAGGAAAGAGACTTACGAATTATTTGACTGGTGTGTGTAACATAATAATAAAAAAGGAAAATACAAAAAAAAAAAAAAGGAAAAATAGTGATTGTTTCTGTGCTTTAGATTGTAGCATAAGAAAATTCTTAAAAACATCAGTGTGCTTAAATAGAATGGTTTATAACTATGAATTTTCTAGCGAGCAAGAACTTCGTTACCCCAACCGATCAGTTTTCAGGGGGAATTTTTGGCTTTTTCTTTTAATTACACACACCCTCCGCAGGCTCCGGCAGGGAAGCCGCGCTGCCGGGGAAACATGCCGGGCTGCTCCGCTGGGTCAGGTCCCTCCTCGGGAGTCTCCTCTCCTCCTGCCTCGCCATGGAGAAGGGCACAGGCTCCCCCCGGCTCCCGCCCCTCCTCCTTCTCCCACGCCGGGCTTCAACGGGAGGGACAGCAAAGGGCACCTCTCAGCCGAGACCGGGCCCTGACCACGCCGGGGCGGGCAGCCGCACCGGGAAAGACGGAGAGACAGGGCCAGACCGCCCGAACCGCGATGGCGGCCCGGGGAAGCGGAAGGACGGCCCCGCCTCGGCCCGCCCCGCCCCGGGGAGGTGCAGCGGCCGCCGGGGCCCGCTGGGTAGCGGCGGCGGGACGGGAGGGTGCCGAGCCGAGATGGGGCGGACGCTGGTGGAGCTCTTTTACGATGTGGTGTCCCCGTACTCCTGGCTGGGGTTTGAGGTGAGGGCGAGGGGAGGTGAGGGAGGCCGTTCCCGGGGCGCCCCGCTCTTCGGCGGCCCCGCGGCGGCTGCTATGCCGGCGGGCGGGCCGGACCGGGCCGGGCCTGGGCGTCGCTCCCTCCCTCCCTCCCTCCGCCGCCGCCGCCTCTCCTTCAGGAGGCGGCTGAAGGGCAGCTCGGACGGCTGGCGGTGCCTCCCCCCCCCCCCCCTTCCCGCCTTATGCTGCGGTGTTATCTGTTATCTTTATCTCGCGTGTGAGGGGCGTTGCGGTTTCTTCCTCGCGGGTGGAGAGCCCGCGGCACGAAGGAAGCCTGTTCTCAGCCAGACGGCAGCCGCGGCCTGTGCTGGTTCGGGAGTTACGGCTGAACATTCTGTTTTAGGGATAGTTTTGTTATTTAACAAGTGCGAGTGTCCACTCACGAGCTTGATTTTTTTTTTTTCCTTATTTACCGCTGCTTAGACTTGTGTGGTCGTAATACAATCGCGGTCCTTCCAGTTTTTCTGAGACGGGAGTGCTCTGGCAGCCTGCAGAGAAGGGTTTTATCCCTAGCACTAACATAATATAAAAGGATTTTCTGCGGTGTCTATTTCACGCCTTGGCTTATTTCCTATTTCTGCAGCCGTCTGCTCTCACTGTTAATCCGTCACAACTTTTTCATGCCGCAGGTGCTCTGCCGGTACCAGCGCATCTGGAATATCGATCTGCGCTTTCGCCCAGCTTTCCTTGGTGGCGTAATGCAAGCGACTGGTAGGCACTGCGGGGAGATTAGCTCTGCAGGGAAATGCCTTTGCTGGTAGGACACTAGTGGGCAATCTCTTAGTGAGCGCAGAGCCAGAGAGGCAGCTTTAAACTCAGTTTTGGCACCAGTAGCAAATTAACCATAAGACTGTGGAGCTCGGTAGCGACTGAGAAATTGGCCACAAGGAATTTCACACAGCACAGTCTGTGCCAAAGTTCATCAGTTCTAAAACAGGATAATAATAATTTCATGTGGCATGTTTTCCTAAAAGTTTTCTGTTGAGTTCAAACCAGAATTAATTTGTGGAACACTTGCACGTTGTAAGAGGCATGAAGTATCCAAGTATGCCATAAAATAGAATTTGTGGCCTTATTAGAACAAGTTAATCACTGAGACTTATAAATAGTGAAATTAACAAGTCTCTACATTTGTTTACGCATGCATTAGTAGCCATTTAGCTTAAAAGTCGTCTGTCTGAAGCAGTATAAATTGCTGCTAGGACACTTGTACCTTGGTTTAAAACTCATTCTGCTAACTTACAGAGTTGATCTGTGCAAAATCAAAATAAATCATGTTTAAATCCTAGCATTTTCTTTGGAAAAACTGTGTATGTTTCAGTAAGCCAGTATGAAATTACACTCTTCCTTAGGTACATGTATGGATGAGGTCTAATTTGCCCAGTTTTGTTTTGTCCAGTGTTGTTATAGTACAGTTAAAAGTCTCAACAGAACTTTTTCTGAAAGGTAACAAGCCCCCAGCAATGTTGCCAAAGCGTGCAGAATACATGCTGAAGGATATAAAAAGGATGGCAAAATACTACCAAGTGCCTGTACAAATTTCAGAAGATGACTTCCAACGTATCTTTAGTACAAGTAAGTAAGAGACGTAGCTTAGCGGTATCTTTCAACTTTAGCACTTCTGGTTCAAGTTCTGCGTAACAGTAAAGGTGAAGATGAATCCCCTTTCCACAGCCTCTTCCTTTATCTGTGAGCAGTATGAAGTCTGTGCATTTTTAACCATAAAAGGAACTTCTGGAGAAACATGCTTGTGAATTATATGAGCATGGAAGATACTGTGAATCAACATAAGCTTTACTATTTGGGGGCAGTTACAGAGAAGATCGTACTGTTCTTAGGTAGCACTTGTGCAGACCGTATCTGTTCCTTCAGTTTATTTCTCTGTCTCCTCACTAATCCCAGGCAGTCTTGGGGCCATGCGCTTTATCACAGCCATTGATATGACACAACCACGATACTTGGAAACCTTATCTAGGGAGTTCTGGATGCGTTTTTGGTCACAGGTTAGTATTTTGTGAAGCCAACTTCTTGATCCTTTCTCTGTCACCCTTCCTGCCCCACTTTGTTCAAATGTGGGATTCAAGCAAGAGAAAGGAAATGTCTTTTAATGAAAAGTCAGAGCAGACAACATCACAGTGATTCAGGAAAAGAACTGGCTTATAGTCAGCTATATCTGCCTTCTTTTAGGTATGTATGATGAATCCCATGGGCTGAGTGGATCAGTAGTTTGTATCAGAAATCATTAATACATTTCCAGATTAGGTGACTTGAAACTTTTTCTGAGGAAATTTCTCTGGCAACTAGCATTGTTTTTATTTATATTTTCTTAGAAAACTTGCTTTTAAGTCCAGAGCTCAGCTTTTGTTCTTAAGTACTGAATTACTTATTTTATTCTTTTACCAGCGTGAAGATATCAGTCAGATGGAGAATATATTGGCTGTAAGTGTTGCCTTTTTGTTGGTGCTTCTGTGTTTCTGATGCAGATTTTTATTGATGGCTTGGATCAGTAATGGACATGAAGACAGCTTAGTCACATGATCATTTGGAGTTTTGAGAAATTGCAGCTAGAAGAAAGTGGATTTAATTTCCCTAGCAGCTCTGTTTGGAATGATTTTTTTGTTGTTGGTATGCTTTAAATGACACTCAGAACCAGAATCTCTTTTTTTCGTTAATTCATGTGGTGAGATACCCAGGGTGGACAATGGATTATCTGTTAATACTGTTTTATTAACAGTAGTGAAAGTATGAGCAGTGTCTCCAGAATGTATTGAGGTCTTGCTGCTATATGAAATCTTCAGCTGAAATGCAACACTTTGGAGTGATGGAGTCAGGCTTTACTATTAAGTTCAATGCTGTATTGCCCTTTTACATGCTTAAAATTGTACTATTTTGATGTATTTTCTCGTGCTGTCTAGATTTTGTTTATTACAGTAAAAGCTGTAATGGCGTGTAAGTTAGTATACCATGAGATCCTCTTTAAGGGCTCTCCTTTCCACATTATTTTATTTTTTAAGTTCTTGGAATATGAAGAAAAGAGAGGAATTGTCCATGACTAGTCTCTCCTATCCAACATCCCTATTTGAAAACTGAAACCTGCAGTCTTGCTCTTTCCCCAGAGTCTAGTCGTTGCACTTCAGCTTCATCTTAGTGTACCTTTTTTACCAGAATTTCAGCAAAGGTTTGCATTTTGCCTTTTCAAGAGGCAAGATTTGAAGGATATAGTTAAACTGTGGTGTGTCAATCTTGGTAGGCAGTTAAGCACACAGGTGCTTCCTTGCTTCCCTCTGTTGCCCAGTGGGAAAGGGGAAGAGGAATAGAAGAATAAAAGCAAGAAAACTTGTGGGTCAAATTGCTTAATAAGCGAAGGAGAAGTGGAAGGGAAGGGGAAAAGGAAGGGAAGGGAAGGGAAAAAGGAAAAGAAGAAAAGAAGTGATGCAAAGGCAAACGTAGGAGCTGCTGTGAAGAAAACTAACTCCATCCCAGCCAGACCCAGTACATAAATAGGCACAGAAAGCACTTATATAGTCTCCGAGTCCATCATTATTTAAATAAAGATAAAGCAAGGACATGCAGAACTTCAGCTAAACGATACTCAAAAAGATCTCTATGTAATTTAGTCACTGTTTGGTAGTCTATGAGTATCCCCCTATGTTCAGCAAGGCAGAGAGGTAGGCATCTCCATGTTTGCTTGTGTCTGTCGTCATTCACCCCTGGAGCAAGTACTAGACTTTCCTCTTCTGGAAATATGCCATCCAAAGGTGGGTGAGGGGTCCCAGCCTTTTCATCTGAGTTTTTATAGGTGAATTTATTTTACACATCAATTAGAAAAATGGAATGTTGTTTACTTGATACAATTCCTTAGTATTTTTTTACTTCTTTTTTTTAGTCAGCAGTAACTTCGCATAAATTACTACAGAAGCAATGTATAGTCTTTGAATCCCGCCCCAGTCCACTTAAATACCCCTTCCACTCTAAAATGCTGAGGACCAGATACTATATCTCTGTGTAAATATTGCAGACTAAACACCGTGGCTACCAAGCATACACAGCATTTCATTCTACTCCAGTGCTACGCTTGTTTATCTCCTCTTCAACCATAGTCAGAAAGAGCTCCTAATCTCCCTGATGTGGAAGTAGGAGAAGGTACAATAAAATGTGGATGCTAAACAAAAAAGTGTTTGAGAGAAAGAAAAAATCATTAACATCTGCATGTGCAGGATTACTGGCCCGTGTGCAATACTGTTAGCATTTTTAAATTTATGGTTTTTTTAAGAAAAAAAAAAGGGCATGTCATTCAGGTACATGGCATGGAAGTTAACGTTTTTTGTTAAATACTTTATTAAAACAGGTGCTTCTAATGTTGATGTTACCCGATAAACATTGGACTTCTACCTTTGGCCACTTTGTCTCATTCCTGTGTGGCACAGACACAGAGGAGACTAAAAAGAAACAGCAATTAACACTAGCAACTGTTTAACCTCTGAAAGTTACAGTCTTTTTCATGCAGTATCACTTATAGATCCTGTGTGGCCACATTTGTCATACAAACTGGTTTTGTCTTGGCAGGCTTGTACACTAAGATTTTCAGAACAATTTTTTCTTTTTTTTTTAAGTTATCTGGTAACTTATTGGGTCAGAGGTTAAACTTAGTATTTATCTTTTTTTTTCTTTTTTTTTTTTTTTCCTGTTTAGGAACTCCTGAAAAAAAAGTGTAGATTTGGGGCTTAGAAGTTTAAAATATCCCTTCTACTTTGTATGTGAGAGTTGATAAATGATGAATTGGTGGGGAGTACAGCAAAACAGCTGTGCAAGAAGTGCTTCAAGGGTATTTTTGTAATTTTTTTTTTTGTAATAGACCTTGGGTGATAATGCTGAAGATTAAATTGACTGGACCATAGTAGGAATTAGAACATTTAGTTTTAGAGTACTCCTAATTATACCATCTTTCTCAGGTTGCCAGACAGGCTGGGCTATCACCAGAGCTCAGCCAGAAGCTACTTGAAATGATTTCATCCCCTGCAGTGAAGAACCGACTGAAAGAGACAACAGAGGAAGCAATAAAATATGGGGTGAGAAGCTTCCAATGCCATTTGGCATCACAGCTATGCATTCCTTCCCTAGTAAGACTATTGGGAAGCAAGGAACAATGAAAGTGATGATTAGAAAGCACTATATAGACCATATAAAGCACTATATAAAGCACTATGCTTTGTGAACGTGTGAAAACTAACTCACTGGTTTTGGTAGTTTATCCCATTGTCATCTGGGAAACCCATTCAGCTCATTCCAGCTGGACAGCAAGAATGGGGAGCTACAGGACCAGTACTAAGAGCTACCATTTATCGCTACTTGACAAAAAACTGTGGATTTATCAGGTTGCTCTTTTTGCTCCTTAAAAAGGGGCGCACAGGCTCTGGAGAGTCCCCTACTTTCTGATGGCTACATTAGACTCATCTTTAAGAATGAAGAAGGTGAAAAGAAGGGGAGGAAAAAAAGTCAAAGCTTTTGCTTTTTATTCCTGAAGATTGATCACGTGTCTGAAAAACTTTCTCTCATTATAACATTCTCTGTTTCATCTCCACGGTGTCAATAGGCATTTGGGATGCCTGCTGTTGTGGCACATTTTAATGGAGAACCTCATCTCTTTTTTGGCTCTGATCGTTTAGAGCTGCTAGGCAACGTTATAGGTGAGTGTACCTAATAATATAATATCCCTTTTGGTTTCATGCTTTCACCCTCTTCTAATGAAGTATGTAATACAGCTAAATAAAACACTCTTAATGTCTTAAAAATATTAAATAATGTTGGGTATCCTTCTCATGGGATGAAACTGCTGACACTGGAATGTATCTTGGTACAGTTAGAGTGACCAAAGACATAGTCCTTTTCCAAAGAAGCAGTAATTTGACTTCTCCATCCTCTCTTGGTATGTTTCAAGGCTTTGTGTTCCACATATCCAATTACTATTGAAACTCTTTAGTTTTTAAAATGTTTGTATTTAGCCCTTTGGTACTGGGCATTCAGTCTTGGCTAAGATTAAGGCTATGGCTGATGCAGCTTTTTTTCTTTCCATAGTTTTAACATTTTAATTTTCTATCTGTTCCTTAATAAAAAGCACATTATCACAGCTCCCCAATCCATAATTTGTAATTACCTAACTAAAAAACTTTTTAACAGAAATTCATATATTGACCATCCTTCTTTCCATTTTTCTGTTAATAGAATATGAGCTTCAAATTTTAAAAGACAATTGGAATAGGTTGTGATAACTAATAAAACTCAGTCACCTGCTTTTGCATAAGTTAGAGGGCATTTGACTATTGATCTCAAGATTTGGCACTTGAGTTTATCACTAGAAAGAGTTATGTACATAATTAGCTCTGATACATTTGTTGAAAAATTTCAGCAGAAAATCTTAATGTAATTTAAAATTAGTTATAGGCTTAACGAGAAGGGATTTTTTTTGAGGTTTATTTTTTTTTCTGGATGGGTTTCTGATTCTATAAAAATATTCTTGATGAAAATGAGAGTGAGGAAGATAAATACCCAACATCCAGTACAATAGTCACTAATCCTAATTGGAATTCCTAATGGAATCCTAATGGAGTTCCATTAGGAATCCTAAATGGCCTGGTTTCTAGTCTCAACTCCAAGGACTTCAACAGATTTTCCTTTTGTTTCTCTGACTCCCCAGCCTTCCACCCTTTTTCTCTTCCTCACCCCCAGTCCCTCAAAAAAGGACTCCCAAAAAGAATCTGCTTTACCATCATGTGGAGTGCCACAGACCTGCAGAATCTCTTATCTGTGACAGATCAAAATTATTCTTCTGTACAGCTTCAGTTGTGACTAGACAGTGAAGAATTTATGGAGCTGGCTGAAGCATGCCAAACAAGATATAAATCTGTAGTCCATTATCAGTAGTTAGTCTTCAAAAGAGGAGTAGGAATAGTCATCCTGCTGCAGAAATGCAACTGGCCAATCACTTCTATGTATTAAATTTTAACTTTTTCTCTTTTGTGCTGGTTTGCTTTGCAGGTGAAAAATGGCTGGGACCAGTTCCATCAGTTCCAAGCCCCAAGATGTGAAAAGTCCTGGGGAAATATATATGAGTGAAAACATATATGAACATGGTCAATATTCAGTGATCTGAATGTATCCAATTTTATGGAGAGAAGGCTTTTTCATCCTTAACAGCTAACTTTACAGCTCAGTCTCATCTCTAATTGCGAAGAAATTCAAGGTTTGACGGTATTATCAGCGTGGTGAGGTCTTTACCAATACAAATGTGCTTCTTTTCTTTCAACAGATTAATGATTAACTTTAAAGATTAAACACTAAATATTTAACTTCTTGCAGATTAAACATTCTTCTTTCCTGATTAGTTCTCTTTCTCTTACCCTAAAAGCATGAGGATTAAATTGTTATGGGTCTGCGATCTCTGGATTTCTCGTATCTTCATGCTTGTCCTTTAGAAACGCACACACATACAGCCTAAGAGGAGCTGGCCACTTTCTCCGTTTATTTTAAGTCCAAGATACTACATAGACACTAGGAGCACAGGACAAGGTATTCATGCTTCCTTTTACTCTGCAGCATGGTAATCGGTGGGGACACGAGAGAGAAGAGTGGAAGAGAGAGGGACAATTCAAGCCCAAAGAGAAATCTGTGAAACCAATCAAGTATTTCAAAAGGAACTGTTCCCCCTCCTGGACAGTATTTTATACACCTCGCTCTGCAGTGACTGACATTTGAGGAGACCACCACACACATGCATTCTTGGGCACCAAGCCCAGACCTTGCAGGGGTTTTTAATTAATGCAAGTTTTATGGTAATGTCTTTGGTGGACAATGATGAATACTGTATAAGTTTAGTTGGTAGCTGAACCAGACTGTGTCTTCCCATCTCAAGAATGGCCTAATTGCTGCCTATCCAAAGGTGATTCGGATATGGCTATGAGGGACTTCCTATCATATAGTCTGCTGAGGGAAAGACATGCAAACTATAAAATTAAAACCAAAACACTTTGTTTTTCACTCTCATCTCTGATTACAGTAGTTAGAAATTTCACACTGAAATAGTTTGAACCTGGCCCTGTATTAGCTGAATTGGAATAACACACTCGAATTAATTTGATTTGTATAAGGTTTGATTTCTCAGTGATTCCTGGCTATCTCTGACGCATCACTGAAGGAAGCAGAAGAACTAGCAGCAGCTGGAATTCCATTTTTTGTCTCTTTCTGAACTTTAAGGTAAAACATATTCATGGTTGTTGACTTGAACAGCAAATCCTGAAACAAAGCAAAATATTTGTATTGTTCGTGTTCTTACAGCTTTAAGTGTTCTAAGAGTATCATTTGTTCCTCTAGCCACAGTTTTTCCCTCTTACACCTCTTTCAGCTCTTCAGAAAATACCCTATGATTTGAGAACTCCTTCCTCCTTCCCACCAGTGCACCCATTAGTCTTTGGGCAAATCGAGCCTGGAATTTAAGGAAATCTTTGTGAGATATGAGGTTGCATTCATGTAGGAGTTAGAATTACAGGGAAGTTATCATGTACGTGGTGCTATAGGTTTCTTTGAGTCCCTTGAAGCCCTATTAAAGAAATTTTTTACTATTCCCACCCTGAGATTTGCTAGTCTCCAGTTTGTGCTATCAAACTGATTCTGAGGTTGTGATAAAAAATGGAATGACTGAAACATCACTTTAAGCCAGATCACGCCAGTGACCTGTTGCCGCTGCCATAGGTAGTGCTGTCTGAGAAATGGGTAAAATGGGAGGTAATGAAATATGGTGGGAGGGTGGAGAGAATGCAAGGAACATATTGAAATAATCTCGTGGTGAAAGCCAGGGTCTCATGAAACTTTGTCGTTTGAACCAGCTTGACTTAAAAAAAAAAAAAACAAAAAAACAAAAAAAACAAACAGCCTTTGTGCTAGAATGTTCTTGATTTGGCAGGTGGGCTAAATGAGATGGATCATATAGACTGCTATATATGTCCCAAAATGATCTTAAAAGCCCTTAGACCTACTTGAAATCCATGGAAATGAAATGCTCAAAGGCTCGGGTACTAAAATAGTACTTAAACACTACTGAGACAAGGAAAATCCAAACTCGGGATTTTCCTTACATTGCTTATTGCCTGTGATAACCACTAGTAAGTGGTTACAGCCTTTGCATCTATATCATTGAGTATGCATATTGTTGCAATTCCGACTGTATAGCTACAACGAGAAGAAGTTGCCTGTTTGGGAGCAGAGCTCTGAGGAAGTTCTGCCTCTTGTTTAGGCAACCTTACTCCTGCTTTACAGAGACCTGATCAAGCACAGGCTCTTGGCAGACACTGGTGATTCTACCAGTAAACACTGGCTGGCAGCTATACTGTCATGCTCAGTAGTTATCTTTGGCGTAGTGTGCATTTAAGAAGTCTCAGCGCTGACTACCAGCTTCTGTACCCAGCTTCCCTTTCTGTTCTGTCTTTAAATGTCAGTCTGCTGCGTCACCAGTGATCGCCACCCCATGGATTTGACCTGTTTATCTCACTGCTCTGAGTGCCGCCAGGTGGCAGGGCAGCTAAAAATTGAGCATTACTTGAAAACCCATTGAGGATCTAAACTGTTGTGTCTTTTTACCAAGTACGGGGATAGATGCTAATAAGTAATAAGAACTGCCAGCTATTTATGAATAGCTGGAAGAATTTTCTTCCATAAAGATGATACCTACTATAGCTATATAACAAAGTAGTTCCTGAGAGCCTGGCATCCACATCACTTTCAAGGTAGCATGCTGTTTAGCTGTGAAGCCAGAGGAGATACTGGGCAAGGAAAGGGACTTTGAGCCAAAAGGGACAGCGACACAGGCAAAACTGGTCTATGAGCTCTTGGGAACAAACTTAGAGTTGTGTTCCCCTTTGCTCTATTGCCGACCTCATCAGGTGATTCAGTCCCACTTCCCATATCTGGAAAAGCTGTGAAAGTGGCATGGAGAAGTAGGTCCCACCAGTGCTAGGCTGAAAGCAAATGAGCAAGTGTAGAGATAGGTACAAAGTTACAAAATGAGAAAAAGAAAGTGGTTTAGCAAAATAATGAAACCTTAGGAAGCACAGAATAGGGGCAGATAAAGCTAGGTGGCATCTGAGCAAAGGAAACCAAACAGTGAAAGAAAAAGAAGAGAATAAAACTAAGCATAGATTAGGGCAGGGAGAGGTGTCTAATTGGGAAATGCTGTTCCCTGAGAGGGAACGGCAACCAAGAAAGGCAGAGCTTAGGTAGATTAAACAGGCCACAGTCAGCTGGCCATGGAAGATCATTTGAAGGTATAGGAATAACTCTATTTACTGTGACACCGTACAGTAATTGCTGCACTCTTTTAGTGAGGCCAGGGGTAGCCCAGGGGACTGCCTCCACCCTGAACCACTGGCCAGCGGTGCTTCTCCATGTGCGTTACCTGTGGTCCTCACTCAGTGTGCACCGAGACAGTCCTCCAGTGGCGACCTCACACGCAGCACAAAATGGAAGCCTGCAGAACAAGGCAGTTCTTTAACCTTCCCTGCAATCACCTTCTTACTGTCCTTTCAACCCTCAGCAAGCAAAGCCTCCTAAATTAAATCTCTCTCTTTTCTCCCATCCTTGTCTCTGTGCAAGCGAGAAGGGAACATTTTATTAAAGCACTTACTGGATTATGGTGCTGAGCATCTGCTTTGCTGCCTTTTCCTTTTCCAGTGGGGCCAGCAACACTGCTGGAAGGAAGCAACCTGCTTCCTAGAAGGAAACCAAGCACAGAACAATAAAGAAATAATCAAGAGGGTATCTCAGGAGCTGCAGACATAGCTGGTTTTACCCCAAACTTTTCACAGATCTGTGGCTCATCCACAGGTTAAGAGTGAACGGAGTGTATCTACAACCAACTTGACTAATGTTACCTTGACCTACTTCTCATTCCAGCTTGAAACACAAGGAAAGTGACTACTTCACTTTCATTTCATTAAAAAAAATCATTGGCCACTGGTCCCAGACTCTGTTTCAATGCCACAGCTGTTCTGGCTATAGTTTCTTGCATAAAGAAGCTATGTCTATAGCTATCTAATGAGTAATGAAGGCATTCTGCAACTTTCCCGATAGTTTCCATCAGTCCCATTTTCAATTTCTACATCAGTCGACTGTTATACACAAAAAATAGTTTAAAATAATACAGCATGTTCCAGTAGGTGACAGCATCATGCAGTCAAGCTAAGAAATGCCATTACTGAATAATTCTGTCCAACCCGAATGCCTTAAGAAAACACTTTGTGAAGTAAGAGTCTAATCTTATGCTCTTACAGTGTTTCTCTCCCTTTTCCTCCCTCTGCCCCCTCCCTTAAGATTCCCACATCTGACCTCAGGGTTTAAGGAATTTGCCTATCATCACGTATCAACACCATGGCAAAACCAGGGATGAAATACTTTGCAAAATTCACAAACTTAAAACATTCTTTTGCTTTCTGTAATCATACTCACCATACACATTTCACAAGAAATGAGTAAGGTCTTTAACATAACAGCCCTCTTTCTTACACCATTCTAATTTATTCTTACATGACCCTCTATCCCTTGTTGGTTTAAAATTATTAAATATCGTCATTTCATAGATAGTATAGTTCCTTGGAGTTTATACATAACTGTATTGCAACAGTAAATCTGTATTATAACTCTTTTCTTTGAATCTGAGGAAAATGGAAATAGTTTGAATTAAAAAGTTGGTGTCAGCGTGGAATGTGCTAAGAGGGCAGAAGGAGCGACGAATGACTGATGGCATACCTAGCCACCATTCAGTCACGAAAGTTAAGAAAGCTGTAAAATTCAGCTAATGAGGGATTCCTGCAAGAAGATGGTAAGCCAAGATGTTCTTCACAGGAACATTTTGTTCTTTTTGAACTGTACATGATCATACCAACATTTTCTAGGGGACGGGTAAGATGCAACTGTTTCAGCAGTTTTTCAAAGGTAGACTATCCCCTTTCCCAGTTTCATGATGTAATTTAAAACTGTGAGGTTTAAAAACAAAACTAGTAAATCGCTGCCATTTGTTGCTAAACTGTGGCTTTAAACAACATGAATTTGCAGTACCAAGGTTCTTCTCCATTTTTTATATATCCCAGCTCCAGTAGTTTGAAATTTAATTATGATGTATGTAGGTAGTGACTAACAGACCGAGTAACTGAATAAAAACACATCTAAAAGAACTATGCGTGTGAATAAACATAGAATTGTCATTAAGAAAGTGTTAAGGAGGGTTATAGCTGAATCCTGGCCTTGAGGCTAGGGGGAAAAGCACCTCTGCCTCATGTGATACGCACTGGCATACAAGACAGAAAATAGCAGTTTTGGCCATGGTAATTCTCTATGTCATTATCTAGCTGTGGTAGCATAATGACCATATATTATTTTACTTTATTTAACTTTGGTCTCTCAATCTGAATGGCAAATTGGAGAATCCAAGAATGTGTACATGGGTTTGAAATTGTAGAATCATTCAGTGTAAGATCCAGACTTAGAGTGGGCATCCAAAATGTCTTAGGTTTCTTCATAAAAAATCAATTCAGACTGATTTTACACAGTAGATTGACTGTGGCTGAACAATTATTGTATATCTCACTAAAGGGCAAAACTAAACACCCAGATGCTTCTCTGTGTCCCATGGTGTTTCCTTTGCTTTCAGTTTATCTTAACTCTGGCATTTCTTCAGTTTGTTATGCTTAGTTATGGATAATTACAGTTCTTCCCTGTTGCATAGATTAACCCAAATTATCAATGTTGATTTAAATGTAATTTTGACTAGGTGTCATGGGTTAACCCCAGCTAGAAAATAGGATCACGCAGCCATCCACTTGTGTGCCCCCTCCCCAGTAGGACTGGGAGAAGAGAGAGAAAAAGGAGAAAAAAAATTTTGGGTTGAGATGAAGATAGTTTAATAGAACAGTAAAGGAAGAGAAAATAAAATAATAATAATAATAATAATAATAATAATAATAATAATAATAATAATGATAAAAGATTATACAAAATAAAGTGATGCAAACCAAATTGCTCTCACCACCCAATGATTGATTGCCTAGCCCGTCCTGAACAGCTATTGCGGATCCCTGGGCCCCGGGTAATCCCCATTTATATACTGACCATGATGTCTATGGTATGGAATATTTCTTTGGCCAGCTTGTCCTGTCTATGTTCCCTCTCAACTTCCATGGGAAGCTGAAAAAGTCCTTGACTTAATATAAACATTACTTAGCAACAACTAAAACAACTTGTTATCAACGTTATTCTCATACTAAATCCAAAACATAGCAGCTACTAGGAAGAAAATTAACTCTATCCCAGCTGAAGCCAGGATACTAGGAATATTAACATGTATTGCCACATTTGATCTTTTGGTAATTAGCCTTCTATCAGGACCGGCTGTAGTACATAAATAGAAAACTTTTTAGTATTAGCAAAAATCAAAATAAATATATCATCCCTGTTTTTTTTCTTAATTTCTAGCACAAGAAATTGCTCTTAATCCCAGCTTTTTCTATCTCAAGAACTGTCAGAATTTCTGGAAAATAAAATTTCAAAAACTTCAAAATTCCTATGGACAAAATTTCACTTTGTGCTCAGAAAATGCAGGCTCAACTCTGCTACCTCATGTACCTCACGCTCACACATAACCTTTTAGTTCCTTCCTCTGTACCCCTTCATCTATTACTACAAACATATTCTAAATGGTGTGGATGGTGACATCATCAAGCTTTTTTACTGCAATCAGCAATAACACTCAACTACATCTTTACAGTCTCCTGATTAGGTGAGTCGATTTCAACTAGTCAGAAAAGTATCCACTATGTTTATCTCTTTTAACCATGGCTCTCCTGGCATAAATCAGAAGTCCATATACAAACCTGCATGTTTTTTGGTGTACCTTTATATACTTTAAAAAAAAAAAAATCTCTACACTGAAGATATAAAAGTAGATATGATACCAAAAAAAATAACCACTCCTGCAGGGTACAGCTGTCTTACCACGCCAAGGTACCAAGAAAACACTGTGAAACTTTTGCAGTGTCAGTATCAGATCACTGCCATTGACAATGGAGTGTATAAAACCTAAAAATTACGTTGAACTTTACATCACATCCTCTGTAATGATTATTCCCAGTGATGTATATAGCTGTGGGACAATAAGGAGTCAGCAGATAGGGAAACTATCTAGGAAGAACAGCAGAGGCCACTGGAAAGCATCCCTGCTTCCAATATCCATAGCAAAAGGGGAACAGCTAGGCTGAATAACCTAGCACTCTTCTACTGGAGAGTAGATTGAGTCAGCAGCTTTTCCCCAAGCTGACAAGCTGGGAGCTCAGAGCGAGCTGGGCTTGTACTGTCAACCTAGAAATTGGATCTGGATCTGAACTTTCATTAGCTCAGCTGCAGCTCTAGGATCCAGTGGGATTTTCTCGCAAGAAAAAGAATGCAGGAAGTAAAATGTTACATAAGTGAGTAGAGGAATGTGCCAGTTTAGGCTGGGGTAGAATTTATTTTCTTCATACTAGCTAGTATGGGGCTGTGTTTTGGATTTGTGCTGGAAACAGTGTTGATAAATACAGGGATGTTTTAGTTATTGCTGAGCAGTGCTTAGACAGAGTCAAGGCCTCTTCTGCTCCACGCACCGCCCCGCCAGTGAAGAAGCTGGGAGTGCACAAAAATCTGGGAGGAGACATGGCTGGGACAGCTGACCCCAACTGACCAAAGGGCTATTCCACGCCATATGACGTCATGCTCAGTATATAAAGCTGGGGGAAGAAGAAGGAAGGGGGAGATGTTTGGAGTTAAGGCATTTGTCTTCCCAAGTAACCGTTTCGCATGATGGAGCCCTGCTTTCCTGGAGATGGCTGAACATCTGCCTGCCCATGGGAAGTAGTGAATTAATTCCTTGTTTTGCTTTGCTTGTGTGTGCAGCTTTTGCTCTACCAATTAAACTGCCTTTACCTCAACCCACGGGTTTTCTCACTTTTACTCTTCCAATCCTCTCCCCCATCCCAGCAGGGAGCGAGGGGCTGCGTGGGGCCTAGCTGCCAGCTGGCGCTAAACTGCGAGAAGGGGTAAATGGAGAGTTAGAACCCAAGCCAATAAAATAAAAGCTTATAGTGGATCACTTCCATTGGGTTTTATGTGATGCAGGTAGATGGGAGTGATAAGTGGATTTGTGGAAAGAGCGCACTCAGATTCAACTATGGACCATGTCAGGGGAGGCCCAACAGCACTGTTAAAAACAGCACTTCATTATGTCTGTGCCCAGGAGTGCTCTTGGAGAAATGGAGGGCGAAGGGAAACTGCAGTTACCCTCAAGGTCAAAAGGAATGTGAAATCTTTCACTTGATGACAGTAGACAATTTCTGACACTCAAGTGAAACAAAGTAGTTTGCATTTACACTAATTTTATGCTCCCATTAGTATTTCTCATCACAAGTAAACACAAACTGTTCATTCACTTTTGGCAGGGAACCATCTTTCACACCTGCTCAGTCTCAGTGTAGTGCCACAAAGGCAACAGGAGTGAATAAAGCTCAAACATTTGTGAGGGGAGCTGTGGCCTGCTCAGGATAATCCCAAACCTGTGGAAATGGTAGCCTGGACAATGCCATGGTGATACAGCAAAAATCCTTGCACCGCCAGGCACATAGCAGCTATTGCCTTTTTGAAGGGATCTGGAAATGACACCATAAAGAGACAATTTCATGGTGCTGGACCTCCCTGGCCTTATAGTACCTATTTATCACTTTTTGCTCTGCACGATCAATAGCTGCACTTCTTTTTCCTGTTCTTCCAGAGTTTCAATACCAGCTCCTTGGGTCCTCTTGTGCCTCTAAGTATACAAGCACTCGTGCTGTGAGTTGTTCTGCAGAAGCAGAGAAATCTTACAGAACATCTCACAGAACAGAGGTCTCTGCAGAACATCACGCAGTATCACATCTTTATTCCTGTTGCTGAGATACAGGCAATTTTAAGCAGGGATCTGATGGCCACTCTTGATATCTCAGACAGGGCTGCTGCAGAGATGGAGAGAACCAACTCTGTCTTCAAAGTAAATTGTCTCTACTTTCTGACCTTATAATCCCTTGTAATCTTTTTCAACAATCCCTTTTCACACAATTCCTATAAAGATTTCACTGTTCCTTCCAACCTACTTACTTCCTTGCCATCCACATAATCCCTAGTATCTCTTACCATCTCAACCTGCTGCTATTCCAGAATCTTTTAGCAAAAAATGTCTGTTTTGCCTTCCACTGTTCCTAATGACTTCCCAATCTCAAAAACTTGATATTTTCAATCATACTATCCCAAAACCTTACACAGTCCCTTCAGCCTCATTCTCTAAAACATACTGAAAGGGATTTTTCCATAATTTGCCATAATTTTAACTTTAGGCTGATGGTCAACAAGAAATGCTTCAATCCAAAACAGTTCATTTTAACAAAGTGAAACACAACTGTAAACAGGGTCTGAGATCAGGGCAGCTGATACAACCTCAACAACAGATACTGCAACAGTTGCAGTACTGCTAAGGGACTAAAGAGAACTTGTAGTGACTCGAATCACCTCTGCACTGTGAATGGATCCAAGCTGAATTTCATCAACCACTTCAACTTTAGTCAAGTACTACACTAAGAGCCCAGCCTTGGCAGTCAAAAAGCTCAGTGCAGGTTAGCTACCTGATTACTCATCTTCTCAGGAGCATGCTGTTTCGTTGAGGAAGCACTGCTTCTGTAATTCCCATATCCAAACTATCTAGTTTATAAAAGGGCACTGCATTCAGAAAAGCAACCATTGAGATACATGCTCTCCCTAGAAACACATAAACACATTAATTCTTTGCAAACTACTGCAACTCCTTCTGCAATATACAGCACTATTTATTCACACTACTGAAACACACTTCCTCTTCCCGTTCTCTCCCCATTACCGTTTGCATGCCAGCTTCTCTCCCCATTTCTCTGAGCCTATCATCTACCTATGCTTCTCAAATCTTAAGTACAGCTATACAAAAGATTTTGCCAAACCAATGTGGCTCAACCTCACATATGCTTCTAGAAGCATAAGCAGAAGATTTTTTCTGGTTTTCTTTCTTTCTTTCTTTTTTACCTGGTGAGCTGGAAGTACTGGGTGTGCAGTCACTGTCATCCAGACACATACTCGGAACCATTGAATCCTGTTTTGGAGGGCCCTCAAGAGAGCACATCAGCTCCTGGAGAGGGCAAAGATGACATGTTTTAATAACGCACTTGGTAAAATCAGGGAGGTAGCCTGTTTGTTAGAGATCATACACCCACCCTGTCATTCTCCTCTTCCGTGGATGTTTCATTTTCCCTCAAACCACTACAACAACTGCTTACACTGGATGAAGAATGAGAGAATGGCTGCATCACACAGTATCCTGAAGTCTGACTCCTGAGCAGTCTGTGAAATGCAAGCATTCAACATTATCATGCTTATTGTTACACATAGACTTGCACTTTTTGTGACATAACTTTATTATATAGCAGTCAGAAACAGTCAGAATATTATATATTCATCCACAATTAGATTTTCCACCTAGGAACAGAATTCAGGTGAACTGGCTTGCATTCCTTAATTTCTAGTTGCTGCTTCATTTAGTAGAAACACCATTTCTTGTTTTCATGCTGGATAACTGTATGAAAGGACAAGACTAAATGAATTTTTAAGTCACAGACCTAAGCGTCTTAAAGCAGAGTGAGTCAAACCACCTGCATTTAAGCACTGTTTACCTCTAGACATTCATTAAAGTCAAAGATGCCTTTGTTTTGGAGATCAGATATTTCAGAAGCCTAAATACAACATGATGAGGTGTTAAACTGAGTATTAAGGGAAGGCACTACCCAGCCTAGGCTACCCATTCCCACAGCCACTCTCAACTTACCATGTATGGTCTTATGTGAAATTCCAGATAGTATAAGGGGACTATAAAAGCACATTTTTCATGTCACAGAGTTTATAAACTGTCACCACTGTGTTTCTGGACAGTTGTAACAGGAGTCAGGAAAGCATATAGACATTTGCCAGTATGATAGAAGAGTTAACTAAGAAAGTTTAAGGAAGCAATGAGGAGTTAGAAAAAACTACTGAGATCTGCATTATTTTAGGATGTCTCCATGCCAAACTATTCAGATCAAGTGCCAAGCTCTTACACAGACAGGTCAGAACCCTCCTCTTGCTTACAGATAGGAACATATCAAGGTCAGGATACCCAACCTGGTGATTTTGCATATGCCCTGTTGCCAGTAGACTGGCTCCTCCTGTAGGTCCATCCCACTAGACATTTAGCTCCCACAGGGTCATTACAAAAGGAACGTTCAAAGCAAACTGAATTGGATTACTTGACCACCACTCTCTCAAATGTGATGGACACTGAGGTAGCCTGGTGTGTATTTCATTCAGTCAAGAAAGATCCTTAAGGTCAGGTTCTCCCAGCTCAGAATTTGGGATCCACTCCTTGAAGTCATCTAGGAGAAAGAGCAGTCCTTGAGGCTGATAAGCTTATGTGGTGGAAGGTACACTGTGCATGTAAGCCTCACATTCACGGTGAAATACTCACTGCATGCACAAGAGACCAGCCAATAAGAGAGAGATGAAGTGCTTAAAAATGTTTAAGAAACCCAAAAAGCTATGAGAGGCAAGAAAGATAAGACACCTTTAACATACTAAATATATTTATTCCTTCAGAAACACTGCAAAATGTGGCCAGTCTTGACCTACAAGCAGTAATGAAACCTGAAGTCCCAGGCATATTACATGCCAGCATGCAACAGGGAGAACAGTAAAGACGGGGCCAATGTAGGCCAAAGATATTTCCTCAGGAGATAAGGAAATATATTTTGGAGGAAATGAAGGCCAATATGTTTCTCCCTTGGCAGAGCAAATCAATAACATGAATTTAAGTGAGCTGGGACCTAGATTTCCACAAAGCATCTCCTTCTCAGCATCCTCATTCTCTGCACTGCGCTTCCTGACCTATGTCTTCCGAAGGCACTAGAGACAGAGGTGGAAAGATGTTCTTCTGCTCTTGCCTTCTGTGGGCCAAGTTGTTCTCTTCTCGCTCATCTGAGGGGAGGGGAAGAGAAGGAGAGGCACTTCAAGGTGGCCTCCTTCCCCCATCATTAGTAGGGGCTGGTGCAGTGGCTGCTGACTGGGCAATGGGAAGGGCATATAGCCAAAATGCTCCAATAGGAGCTATCTGTCCATCTCCCTTTCCCAGGGTTTCTGCTCCAGGAACTGCCAGTGGAGCGTTACTTGGTGCCACTTGGTCTCTCCACAGTCCTTGAGGTCCTCTAAGTAAGTTCATGCTCCTCTTAGCCAGGACTCTCATTTCACCCCAAAAGTCTTGTCAGTATCTTCAGTGAGGTAACCAATGGCTGAGTAGCATCCGGTCCACTCCTGATTGGCTTGATGTCCCCACTCAGATGTGTCTGAGGAGGGAAAACACAGACACAAAAAACCCATGTACTTTTCCTAGGATTTGGACATACACAGTACAGTGCTTGATTTTTCAGATGCAACCCAGAAAGCCGTCTGATCTCAAGGAGTTTCGCTACCTGGTTACTTAGGCTGGGTTCATTCTTTTGAGTCTGTCCCTTGGGAAGAAGGATTATTTGAAGGCTACCTGGACAGTGGAGCAGAAAAACTAAGGAGAATTGTCCCTGTATGTGGGAGAGAAGACACTGTTAGCCCAAGTGAACAACACGTTTTCATGGGCTGCAGGCTGATCAATGCAGAAGGGTGTGTTGGAAATCAGCATGCGAGGACAGAAAGTAAGTGCTGGTTTGTCTTTACTGTAAAAGAATTAATCTATTATTCATGTGTTCCTTTTGCATTTATTTCCAAGTTGGTTTTAGTAGAACGTAGATGAAGAGTTTGATCATTCAAGCCTAGAATCTGAAACGATTATTTAAGACAGGCAGCAACATGCTGGACATTTTTGCAATAGAGAAATTTCCTGTGACACTACTCCCTGGAGAAAACCAGGAGTGGATTACTGACATACTACCAGGCATAACATTTTAAATATGGGCTGCATAAATTACTCTAGAACTAGCTGAAACTCTTTCTGCATTAGAAATATGCCTATATCATGTTCCCGATTTGTGATTCCACAATTAATGAACAATATATAGACTATTTCAGTAGAACTTCAGTAAAACTGTCTCTGAGACAGACTGTTCAAACTATGCTCCTAGACTGTTCCTGCGATACTATGTTATTACTGTCCTGGTGAAAATGGTGTGCTTTACATGGTGGAATTACATGTCCTTGATTGTCTGTCCCAGATACGATGCACAAGGTATGGCTGCATGTGGGCTGGTCCCTAACTCTGAAACCGCAACTCTAATTCTGGCTAATCACCAGTTGTGCACAACTCTATGCTACATCCCGCCTCGTAAACAAACTGTCCAGGAATGGGCTAAACCACCACAACAGCAAAAAGTTTTCTGGTGATCGTACTTGTAGTTTTGAGTCCATGGCTGGAAATAGATGCATAGAGAGAATCCTAGGGACAGAAGTAGACAGACTGCCAAATCACACAGGTCACATCTCATGTGCATACATGATATTCATGCAAGTATTGTTAGTGAAATCCCATGCTATGTTTGCTCTCTGAAAGCATGTGATAGCAATTTGAAACAGACATTGCAGCTGGCTCCCTCCCCAGCTGATGGATGGACAATGAGGGTTGGGAAGCGGGGGAAGCCGCAATCAAATGCGGAAATCGGGAACAGATGTCAAGAAAGCTTCAGCATTTTTTTCCAGGACACGCACACATTCTACAGTAGGGAAACCAGGCCTAGCCAAGTTATGAGATGTTTTCTTAGTAGGCAGAATTCTTGCTGATTATGCAAGGTTACTTCACCTACCTAATCAGAGCAAGAGTCCCTCACATGCGTCTAGCCAGGCACTTCTAGTTCACTAACAAGGTCCCAGGCAGGATGAGGAAGAGGAGGTGGAATGGTGTGGAAATACTGGAAGATGGGGGTTGCTGACCAATCAGCAGTTCCATGTCCTGCATTCTCTCTTGCCCTTGGCTGCCAGGGCTAGCATCTTAAATGGTCTGTATCTCCTAGCTGCGCTCCCATCCTCCTCCCTACCAAAATTTTTGGACACCCACCCAACCCAAACACTAGTATCACAAAAACATACTTACCAAAACTTGCCCCTTGGCTGTGACAAAATTCCGGGCAGTCCTACAGCATACAATTGGGTAGCTGAACCACTGCAGATAGTTACCAGCCTGTAATTCTTGGGGAGCGTTGGTTCTAGTTGGAAGGAAGACCCTTCCTTGTCAGACCTGGCACCTGCAGCAACTACAACCATAGAGGCCTGGCTCTTCTGAAACTTTCTTAGATCAGCCCCAGGCCTAAGAAAGGGACATGCCCTACTACAAAGTGCTCAGTGCCCTTTTTGCCACAGGTCTCATCCAAGCTCTCATGAAAAAAAAAAAATCAGGCATGGCAAGCTGTTCCAGATTCCAGAAAGTCAGCAGCAGTCTTGGATTTAGAGACAGGCTGCTCTGGAGTCTTGGAAATGCAAATGTGTGGTTTCCATGAAGCCCTAAATTATCCTAGATAGGATCACATCCCAGCATAATACAGCTTAGCAAGAGCAAAGATGCACTACCGGGAAAGTGCATTTCTCCATTTTTTGACCATCAGAAACTAGAGAACTATTTTGCAGACTACAGCATGAAGTGTTTTGCAGGAGAACACTGGGTGTGGTATGGTGTGCTTTAGCAATGAAAGATGGGTACAACACATGAGACCCTGATGTAACACCTGCTGTAACACTTTGAGGACTGAAGACAGGCTAGCTTGGGCTGGTTGGGAGCAGCAGCATGAATCCTGCTTAAAGGGGCAGAACTTGAGTACAACCCAACGTCCCAACATACCCTTGTCCAAGCTTCTCCATGAAGCTCCAAAATCCCTCCAGAGCAAACTATAGAGGAAACATACACATGAGTAAGCATGAATAATTGGACAGCTAGGGTTTTGTGTATCCTGCTGGATGCAAGCTAATATTACAGTAAAGATATAGCCCAAATCACCTTTAAGTGGTCCAATCTTTCTTCACTGACTGCTTAAGAAAGCTGAGTTCCTTACTTACATGGTCTGAATTACTGTGCCATGGCCAGACACCTAACTTTTAAGATGCTGCAATGCCTGATGTGGACAATCTCAGTAAAGCCTCCGACAGAGCAAGACATGCATCACACATAAGCCAATACCAGACACAGTGAGCATCTTTCAAATATTTAAATTATTTCCAACTCACTTGTTCTTCCTGCTGGGGAACTCTGGGGAGCTGGGACTGGATGATCTCTCAGACTTCAAGTCAAAGAAAGTTCCTGGACTGTCCAGCACCTTCTGTATCCTCTCTGCAGCGTCTCTGCTGGGACAAAAGAGAAACCAGATATACCCCAGGGCCAGAGTTAAGCACTATCTATTCTAACACTTCCTTATAAGCCACAATGTAAAGATGGATCTTTCCTACACACATGAAAGGGAAGAAAACACAGTTGTGTTGAAAAGGGCAGGCTCCTTAGACATGACCTGTTTATGGCAATATCTTAGAAATGGCCAACTTTCAGCTTCTTTTGAATTCACATAAAAGCCAAAATTAATTTCAGTATTCTCCTTTAATTCTTCAACGTTTTCTTCTACTATCCCCATTTCATTGGGTTTAAGAAGCTTTAGGATTGATTCGAGAGCTTATATATTTATTGCATAAAGAAAAAGGATTCAGCAAATTTCCCTGTTTCAGGATGGTTACAATAGTTTTATTGCTACTGGTACTTGTCAAGATATTTCTGAAGAAAGCTGTCCGTGTGAGTAACTGAAAAGTGGGGTACGTTTAATTAAGGATTGGAAACATCAGGTTTTTGTTGGGTTTTTTTTTGTGGCTTCAGTGATGGAGTTCACAAAGTTCCTCCGCTGCTCTCTTAGTTAGTTGATCCTACCTGTACTCCTCACATCACAGTTCCTCGTGCCCTCACCTATGCTAATACAACTGTTGTGAGACTGGAAACGATCCAGACAAAAAACAATCCTAAACAACCCTGAAACTCCTATGACACATGAACAAGCGGGATGGACTGGGTCAGTTCTGTCACCAAAGCCTGCATATCACAGATTCAGGGTGTCACACATGACATGTTGACCTTGCTGTTGCCAGACAGAGCACCTGCTCCAGCCTCCTCCACTCTTGCTGAGTGTACTTTCCATCAGTCCTGGTACCCATCAGACTTCTCCACAAGCCAGTTCACAGCAGAACCTGGCAGATAATTAATCCAATGAAAGAAAGTTGATATTTTTGCTGTTAGATTAATGGGCTGAATCAGTTCCATGAAGGGTCCACTAAGCACCTGAGCCATCACAAGGAATGGGAGAGGATTGGGTAGCTGAAAGAGACACTGGGAGAGGGAAAGTATGATACCTTCTTTTCAGCAGCAATGAACTGTTAGACCAGTTGCTAGTGAAACTGCACCTTCAAGAATCACCCAAAAAGTCTTTCACAAAACACAAGATAAGGCTCACTGTTCCTCATATTTAAGATTACAAATAAGAAAAAGGAAAGCTAAGTAAACACAATAGCTTACCAATCCCTTCCTAGCAAAGAGCAAGGGAAAAAAGACAATAAATCCAGGTTTTTTCCTTGTAGAAAACTTTTACAGATCTTTTAAGGGGATAGTGAAGGATGTTGTATGCAAAGTAATGGATTGAAGGGCACAGCTGCATAAGGTACAAAACTATTTAAAGTAGCGAGGAGCTGTGAGTACTGTCTTAGCTTAGATTGTTACAGGGAAGTTGTCTCAGAAGATTTTATTTTTCCCAAAGAAACTTCTATAATATTTTTACTCATATTGGGTCATAGGCACCTCATTAAGGAAAGGTCCAAGAGAATAACTTGAAAGAAAGGAAAATGCAGTAATTCTTCCTGTTGTGAAATCACTAGCTTTTCCCCTTTTACACTGAACCTTTAAGCTGTTCCCTGGACTTACTGCAACTGGGAAAAATGTGTGTTAGATGCACAGCACTCGTGACTTTTGAGACTGTATAATCTTAAAAAGATGTCTCAGCTAGAGCTGAGACAAATTTATTGATTTAACTAAATGATCACTTGTGACCAGTAGAAAACTTTTGAATGGTTATAATTCTGTCAAATATGCCAATTCACTCCTTAAACCTGTATGTTACCCCTTAATTACAATTATTTCTCAGACCATCCAACTTAAATTTTGATGTAAAGCTTTTTTTAAAAAAATCCCTATTTTAAGATATCAGAAGTTTTGTCTATTTGAACTTTTTAACATGAAAACAAACAAACAATCAAGTACCAAATTCCCCCTTCCCAAGTAAAAGCCTTTCATCTGACACTTATCTAAAAGTGGCAAATACAGACCAGGAGAACCAAGAGTCCTGGATCAAACTGCACAATGTTTAAGAGCAATTTTACCATGTTCCTCCACCCATCTCCTCCCTTCCTCCTCAAATGTTGATTCTCCCCGTTTCCAAATGTCCTTTTTTATTTTGTTTGTTTCTGTCATTTGTCCATTTCTCCATCATCCTATAACTGGGCTTTTCTTTCCATTCCAACCATTTCCATTTCAGTTCTCATTCTTGTCAATTCCCTTTCTGTCCTTATATAAGCCTTTCTACCTCCTTTTTCTCATCTCCTCCTGTTGTTTTTTCTCTCTTTGTCTCACCTTTCCACAGCTCATACCTCTTTTCCTCCTGTATGTTCTCAATGCCAATGGCACTACTCCGTCGCCCATGGAAGCGGCTGGCTCGAGTACGTGATGGGCTCCTACCAGGCAAGGCAAAAGACTAGAAAAAAGGAAAGTGTGACAGAAAGGAGGGAAGGGAACAAGACAGGAAAAACTGGAGAACTGAAAGCATGGGAGAGGGAGTTTGTGATGTGGATCCAGATCCTCTTCTTTACTCTGCAATACAATAGCACAGCCCAGCTCCACCGGTGCAAGGAGGAGTACTTTCTGTCAGAAAAGTACTTTCTTCTCAGAAAGAGAAGCTAGGGCTTACAAAGGTGGTATGAGAAAGAGATATAGAAACAAAGGCAGAACAAGATACACAGCTAGTATACAGAGAAAGAGGCTCAGGAAGGGAGGTATCCCCATATGATGAGAGATGGAGAGGCAGAATCGGAAAGGCGGAGAAAGCTAGAAGTTAAAGGAGAGAAGGAGGCAGCAAACCCAAGTCATTACTATTCTGTGACTTTGTTGTGCTGACGTAAAGAATGCATACAACTGAGTAAACTGTTACCAAGAAATTTCCACACTGAAAGGCACCTTCTTGGCTTACTCAGAGATGTTTGGGTTTTTTTTCTAGTTTGCCTGTATTGACATCGCTAGTGCAGAAACCACAATAAGCTGGATGCACTTTGGCCAACATAACCATATTGCCACTGCCAGAAACATGGATCCTTTTCTGGAAACATTTGTCACATTTGTTATGCTCACATTGATCACGTATGTTTAGTATCCATAGCAAATAAGAAAGGCTTTGATAGTGACTAAAAATACTCACTCTTTTTCTCACCCCAAACTATTAATTCTGCTGTTTGTACCCAACAGGCAAATTCTATTTACAGCAAAACAGCACCTTGAATAAACACTGTGCACCTGTTTATATTACAGAAAAGAATCTGACTGGTGAAACTGAAGAAATGGAACAGATCTAGTGTCCTTATTTTCTCAGCTCTTGCCATATGACAATACTGTACCACTCTGGTCAAACCACAGTGCATGCATTTTTTTTAAGGTATGGCAACGTACAAGATCTAATCCAGGATAGCAGAGATAGATGTCTGATATAGAATCATGTCTGGCTTTCTTCTCCCAGTCTGCGTCAATCTCAGCTCTAGTTTACAGATGAACTGGGGCTAGAGATAGGCACAGACACAACCGACTGCAACACGTGCTGTCACCACTTGTGAAACGGGATGATACAACAAAATGAGATTCACAGAAGGACAAGAGGACAAACCAATAGGGAAAGATAAATAGAATGTATGGGTGGGTCACAAAGGTATGCCGGGTCTCTCCTTACAGCCCACCCGAATACCTTACCGCAGCAATGGCCTTAGGGCCCTCGGCGACACTCTGGCTGAGGGCAAGGCCAGCTGTAGCTGGGCGGCTGGGCAGGGTGGCTGGCTGCTGCTTTCTCATGGATATCCCCATGGTATCCAGGCTCTGGCTGCGGCCTCTGATCACCCGCTGAACAGAAGGGAGGCAGGGAAACAGACAAACATGGATACACATATAGACATGCACACGGTAGGGCAGCATGAAAAGCACCACAGATTGGGTGGAAAGTTGTGACAGATCAACACCAGAACCACAGAAATCCTAAACTCCTAGAATCTAAGATGCTGCCTTCTAGGAGGCATCTTCTTAGATACTACCCATTTTTGGTCCTAGACAACTCATGAAGCCCACTGCCGGGGAAGAATTCTTCCTCAATTATATTCTCTACTTTCACCTCCCTTATCCTGTTGCAATAAATAGATTCCCTACCAGTATTGCAGCATACTGGATAAGACAGCATCATCCGGAGCAGTCCTACCCAGTACAGGCTACAAAATATAAAATCAAACTCCTGTTCAAGACCATAAGGTTCAGTCTTGCATGAACTTGAGTGCTGGTTCCAAGGGGAAAGCAGCCATATCAAAATTTGCAGCATTTGAAAAAGCCATTTTCTGAGTTTACTTAGCCTTTTACAAAGGTCGTCTGTGTACATGACATGCAAATCACAGCATGTGATGGAAGTTAGAAAAGGACATTTTGGGATAATTAGCGTAAGACATGAATGGGCATGAAATTCCTGGTTCACAGCAAAGGCAGGGTAGACTGATTGTATGTAAAAATACACTTCACCAAAGCACCCTAGCTCTGACCAAAGCTACGCATATAGCTACCAAACCTACGCATATAGCTACCAAACCTATATGTGAATGGATTAGTTTCACAGCCCTTAACGACTCTAACCAGCCCACCATACAAAGCAGGTGGAGGTCATCTGAAAAAAATGCTATTTATAATACATGTCTATGTCCAGACAGGTAACTTATACAGAAGAAGTGGTGAGGTAATTCCCACAAAAGTGGGAAAGGGGAAGTAGATAGGAAAGCGATATAAGATTCTCTCAATATAATCAATTCAAAACTCAGTTTGCCTGTTCACACAAAAAAAAACTTTGCTTTCTTATATCTTCTTTATCACTTTTAAAAGTAAGTTCTGTTACCTGATCCTGATCTATTAAAAAAAAAAAAAGTGTCATCTACTCTGAACAAAGGTAAATTAACTCTGGTAAGTAAAGCATCACAGTTTTTCTGGATAGTACACTCACAGATATGTTAGAAACTTGCAGTGGCTCTTGCAACTCTTTCATCTATAATGAAAATGAATTGGAAGAGATCTGCTGCAGGAAATGAAAGCTGTTTGCAAACACTCGCTCCTTTTTCTGTAAGTCATGGAGTGAAACCCCATCTGACACTAGACACCAGCATGAAGCATGAAGAGTTCTCAGGGACAGTATGGAATTCCACCCTAGACCATGCTGTAGCTCTGTTGAAAGGAGCACAGGAAGGGGAAAAAAAATATTTTCTTGAGAGATATAGATGCTCTAAAGAAAGACTGCTGGATAAAAGGACATTTTTTCCTGTCTCACCCTAAGCACAGCTGATCAGCAGGGTCAATATTCCTTGGAGGGACACACAATGAACATGAGAAAAGCGTAAGCAACTGGGTAAGGAATCAGTCCACTATGGCTCACCTTGAAATTCTCGAGGAAGCCCCCACTGCCATTCTCTATCTTGTCATCCTCCCCTATGGGCAATCCCATCATACTGCGGCTGCGAAGCTGCAGCTCCTCAAAAAGGCTCTCCAAAAGGGCACTCCTGGTTCTTTCCTGCATCAATATCGGGAATGAAAAAACAGCTATTATTGGAAATGGAGGGATTCTTTTCCCCCTGTTTTTGCATCATCCTTAAAAAAAAACACCATGAAAATTAATTTAAACAGTGTGAAGTGGTTTTAGCTGTAGAGTTGTGGAATATATTACAGTATCATCCAGCCCCTTTAAACTCTTTCTAAAGCAAGTCATAAAGGACATCAGTACTTTTTTTACAGGTGATAAAACAGAGGCATGGATTGAGGGAATTTTTTTTCTAGACCAGACAAGCAGCAGAGTCTGGAACAGAATTTTGGTACCTTGAACAAAAATCAGTGATACCAGTACACATCCTGTAGCACAATAATGATGTTTCAGCTAATATAGAATTTCTTCCAGCAAAATGTATGCATCATGTTCCCATTCTTACTTGAGGATTAGATCTTTACATTAGAATGTACCTGTTCATATTCTATCACACCTGCTGTGAAATAGAAAGGAAGCATCACATAGCTGAGTATAATCACATTTCATTCTCCTTTTTTAAGCAACACAAAACTAGAAGTAGAAGAAAGTAAAAAATTATATTGTATTTTCCTAATCTGGCAATAATACAGTTTCATAGTTTTTAATGGAAGCAATCAGGTAATAGACCCACCTCTAATTTAGCAAATTTCTCAGCTCGATAGCAGCTGTACTCAGCATTGATGAGCTTGGCCAGGAGGAATTCACGAAACTCTGCACTCTATAAGACAAGATGAAGACTAGACTGGAGATGAAAACAGTAACAAAAAATTCATAGGAGAAAAGCTCTGCCTTACTACTCTTTAGACCTCCAAAGTTTCCTAGCCAGACTGACGATACTGGGTCAGAACACAGGGGTGTGTACCAGACCCCCTTGACATCTAACGCTGGAATAAAGTATTAACTTTTTTAACTCACTAACCCAGAGAAACAAACCTTTCTAAATATGGCTGGATTTGGCAGAGGGGGTCCAAAGAAGGGGACATCATCTCGGGCTGTGACTGAAACCTGAAACAATATAAGTGGAAAAAAATAAGTATTATAACACAAGTGAGACTACCAAAGCCTTCAAACTACTATGATATATCTGATCCCTCCTGAATCATTTACATATCCAAAAGAGATCTAATGTGCCGTCCCATGCATCCGTTTCTGTACTTAGTGAATGGATGTGCTGATTTATCTCCCAGAAATTCAGTCAGCTGTGTGCACGCACACTAAGAGCAACAAAAATCAATTGAACCAATTGCTTTTTTAAAAAAATATTTTCATAAATATTTAAACAATAACCACTGTATTTAGAACAAAAAAAAAATAAGATGCTTCTATTCAGCCTGCAAGATTTACCTCCACTAGAAGAACCTGTGTCAATATGGGTGTACTGACCTATTTTCTTGACAGAGAATACTCAGTGGAGATAAATTGCACACTAAGCATCTCAGTGACACTGCCTCTCTGAGTCACATGCGGTAAGCACATAAATGCACTTTTGCAGTAAGAAATAAGGAAATCCATGGGTTTGGGTTAGGTGTGGGGGTTTTTTGTCGGTTTGTTTTGTTTTTCTTTTTACATGCTCATACCTGACATACTAATGCCAAAAAAAGTAACTGTATGCAGTCCAGTTTTTACATACTGTCACTTGGCTCTTCACAGCACTTACCTATAATTATATGCAGCTATCTTACCAGATACGGACAGCGCTTAAGAATATTTCACAGGTTGGGGTGGGTTTTTTGGTCATCTTTGAGATGGAACAATACCATTATTTGCCATTTCATACAACAGGGAACAGTGTCAGAACAACTTACATAAACTGCCTTAAAATAACACTCCAGTGTAAATGACAGGCATGAGTTTAATGAGAGGAAGAAGGAAAGACGCCCTCCATTTAATTCAGATTTCTCACATTGTAGGCCAGCTTCCCTAATTACGAGGCCTCCTTCTTCCTCCTAATAGATATCTACCAGGTACAATCCCGCTTTGCATTCTTATTTTCTGATTACAAAAATTGATTCAAAGAAATAATTGCCATTAATATTCCAATTTAACCACTAGGCACTAAAGCTTAAGTAAATGGAACAAAGGATAGAAAAAAATCTTCCCAAACTGCAGTCTCTTCAGTACTAGAATGCTTTCAAGGCAGAATGAGTTAAAACCGCTTTAGAAAAGCCTTTACAGAACACTTTGCATTGGCTCTAGGGTCCTGACTGGGACTATTTCTTTTTCATGAAATGATACAACCAGCTCTATTACACTGACAAAAACAATGCCATTGCAGAGAGGCAAAGATGAAAACAACAGCAGGAAGAGACAAGACAAATGGCAAGCTTCCCCAGCTCTTTCTCTTGTCATTAAAAATTCCAGTGAATTCCTGTGCCCTACAGAACAGAGAACGAGAGGAGAAGTAGAACCCCATGCCACTGATCAACATGAGGCTCTCTTATCACTACAGACCTGGCTGCCCATAGCATAGGGAACAACAGAAGGTGGTCGTTCCACCCCCAGCACTCTCTTTGGTGGGAGAGGAGATGGGGATCCTGTCCTAATTCTGATGTTCTTGGTGTTCTTGTAGACCTCCAAGGCCTAAGGACTCATCATCACCAAATCAGAATTCCTACATGATATGAGACATAGCACTTTGATTAAAATGTTTCTACAATGGAAAATCCACCGCAGAATGCAAGCTTTATATATTTTCTGCTCCCTCAGCATGACTGAAAGTTGAACATAAAGTTATACAGACATCCGTACAGAGTTAAGTGACAGAGAAACAGCTGTGTCCAAAGACTGCAGACAGGGAATTTGTGTTCTTGCAGGGCTTCTTTCAACTGGTGGGCACTAACAGGCAGCACTTCCCTGCCAGATGGGCACCAGTTCTGCAATTCCCCCAAAGCAGGCGTAGCTGGTTTGAATTCCACAGATTAGGCCAACCAGCTGTATCTGACCTGCAGTCTCAGGCAGTGCAAGCTCTCAGCACTGTGCTCTGCCGCATGAGCAGCATGTCATGTCATGACTGACATGACTGACAGTCAGGTGAATTAGTTTTACCTGTTTTATATAATGCAAGCAAGGCATCCCCCAAAACGACATCAATTGCTCCTTGTGGTCTTTGATGTAAACAAAAATTTTTTATCCGAATTCATCCTGCTTCAATTCCCAAGCTTTAAGCTTCAGAAATTTACCAGCTACTTTGCCAAATATACAAGTATATTCTAGTTTCATGTGCAGACACTTAACAAATTGATCATATTATTCTTTAACCTTCTATTTGCTAGGTAGAAGCAGTAAGCAGTCCTTTTCAGTAAAATACTTGTGTTACAGAATTTCAATCATTCTCAGCCTCACCTCCTAGCCCCGTCCAGCTTATCAATATCTTTAAGAAATCTGAATACTCAACAAACATGAACACAGATTGCTAAATAGCAGCAATCACACCAAGCAGAGAGGACCTCTGCAAAAGTATAGAATAGAGAACAACATAGCAATAAGGAGACTCCTGGTCAGAGATCACAGAGTGGGTGAAGGGGAAGGAGACCTGGCGGCAGCTACTGGATTTCTAGGTTTACGGGTAATAGATCTAATTATTGTCTTTCGCTGAAAACACTGATCAAGTTTACTAATAGAGCAAGCAGGATAGGATGACAACTGGATGAACTTGTACCTTTCCCAAAGGCCCAAGAACAGGTTTCCACATCAAGGATCAATATCAGTAAATCAGCACAGAGCAATCTATTGGCTCCATTTACCTTGTAGAAAGTGTCCCCAGTGGTGACAGGAGTGAGCTGAACTACAACGTAAGCATGTAGGAAATTAGAAGCAATCATATCAGGGACAAAAGGCGTGCTTTCATCCTGGAAGATGATGGCCACAATGTCATTCCCAATGTGACGCTTTCGCTGAAGCTGGAGAGAAAAAAAAAATAATAAAGTGAGAAGGTGGGTGAAAAAGAGTAAGACAGTACGTTGGGGCCTCAAACACCAGTCTGTCTAGCATCTCCAACCATTTGTTCAACCAAACCTCTTATCACTGCTTTTACCATTATTCCAGCCGTAATTCCCAACATTACGCCATTAGGCATTCTCCCCTCTAACTAGGCCCCCGTCAAACACCCTTCCCTCTTAGCCACACTGTTGAATTCCTTAGTTCTCCTTCCAATACCTGCTGGGAATCTCCCTCTGTGAAGGGCAGTTTTGTAGATACATGAAACATGATCTCCTTGCCCCGGAAGTTTGTATAGACCGACTCAGTGCCTGTTTGACCTCTGGTGACATCCAATCCTCCCCGGAACCTGAGCAAATCCATACCATGCCATAGGTCAGGCAGGGCAGAGATGAGAAAGTGGAGAGATGAAAGAAGATATCAGTAACAGTAGCTTGGTACCATCAATATTATCAAAGGTGATTTTTAAGAAATCAGTGATAGTGAGGCACCAAATCTTCCCAAAACAAAGGCACTGACTGAAGCTGCCCAATGTTTCTTGAACATACTTGCTTGCTAAAAGCTACGAAGCTAAACGAGGGATCCTCAAAGGAGGTACTTTCTTTGGCATTCTTCTGAGAAATACAATCCATATTTCAGAAGTACAGAAAGAACAGGCTGCCCCACAGAAAAAGACTAAAACAATACTGACCCCTACCATTGTGAAACAAACTTACATTCGCATAGTCAAATAAATTTTTTCTTTGCTGATACCATGAGTCAGATTGAGATACCAGGAGACCTTTAAATGGAAATACCAGCAGACACCTAAACTCCAACTGTTTCCCAGACAAGATGGTTAAGAAAAGCATTCTGGGCTTCTCCACCTGCACTGGGAGTCAGAGGATGCAGCACTTTTCTGAAAGCCGGGCTCTAACAGAGTCACAGCCTCTGAACATGTGGTGTTCCCAAACTCGACCTGGCTTTCCAATGGCACTGGGTACACACCCACGGAAATCTTGCAGCTGAATCTTGTCACCAAGGAAATCCAGGAACTCCAGAAAACCCAGACTCTCTTCTGTGTTACTGAAGACTTCTTCTTCGGTTGTCTTCAAAAGGAAAGGAGAAGTCATAAGGAGCACAAGCAGTACAAAGAACAGGCAGTAATTTCTCTACATAGTTCGACCAGCTTTGAGGACTTGCACAAACAAATTGATTAACACAAGGCAAGCTTCTATCCTTTCTCTTTAGGGCACCTGTATTTTTCACAGGACAGTATAGACCTTGTTATTACGTTTAAGCTAAGAGAACCAACTCTTCACATTCTACCTGAGTATCATGGGATCTGAAGGAGCTTACCTGTCCAGGTTTCTGGTAGATGACCCCAAATTTGAAGTTATTGCTTATGACATGTTCATCAAATGCAACAATAAGCTGAGAAGCCTGAGGTAATGAAAATACAAATTATCAGTCGGACGTCATTAGCCAGACCTTGATGGAACAGGGACATACAGACATATCAGAACATTATACCTTGGGGTAGAGGACAGGAAAGAAGCGTTCAACATTCACATCCTCACACAGTAGCTGTTGAGTGAGAGAGAGAGAGAGAGAGAAACAGAAGTGCGATTATCACGTGCCCTAGCTTGCTGTGGGCGTGAGAACATAGTCACTGTTTATAATTATCTGACAGGAGTCCCTTCAGGCAAAAAAATCTGAGACAAAATTAGAAGAGAAAGAAGAGAAGCTACATTGAAGTGTAAAAGGGAAGTATATGACAGTACTATTGGGGAATAGTAGAAAAGAGGGAAATGGGAGGACAGAGGTGAAAATAACTTGAAGAATGAGGCTGTGAGAGTGAACCGGCAAACATGAATCTCACCTTTGCCATCTGGACAGCACTGGGAAACTCATTCAGACAAGAAATGGGGATCAGGTCATGTTTGGTGCCAGTCCGAGTCCTGACACAAAACAGAAAAAAGGCATTAGAGCAAAAGCTGAAGGGAAACATAAGCAACACTGGCTCTTTAAAGAAAGAGTAGCCATTCCTCAGATTATCTTTTAAGCCTGATGCATAAAATCACTGGAAAAGGAAGGTATTTACTCTTCTTTTTGCTCACCACTTGTATGTGAGGAGCAGAGGAAGACAAAACGGGGATGTTTAGTATCTTGCTCCTTTGCATTCTTTTCTTGCTTGAAGAAATATTTTGCTCTTCCTGCCTCCCCCCCTCCCCTGCCATTTTCTTTCACAGAAATCTAAATGTTGAAATACAATTCATGGACACAGTATTATAATGGATTCATAAGATCATACGAGTGTTTGAAAGACTGCTAAAAGGTCTGTTAGAGACAGCCTAGGAAAGCAGATCTATGCAAATTATAGAAGGTAGAAACCAGTGTAGCATTGTTCCAGAAAGCTGATGGAGAAAAGTTTCCTTTCTCTATATATATATATTAAATATATATATATAGGAGAGATGTCTTTCTAAGGGAGAAGAAATATTGGGCTGTCAGAGTCCCCTTCAAAACATTATGAACAAACTATTGAGCAAAAGGTGCTGCATATAGTACAATATCTTAAGAAAGGAATTACTACCATTATGTTCTTCACCAGTCTCTTCCATGTAGGAAGGTTTCTGGGATCAGATAAACATTCCCTGGCACAGCTCACAAACAGGTTCTCTCTTCCCAACCTCCACCCCCCACCCCCT
The DNA here is from genome assembly GCF_965231255.1 of Vanellus vanellus. Taxonomy (NCBI): domain Eukaryota; kingdom Metazoa; phylum Chordata; class Aves; order Charadriiformes; family Charadriidae; genus Vanellus; species Vanellus vanellus. Next base: position 87,741,660 of record NC_138905.1, read on the forward strand.
CCCCGATTATTGCTCTGCCTGGTACTCTGAAGTGTCCTCTGCATGCAACAGAGGAAACTCACCAGTGATTCTCTTGTAGCTGACTGCTATGCAATCAGTATTTTCCCTCAGTCCTGGACGAGTCCTTGTCAGCAGCAACTGTAAGTCAGTTGCTTCCAGCAGCACACTGTCTACTGGAAGTGCACCCAGCCCATAGCGTGCTAAAAAGCTTTTCTGCAGCGTGCCTCACCTATGCAGCATCCATCTCTGTTCTTCATCTAGCTCATTCAGCAACTACCTGTGGAAGCCCTAAAGGACAGCCTAAAGACACTTCATAGGCTGTCCTGGGAAGCTAAGGAATGTTCTAGCTCACCTTCAAGGGAACCTTATTCTCAAGTACAAAGTCCAAAGACAGGCCTGGCCTAGGCTGTCCTCCATCAGGAAATACGTATTCTCCTAGAGAGTACTCAACATGTCTCTAAGTAAACAGAATAAACAGAAAAACTTTCCTTTTGAGGGAAGAACAGGAGCTATAAAAATGTGCCTACAAACACTACTTCAGCTTGCTGAAGGAAACTGCTAAGAGAAACTCAGAGGGAAAGGCAAGAAAAGAAGGCTCAAAGGTTCCTTTGCAGTCTTCTCCAGGAGAAAGACACAATTCACACCCATATATATGCAGAGGAAGCTCAAGAGAGACACAGCACAGTAACATACACTTCAAAAACAGGCAGTGTTACCTCAGCAACAGGCGTAAATTTTCCTGTTTCTCGATCTGTTCATACTTCACAGAAAGTACCAGGTAGCCCAAGGATATGTCACTGGAGTAAAAGTTCTGGTGCTCCTGAAAACAGGAAGCCATTATTCCCAACATGCTCACCCGAGAGGTTTACCTAGATTTTTTGCGTACAACCTGTCACTCAAGATTAGTTGATTTTTTTTTTTTTAAACTAGCAATGGCATGCTTGAAGACACGCCTATGCTGTCTCCCAGCCCCCTGAGTTGATCAATGCATGAGCGTATGAGTCAATATTCATCCACTATCAGTTCAGTTCCTTCTCAGCTGTCCATCATCACAAGGGCTCCTGAGAAGGAATAGGATGAGAACATTCAGCGATACATTTTGAAGAAATCAAGTTTCTTGTAAATAAAATCATGTGTTTCATGGACTTTCCCTGTATCCATTCAGACTCTGCTTGACTAAGTAGTGGTCTCCAGCACATTCAATTGCACGTGGTCATAGGAATTTTCTACACAAACAGTACTGGCATGATCATTATACCAAATGGTTGATCTCTAAGAGCACTCACATCTCAGGGAGGATGCAGTCAGAGCTCCAGGTAACTACTTTGCAGATGAAGACTGTTCTCAGCAGCGCCACTAACACTGCTTGAGCTTTAGTGGAGTATGCCCCAGAGAGAATCGTTCAGTCATACAATGAACCATAACGCAAACATTTTCACAGGCTCTATACAGAAGGGGCTGTGGCCATACATTTCTCCTAGGTATACAGCCATGTTCCAATGGCCTGAGTATATCAATATACATTTTTATATATATATATGTTTTATAGATATAGCATGTATTTTGATATATATAACCTTTAACTTCAAAAGGTTAAAACTTTTTGACAAGACATGTTAATGGAAAACTCTAGCACAATGAGAACACTATATAGGTGTAATCACCCCAAAATGCTTAGATTGCTCCCATCTTCCAAGTGGAAAACCACTTTATGGCCAGTTTTTGGAGCTGGCTGCTACTCCGACCAAACAAAATGCTGAGACTGAGCTCATGCTTTCAGCAAACAGTCCAAAATTATTGTGTTTGAGGTATAAGCAGGACAGAGAGACCAATAAGAATGTCATGAGGGGGAATCTGATTCTCTTTGGATTAGATTTGATTAGATTAATATCTTAATCTCTTGCTGCTAATGAGACCTTCTCTTGAAAGGGGCAGTAGTACTTTCCAGTATTTAGCCCCCAACCTAGGAGAATATAGTGAGATTGGTACGATAATTCTGAGCTAGCAATGACGGAAGTTGGGCTAACACTCCTTCTCAGCAAAGCAAAATAATAATAAATACAACAAAATAAAGAATCATCTCAGCTACCCTATAGCAGGCAGAATTATCAGTGCCCTTTTATGCCTTGGGACCATGAAAATCAAGAGAAAGCTATACAGCAATCTGCTGATGGTGGAATCAAGAATGTGGCCACAGAGATTGTCAGTGCAGAACAGTTTAGGCATCAAACAAAAAAAAAAAAAATCAAGGCTTTCTTTTGGTATCTTTTGTAGACAAATGTCATGATTTTCCAAATCCCAGATGATGCACCTCAAGACATTCAGCTGGATTGCCCACTTGTGGTTCTGTAGGAAAAAGAAGCTCTGTCCACTCACTGAGAAGTCAGATGCTCCCAGGAGATAAAATGCACACACTTTAATGGGAAGCCTGATTCCCAAATTCCACTTGTAAACTGTTTCACAGAGAAGAGGTACCAGTTGCTATCCTGCTTGCTGATATATTTTCTAATGACAGTGTTGCCCATCACCAACTTACTTGAAAGACATAATCAAAGTATTCTGCGTACATTTTAGTGTGTAGAGAATCTGTTCCAATGTACACCAGTGGTTTTATACTGTTGATATATCGAAATTATCTCCCCAGCATAGATGCAAAGTGTTTGTAATGGTCAAATTAAATGGAGGAGAGAGATAAACCACCATTCCCCTGCAAATAATCAATGGGCTGTTCTACCAGCAGAATAGCAGTCATCTCAAATTAAAGACAGTTATGTGTAACCTGAGAAGATGGCCAGGGAGCATGAAGTCAGTAACCAGGTTTGCAAGACTCAGAGGGACCATCATAGGAAGCACTGTATAAACACATCCTTGTGCATGACAAGGGACAGTAAGTTAAGTGTCCAGTTGTACAGTCAAAACATGCACAATTTGGAACGTGTTGTAAGAAAGAAATACTCTGAACACAATTAATTAAGGACTCAATGGGAGCAAAGTGTGTAATTTCACCAAAAAGAGTTGCTAGTCTGAGAGAACCTTCCTCAGCCTTTTGCCTAGAAAATACAGAAGGTCTGTTCTGTCTCTGATGGATTGTAACCTCTCTCAACACAGTGGTGAGACTGCCTTTTACCGTGGAAAAAAAAATCTAAGCAATTTTTTGTATTAGTCATAGTTCTGACTCACGGTGAAATAAAGATACATCTAGTGAAATACTCTGATATCTATGTGGACGTATGTATCTTAAGTCAACAGACATAAACCAATCCCCTCTTTGATAAAAAAGAGGAATAACTAAGACTACAGTCACTACCCTGAACCGGGATATGAAAATGAAGCTACTGAACTTCTTTAAGTACTAGAGATACCATTGTCATCTCTTCCTCTTTGAGACAGAAAAAAAACCCCAACACCAAGAACAGCCCTGCTACTGATTTATGGGGAAAAAGTTTCATGGCTTCTGGTGCTAGCACAGCCTACCTTCTGCCAAAGCAGACTGAACGAGCGTGTCCTGAAAAAGATAAGGTATAAGTGAAGACCAGCAAACAGGCAAACATAATAACGTTGCCTCTAGTTGCAATGTTCAGATCACAGAAGTCCAGTGTGATCTGTCACACGAGTCCATGGTAGTGACTGAACTTATCCATACATAGGAAGAAAAGCTGAAATCAAAGGAAGACACAAAGGCTGAAAGGACAACTTATTTTTCCTGACCATGACTTTCAGGATACTAGTAGATTTTGGGGATGTGAATAAGAATCAGGTGCGGTAGTCATTGTGACCAAGGGCAGAAAGAGAGAGAAGTTGAGGAATAGACAGATTCGAGGAGCAAAACAAAAGCACGCTCAATAGTCAGTTGATGTTTAAAATCAAAGATGTCCATAAACCAAAGAAGTCATATGCTAGGGTGGATGCCCGAGACAGGCTGTTGAGGAAAAAGATGGCCCAATGCCAACAGAAGTCGGGACTAGAAAGCAGAACAAAGGCCACAGCCTGAGGTAAACTGCAGCCAAAAGTAACACCAAGCTGCAGAGACCAGAAAACAGGATGCCTTTTGATGATACTTCTAAGCCAGACTCCAGCAGGTCTGACACACTGGGATCTCAGCTGCTTTGGACACTGGGTTATCAGCTCTGCAGACGGCATAACCAGAGAGAGCTGCACTAAGGGGTGCAATCCCCACAGGGTATCAGGCACCAGAATTAGTGGAGGTCTTAAAATAATTTAATTTCTGCCAAAGCTACTCTGTCTGCCTAGCTTGATCCTGAATGTAAGCCTAGGTTTTAAACTGAGATCTGAGTAATCGCATGTATGAACAAAACTATCATTTCCTCATAATGACTTTTTTTTCCTCTCTGATTTTCTTTCTCTTTGAAAACACACAGGCAACAGAAGGCAGACTCGGAGTCCTTCAACATACAACAGCATTTATTGTTAGCTGTCCTGAAGTTAGAGGTGAACCATCAATAGGCTTTATGGTTAATACTGAAGATTGCAACTCAGTGGTGAAAAGATACCCTGGAGCTTAGATGACCTATGTATAGGTACAAATTTGTTCGGCCACAGAAGCAGTTTCTGTAACATTTAAGGCAGTCTGAAAAGTTCTGGATTTCAAATGGAACTCTGCAAAAGCAACTAAGTATCTTCCATGGGGCCAAGGGAAAAGACTGACAGAATACAGAAGGAGTGCTGACAGTTCTCCTGAGAAGTTATGAAGCTATTAAGACATCTGCCATGTTCTGAGTCTCTTGGGTTCTTTTTGATGAAATAGAATTCTTTTTCACTACCTAGTAGCAGCAATTGCACCAAAGATGAACAAACCATAAAAAGGTAAAAGACATATTGCCCATGGGAACTGGTATGTTTCATCAGTTCTTTTAGCAATAAGAGCATAGGAAGCCAGAGAACACTAAATGATCTCTACAGGTTTCAAAATGGTTTCATTAGCCCATTCTCTTCCTTTAAGACAACTGAAAATAATAAAAAAACCCAACAATTAGCTTTGTTGCTAATTAGCAACCTCTGGTCACCTGGTAAAATACTGGGATGATTTCATTCCTGCAGAAGGAACAAAAGCAGCTTTGGTGGCCAAATGATTATGTGATGACCTACAGAAAGATAATGATACCTGAACATCCAAACCTATCAACAGTAACAGATAAACTTACAGTACTGAGTAGGCAGCATCATTATTCCATCATTATTCCATTTTATTTCATAAAATCATAGAATGGTTTAGGTTGGAAGGGACCTTGAAGACCATCAAGTTCCAACCCCCCTGCCATGGGAAGGGACACCTCCCACTAGACCAGGTTGCTCAAAGCCACATCCAACTTGGCCTTGAACACCTCCAGGGACGGAGCTTCCACAACTTCTCTGGGCAACCTGTTCCAGTGACTTACCACCCTCAAAGTGAAAAATTTCTTCCTGACATCTAATCTAAATCTACCCTCTTCCAGTTTGAAGCCATTACCCCTTGTCCGATCACTACATGCCCTTGTAAAAAGTCCCCCCTCAGCTTTCCTGTAGGCTCCCTTTAGGTACTGGAAAGCTGCTATAAGGTCTCCCTGGACCCTTCTCTTCTCCAGTCTGAACAACTCCAACGAACCCCAACCTCTCCTATGAGCCTGTCCTCATAGGAGAGGTGCTCCAGCCCTCTGATCATCTTTGTGGCCCTACTCTGGACCCGCTGCAACAGGTCCATGTCTTTCCTATGTTGGGGGCTCCAGAGCTGGATGCAGTACTCCAGGTGGGATCTCACTAGAGTAGAGTAGACGGGAAGAATCACCTCCCTCAACCTGCTGGCCACAGTTCTTCTGATGCAGCCCAGGATATGGTTGGCTTTCTTGGCTGCGATCGTGCATTGTCAGCTTGTGTTGAGCTTCTCATCAATCAGCACCCCCAGATCCTTCTCCCCAGGGCTGCTCTCAATCCATTCTCTGCCCAGCCTTTATTTGTGCTTGGGATTGCCCTGACACACATGCAGGACCCTGCACTTGGCCTTGTTGAACTTCATGCACAGGCCCACCTCTCCAGCCTGTCCAGGTCTCTCTGGATGGCATCCCTCCCCTCCAGTGTGTTTACCTTGCCACACAGCTTGGTACCATCAGCAAACTTGCTGAGGGTGCACTCAATCCCACTCTCCATGTCACCAACAAAGATGCTGAACAGCACAGGTCCCAGTACTGACCCCTGAGGAACACCACTCATAACTGGTCTCCACTTGGACGACAAGCCATGATTCACAACTCTTTGAGTGTGACCTTGCAGGCAGTTCCTTATCCATCAAGTGGTCCATCTGTCGAATCCATGTCTCTCCAATTTAGAGACCAGGATATCATCTGTGACAGTGTCAAACACTTTGCACAAGTCCAGGTAGATGTCATCAGTTGCTCTTCCCTTGTCCCCTACCACTGTAACCCTTAAATCATAAGGTATCATTTGCCAATCAGATGACAAGGACCTAGAAGCTACTGCCATTGTTGGCAACTGCAGAACACAGAACCACTAAGGCTGGGCTGGTACTGAAACAATACCTGATAAGGTTGTCTCCTTGCAGGCCCTCCCTGCATCTCTGCTTGGAGAAAACTAAAAAATAAAAATAAAATATCTTGGGCTGATGTCAGCTTGTCATGACAGGAAAATAGTAAAAAGCTCCATAACACATACATTTGCATACCAGAGGAAAATGATCCCGAATATGAGAAGATCTGCAGTCTCAGCAAGTCAGAGAACACATTTACTAAAATCATAGACTTGTAGTAATGAAACAAAATTAGACTTTAAAATAACAAAAGAGATAATTACAATTATGCCTAATAATAAAAATGTCCTTTGACTGCTTCAAATAGTTTCCACTTCTTTGTCCTAGGTTAAGCTGGAATTTCACACTAATAACTTAAGAAATAGTACTTTCCACTGAGAAGACTCCACTGAGTCAGTTCCCCAACAGTTCACAGCACTGCACCAATAATACTTTAACCAGCACAAAGGACAGCATAATGGAGAAATACATGGCCATATATGAATGTTTGGCAAGAAAGGTTCTCTCATCAGCACTGCCAGCTTCAAGTGCTTGTGAAACTGCACCCTAAAATTCTTTGACTTACATTCCCAATGTATACCTTTATTAATCCTTCCCGGCTTCAGGCTACTTCTCTTTATTATAGTCTTGAAAAACAACGTAGACATTTAATAATTCCTACAGTGTAAGACATAAGCTTTTACAGCTTTCTTCCTACAGGCAAAATTAATCTTACTGTGTAATCGCCATATAAAATATAGACCACAAAACAAAGAAAAGGAACTTAGCTATGGCTTATAGGTCCTGGCACTTTTTTTGTGTGGTTGTTTTACAGGATCTGCTATAAGGTGTTCTGCAAAAAGGGTCAAAAGAATTATCCGAGTTTGAGTGACCTGGTATATGCACACTCACAACACAGACACATGTATTAAGTTTGTAATACCACACATACTCTAATCTCCCATCTTGCTTAAAGCATATTTCCTAAACCACTAGCTATTCCTTCCCCATCACATGATGCTTATGGACTCTTCTTCAGCTGAGAACTGTTCGCAGTTATTCAAAGCATGCAAGAGATCTTTCTTTACCTTTCTGAAATAATCTTCTCATGTTATCAGCAAGGAAAGGACCCAAACCACATAGCATGAAAATCACTGGTGTTTCTTAACTTTGAACTGAAAAAATATTCTTCTTGTGGAAAAACTCTGAGCTCTCTCCTTACCTAAGCCTTTAAGTCATGGGTAAAGACATGAGTAAAGTTTTCTACCCATGGGTAGAATTTTCTGTGGCAAGAGTCCTGTTCACCTTGTCCTTTTCTGACACTGGCTCGCTCAAAACATGAACTGAATATCAGAAAAGATCATGAGTTTGTTCTCACTTGTTCTCGATGGCTAATACCGTCCTGAGATCCAGTCTGGGAATCAATCAATTCCCTGAATAGGCCAACCCAGATGGACATCAATGGCCATCCAACAAATATCCACTTAATGAGGCCAAATGCTGTCTCCATATTGGTCAGACTGAAATTTTTAAAGTCAGGCAACACTTAGCACCAAACTTACTGAAACAACTATAAAATGCATTGTCCAGTTTCTTCATACACATTCTGCGGTGACCATGCTTGCTACTGAGGAAAATGGACTATTTTTCTTACTACTGAGGGGCTTGCACTGTCGGTGCTGAAGTCCCCTCTAAAAATAATACCATCTCCATTTCCAATATTATTACACCTTTTCCCCCCTTGTCGTCCCAAAGTTGGTATCTGTCCAGGAGCCTCAAAAGAGTGTGTTAACCAAATATAAGCATTTCCTGTGCAAACCTTTCTCTTCTGTTAATGCACAGGATGATGCACATATCACAAGAGGACAGGACCAACCTAACACAATACTAGTCATACAGTAGTATATACCTTATTTACATTAGTTCAAGGCATCAGGAAGAACTGAAATCGAGTGGCTGTGCAGTTATTTCTAAATCCATCAGGAAAAGCCTGAGAGACATTTCAGCTTGAGGCTGGGTGGGCAGAGAAGCTCTGAAGGTCACCCTTACCTTCCCCAGAAAATGTTTGCGGTACAGCTTGGCTGTAGGGTCACTCTCCAGTTTCACTTTACCACTCCAGGGAAAGGGTATGTCAGACAGAGTTGGACTCAAGCTGGAGAGGTTGTGGCTGGTCCCTTCAATCCAGTAGCCCCCAAACTGGGGTAAGATAATGAGAGGATATGGCCACCCTTTCTGTAACACCTATTGAGAAGGACAGAGAACGTGAAAGCTGAAAGGCCAAAAAGCTGAAAGGCCAACAAAGTCCAAGGAAAAACAGAGGGGAGCAGTACTAACTCACCTCATGGATGCTGGGGTAAGGAATATACTCCTCTTCTGTCTGAAATCAGAAGAGACCATCAGCAAAAATGCATGATATCATTTAAAGTGTTACACTCTCAAGATGGCACAAGCTGTGCCCTCAGCTCCCACTCTGTCCTCATCCATCTTTAGAGTTTCACTTTGAAATTTAAGGTTAGACTCCATTTCCCAAGTCTCAGCATTACAATGCAGAACTTTGAGAGCAATAAATTTAGGAGTCTGATTTCACCCACCATCCTCCTTGAAACTACACAGAATATAGGCATGCAAAACAAGGAGGCAGTCAAACTATAGGCAAATGGGATGAGGTTAGGAGTGAGAGCCTCCCTCCTTTCCTTCCACACAGTGATAGACAGCTGCAGACAGAGACGGCAGTAGGGATGGTAGAAACAGTACTGTATTTACACCGAGATCAAGGTTGTGTCATCTCCATAGCTAGACCTGTGTTACACAACGGACTAGTACTGAGGCATGACTGCAATAGGAGGAGTATCTGAGCCACTTTATGCCAACTGGATGCCCCTTCCATCACCACAAAGAGCACTGACTATCTCTGTCAGAACTGAGCTATATCAATTCTCTATGTGGCTTTTTTTGTTGTTTTTTTTTTTACGGTCATTCCAAGACTGAATTCAAGGTCAAGGTTGACTTTAATGTTACTGTGCCTGAGCTGAGACTGAAAGAATAGGGAGGAAGGGTTGAGAATTTAAAGATGGGAATCAGTTCTTATTGACCTAAAATTGAGGGGAACAGACCAGCTTTCTAGTAACATCTACGAGTCCTCAAGCGGACTACTGAAATATATGCAATGTGGTTTCATAAATATTATTATAGCTCTTAAATTGAAAAAAATTTAAGAAATAATTTAGTCAAAACTAAGATTGTTAATAATATTAAATGCTTATTGGAACCACTTAGATTTGAAAAAGGGAAGTATTGATTCTGTTTCAGCTACATAGTTTCACTCTCTCATGCAGCAACTTAATAAATAAATAAAGAAGACAAGTATATATGTGTTCTTGGGCTGTTTATAGGCTCCCTGTTCACTCCAAGATGAAAATACACTGCAAGCCAGGTCAGTTATTATCTGCCATTCTCAGCAACGTAGGAGGCAACGACTTGGCCTGACCTTGAGAGGAGCTGGAAGGGAACACCTTTGTTCGTCCAGACGACTCCCCTGGAAATAGAAAGTCACAGACAGTGAATCCTATGTTTTAGCATGTCTGTTTCACTTACCCTCTGTGTCCTCCTCCATATCCCCAGTATGCATATTTCAGCTCTCCCTGTAATCTTCTATTTTATGCAAGTTTGGAATAAACAGAAGGAGTAAAGCTAGAACTTGGCCAGTCCCCTAGTTTGGCATTATAACCATAAAGACCCTCCACCTTCCATCTTTTAAAAAGCAGAAAGCAGGCAGAAATCAAAGGCAATCTCCCAAACTGATTTTCTTATTTGATTCTCTAATCTCTTCTAGGTACTTTACTTCCTATCCCAAGCAATAAAAAAAGGAAGAGGTAAAGACAGACCGCGAAAGAACAGTATTCCAGACCACTCATACCTGCTCTACTCTTCCCTCTCCCTTGACGATACTGCCAGGCAAAGCACTGAAAACCTCTAAGCAGGGTTAAGTGAAGTAACAAACAATTGTTTTGAGGATTAGGGCTAGGCAAGAAGACTTTTAAGCAGCTTATGTGCCTCGCTTCCATCCACATAAGGGAACAAATCTGTCTCTTGGAGGTAAGACAGAAAATCAGAGGTGCTCTCCATTCACCCATACATCTGACTAGTGCAACAGACTCCACCGGGCAGCTCGGAGCCCTGCAAAAGCAAAGCCCTGCCCATCTGCTTTCCTAGGCACTCTTACTGTGAGGTGGGTTGGAATGGAAGGGCAAAAGACTTCTGGATGCCCAGTTTCTTCCCGAATCAGCAGCTGGCATCCAGACTTGATTCTCTTTCTGAAGGCTATTCCATCCTTTGCCTTCTGACCATGGCAAGACTAGTTCACTTCCACCACACTTGTGCAGCAGAAGCACACAGGAATAGGAAAATTTTAGTGAGGATAGCCTCAACACCGACTGAGCAGAGGCCCAAAACAAAAAGATATGGGGGCCAACAGCCTCTCATGAAATGCTGGTCATAGTCCAAGTGGGCATCAATACAGACAGAAGAGTAACAAGCAAAATCTGCATTGTCTGATAGCAAACTGAAGACCAGGATTTAAGTTGTAGATTTCTCTCATACACAATACATGAGTGGAGGTCTACTGTGGAGATGTAAGAGGCTCAAGAGCAAAAGTTTGGGGCCAGTGCTCCAGCCATACAGGATGAAAAACTGCTAGTATAGCAACAACACTAACATTGGGCAATAGCAACATTAGATCGAGAATTAATAGTAATCAGGATGCTCCTTGCAGGAGCAACAAAAGAAAAAAAAAAAAAAAAGACATCTATTACACATAAAAGCGAGGGAATGAGAAAGCTTATTAAAAGAACCTAAAAACGAGCCACAAAAAAAAGCTAAACATTCATGAAATTATGAGGAGCCTTGAGCTCACAACAAATGCATAACACTTTCAAAAAACTTAGAAACAGCAGAAGTAAACCAGTATGGCTAAACTCCAGGGTAAGGGAGACTAATAGTAGATGCACGAGGGATTCTTCATGAGTCTGAAGTTGAGTTCAAACACAAAAATAGCAATAACAACAAATTTTAGTTGGTTAAATATAGAAACACAGCAAGTGAGGAAGAATCTGCAGATAACATACTAACCGAAAAAAAAATCATTTCCTTAAATAATTTAGGAGAAAGGAGCTTGCCAAAACGTCTACAGCATGACACAGGATCAAACCATAAAAGCCAAGCTTAGAGAGTGTTACCCCCCTAAATTTTTTTTTTATATATATTTTATTTGTATTTTCCACAGAGGAGCCTGAGCAAATACCAGCTGAGAACTACGCTTCATAGAAGATCTGTTTCAAATTGCAGTGTCAGTAGGCAGCACTGATAAAATGAACAACAAATTACCAGGATGTGGTGGGTAATTAAGATGGAACCAAAGCTGACACGTGATCTTTATTTTTTGCAGAGGTGACCATTTTGCAGAGTAACCATTTTGCATTTGGGGAAGTCATAAAGCTGCGCAAGTGGAGTGCATGAAAAATAAGTGCAAATGAATGTTTTGTTGACGTAATCTGGAGTTTCACTTGTCAACCTAGTAGTGTGTTGAGGTTTATGAGATTAGGTTCTGAAACAGGGGTCTCAGGAACAGTTCTTTGGGGCAAGAAAATCCAATGCTCTATCAAAATAGGATGGAGACAGGAATGACACTCAGGTACAAAGCAGCCCCAACCTTCTGGAACAAACTGTGAAAGTACTGGGACAAACCTGCTGTGCACTGGGGGACTCCTGCACACGGAAATGGAGGTTGGGAAACTGCAATTTTGTAAGACCTCTCTCCCCTTCCCTGGCATTTTTGGCAGATCTGATAACTGCAAAAAGTTTCCAGTTTCAAAGGAGGTCCTGGTAGACGACCAGTATCTCAGAGAGGCCTGAGGGAAAACCTCCTGGACTGCTGTAAAGGAGCCGCTGTTTGTATCTGAGCCTCTACAGAGAGTGGAGGAACATGACAGGACATTCCATGACTCTGCACTGTTGAAGGAGCTCCTGGTAGCCTGGGAGCAGAAGACGTAGGCCTAAATCTACCAACTTCTCCTCCAGAGTGAAGCTTAAGATACTGGCAAAGATCTAATGCAGCTCTGGGCCGTATAGTCCAAAGCTTTATTTTAGAGGGTAACCAGGACTGCAGGGAACTTACAGCATAAGTTGTTGAAGTGTCAAAGAACAGGCAGAACATCTGGCTGACGATCACTGTCACTCCTCAAAAGGGAGAGGCGTAAACTACAGCAGTCTCAGCCACCTGTTGAAACACCCATCTGGTTTGGTCCAGTTTGGCTTGCAGCACTGCCTTTAAGGAAAGACTTTCCCACACTGTCTTCCTGGGTGTCTTACTAGAGACAGCATCAGTTTGGGAATCTGATATTCCCAGGGTCTTGTACAGGGGAAACACCTGGCCTGAGCAGGATGAAAGAACGGATGGCAGAGAAAAAAGCCTTCCAGATCCACAGTTGGGTCCAACGTGGCATAACAATGCTATGATAACACATATTTTTTATGGGGAAAGAGCAGTGCCTTGAGGGGACTAGTTCAAAACAGATAACTTGGATATAAAAGGGGATACAGGAAAAAAAAAATATGAAGGTAGTTGTGAGAAAATAAGACTGAAGGCTATGTTGAACTGGCAGGAGTGCAGAATAGAGGTAGTGAACATCACCCCATAAAAGACAAAAGCAGGTAAGAGAAAAGGGGTTGGTTATGTAAGTACGTGAAGACCTAAAGCATCTGAATTGATTGGCTGAAAAAAAGATCTGCTTGCTTTTCAACTGCTTGCACTGCAGAGCAATCTAGGAACAATGTATTCCTAAGTGTCCTTAACAAAGTATTCACTACATCTGTACGCATAGAATAATGCAGGCAGTAGTCCATTTACTTCAAGTAACAATTATTAAGATTAAGAAAAAGAAAAAAAGAAAAAAAGAAAAAAAAAAGGGGCAAACTTCATCCCTAGATCTTGGGGACAGCTTTCAGTTTAAAAAGAGAGCACAACTTTACCTGATAATTTATCACACATAATGAAATGGATGTGTTAATTTTCAGTCAAACAATTACACTCCAATCCGATCGTTAAAGTATTCAAAAACTAATTCTATCCTGTGGCTTTGTTGTTGTTATTTTACATGACAAATGTCCAAGTCTCCTCTTTTGCCTTTTACTCATTTGATTGCTAATGAAAATCCCAGATTTCATTTTCAAGAATAATTCACTAAACCTAAAGGACAGCCAGAGTCAAATGGAAGGAAAGGGAAAGCAAAAACAAACAAACAAAGAATAAATAAATAATTAGTAAAAATATAAAGAACAATCACAACAAATAATATAAAGAAATATTGGGAGGGAGTTTTTTCTTTTGGAATACATCACTCTTCCCTTCTTTCAAAAAATTGCTGTCATACTTAAGCAGCAGTTATTAATTCTCCTAACACAAGTGAGGTGATAAGCTAAATTAAAAATAATAATTAAAAAAAAGAATACAATCAAAAACCACGCCACTATAGAGTCTTAACAATGGGCAGCTAAGAAACCAATATAGATGCAAAATTAGGTGGTCTGCATATGTTGGAAACTCTCATCAGCTCCCTCTTTTATATCTCTAACTAAAGAGTACCAAATCCAGTGAGAGACAGTTTTCATATGTTAAACTGGGAGCTAAGAAACAGTGAAAATCTAAAGCAACACCGCCTTCCAGTAAGGGACATCCGCTAGCGGTTCTTCCTTATTTCAAAAAAGTTCCAGATTTCAAAAGGGACTTGAACTAAACAAGAAGCTCTGGACACTCAAGCTTACTTGTAGCACAGAGTTAAATGAGCCAGGCACACTTACACAGCTCGTTATTCTAAAGCACTGAGCATACATCCCAAACATAGTTTGGGTGCCAGTCCAGTAGTTTCAAGTTCTGTGTCTGTCTACACATAAATATATAAAATACATACCTTCAGCCCCTCCTTACCCGATTCCTCCTTTCTAGTCTGTCAAATAGTACTTCAGCCTCATAACTCTGTACTCACCTTTATAGTCCCAGCAAAGTCTTGCTTTTTCCTCATATACATAATTTGAGCACCCAAATTCCAGAAAAGAAGGTGTTTCCTAAAAGTTTAATTCCTGCACATAGTAAAAGGCAGGCGTTATGTGCCACGTCACGTGTTATGTTAGGTCAAAGTTAACCACAGCATTTTAAAGAAGGTGTACCACTCAGAGAAAATATTGGTAGTCTGTAAGGATGCTCTGAGAACAGAGGAACTGAAAAATTTGTTTATAAACATTTTTTATTAGATATATAACATATATTACTATCTCTATATTTGGTAGGACAGGGTTGGTTTTTTCCCCTTTTACTCTATTTTAAGTTTATAATGTAATGTATGCAATTAAATGCATGTATTTCCATAAGAGAATTAACCCAGAGTTATTCTTTCTTGTGCAAGTTAAAGACAGGGCCAACAGTAGTTATTCATTAAACTTTTTGACCTTGCTAAATGCAGCTATGTTAACATCCCATTAATCACCTGTCATTAGCAGCTGCTACCCAGCAAAAACATAGTTTCTTGAAGAAGATGCCAGAGATGCAACTTTGATTTTCTCTCAGAATCACACTTGTGCAAAGAACAGGCAGAATTATAATAATTTGTGTCTATTCCTTCCATCATGCTGGTTGGAAAAATGAACACAGGAAAATGCTTTTGAAACTCCATTTAAAAGTAGGTATAGGAGCTTGGGCCTAGAAGAGCTAAATATTCTTCAAGTCCAAATCAAAGGGTATTGGAAATGGAGCGACAAGACAAATAGCAGCTGATTATTTGTTTGGCTATGAAAAATCAAGAGATCCCAAAGTTTGATAGAATAACTTCTCCTTACCTGCATTTTTTCAATCATCTCAAACAAGTCCACAGTCTGTGAAAAGGAAAAGACAACAGGGAAAAGAATTTAACATTTGCAGAAGCTAACGTGATCTTCTGTGGTAACCCACATATTGAAGGAGCCAAAATCTCCTTCCACATTTTGGCACAAAAACTACTTGCTCAATGAAGACAAGATGGAATTGTTCTTCCTTCTGGGGCCCCCAACATAAGAAGGACAATGGACCTTTTGGAGCGGGTCCACTGGAGGGCTATGAAGATGATCAGAGGTCTCTCCTATGAGGAAATGCTGAGAGAGTTGGGGTTGTTCAGCCTGGAGAAGATTAAGCTCCAGGGAGACCTTATAGCAGCCTTCCAGTACTAAAAGGGGGCCTACAGGAGAGCTGGGGAGGGACTCTTTGTCAGGTAGCGTAGTGATAGAATGAGGGGTAACAGTTTCAAACTGAAAGAGGGTAGATTTAGATTAAATATTAGGAAGAAAATCTTTACTGTGAGGGCGGTGAGACACTGGAACAGGTTGCCCAGAGAAGTTATGGAAGCTCCATCCCTGGAAGTGTTCAAGGACAGGTTAGATGGGGCTTTGAGCAACCTGGTCTAGTGGGAAGTGTCCCTTCCCATGGCAGGGGGGCTGGAACCAGGTGTCCCTTCCAACCCAAACCATTCTATAATTCTGTGATACCTTAACTGATAGTATGGACAATACAACTGAGCAAATTGCCTTCAGCTTGCGTTGCCAAAGCTTGACCGGGAACCTAATTGGACAGGTATCTGGAATTCCTTTCTTTCAATGGGTCAGACTACTGGCTGGATAGAGTATAGCATAAGAAATTATTAAATGAACAAGTTTAGGATTCTCACAGAAGTTGGCAACTATAGCCGTAACACACGCATGCACATGAGCTTGCTTTGAATCATTTCTTCTGCTCAGTGGTCCAAGGCACATTCCAACCCTGACCCAGAGGAATATGGACTGCCTTTACCTTGTTGGAGACAGCAGGAGCAAGAGCACATGGAAAGCCTTGGGTGGGAGAGTCTACATCACTGAAGCAGTGCACCCCCTCCTCCGACCTCCTGCAAGGGACAGAGGCAGAAGGGAATTAAAAAAAAAAAAAAAAAGAAAGAAAAAAAAAACAACACTTCTATCTCTTGGAGAACTCAAGATGCAAGTGATTGCCTGCAGTGCCTCCTTTGCCTCCTGCTTATTCTCCCTCTCCCTATTTCCTACCTGTGAGGAAGCTGTCATTCCCTGTGAGATTCCCTGAGCTGTCTTAACTTAGCACTTGCCACCTGAAACATCCTGGTTATAACAGCAGAAATCTTCTGGCCCCAACTGCTCTGTCTCCGTTTACGTGCATCATTTGCCTCACCACTGCCATGTAAGAGCTGAACGACCTTTTTTTGCCAGGTTCCTGCTCTATCATAGATTTGCAGCAGAATAAAGACAGGTCTCACAGCAAGCTTTGGGATCAGATCTCAAAACTGAACCATATTAAAAGAGCTGAAAGTTCTGAAATATCACTGAAATCAGCTCCTATTGCCACAGCCTGGCTATTAGTCTCCAAGACGGGAACATAACAGAGATGGTGCCAGAACAGAACTGATAACACCCTGCAGGAGAGATGCAGGTATGGTTCTGTGTTATCACTGCTGGTAGAGCCAGTGTGCATCAGATGGGCTTTTGTCTGCACATCTTCTATTGAAAATATATTATTGTTTTGGCCCCTGCTGGAGCAGCAACGTATACAGATAGCAGCAGCACTTACTTGATCTCACAGAAGAGAAAACAAAAAATAACATAAACAATACACTGTAGTTTAAAAGACATACATCGCATTGGGGGTTGGACTAGATGATCTCCAGAGGTCCCTTCCAACCCTGATCATTCTGTATGATTATGTGATTGCCCATTGCACTACGGACAGTCTCAGTGCTAGCTGCAGCTCTCCTACTGTTACCTAATAAACTTTCCATGCCATTCACAGATTTTACTAGGGAGTCACAACCGGGGTTTAAGTCATGGTGAAGGTGGGGCTGGGAACAAAGCCCAAGTTTCCAATCTAATGGACAAGGCTTATCCTCTTTGTAACGTAATCATGGATTGTTATGTGATCATATAATGCAGTCATGAATTGTTATCCTCTAGCTGTTAGATGCATGACTCCTACTGCTCCCATGATAAGTGATTGGTATCTGTAAGTCACGCAGACTCTTGTTCTGAACGCAATGGCTATGTTCCCTGTTGTATGGAAGTAGAACACTTCTGTAATCATGAAGCTACACTCTACTACAAGCTCCAAGAATCTCTATGCCCACCAACACTCTGACAATTCACAAATTATTTGGGTAGCCCAACGGCACCAGGTAACTTGCATATAGGCTGATCTACATAAAGTAACACAATGCTTCCATCCTACGATTTTCTCCTAAAACTCAAATGAGAGAGATCTGTGTAATGTATCTGAAGATTAAATCCATGCCTATGGGAGGGAAGCTGTAGGAGCTAATCTTGACATCCTCACATAAATATTGGAATAGTTAGATGGCAAATATAATTTAAATGAATATTAATATTATACCAACACATGCTTTACTTATCATTTTATTCATTTACTTGAAGCATGTTTGGGACTAACAAAATTTATGTCCAAGGCAGTACATGAAAGATTTTCATTGTTTCTTTTAGAAAGCTGAAGTTTCTGTTTTGTAAGCCCTAAAAAGGTAAGAGCTTAATCTGATAAATTCTTTTTCAGAAACTAGCCACCTCCAGAGAAGTGTAATAGTAGAACTTTTGTGCAACTGGATGCCCTGGGGCCTTGTTGCATGCTATAGTGTTTTTCTTTGGCTGCCACTGGTTTGAATACTGAAGCATTCAGTAGAGAGTAAAATACTCATCTGCATCATGGAAATCTGGTGTTTCCTACAGGAGGTCAGTGGGGCCAGTCCTGTCCCTGTTCTCACACCAGAAATTCATCTCTACACTTTGGACTGACCTGGGCGCTTTGTGCAGCAACTGCTCCTTACCATTCAATCCTAGTACAGTTCTATTGTCGAAAGGACTCCGGCAGATGCTAAAATCACCCGTCTTATCACACATTTGGAGATGTTCTCAATTCTGTAATTAACCCAGATTAGGAATGTGCCTAGACTTAAAAAATCCAGGAGAATTACTTAGATTTTATGTTATCTTTTACAAAATGTCACAAAAAATTGGGGCCATTGTAACTACTGCTTGAAAGTCCGTTTGTGAATTTTGAACTTCTGGAATAAAAAGTGCTAAGCTTTATTTATAGAAAGAGAATATACTTTTCAAATTAGAGCTTCAAACTCTGACCACAGAAAAGCAGGATAACATCCTTCTGAAAAAGAAAAACAATTCTGCAGACTGGGAGAGGAGCATGTATACCTGCTGAAGTTTTATTTTTAGGAAATGGCAACAAAGGGAAGCAAAAGGCATAGAAAATGCCAAGACTAAACTAGGATTTTACTAGTGACAGTAACCAGTGCATTAATTTTAAGCAGGTAGCCAAACTAAAAGTAGGCATTGCCGATCCACTGCTAAAGACTCCACTCTTCATTCTGAAATGGTGTGAGAAGCACCTCTGCAGACCTCTAAGCCACTGTCTCCACATGCACCACTCTGCTCGCATCCTGTATTCCCACCTGGCAGCATCCTCTGCTATTTCAGTCCTGGGATCTCTCTATACAGCTCTCTCAAAATCATTCCCACCTACTATAGCTGAGCCAGTTCAATAACCAAGTCAATGCAAGCATTTGTTCAGAGAAAAAACACAATTTGGCCTTGACAGATTTCATACATCCTTTCATCCACCTTTCATAAGTATTCCAGAGGTAAAGGGGATTTGTTGCGCTCTGAAGTGCCCCAAATCCTCAGGTAATTATTTTTCTTCCAGAAGGAGAAACAATACGGCATCTTTTACAGCTAATTATGGAATGACAGTCAGTATAGTAACTGGTGCCCCAGCCTGACAAGCAATTCTTGCAATGAGACGCTTTGGAAATCACTCACTAGAAGGGACGGGCGATGCAGAAGAACTGAAGGTAATTTGAAACAACAAGAAGAGGCCTGAAATGCTCATAAGGAAAATTCCGGGCAACCACTTCCCTCTTGAGCAACAGCTTCTGCTCATTCACTCCCTTGTTTCTCCCTTAGAGAGACATATTTGCTCTATCAAGTAAGATTTTTAAGTATTCAGTAAGACAGTGGAAAACATGACACAAATAGCCTTACTCTACTAACACCAGCATCTATAGAAAGTACAGCTTTGAATTTTGCTCTCACACAGATCCCTAAAATTCAAAAAAAAGAATTACCAAGACAGAACTGGGAAAAGGAAGCAACTCTACAGATAAGACACAGCTCGCTCTCAGCTGGTCACAAACTTTTCTGCCCGTAGACTCTGACCTCCATTCATCTGCACTCCCCTTTGCGGCTGCCGGGGGGCTCCTGAGGGCCACCGCTCCCACGTGTGGGCTACCCCCGCTCTCTGCACAGGGCTTCCTCCCTCTCTCCTTGCACCGACAAAAAGGGCGGGCGGGGTACCGAAAAGGCACGGGGAACCCAGCTAGCTCTCCCCCCTTACCAGGTACCACCCTGCGGGGCAGGAGAGAGGAGAACTCCCGAGGGAGATTAATCTCGCCACCCACCAAATCCAAATTGGTGAACTCCTCCATTCGCGGGGAGGCAGGAGAAAAGCAAGCGAGCCTCACCCAAGCCCTCTCTTCCCCTCCATGAGAGAAGCCCCCGACGACCTCACCCCGACCAGAAGGGGGCCCGGAGAGGGAGGAACGGCGGCAGCTCCGCGGGCAGCCGGACCGGCCCCGGAGCCGGAGCTGCAGGGCTGGGGCACGGCTGTCGCCTTCCCCCTCCTCGGCTCCCCTCTCCTTCACACAACCCACGCGGGTTTCTTCCCTCCTGCTCCCACAACGCGGCCCTCGCCTGAGGCGGGACCCGCTCCAGCACTTCGTCCCAAGCGCCGCCAGCCCCGTCCCCGGGCTGCCGAGGGGAAAGACAAAGCGCCGGGCTGAGCCGCCCGGTACCAGCACTGGTACCAGTACATACCCTCCGCAGGCTCCGGCAGGGAAGCCGCGCTGCCGGGGAAACATGCCGGGCTGCTCCGCTGGGTCAGGTCCCTCCTTGGGAGTCTCCTCTCCTCCTGCCTCGCCATGGAGAAGGGCACAGGCTCCCCCCGGCTCCCGCCCCTCCTCCTTCTCCCACGCCGGGCTTCAACGGGAGGGACAGCAAAGGGCACCTCTCAGCCGGGACCCGGCCAGTGGCACAGGGAAAAGCGGAGAGACGGAGGAAAATGAGACAACGGAGGATGATGAGTTCAGCCCCTCCTCCTGCTCCGCTGTGGAAGATCAGTTCCCCCTAGATTTTCCCTTTGTGGGGGATCCATGGCTGGTGCACAGCCTGCACTCCGCTGGGCCAGCCGAGCCGAGGAAGCTGTATTCCGGGTTGTCAGTGATGGTAAGACAAGCAGTATTGGACGAGGACAGCAGAGGGGTCTCTTATTCAACTCTGCCATAGAGTAAGATCTCTCCCCAAACTCTCAGTATTCAGAGGGAAAAGTGAGCATCAAGGCAATCCTCCACAACTTCCCGTTCCCTTCAAGGGAATACTAAGAAGATACCAAACCTGCTAGCCTTTGGTATTCGGAGCTGATGTAAATCAAGTACTACAGAGATTTGGCTCTACATACCCTTACAAAATAGCTCACTGATCTCACGTGTAAGCTATTTACTAGGGAAGCTCCAATTTTGAGATGTCAGATACCCTTTAACCACGTGTATTTGCATTCACTCATCAATGGCTCATCATTCCTGATAAAAACTGAGGATGAGGACATGATCTTCCATTGCAAGAGTATGCATATATTTGTGCTTAAATAAAAGCACAAACTTTCCTGGACACTTTTTTTTTTCCTGTTATTCCCAATTTCGTTCCACAGGATGACATAATGTTTCCTTTTTACATCAAGGGCTATAAAGGCAGCAGCCAGAGCCTTACGCCAAGTGTCAGTCTCACACTGCATTTGTTCTAACTCACAAAGGGGACAGTAGAAAACACAGAATGAGAGACAGAATTTGACAGAGGAGCCAGCGAGCTAAGAAAAGACACAAAGGAAGAGTGAAAGCAGAATGCAGAGAGACCAGACAGACAATATGGGAGAGCTGATACAGATGGTAAAAAGGAAAATAGAGAGAGCAAGCAGCTTCATCAAAGTTTTAGGGATAAGAGTGCAGCAATTTCATCTTAATGCTTCCTATAAATTCTACTTATGAAAGATCTGGATAGAAATGTTTGTGGGGGCTTCAACGGTCTGTGGGTGCGAAAAGAGACTGTAAGGAATCAATCAAGGTAGGTGACAACTTTGAATGGACGAAGAAAGGATCCACATGCTGTTTTTAGGAACTTGCATGGAGGCCAAGTGTTTCCATTTTCTCTCACCTACCTTTTTTCTTTCTTTTTTTTTTTCCCCAGTGGGTCCGATGCTGGAATACGGGCTAACTCATACAGCCCACCTCCTCACTCCAACCCAGATGCCTCCCAGAGGGGTCCAGGGCACTGAATTACAGCAGCTGCTCTCTGCACAAGCAGTTCTTACTCATTCACCCGACTCTCTGAGCAGAGATGTGACTGGGCGCAGCCAAAGAGCCGAGCCTGCCACTGCTGCTGCCTCCAGGAAGGAAGAAGAGACATTATTTTCTGCTGCTAGAGGAGGCTGCCAGCAATAACTACTGCCCTCCCCCACCCCAGGGTCGTTATCAGCAGCAACAGCAAGCCTGGATGGGGTGAAAGCAAAGTATACGGAGAGGCCCAGGTCTTTCTGCTGATCTTCAGCAGCTTGCCGCTACCAACAGGAGCCAACTTTGTTCACATACAAAACCACACTGGGCTCAGCTTTCATTTAGCTGTCTCACAGCTTCACCTAACTTCCTGTGCAGCTCCAGTTGTGTACGAAGCCCTCAAGACCCACCAGCCAACAATTATTAAACACCCTAGTTACTGTTCTAATTAGCTTGCTTTAGCAATAATCATACAAGTAAATCACTTCCACATGTAAGCAAATCACAGGCCCCCTTTCCCGTTACTGTTCCTCAACTTACAATCAAGCTAACAATTGTTAATATTTACACAGCTGATGCAACAATATCACCTAATATAAGCCTTCAGTTGTACTAAGTAGATTTAGTTCCTATTAACATTTGCTTTCTTATTGACTAATTCTGTGTACTTATAGTCTTACATTGTAATCCATATATTTGTCTATATTTGCATAGGTCATTACACATTTTATAGTCATTGTGAGTTTTAGGGACTGACACACAAGTTTCTGTTCTTTTGGGTATCCTTGTAGGTATGTTAATATGTGTATTACAGTAATTGGTGTTGATACATTTTGCTATGTATTCTTCCAGTTTTTGTTAACAGATTTTTTTTCATTCTTATAACTGCATTAGCATTTTATCTTGCTCATGTAGGAAAGGTCTGCATTAGCTGTAACACAGAAATTCATGTCTGCAATCTTATTAATTATTTGAGTCATTGTAAGAACATCAGAAGCTCCACAGAAGCTGCGCAGTAAACACAGCAGCATATCCTTCACTGGTAAACTCTTCAGGGCAGAAACTGTCCTTTTTAATGTATTGCTACAATATTACACTTCAGTCTTCACAAACTCATAGATGCACCCACAGATAGAATCATACATGTTTTCACATCAGCTGTTTCCACAGATCTGCGCACACAGCTTCTAAATATAGTACCGAGTGTGCACAGACAGCACCTCCCACTGCCCACTTGGGCTCATCCTGTTATGCCAAAGGTTGACAGAACCAGGGTGGGATTCCTCTGAGTCTGGACAGACCCCTCTTTCATGCCCCTCCATCTCTTCAGTTTGTCTCATTTCCTACACAGACATCTGCTTTCCCCACCTCCTCTTTCTCTCTCTCTCTCTTTTTCTCTCTCTCTCTCTCTCTTTCCCCAATTGCTTCTCTACACAATGCAGTATAACACAACGTCTTTTAAAAAGCATACAGCCACTTTCCCTGCTGAGGCTGAAACTGCCCCAAGGTCCATCCATTACACAACGCCACACAAGCAGCAGAGAAGATCTGAACCCACCCTCCCCCCGCTGTCTCTGCTCCCGTTCCTTCTAGATGCAAAATATATTTTAATTGGCACTGCTGGCAAGACGAGAATAAAAGCAGCTAAGCTGTTCATCCCCTACCTGAGCAAGGATCTCTCATCCCCAGCTGGTGAGCGGATGGAGACAGGGAACCCAGCTGCTCTCCGTTCCTTGCACTATCAATTATTCACGTAGGTTGCAGTGTCCTCCCTCTCCCTCCCTCCCTTTCCCTTCCGCTGCCCCCACCTGCGGATGAATGGAGAGCGAGCAGGTCGGCGCTGTCATACTCGAAACTAGAGATCATTGTCGATTGAACCGTCAGCCTGTGGAGCAGCTGGGCTCTTAAGCAGAGAAGCTTGGTCCTCGGGGAAGGGGCCAGACCGGCAGCTCCATAGGTGGAGCACGGGCAGCTCTGTACACCCGCATCCTGCTCCCTGCATTTCTAATCCCGGACCTGCAGGGATGACCTTTAAAAACGAGAGGGGTTTTGTCATGCTTTTCTTTTCTCCCCCACAGGAAAGCACATTTATTTATTTCTCTCAAGTATAACAGCAGTTATCTGGTGACAGTCAACTGGGTCACGCAGATTCATGTGTATAGATCAGAGTAGGAAGGGAAAGCAGCAGACTGGGAAAATCCGAAAAACGCTTACTTAGTACTGACTTAGTCCCACAGCAAAGGCACGGAAGTAGGATAATCTGAGGGGACAGGACGACATGGTACTTTCTGCAAATGCTTTTGGTAATTATGAGACAGACCTGTGGATTGGAATGATTGTTCAGTGGCAATTTTTGTAAACAATTAAAGAATTTCCTATGTGGTACCAGTCATAGGCAATGGTAAAATGAGTTCTGGCAGACCCAGGTAAAGGTGTTTAAAGCATTTTGCCTTTGTAGAGGGCTACTACCTACAACTGGGTGAGTGCTTTAGATCTGTCTCAGAGCAAAATTAGGCTTAATTCCCAGGCCAAATTAACCACTCCATTTTGCAGTGAAGTAACTCAGCCCAACTCTTACTGGTCCCATTGATCTGATGGGGAGACCTACTAGGTCATGTTAAACATCACAGTAATTTTTTCCCTTAATTCTCCCCATGACCATAGCCATGGCAGAGGCACCACAGAGACAAAACCAAAAGTTTTCTAGGGTGCTCAAAGAGTAGGTCAGCATTGGCTTTTCTGCCCTATTTAACTTTTCCTGCATTTTGAAAAAATATCTGCACGAATTTTACCAGAAGTAATAAAGAGTTTCCTGAAATTACATTAAAAATGAAGTGCCTAATAAAAACTGTTGGTATTGCAACCTCCATTGTAAGTAAGACTCCTGAAAACTTGGCAACTCTTTAAAAGAGGGCACTGTGATTGTATCTATAATTGTGTTTAATTATGTTATTGTTTCAAAACTTCATGGATCAAGCTTTGTCAAGCTTTTCTCCACAATTATGCAGGCTGGAAATATTTTATTTTAAACAAGGAAAAAGTCAGCACCTTTTTGTTTTCACATGAACATGGGAGCCAACAAGTTCTGTAGATGGACCAACATGGAATTTCCCATGGACTTGTTTTGCGTAGTTGTTCCAGGTCTAAGAACTCAGACTGAATCTGCTGGAGGACTTACAAGATCCTTCTCATGTGGTGAATCTCTGATGAGGTCTGCTTTGCAACCTTTTCCTCTTTTGGGGACATTTACAGAAATTGTTTTTCCTAATGGACCATTTTAATTAAGTTTATAGAAACCTTTTCTCTGAGATAAGGGACCAAATTCTCTTTGCAATAATTATCAAAGATATATCAAATCAAAAATTATCAAATTATCAAAATCTAATTTTGAGAAAATTATCAAATGAACAAATTATCTTTGAGACCTTGATCCCCTAATTTTAGTAGAAGATAACTATTCCAAAGGTTACTAAGGGATAATGGTGTACAGACACCCACACTGACTCTCTAAAATATGTTTTGTTTACAGAAAAGTAGGCTAAGAACTAAGTATGGTAAAACTGAATAAAAGTAAGAAAAATGGCATTGCAAATATTTGAAAAGTAGTCATGTTTGGCTTTTCAGTAAGCAGCAGATATCAATACCTGTATATCTACCTACAGATATCGGAGCAAAAATGTATGCATTTTATTCTGAATATTAGACTTATACTGGACATACTGTGTGTCTATTCTGGTACCTTGCAATTTAAATTAGTATTATTCATAACCTGATTAATAAAATTATAACCTCCTGCCATTTCTGCAAGCCTTTCAATCACCCTTAGATTACAAACTGACTGGGTCTTCACTTTTGTCTCTAAAGTATCTAGAAGAAATTGTTTGCATATAAGTACCGACACTTCACATTTCCTTGCTACCTTTATTTGAAGATCTGGCAATACATTATTGATGCTGGTTCCCATTATTACCACTATTCTGCATACGGACAAAACGGCACAGAAAGACTAACCCTCACTGTCACCCAGAGCTAGGAAAAGCAAACAGAGCTCTGCGTCTGTCAGTACAGTTGCACAAACAGCTCGAGGCACCTGCGTACCTCACGGACACCAGGACAGTCCCACTTGGATCAGCCAGCTGATCTGGGCGACATCCCGAATGCTGGCGCTGCTGCAATGAAGGGGGAGTGGAATAAGTGGCCAGGGATGGAAATGCGATATGGCAGGACTCCCTTTTTTGCAAGCAACAGTATTTTAAACTGGCCCGTGAAACTGCGTCCTCAGTCCACCGGCAGAACCCCCAGATAACAACTCAGTTTATTTTCAAGCTTTGAGCAAAGTTGCCTGCTAGTAGAACTTAATGATATGAGAAATATTTATTAATTTATGTTACTGTCAGTACTGTATGAATTGGGGAAGATTTTGGCAGTATACTCTGGATATTTGTCATCAGGGAAAATTCATATGGGTGGAAGTTATGGAATTACTTGCTAATTTCAGAGATGACTGGAATGGCCGCAACTCAGAAAAAAGGAAGCAGCTCCTCCACAGAAGTGACTTGTAGGTTCTCACATATGTGCACAGCAGAAGGACAAGAGGTAACATTCAGGTTGCACCAAGGAAAATTTCAGCTATGTGTAAGGAAAAATTGGTTCCTCCTATGAGGGTGGTTCAGTAACTGGAAGAAGTGTCAAGAGAGGCTGAGTAATCTCTATTCTTGGAGATCTTCAGAAGATATATGGACAAGCCCCTGAGCAACCTATTCTAGCTTTGAAGTTGTCCATTTTGTGCAGGGTAGTTGACCTAAATGAGAACTCTCCATCCTAATATATTCTATGATTTTACTCACTACGTGTTAGAACACCTGTGGCATGAAATGTTCAAAAGCTCAACGTTCATTGTTTCAGTACAAAATGTAAGAGCTTCAAGTTCTGCAGTGTATCAGATCACAACCAAGTTGAAATTCTTCGCCACCAGTTTCCACCCACAAGTCATCAAGTTTTCTAATCGTTCAGCAGATAAAAATTTTCTTGGCATATGTGAGAGCACTCTGAAAATCAGAAAGAGTTTGTAGCATCCAGCAAGTCTTGCCCCAGAAGTATATCACAGGTGCTCAACAAAAGAATAGCTCAGGCAGATGGAAAACCTGAGATGTGAGGACAGCTCCAGTAGAAGGTGGCACTCTAATAAACCCATATTTTACAAACAATAGTGCATTAACTATATAATAATCATGCCTAAGAGAAAGGACTTAGTTCCTGGGCTTTACTGCACAGTTAACTTCATAATTGGCTTTAAGTAATAATTTTAACAAAGAAAAACTTTCTTTACACTCACAGTCAGACCATCCCTCAAAAGAAGTAGTATATGGATATACAGTTCAAGTCCATGAATTCCACGTGAAATCAAGGCAGAGAAGTGAAAGGATTGCCAGGGTCATGTTAAAAAAGATGGATGGACAGACGTTTTTTGACAGCAGAGAGGCAAATCATTGGAGTGCAGAAAGGCTGAAGAGCAAATAGGTGAAGATACAGGCCATGTTTGGGTGGGTCAACAAGTTTAACGGTTTGCAGAAATGAAACGGTATTCAAACAAGAGGAATAATAGCAGTCTAACCCAAACAGAAGGACAGGGAGCACAGTTTTTGTGCTATGTATGTACCCACAAGTTTCCAAATTGGCACTGGGACCGCTAGAAAGACGCACGGGATGGGAAGGAAGGGAGGTCAGACCTGGAGGGATGCAGTGTGGGTGAGGACAACAGGGGAATGCCTGGATGCAAAGGCAATCGGACTTTAAGTTTCTTTTAATCGGAAAGTATGTTTCTTTTGCAGGGATAAAGCTGCTCTCAATTTCTCTGAACCAGCTGGGATTATTCCTCACAAACCTCTCCTGCCAGCCCGAAACTCTGGAGGGAGCAGAAGGGGTTAAAGCCGCCCACAGTAAAAGGGGTGGCAGGAGCAGTCCCTGCCATGCCACCTCAAGCTGGGGAATCCCTGGCGGTAGGACACCATCAGCCCAGAGCCTCCTCCTCTGGCAGGATTTCCCTCCCCCGCCCCCCGCTTTTGGCGGGTCCCCGGGAAATGGGGAAGACGCCGATGCCCCTTTAAGAGCGGGAGCAGCTGCTTATTAGTGTGGACGGCACGATCCACTGCGGCGCCGGCGGGGAGCGGGGGGCATCCACCATCCAGCATCCAGCATCCAGCATCCACCATCCAGCATCCAGCATCCGCAAACCACCATGCCCTCAAAACGTTAGGGAAACCCAGTAAGACTGGTACCCCAGGATACAAAAGTTCACTCGCAAATACACGGGGGAAGGGACAGTCCGCGCCGCTAATTTCTTAGACTTCATCAACACCTGAAATGCTGTGGAATTATGTATTTCAGCGCAACATTTCTATTCTTGTTTTCATCGAAGGAGGCTGCAAGATAGCTCAGCAAGATCTCGGCCCTATTTGCAAGGCACAAAATAAAGAGTCAGTCCCCATTCTAAAAAAACTCGTTCTCCAAGAGACCTGTGATGAGCCAAGTGATTTGCTTAAAGTCACAGCCAAAAGGTTTGTAGCAACTGGAAATTTATCTGCGATTACCTGAATCAGAGTTCAGTTCCTCTGTTACAAGAACAGTCTCCTTGCTTCCCCTTTCCTTGCTATTACTCCTCAATAGATGAAAAGCATGAAATGCAGTGTCTTTAATTAGGGGAAGGGGAGGACATTGTTACTTTACTTGCATCAGGACAGTAAAGAAACAATATGCAGACTGTTTACAATTACTGCCTCAGGAGAATTTCATCAAAAAGCACCTACCAATTATTCCACAATGACAGGCCACCACGGAAGTGGCAAAGACGGTTTATTCAGAGCATTAGGAGAAAAAATAATGGATCATTTGTTTGTTAACCAGTAAGGACGCATAAAGAATAAGGAAGGTGTAGTAGTCTAAGTATGTATGACAGCAGAGAACAGCTGATACATGCTTTGACAAATACTTAGCATATATAATGTCTTAAAAAGAATGACTTCGTGATCTTCAGTAAGAAAATATCTACCACTTAGGAACTATTCACTAACTCTAAATACTGAGAAAATCTATTAATGAAAAATGTGGGGGACATTTTGCTTGTGTGAATGGCTAACAATATATCCTACTGTGTTTGTACAGTACATATCACAATAGGACATAATTGGCATGTGTTGGCTGTGCAGTATAGGTATGCATATATTTATAAAATACATAATATATTCTGTCTACCAGCCCTGCAGTAAAATCTGAGTCTATGGCTTCAAGTTTATTATTACAAAGAAGTGCTCCCTAAACTTTTTGGAGTACCGTCAGACAACATGTCTCACAAAATAGTGTTTCTGTATCAAACTTAAAAGACAGAACAACTAAGGAAAAATGATTCTGTAGACCAGTTTGTTAAGCACCTCACTGACCTGGATAGCACTAAGAGGACAAACAACTGAGCACCGCTGGAAAATCAACCTGCATAGAGCACTACAGATAGTAAGAACCCAGTAGAATTCCTAAACTGCAGGAAGCTGAGCTGCTACAACTGAAAAAATCCTAGTAGATTGCAGTGAAACTGGCATGGGATAAAAAGCATCTAGCCATTCTTAGACAGCAAGGGACTACTTGGCTGGAACAGGAAACATCCAGCAATTTCTAAACTATAAATTGTAGACCTGAGATAAAGAATGCCAGCAATGCTTCGGTGACACATAAAACTGAAAACAGGGAAAATCCAGCAATCTTCTAACAGCACATAGAGCTACACAAACTAAAATATAACAAAAGGAGGGCAAGATGTTTACTTCCTTCTCAAAGAATATTAAGAATTGATAAATATACTGATATAACTGATGTGAATATATTTGTGGAATGCAAGACAGAACTACAGTCAATACTGGGACTCTGCCAAAATGAGGAAAGTCAGAATTGCATTGGCAGTAAATATTTATACTGTGTTAGTGCTCAAACCCCAGCTGACTTGCTGTGAATGCTATGGAGAAAACTCAGAAGGGTCAACAGCTAAACCAGAGACTTTAGGAACAGCAACAGCAACCGATTACTGTCTCATTCTGAAGGGTTTTGCATGTCAAATGTGGAGAATCAGCTAACCACAGCCTCTTTGTTTATAACATCAGTGTTTCATCTATCACCCCAAAACAGTATTTTTTTTCCCTTAACTCATCCAAAGATATATATGCAGTGTCGATTTGGAGAATATCGGGGGGGTTTTTTCACCTTTTTCTGTATGTTTTTCAAGCTGTTCCACTTCAGTTGTCTCTAATCGACCTACCACAAAAACCTCTTACTATGGCAATTTCTAGCCAAAACTTCCCCATTTAGAGAGCCACAATTCAGAAGCCGCCTTGCTTTTCTTTGGAAATATGTTTACAGTCAGAGTCTACACTTCTTGTTTGACCTACCAGTTTCAGCACAACCTGTAATTAAAACATTCAGCCTGCAAATTAACAAAATATAAAATAGGAGCATTAAAAAATCTCTATAAGTGTTTTAATGACTCATATTTGGGTCTTAATTACATTAAATAAGCCGTATATAGTTTGCATGGAAATTAACACTTTTCTGCCTTCTCCAGAACCATGGTGAAGTGTGTTGATCTGGTAGAAACTCATGTTGCCAGTTTCATGTACTTGAGGTTGGGAATTTTAGAAATTCTGAGACAGGCTTAACAAAGTTCACTGTAGCTGTGCTGCCATGTGAGGACAGTTCATGGTAGGGTTGCAAGGGGAAAGCAGCAAGCAGATGCAAGTGATGCAGAAAGCTGCAGTACTCAGTATAAGCAAACACTTGGCAGGGATTTTGCATAAATAAAGATCAGTGCCTCATTTGGCTTTTACAGTGTTCATAAGAAATTGAACAAATCACCTAAAGGCTACAGTTCTTCACCTCCACACATTCCTCATTCTGTCCTATCCCCTGCTTTGCAAATATCATTTCCAGAACAGCAGGTGAACATGATATTGCCAAGGAAGCAGAGGAGTCAGCTCTCATGGTGAAGGCCTTTTATCTTCTCTTCAGATGGCCAAATGTACATCCATAGCACTGGCTGAAGTAGAAATTTAGGAAGTCTTGATGATGATCAAAGGTGTTGCTGAGTAGATTGATGAGCAGGAGAATCAGGGTAAAAGTAGTACCATCATGTATCAAGGACATGGAAACTTCATCAGTATCAGTGGAGACTTTGAGATTTTGTCAATAACAATGGATCTACAAACACGTGTAGACTGGAAACTTGTGAGAGATCTGGGTGTCACACACTGCCATGCTTCAAAGTGTGAGAAGTAAAGGGTCATATAACAGCAACTCTGATGAGACCATTATCCCTTTTTTTAATCAACTGAGATGTAATTTGGAGGAAGCAGAGAGGAACCGAGGAGGCAGTGGACAAGAATACATATCTCACCAGTAGTTCCAACAGATTCAAAGAAGTCTCTCCAGCCAAACTAAAATCTCCCATGCACCAAGCATCAATGAGACCTTTTCAAATAGTTAACACTGTCTCCTGAATCACTCTGACATCTTTCATCGTCAAGGGATTTCCCAGAACACCCTTAGGAATCAGAGGTTGCCAGTAGCCAGCAGACTTGACAACTCTTCTCAGGAAACAGTGGCACTGTCACATGGATAATCTTTGGCATCAAATATGACCTCAGTCCAACACAGATGTCCATGAACTATGACCACTCTATCCTGACATTCTCCCTTCATGGGCAATCTTCTCATATTCACAGAAAGACCCTTTGCAACCAGTCATCACTTTTCTCATGAATACGGACACAAGGTGGAACAAGCAACCTTGCACAGTTACCACCATTCATAAATTCTGTCAAAGCCATCAGTTCAA
Source organism: Vanellus vanellus (assembly GCF_965231255.1). Classification (NCBI taxonomy): domain Eukaryota; kingdom Metazoa; phylum Chordata; class Aves; order Charadriiformes; family Charadriidae; genus Vanellus; species Vanellus vanellus. The sequence goes on from NC_138905.1 coordinate 87,773,527, forward strand.
CCAGATAGACACTTAATTCCATATGTTGAGTGTCCTTGGTTTTTATTGCCTACAGCGAACAATAAAGCTCTCTCTCAGCAACAGCAGCCTTGATAAAACCGAGTACCCCTTTGCAAACAAATAGGAGTTGCACTACCACCGCCGCTGCTGCTGCCTCAGGAGAAAGCAAAAGTGGTGTGTTGCTTTCACAGCGCTGACTGACAAATAGCAGCCTGTTCTGGCAGTGATGTGGCATGGTGCTTTTTACAAGGCTGTCCCTGCAGCTGATGGCTGACCTTGGAAACAGTCATTCACCCCACAGGAAAAAACATCCAAAGCATCTTCACAATGCCATGCTAGAATGTACCAGGATAACAATGCAGATGCCATACACAGTGCAATACTACAAGGCATGATCATGGCACGTACAAGAAATGCATTATGATGTGCTCTGGCTAATTTAGCAGTGTCCATCAGATATGCAAATCCATGTCAGAAGTGGAAAAAACCTGTACATACCACGAAATAACCTGACAGCTTGCACACTGAGGAACCATGCCAAGATAAAAGCTACATTCTTGTCAGCTCACGTGTCTGTTTGCTTTCATAAAGTAACAAAGAAAATGCTCTTTCATTGAGCTCTGTGAACCCCTGTTTGCACAGATGTAACTGAAATGTAACATCCATTTTTCCTAAGGCAGAAAAAGGAACCACTTCCCCCCTCTGAGGTGTGCTGCCCTTGTGGCACACAGCTGGAGCAAAGTGCAGGGAAAACTGGTGCTAAAACTAGCGCTGAAACAAACAGCTTTGCCTTTGAATAGAGAATATCTAATGAAACAAAAAAAAAAGGATCACTGTTACAGATCTAGTTTCCAAGCAAAACCTGCCTCTATTAAAACAGATTTTACTAATTTTTTTAATTTCTTATTCCTTTTCTTACCAAGTTATCTCTCTCTGGCCTTCCATACTTGAATTGTTGTTCTGTGGCTTTGTCACACTTGCTTGAGACTGTGAGCACCTTAGGCTGGGAACAGGCGCCCAGGAGCACGTGGGATTCTGTGCCGCATTTGCTATAAAGCACAACACTCAGAGAGCGACTGGTATCAACAACAGCAGTGTACTCTTTTTCTCCACAGCACAGCTCATCAATAAAATAGTTAAGTGAGCAACACTTCCCCCATTCTCCCACCCCACTAGTTACCGAAAGAATTTGAAGAAAGTGCAACATATACTATAGGAAGACAAGACCGCCTCAAGGAGAAAAACTGTGGGTCACACCAGCGATAGCGAACAATACCAAATTCCTGTAGCTACAATCTGCAACAGTAATTTCAATCTCTTTCTCCTCTTCTCACACCTATTATTTTTCAGTCCACAGTTATTTAGTATTACAGTGAGTTGCATAGTCACTGAATTCCAACCCAAGGAGGCTATATTTTAATGTTGGGTGGTAATTCCCAAAAAATTTCAGGTGTGGTTCCCTAGCAGAACCATCTAATGCTGTTGAAAGAAAAAGCACATCCCCTATTCTTCAACGCAGAAATAGGCCATGAGGTCCTTTCTCTTGTGGCCATACTGGTGCTTCCTGCATGTTTTCGTGACCGTTAGTTTACTAACACAGCAGAAAATAGCACTTTTTTTTCCCTTTTACTTGATTAGTTTTATGCCTTGTTAGCAATTCAGAACATGTCAGGGAAGGCTCCAGTGTATAACAGGTTTGGCAACATAAGCAGTAAGAATATGTGACTAGGACCAGGGAGGAAGATAGGGAACAGGAACCCTGCGGCAATCACATGCTAACTTTTCTCGCTGCATCTCATGTCCTTTTGCTGAAAACTTTCTCATTTTGGAATGGTGAAATTACATCTGGAGAAAAGGAATGAAAACACTGTTCTATCATAAAGCAGCTCAGAGTATACAGGTCTTATTTTCTCTTATTTCCAGATACCTAGTATAGTCTAGAATGACAGCAAATTACCTTCCTGTGTTCTTTTAACTGTTCTCAATTGATTCCTTAATTTCACGTTGAAACTATTTCTTTCTGCTCACTTGCTCTTTCCACGCTAGGTATTCCACTTGACTCTTTCACCGTATTCTAGCAGTAGGATCTTAACTGCCCTCCTTCCTCTTCACCTTTAGTCACAGTCAAGTTCTTTCCTCCTCTGTCTGATCCTAGTTAGGAGCTCTAAATTAGCACACAGGGAGAAGTCACTGTAGTGTTCCATTTAGTAGCATTGCAGTCATCAGGGTGAATTCCTTCAAAAGAGTGCATACTGCCAATTTACATCAGATGTACAGTAACGTCTGATTTTCCATCGGAAGTACTGCAATGTGCAGAGATTCTACACAAGTATAGAAAACCTTCCAACAAAAAGTAAACAATATAGACCAGAGTGGGCTCCATCATTAAAGTAAGCCAGCTGCAGAGAGTTTTACCAATGCTAATGAAACCTCACAGTTTTAAAGCCCCTGCCCCAAGGAGACATCAGAATAAAAAGATGAGGAAGTTTCTAGTCTTCACTTTCTTTTTTTTTGCAGAGAAAAAGCTAAACATGTGACGTAAGTGAATTTAAAAGGCTGTAAGAGGAGATAAAACCCCTCATATTTCATAGTCTTGGTAAATGCTTGTTACTTTTCTGTCCTCGTGGCAGAAAATGTTTTGTTAATTTTAAGTACTTTAGGTGTGCAGGCAGCCCTGGAAACACTTCTCACCTTAAATGTGACTCCCCACTTTCAGAAATGAGATATCCATTAGTTCTGCACAACATAATAAGTGTCTCTGACTCAGTCTCTGTAGATTTATGCTTTTCAGGTATCCTTGATACAGCTGAGGAACCAGTAGCAGCAGCAGCACCTCTCCTTGCAATATCAATCCTTCTGTGACCACATCTCAACCCTCATCTATAGAGAAAAGCTACTGCAGTTAGGAAACAGCCATGCCAAAAAAAAACACCCTACAGTGACTACACACACGATAACTTTCAACCATTGTCCTGTAAGGACTGGAATAATCTGGAAGATAAAAAGAGATTGCCAGTTCCACAGGCATAACTTCCTTGGTGTTTTGCTTTCTCCTGCTCAAGACATTTTACTGACCGGAAACATCAACCATAGGTCATGGCTGCCCCACGACCTCTAGATTCAATGTAATCATGCTCCTGAACAGAAAAATCAAAGTCATATTTCCCAAAAGTGACTAAGCAGAACCTGGGAGACAAAAGGCGTGGTAGGGCAAGACAGGAAAAGGTGGTTCAGTAGCACTTTGTCCCCAGTACTTGCTCAGTCTCTCAGAAATTGCTTCAGGACAAGGTTATAGGAAAGAATAGACTCAGTGATTACAGAGAGATTAATGGTGCCGTGGTATGTACGTCACAAGCCCTTGGGAATAAAGCAAGCTTCTCTGCATACCAAGCTGATAAGCGAGCTTACTGTAGGTACTAAGTTAATTAGTAGCAGTCTGGGCAGGAGGGAGAGTAGATAGTGAGATGAAACGGGGGAAAGGTGAAATGCTTCCTAGAGACTGAATGAAGAACTGAGATCAACAATGAGATACTGGAAGAAAGAAAGAAGAAAAAAGGAAACCTGTGGTCTCAACTAAAAAAATCTCCTGTTAAATGAAGTCTGGTCCCCACAGCATGATTGAACAACAGAGAACAGAAAGCTTTCTATAAAAAACATCTCTATTGCCCATGAAAGGGACACAGTTTAGGACAGCAGTATAAATGTCCTTGTTTACTTTCCCTGACTTCTACCCCTTGTTTCACAAACAAGTGATATCTCTCAGGTATTTCCCAAACCCCTCTGTGTTCTCTCAATCTTGTCATCACTGAAAACTTCGTGATGCAGCTACGTGATCAGTTTTAATTTGTTATGGATCCCTACGCACTATAACCAATGACAGTTTGAACCAGACTATGGAGAGAATCAAAATGGCAGACAGACAAAAATATCAGAAGTCCTTCAGAAATGCCAAAGGGCCTCAGGTAGCAGCACCGTGTTGCTAGAAATCGTATCGCAAAGGTTAGTTCATAGAAGTTCATCCTGCTTTGTATCCTTAGATCCACAACACAGTCAGTATCACATTCATAAACATGTTCAACTAATGCATTCACAGCTGCATGGCAAAGTATTCTTGTAAATGCATAAAAATCATTCCTAAATATTCAGCCTAGTCATCCATGCGACTCCATGGGTAAAATACACGGGAGTTACTGAACTCTGAACTTCAACTGAAATAAACTGAAGAAATACAAGCATCAACTAATGCAGCAGAGATACCTACTATTTTTAGCCTTTTTCATCCTGATATTTCATAGTTATGTCTATAAATATTTTTTTAAGTGGTGCACCAATGAAAACTACAATACGATTTTTCAGCAAAACCTATATCTTTCTATCTATCCACAAATCAAGTACATCCTTTTCAATCACAGAGGTAGTTTTCCAACAAAAAAAGAAGATTTTTTTTTTCACCTTTCTGACATTCTCCTAACTTAGCAAAAAGGTCTAGCCACAAAGCAGTTTTTATGTGCCTACTCCCCACAGGAGAATGTGCAAACAAGTGAAGTGCCTCAGCTCCCTCTACATAGCTTACGGAAGGATAAGTACCTTCTGTAGGTACTTACAAGAGGGATTCAACAATAGTCAGATTATTGGGGGGATTCGACAAGAGTCAGTGTTATGTACCAGAGCTGGGGGTTGCCTCAAGCCATCAGGCTGAGCGAGAAATTCCCAACATAATTAATAGGATTTGCTGAGGACAAGATGGGTCTTAGATTCTACACCTTTCTGCAGGGTTTACTCAGTCAAAGAAGGAAGAACTTCCTTCTGCTCCAATGGTCTGGGCTGAGTCGATGGGACCCACTGCAGCCCTGGAAGTTATTCCCACTCTCCCTTCCTTCCCCTCCACCACTCTAGCCGTGCATTCCCATTACTCCCCTTGAATGAGGATCTAGTGGTCGGAGGATACTTTAGTGACTAGATTCAAACCACTAAATTCACTCTGGAAAAATGTGAATACTTTCTTACTAGCTGAGACAGCTGAGTTGGCTCAGCAAGAGAGCAGCTAAGTACTCGAATCACTGCAAGGAGAATAAGAGGAGATGGAGAAGAGGTAAGAAGGAGAAAGGACTACCATATTCCACAGCAATTCTTGATTAGGTTTGTTCAGCTGCCTTGTCAAACCATACTTTCACTCGCTACTTCAAAAAGTAGAACCTTTTCTTTGAAAATTCACTACTACAATTCTTATTTTATTACAATAGCTCGGTAAACAGAGCACTTGGCCAAGGTGTGTAGTACATTTTAATTTCCTCCTCAACCCAGTAGGATATGAATCTTTTATCTCTAAGTAACAGTTCTAACAACCAGCAGCTACCCCGGTTAGAAGGAAGTTGCTGTTAGTACAAAGGCATCCAGATTCCACCATGAGCCAGTCACACTTTCTGCATGGAGACGCTGTGAAAACAGCTGTCAAATCTTCCTTAGCAGTTAAGGTGTTCTTAACAGTAGGCAACCCCAAAATGGAAAAAGCTGTAAGAAACAAATCAGTTTTCCCATGTAAACAATAGTCTTGCAAAATTACTTGCTACATACCAGAAGCCTGACTTCTTCCCCTTTAGATGGATTTTAGTTCTGCCATCTTCAAAGGAATTCTCTTGAAAGTGTAGAATGGATAACAATCAGAGCTGAAGGTCTGTTATCTGTCAACAGCCAAAAAGGCAATTATAAGGGAAAAATATTTGAAACATAGAAACATTGACAAGTCTAGGCTGGAAGGGTAGATCATCTGGTCCAACCTCCTACTGAAAGTAGGGCCTTACACTCAGCTGTGTTGTGAATATTTCCAGCCAAGATGATTCCTCCACTTCTCTGGGCAAGTAATTGCAACTTTTTGCTGTTTTCACACTGAAGACTTTTTTTTTCTTTTTACTCTATTCAGAGCTGTGCTTCGTATATGCAGGGAGAAGACATGAAAGGCCAAATCTCAATTAGAGTTGAAACTGGCCAGTGTTGTTTCAGATAACAAGAAGGGCTTTTTTAAGTACGTTAATAGCAAGAGGAGGTCTATAGAAAACATTGGACTGACACTAGTTCAAGGGATAAATAAAAAGCGGAGGCATTCAATGCGTTTTTGCCTCAGTCTGTAATAATATTGATAGACCTTGGGCTGCCTGGTCCCCTGAGTCAGAGGACCACGAGTGTAGGAAAAGGGACTTTCCATTTGTGAACGCTGAAAATGTAAGGGACCAGCTATATCAACTGAATGTTCACAAGTCCATGGGGCCTGATGGGATTCACCCCAGAATACTGAAGGAGCTAGTGGATGTTATGACAGGACCTCTCTTGATCATCTACCAAAGGTCTTGGGTGTCTGGGGAGGTCCCTGCTGACTAGAACCTCATCAATGTTACTCCGATCTAGAAAAAGGGCATGAGGGAAGACCTAAGGAACCACAGAACTGTTAGTATAACCTCAGTACCTGGAAAAATTATGGAGAAGATTATACCGGGTACAACTGAAAGGCATTTAAAGAGTAATGCAATCATCAGGCACAGTCAGCATGGGTTCACAAAGGGAAAGTCCTGTCTAGCTAATTTGATATACTTCTATGATAAAGTTACCTGCCTTACCATAGATAGATGCTGATCTCTCCTCCCTGGTATCCAGTGATAGGATGCACCTGGACATTAGGAAGCATTTCTTTACCAAGAGGGTGGTCAAATACTGGAACAGGCTTCGTAGAGAGGTGGTCGATGCCCCATGCCTGTCAGTGTCTAAGAGGCATTTGGACAATGCCCTTAACAACATAGTTTAACTTGGTCAGTCCTGAATTGGTCAGGCAGTTGGACGAGATGATTGTTGTAGGTAACTTCCAACTGAAATATTCTATTCTATTCTATTCTATTCTATTCTATTCTATTCTATTCTATTCTATTCTATTCTATTCTATTCTATTCCATTCCATTCCATTCTATTCTTGTTCTGTTTTCAGATGCACACTAAAGGTTCAGATGATAACAGATTTAATGAAGTAATTCAGTACCTGTTCTGTTGCTTATCAGTAGTCTTTATTCCCAGATACATCAGGGACTAAAAAGGATTTTACTCAGCCCTTTGCGAAATAATAACCCATTGCCTCTTTTTTTCCTTTTGTTTATAAAATCAAAGAGGGCATAAAACAACATCTGACAAAGCACCCAATCAGGATAGAAAAATGTATAGATTTACATTTTACAGAACTCATAAATAGATATATGTGTGGGCCATGTGACGTGGGCTGGGCCGGCAGTCCTTCCTGCTTTGTGAGGCAGAGATCAAAATTCCTCTGCTACGTGGGGGGCGGGGGGGAGAACATAATTTTCATGGCAGAGTCTCTCTCATTAAAGTAAAGCAGACCAAACAGATCTGACACAGGTAAGCACTCCCCCACTGCTCACTCCGCCCTCTTTCCTAATGAGTTTCCTGCTTTTGTGGGACAGACCTAGAAGAGCTGCGAAAGAGTAGAAGGTACGTGACTGCCTGGAAATTGCTCTGGATTCAGAACTTGGAAAAATTAGGTTCTAGTTTCCCACGCAAGACTTGTACAACGGGCTCTTCCCATCGTTTGGTACCTTCCCATATTGACTGGCTACCAGCTTTTAGTTCAAAAAGAAATCTTCATTGTCTCCCTCTGAGAAAACTCAAAAGGAGGGCGAGTTTTTACTGGTGTTCTATCCTGAGGTCAGCAGGGGAAGGAGCAGGGAGAAAAGAACTTGCACAATTTTGCTTGTGATGAAGAGAGAAGTTAAAATATGACTGTTCCTACCTACCGAAACCTCTCTCTGGTAAGTATACACTGATTACTGGCAGTAAAAAATGTAACAAGAAGGTAATCTGTTCATAAAGAATGTGTTTCATTTTCCAGTATTTGTATATATAAATTTATCTATTTTTGCTGTAACAAGGGAATGCATTTAGTGCGCAAATGCACACAATGTAACATGGAACTATATAAAACTGTATATTTGTTTGGAGATGCATATTCATAAAAATTATGCCCATTGTGTCATGCTCTTTTCCTTCAAAGGGGTCTTCACCAAAACAATGGGGTATACGTAGGTTAGTATAATGCATGCAAGATGACTCCTTGATTATGGTATTTCTTGAATACCACATATCCCTGGTATTCATTAAATATTGACTGCACGTAGTGACAACTGCTGTCTCTTTCACGGAGACGAGGTTTGGAATGGGGAACAGGCAGGGCTCTCATGTTTGAGAACGGTGCAAAAAAGCACATCAACGGAAAAAGAACTGAGGATATAGGCAAATAGTCAAACGCATGCCTACGTTTTGCAAAAACAGCCATACTTCAGCTATACCTAGAACCTAAAGTAATGTTATTGCTATGAGACGCTCAATTTACTGGGGCAGACAGCCCCATTAATAGGGCTACGTTTCTTCCGGGATCTTAACTAGTATCTGAACCTTCATTATGCAACGTACAAATGCCCTAGAATTAACCTTTAAAATTATTCCTTGTTTCACTTTTGTAGTAACCTGAAATCTGCATCCTAGACTGCTCGAAGTCCCATTAGGAAGCTAGACCTTTTTAGATAAGCCTGGCAATAAGTGCTGATGGTCTATTTATGCATTTTATGTCTTACAACTGTGTGTCCAAGTGTCCCTATTATTCAATATGCATTCACATAGGAAATTCTAGTACATTTACATTGGCATGTATTTATGCATACATTTCGCAGGCGTATTTATTACGTGTGTGCAAATCTCCGTGTTCTCATGATGGCATGTACTTGAGCATGTATGTTCTTATTTTGGTCATGATACTGATAACGTGTTTGTATGCTCACGTTTCATGTGAAAAAAACTACTCTGTCTTCCACAGATGTCTGTCCCCTTAACTGCTTATCTGTTCTCAACTATCTGCTACCACCATCTGTACCACCATGTGGTTAGAGGCACACTGGAAGAATATCCGCCAAGCCTTGTTGCTTGTTTTCACAGCTGCTCTTCTCATTGGGGTCACCATGCTGACCATTTCATCTAACATCAATCCAGTAGGCTATTTCTTCCTAGGGGTAGGGGGAGTGTGCCTGGTCGGCTATCTGCTGAGTGTGTTTGTTGAGTGTTACCTGAAGAATCAGCACCGGCACGAGGCAAATGAGACACCTCCGAACAGACAAAGCCAAGCAGGGTAAGCAGCAGCCTGGGTATTCCTCTTACTTTAACTCTCACTCCTCAGATATGGCCACTTTACATATTGTTTTCCTGCCCTTCCCCTAGGGCACCACACACAGACTCCATCCCAGATGACAAAAGTTCTTTTTAGGTTGTTTTTCTTCAGGTGGAGATTGCAAATGTCTAGGCCATGCATGCCATGTATCTTGTTCAGTATACATTTTCTTGCCCCCTGGGAACTGATCCACTAAAAATTTCCACGGTTAAACAGGTCCAGGCCCAGTTTTATTTTTCTTTGAATAATCGAGTCTTGCCAAACAATGAGTCAGACAAGGAAAAAATAAAAATGCTGAATCTTAGCAGGGCTTAGCTCTATAAACCTTATCTCCAGAGCAACTGTTCTTTGGCAAACTTTTACAAAGAAACCTGCAACTGGGTGTGTTTTCAGTCTTAAAAACCCAACTTGACACTAATAAACCCTGATTTTGAGAGGCTCTGAACACTCTCACATATTTTTGGCTTCACACACATCTGCAGGTTCTCAGCATCACCTAATTTAACCCCGATTTGCCTACTGTAGTTGAAGAGTTTAACTTTATTCGTACCTTTGCTTCCTTGTCTGTATAATCCAGATAATCATTATCCACATCCATAAATGACCTGACATTCTCAAATACAGGGTTTTGTAGGAGGGCAAAAACGTTCTTTTGTGTTTATTTTTAGAAATAGTACTTAAAACGAAGTTTATATTGGGCTTTGCTAGCTTGGGGGCATACTAGAAGAAAATTAGTATCTGTTTATTTAAAAATATGACTGAAAAAGGAAAATGTTTCTAAAGTAACTTTTTTTTTCTGTACAGATATTCTTTTTAACACAGAATAGTTAGTCCTCGTTTAAAATAAATGAAAATACTTAATTTTCTCCACTTCTTAAAAGTAGGTGAGCACTGTATTAAAAAAGCAAGGTCCTGTTTTATTCTGAGAAATAATTAGTAGTTAGTAATTCTTCGTAATACATTTTGACTCGTAGTTTTTAAATGAGGGACATCATCCTTATGGGTCCCTTCCAACTTGAGATATGCTATGATTCCAGAATCAAAGCTAAGCCTACAACACTGAAACCTAGTGTGGGGGTTTTTACGTATTCTGGGGAGTGTGGGAAAATGGTCAAATGAGCCATTCTCTAGACCAGCAAGCGAGAAATTAAGTCAGCTGGGCAAGCGAGCTGACCAAGCAGCAGAATATCACATAAAATAATACCATGTGAGATATCCTGTCTCAGTCACATCTATTGACTGTAGCATGGTCCCTTATAGTACGTTATCCGGACTACCTGCCTCTGCATAAACTAAGCTGTAAAATAACAAGTGTAACTGCCATTGGTCTCTTTACGCGTAGGGTGAATGCCGCCTATGAAGCTCCCACCTATGAGGAGGTGATGTCCGTGTCAGTTCCACCAATATGGACAATTGCATCCAACCCAGGCTTGGTGCCCTCACCACTGAACGAGCCTCCTCCTTACAATGTAGTTATTCAATCAGCTGCTCAAGAAGATATTATGGTGGATGCTCTCAGGGTGTCAGTGGCATCAGACACAAGGCACGTCTCTGAAACAGACACCGGCTCCAGGATGCAGTTGCAGCTGGTGATTCCCCCAAGACTGCAGCGGTTTGTTTCAGACATCCATGAAGTGAAAGGTACTGAAGACAGGTTTGAGCCACTGGAGCCACTCACTCCACCACCTGCTTATGAGAGTGCCATCAACGATGAGGTCTTTGAAGATGCTTTCCAGCCCTCTATATTATGATTAATTTCACCTTCTATGAATCTAGAACCAAACCCTCACCCCAACACAGGGTGCTCCTGGAGGGAAGGTGAAAAAGCTGAGATTTTTCACACCCAAAACTGTAAAAGTTTGCCTCACCATCCCTTGAACCAGAGCTGAACTACAGACACAGCTTCTCATCTCACTAGAACCTTTTTGCACAAAATATAAATCAGTGCAATACCACAATGCTTTGTCTTGGCAGATACGTAATACCACTGTGAAGAAAGTTGTGTTATATACAGAGACAATTCTCAAACTGGAGATGCACCCTTATGGGGGAGGAGAGTGAATCATGAGAATAGACAAGGTTTCCAAAGGACCTCTGTAACAGGACTGTAGGATGCAGCCAGGAGAAGCTGCCCCGGAAAGGGGAAGAGTAGAAACAGCACTAAGTATGTTCTGTCTGTGCACTACAAACAGCTGTATTGCCAAGAGCTGTGCGATCATCAGTCACCCTAAAACCCCTAATGAGAGACTGAGGCTGCAGCTCCCTGAGCTGCTGTTTTACAGCAACACAAATTTATGGTCTGCGCTGGTTGTTGCTACCCCTCTGCTGCACCGGAGTGTGACTGAGGGGAGGGTGACTGTCTTCACCTGGAAGCCGATACCACCCGATACCTGTCACTTGGGGTTGAAAAGCTGACGGCAAGCATGGTACCATGGAATGACTCCTGTGGTTCAGAAGGTTCTCATCCCACACAGCCTGTGGTGGTGGACAAGAGGGAGATAACAGCATTTTTTCTCCTGTGAGAGAGGCTGGAGGTGGGATACATACACATATACACATCCTCTGCCTGGACCACCAGCCCTCGCAGCTCTACAGGAGGGTGTCTTTCTCTGCTGTACTACAGCCGCAAACAGATCACTTGAGATGCTTTAGTGTCACCATGGCAAGCATTTGCACAGAATGGTCAAGGCTCCTCCAGTTCCCCGTAATGATGCTACACACAGGGGCTTCTCTCTGGACTCTGGAAAGGGCTGCTCTGCCTGCTGAGGGTACGGCTGCAGCGGAGGACACTGGAGAACAGCAGTCACAAGGCACATGCGGCTTTCCTCATGACGGGCCTAGGTTGGAGCCAGGTACTAGCTCTCACTGATCACTCACGCCGTGCGGTCTTTTAAAATACGTGAGTTAAACCAACAGGCTCTGCAGTGTTAAAGTGGTCTGCAGTATGCAGAGAGACATTCGTGTCTGGTGAATGTCCAAATGAAAAAAAAAAAAAAAGAAAGAAAAAGAAATATAGTGGTCTGATTATCCAATGAAGGAGAGCAGCAAACATCACAGCCTTGTCTCATACAACCGCATCACCTCTAATCCATATGAGGAACCATTAACCATAGGCAAGAAACAAATAAATTATTTCTTATTGTTTGATTCTTTATAGTTGAAAGAAAAAAAAATTTATGTTGTTTATAAATAAATGGGACAGTGTTAAAAATACCTGGTGGCATCATTAGTTTTTCCTCCCAAAAGAAACGCTCCACAAAGCCATGCTTTTGCTTGCATTTTGCTTATTTGGATAACTTTGGCTTAGAAAAAGGAGAGGAGTTCCATTTCTCAATCTACAGCTGAATCACTTTAATATCGTTAATGATGAAACAGCTGTGATACTTCTATCATGAATATCATGAAAGTATTATGAGAGGCAAATTTGCCAACAGAGGCAAAGTGAATTTTATTTTTTTTTAAGCCGATTACTTCTTGCATTTGCCGCCTGCATCTGTGAACACAAAAGAACAAACCACAACAAAAAGCAGTGCAGGTCTACCACACAGGAACAAAAACCTCGGGCCTAAGCCGGGCAACCCAACTTTATGAGCGCCAGGAGGCAGGAAGAAATTCAGGTGAGCGGCACAGATAAAAAAACAGCCAAAGCAAAGACCGAAAAACATCACCAGTCATGATGATTAAAATTCCGTCTTCAGCACCTGTATGGGTTATTCGAGCCTTAGGCCTCGCGTTAAGTTTTAGCCCGTGAACCTCCAAAGCACCAAGGAACAGCTGTCCACAGCTTTGCGTGAGAAGAGCTGTAAATCTGCCTCTGCTGAAAGGGCGCTCATTTGCTTTCCCCCTCATATTTCACCGCCTGCCCCCCCGTGCTCCCTTTCTCCCCTTCTAATTAGAGCGTTCCCTCAGCCCTCTTTCGACTTCAGCTAAAACTTATGCCAACAAAACATACGCAACAACAAAAAAAATCTAAAAAATAATAATAAAAAATTAAACAAAAATCCCACAACGGGTACGTTTGAACGGAAAGCCGCACACCCGCCAGTGCCACCCGCGCGCACAGCCCCTCCCGTTACTCTGATAGTAGAGTCTTCCTACTCCCCCTCCCCCCCCCCCCCCCCCGCCGCCATGATCGGCCTCTGCGTCCCCACGCCCCACCCCGGGGGCCCGCGCGCTGCAGGGCGGGGCGGGGCGGGGCGGGGCCGGCGCGCGCCGACAGGCCACAGGAGAGTCCCCGCCCCTCGCGGCCGAGCCCAGGCAGGAAGAGACGCGAACCGTCTTCCGCGCCGCCAATCCCCCTCCCCTCAACTCCCCTCCCCCGGGAAAAGGCGTGCCTGCGCATGCGCGCAAGCGGTGAGGGCTGACGCTGTCGCGGAGGGAAGGGGCTGCGGCGCGGGCGCTCGCCTCGGCCACGTGACTGGAGGAAGCGCGTCTCGCGGTTTGAATCTCCGGGGGAGGCAATGGTGCGCGCATGCGCGGGACAGGGAGGGAGGAGGCGGAGGCGGGGCGGAGCGAAGGGGTGAGCGGCGGGAGGGGCGCGCGCCGTTTGGCGGGAGCTGGTCCCGGGAGAGCGCGCCGCGGCCTGCTGTGCCGCCTGTGCCCCGCGGCCTCGCGAGCCGGGGGTCGCGCGCAGCCCGCCCGTTGCTTGTGGCGGAGGCCTCTTCCGCCCTTTGTCAGGCGGCGGCTGCTGGCGGGGCCGGTGCGCTTCCTCCGGTGCAGAGAGTCGGTAGGGGGTGAGGGTGGGCGGTTGTCGCCGTTGAGTTCGGCTGTGGACTCCCCTGCGCGGGGCAGGATGCTGGTTGCCTGCGGCATGCAGCGGTGTCACCAGGAAGCGCTGAAGAAGAACCGGGTGCTGCTGGCCAAGCAGCTGGTGTTAAAAGAGTTGGTGGAGCACATGGTGGAGAAGGACATCATCACCGCGGAGATGGTGGAAATGATACAGGTAGGCAGGTGGTGCGCGGCGTCTCTCTGAGCTCGGTGACCTCCTCGGCAGCGGCGGTGTGGTAGAGCTCATCGATGTGTTGTTACCTGCGTATTGTAATGCGGCTGTGTTTGGAGAACACCAAGAGCGATTACGGGGGCTGCCTGCAACGCAGAGCACAACTGGAAGCTGCTTTTTGGCAATGTGGATTTTGCCCGAGACTTACCAAGTCGTTGGCTTGCCTGCTGGTGTGTGTTTGCGGGGGGCCTGGCCTCGTGCGTCAGGTGGTATCTTCCAGTCCTTTGTTGTCGTTTAGTGCCTCTCGTGTGCTTTCTGCTTGCAAAAGTAGGAATAACGCCTATTTCCAAAAGAATACTGTGAAAGTAAGTAAAGGAGGGTATTATAAACCAGCTTGTTGTGGCACTTTTGCACCTTTCACTTGTAGAATTTGTAATTCATATGTGCTTTTCTTAATTACGTGAAGAACCTTACGTGATCCGAGACTCTCGGATGACAAATGCTGTTCGTGGGCTTCCGTTGTTTATCCTGAGCAATGGGTACTATGAAGAGAAGTCATTTGAAATAGGTTGGAAATAGCTGCCAGAGGTATGGTTATGCACTGAAGACTGTGCAGGGTGGAGGTACAGGTCTTCAAAGAGAAAGCAAACTGGAAAGGAAGTGGCTGAAGGTGCATGTCAAGGGCATCTCAGGACTCAAGTAAGTGATTGAGCGACTTGTAAGTCCCTTAGTAAGGTTGATGGTCCTGTCGTAAGAACAGATGCTGAAAAACAGAATTATGAGCTGTTTGCTGGGAACCAGTGCAGAAGATAGGAACCTGAGACTGATAAGGTTTTTGCAAGCGACGAAAGCAATAACTTCCTGATAAATTTTGACTCATTTTGTGTCAAAAATAACGTGATATACCATGTGGCACCTGTCAAGGATACCTGTGCTAAGTTGTGGGAGATGCGGGCAGTCTTACCTGAAATAGCTCCAGTCCCTGGTGAAAGAGGACAGAGATATAGAAAGACCGTGAAAGTCGGAGAATGAATCAAAAGCTGATTGTACTGGTTTTGGCTGGGTTGAAGTTAATTTCTTCATAGTAGCTGGTATGAGACTGAGTTTTGGATTTGTGATTAAAACAATGTTGATAACCCAGGGATGCTCTAGTTATTGCTGAGCAGTGGTTATGCAGAGTCAAGGCCTTTTCTGCTGCTCACACTGCCCCACCAGTGACTAGGCTGGGGGTGCACAAGAAGTTGGGAGGGGACAGGGCCAGGACAGCGGACCCCAACTGACCAAAGGGATAGTCCATACCATATGATGTGATCAGCAATAAAAGTTGGGGGAAGAAGAAGGAAGGAGGGACATTCGGAGTTACAACATTTGTCTTCCCAAGTAACCATTGTGTGTGATGGAGCCCTCCTTTCCTGGAGGCAGCTGAACACCTGCCTGCCCATGGAAAGCAGTGAATTAATTCTTTATTTGGCTTTGCTTGCATGCACAGATTTTGCTTTACCTATTAAACTGTCTTTATCTCAACCCATGAGTTTTTTCACTTTTACCCATTCAATTCTCTCCACCATCATGCTGGGGAGGGAGCGATTGAGCATCTGTGTGGTGCTTAGCAGCCCACAGAGGTTAAACACCACCACCGCTGAAGTATGGGTGGTTAGCAGGGATGGTCAGTTGCTTGACTGCAGTTAGTCCCTGAAGGGGGAGGGAGAGGAGGAGAGCAAAAGGGGGAAGAAAAAAAAAAAAAAAGAAAAAGTCGTCTTAAAAGTAGGATAATGCCAGAGAAAATAGTCTTTTAGGGAAAGTACTGCTGCAGTTAAGAAGTGTTAAACTGAGACAGAGGGGAAGAAGACTAAAGGAATCTTTAGCTCCAGGTGTAATTGGGTAAAATGAGATAAAACAATATTTAGTAATGGATTATCAGTAAAGAGTAAGGTGTCATGATGGATAAGTCAGGTGAATAGTAATAGCTTAGTGAAAAAATTGTGCCTAATACAACATACACTAAGAGCTTAAATGTATGTAAAAAGCAATAGCAGCCTGAGCAAGAGAACAAAGTGCCTTGAACTATTGTTGAAGTGTATGAATCTGGAGATTGCCGAACAATATAAATATGGTAGGGATAGGAGGAGAGCATTCACAACTGGAACAGTAGTACTGCAAAATATGCATTGTACTAGAAGGACAGAAAAGGGAACGTTTGCAGGATAGTACTAATCATAATAGTGCTATAGATAAACAAAAATAATGTGCATTAAAAAAACATCGCTTGAGTCAAAACCTCTTTTTCTTACCTTTCATTTTTCTACAGTAGGTCTGTGAATTTTTAATAGCCTTCCACTCTGACTCAAAGGTGAACAAAGGTCTTAGGAGTGCTGTTAGGTAGCCTATTTTGAAAATGTATTGTGACACTAATCATTAATTACCTTGGTTGAAACAGGAGGAGAAAAATGTGTAGATAGTCCTGGATATCATAATTGAGTGCTGCTATATATTTCCCTCCTCCCCCAAAAAGTCAAGAAATCAACAACATCTGGATCAATAGTGATGTTTTAAGTCATCTTCTCTTAAAAACACAACAATTATACTGGTCCTGTTGGTTTGATTTCAACTAAACAGAAGGACAAACAATTTGGTTCTGGAAATAGGGCGCTTTATTTAAATAAACTTTTGTAATCTAAGGAAAGTGAAATAAACCAAGGAGCTCATGGAGATGAAGGAAGGATGAAATTTCTTCAAGTGTGAGGTGTTCAACCTGTACTGAAACTTTAGCACAAGTAAGAAAAAAGTGGGGAGGCAAGGATATTGCAGGAAGTGCCACTGAAGACAAAGGTGCTTGAGCTGGATGAAGAGCTGACAAGGAATATGAAGAGTAAGTGAAGAGTTTATAGGTGTACACTGCAGAAGCATTAATAAATAGGAGCAGCTTCCTTTGAAGTCTGAAATGGAGAGTGAGAGTAGGAACTGACAGGAATGAATTTAAATTGGGACATTCAGAAAGATACTAAACAATTTGAGTTTTTTTCAATGATTTACATTTTGAAGAAATAATAAAGAAACAAGTTTACTGTGTAGCAAAGATGATGTAAATATAATTATCTAGATAAAGGCACAGAAGAGAAAGATTTCAAACACAGAGCAAAAATCATAGTGGAAATAAAGTGGGACAGTGCAAACAGCTATTTTTAAGATGAAGTCCAAGATCCACTTCATTAATGCCTTCTTGTCAGAGCATCAGACGCTCTTTCAGAGCTCTGGGATGGACCTTCAAAATTGCAGATATGATTGCAAGAGTTTTCTCTTGCTTTTTAAAACAATTTGAATGCTCTGTATTGTAATCAAAGACTATGAGATTGTGTAGATATAGATATTTAAATGCTCTGTGTCGATCCCTAGACAGTAATGAAGGGATCACTGGCTTTGACAAAGTGATGTAAATTTGATTAGGATGTTTGTTAAGTATATGTGCTCTCTCCACAGATTCTGTGTGTATATTCAGGCTCAAAAAGAAGACTAATACTATGGGATTTTGACGGGAATTCAGATCAACATGTTCCTGTAATGCAGATTTTATCAAACTCATCTGTGAGGATACAAAATAAATTAAGGATGTATTAGCAAATAAAATGAAAGAAGTATGTTGTATGAAAGTTTTACTTCTGAATGTTTGCTGAACGTTAAGGGGGCCTACAGGAGGGCTGGGGAAGGACTTTTTACTGGGGCATGTAGCGATAGGATGAGGGGGAATGGCTTCAAACTGGAAGAGGGCAGGTTCAGATTGAATGTTAGGAAGAAATTTTTCACTTTGAGGGTGGTAAGGCACTGGAACAGGTTGCCCAGAGTGGTTGTTGAGGCCGCATCCCTGGAGGTGTTCAAGGCCAGGCTGGACGTGGTCTTGGGCAACCTGGTCTAGTGGGAGGTGTCCCTGCCTATGGCAGGGGGGGTGGAACTCGATGATCTTCAAAGTCCTTTCCAACCTAAACCATTCTATAATTCGATGATAACCTAAATGTGATGTTGATGTGGAAGCTACAGGAGGAGGTACAACACTTTGGGTATTTAAGGAAGGAGTCTGCCAAAAGCTGGCTACTGTGTGTATATATGTATGTGTGTGTGTATATATGTGTATATATATGTGTGTATGTATATATATATATGAAGTGCACAATATGAACATTACAGAAATTTCTTAACTTTTCAATAAAACTTAAGATCCAATTCTTGAGGTCAGCTTGCATTCTTAATTATGATCTATGGCTTAGAATTATAGACTATGAAGACATGCAAAGTGAAGTTAATGACCCTAAGCTTGTCATAAAAAGCTGCAGATCTACTAGAAAGGAAGAAACAATAAGTACTTCAAAATATCAGCTGTCAATATACTTTATTAGGTAAAATAAAATTCAGTGGGCTTACAGCAAGATACAAGTACATGGAGGTTGTTGTCTTTTACAGACTAATGGGGAAGTGTTACCAGGAGAAAGGGGCAAGTATTTTCATACTTCTGGAAAGGCACAGGTGAGATGACTGTATGCACTTCTAGTCAACAGTGCTCTGAAAGTTGAGGTTTCTATGGGGACAGGAAAGGGTTCTTGCATTGTCAAGAAGAGGCCATTTATGAGGAGGCTAAAAGAAAGTGGCTTGTTTACTGTAGCAAATGGAGACCAATTTATAGAAAGAAGTTTGATAAATAGGGGAAAGGACAGGAGAACACTGAAGTCAAGGGACACTGTTGATACAAAAATAAATGCTGTTAGTCAGTCATGAATGAACACAGCCCTGAAATTTTGGAGTAGATTCATAAGCCTACAAGATTTTGAAATGTCCGTTCAAACAATGTGATGGGGGGAAAAAAAAAAACAAACTATGTTTAACACCAAGCTTGACAAATTTTATTAAAGAAAGCAGAGGATTTACATACGTGACCTGAGGCTTCTTTTTTCCTGATTTTCTTGTGATTGCAAATGTAGTTTTAGGCCTTGATACTGTATAACTTGCCAACCATTTCTTATCATCCACCAAAAGAAGACATGTTGGATCTACATGGCAATTCAAAAAAATACAAAGTGAAGTCCATGGAATTGATAAAATTTATTTTTGATACCCAGTATTTTAGTATATGATGTTTTGGTGTTTTCTGGATCTCATAGAGAAGGCGATTGTATAAATTACACGGTTTGTTGGCAAACGTTCTGTTAATATTCGAACAATTAGAACTTTCTGGGAATGTTTTACAGATACATAAATTTAATTTTTGATTGTTACTTTTTCTCATATACTACTATATATTGCTTTGTTGATCTAAAAGTTACAGTCTGTACACATGTAGTATCTTTGGGAATTGACTGCATAAAATAAGTATTTTACTTAACACTTTCTGAGGGATTTGCGTATTGGTGCATGAGACCATAAACCATTGGGCTGTAGTGGAAACACATTCTGGACTTTGTGTATTCAATGAGGAGAGATAGATACTATTCCAACAGTGACTGGAAGTAGAAGTTTAGCGAGAAGATGGGTGTATTACTGTGTGTGGTATTGTACGAGTTGTTGGCTTTCTGTGTTGTCGTGTGCTGTCCCCCTTGAGCTATAGGAACAGAGGAGTAGGAGTGAAATCAACTACAAAAAGCTATAAAAATGGATCTAGCACAGCTAAACGTAGTGATGAAACATTTACATGAAGTAAAAAGCAATTAGTTCTGTAGATTCATTGAAAATTAATTGTGTTGGGGTGTTGCTCTGAGTGTGGATTTTTTTTATATTTTTTTTTTCTTCTCTGTATCTAGGCCAAGCCTGGGAGCTTCAGCCAAAATGTGGAATTCCTCAATTTGCTGCCCAAGAGAGGCCCAAATGCCTTTGCAGCCTTCTGTGAAGCTCTACGAGAAACCAAACAGCAGCATCTGGAGGCAATGATCTTGAAGACAATATCCAACCTGAGCCATGGGATTGCAAGGGTACAATATATTAAAAAAAATAAAATAAAATGGGTGGATTGCCTTTCATGTTGGGTTTGGGGCTCGAAGTGATCGTTTTCAAATGGGAAAAAATTGTTTACAAAGGACAGGATGGGTTTTCATTGCAAATTGAAATGTGGTAGCGTTAGTAAAAGCGGAGGGGAAGGACTTTGGGAGGGAGAGAATTTTCACACAGAATCAAGATGGTAGAGGTTGGAAGGGGCCTCTGAAGGTAGTCTGGTCCAGCCTCCCTGCTCTAGCACAGTCACTTGAGCAGGTTGCCTAGGTCCATGTCTTTTGAATGTCTCCTGGGATGGACATTCAGCAGCCTCTCTGGGCAACCTCCTCCAGTGCTCGGTCAACCTCACAGTCAAAAAGTGTTTCCTGATGTTCAGGGAAAACCTCCTGTGTTCCTGCTTGTGCCCACTGCCACTGGGCACCACTGAAAAGAGCCCGGCTCCATCATCTTTGCGCTATCCCTCCAGCTTTTTATACACGTTGATAAGATCACTTTGAGCCTTCTCTAGGCTGAACAGTCCCAGCTCCCTCAACCTTTGCTCAAAGGAGGACTGCTCCAGTCCCTTCATCATCTTTGTGGCCCTTTACTGGGCTCTCTCCAGTATGTCCATATCTCACTTTGTACAGAGGAGCCTAGGACTGGACACCAGACTCCAGGTGCAACTTTGCCAGAGTTGAGTAGAGGGGAAGGATCACCTCCCTTGATCTGATTTGCTGGTAACATTCCTCCTAATGCAGCTTGGGTAACCATTAGCCTTCTTTGTGGCAAGGGCACATTGCTGCCTTACGCTCAACTTGGTGTACACCAGGTCCCCCAGGACATTTTCTGCCAAGCTACTTTCCAGCTGGTGGCCCCCAACATATATTGGTGTATGGGGTTGTTCCTCCTCAGGTGGAAGTCTTTGTTGAACTGCACATGGTTCCTGGATGTTCTTCCATCCAACATGTTCTTAATTGATGTGTCATCAAGAACCCTAAAGCTGCAAAGAAAATATTTACTCTGAAATCTTATAATTTAGCATTCAGTGATTCTCTGAGTAGAAAGCTACTAAAAGCTAGTCTTGTCTGTTTAGGAGAAAGAGCACCTTTATTTTGTCTTTTTTTTTTTTTTTTTATTCCCCTTTTTCACTGTCTGCAGTTGTTAGCATTGGACTAAAGGAAGAATTTAGTAATGATTCCAATATTCTCAGTGCATTGACAAGGATGGAAACTCACAGTAAACGTATTTTGTAGGAAGGAAGAAAGAAAGACCAGGTATTTCTGAGCAGAGATGTTCCCTTATTAAAATGTAGGCTTTATTAGAATAGCCATTCTGGTTTTTGTTTTTAACTGGGCTTTACTAAACAGACAATGAAATCTTGAAAGAAAACAAAAAGATAGGAATCACAAGACAAATCAATTTTTGGTGAAACCAAGGAGGATATGATGATCTCCATGTAAAGTTTCCAAACTGGGGATTTGGGTGGAAGTGTAGAGATGAGCAAAGAAGGGAAGGAATTTCACATTGACAGAAAATGCTGCTGCTATCTTGCTGTGATGTTTCATTTGGATATGAACTGTAATACTATCTTTTAAGTCGTATATATATGTGTATGTAAATACATGTATCTTTGTTCCATGATACCTACAGGCTTGTACTGTAGAGAGAAAAAAAACTGTTTTATGCTGCTCTCTTTCATGGATTTATTTGATGTCTTGTAGCTTGAACACTGTTATGGATCAAATCTTCCATTCCCTGTGAGTGAGTCATGTAATTCAAAGAGACCGCGCTGGATTGGTGAGTTGCCCATGACACCATAAATACTTGTTTGGCTATCTGGTTGGCTGCTTCTAGTTGCTTAATACCCTCTTAATTCAATTCTAGAAACAAGCTTGCTACCACTTTGCTCATCCCAGAAATATAAACTTGATAGTCAACAACTATATTATGATCAGATGCAGGAGGCAGAATTAGGCTAGAAAATGAAAATTAAATAGCATACTGGAAGAGACAACCCAATCGGTTTTTAGTCAGCCTCATTTATTCTTAGAAGAAATTTTGTTGCTTAAATAGTACCTGTCAGTAAAACTTTAGATTTTTTCCAAAGATTTTCTTATTTGTTTAAGATTTGTAATAGAGTTTAATTGAACTAGAGCTGTAGAAAGATATTGATTTTGGGTGGTATTCCTTAACTTGGACTTCCTTCTTGGCAAATAAGTTTAAGTACAAGGCCTTACATACGTTACATAGGCCCATCTGTCAAGTGCAGCAAATCAGCTTTTCTTTAGCAAGCATTTGTGACTTAGATCAGGGAACTAGTTGTTGGAATGAATGTCCTAGCTAGTTTTGATGTTGCCTCTGGTAATGCCTGGAGTACTCAAGTTCCTTAACCACAGCTTTAACTGTGTGCTGGTTACTAGGAGCTCTCTCTGGTGTTAGAGAACAAGTGTCTAGATTTTGAAGAGCATATGTTCCTCCATCCAGGAGAGCCATGTCTCAAAAGGCTGAAAAAAGATTTCAAAGGAGATCATGAATGTCATTAGCTCCATTTCTTCAGGACAGGGAAGTGAGTGTTTGTCTGCAAATGGCAAGTAGTTTAGATCATCATTCCCTTCAACTGCTGTTATCCAGAGGAAAGAGTTGTTCAGAAGCAGATAAACAAAAAAGGACATTGCACTTTATGGAAGCTAGAAGTGTCTAGTTTGATCGCTTATGTGTGTTCAGCAAAAAAATAAGTAATTGTATCCAGTGACCATGGGAAGCCTTTCATGAAAGGAAAAGCACTGTTCTATTTGAATATTTCTAGCAATGGTTTGTCAATCTAACTGTGAAAGTAATAACATACTGTACAAAGTGACAGAAAGCACATGGCTCTAATTTTAGATGAGAATTTTTCATACTCTGTAGAACCAAATTTACTAGGCCTTAGATAAGGCTAACCCACATACAAGACAGAAAAAAAGTTGCTAATTAAAATTACAAAAAACTAAGTGTACCATTCCAGTACTTTTGTTTTTTCTGCTACATTTCATTGTGTGTCTGTAGTCCCTGATCAAACAAATTTTTAGAGGTATGAATAGCATAATACAATAATATCCCTAAGACCACATACTTCAGAATTTGCAAATTACTACCTTAAAGGCTTTGTAGTTGGAATTTTTTATTGTTATTGATAGGTTTGTTTTGCACAGAACCAATGGAGCATTCCTTGGATGACGGAGATGGTCCCCCAATTCCTCCAGTGAAGTACTGCACTTCTGAATTTTATCATGATCATCAGCACTTGGTAAGTAGTTGACAAAGAAAATCTCCTTAAGAGGTGAAAGATGTGAGGTGTTTGGATATACCAACCAAATGGGTGCTACTTAAAACTCAGTCGAAACACTTGCTCATTGGGATGCAGATCAGCATTGTGCTATTTGTGTAACTGAGATGTTACCAGTCATGTTTGATTTGATATAGTTCTCATTTACAATTTCAAGAAATTCTGGGAAGTTCTGTAACTCTATACAAATCTCTGCCTCTGATTTTTGTTCATGAAGAGCTTTGTGAACTTCCTTCTGTTCTGTTGATCTGTGTAAGCTGTCAGTATTATTGCCTCATATTTATTTGTCTGCATCCTCATCTCCTGTTGTGTGATGACACACCCTGCAAGTGAATGTAAGATGCAAGAATTGTGTTTCAACTAGTAGTTACAGTCTTGGCTGTTTTAATTGCCAACTGTACCTGGAAGAGTCTCTCCTTAGTCTCAAGAACCGGGTCAGGATTCTGTGCTGGGTAGTACCCAACGTGAATTTTTAATCTTCTGCAGTGTTTGAGGTTATGTAGGTAGTGTAATTACTTACTATTTATTCTGTTTGTAAAGCATAGGTTGTGATAGGGTGGGCTTAAGGAAAAAAATAATTTTGTATAATGGGGCAGGTGCTTTACTAGGGTTACACAATGTGCCAACACTTAACACTTCTGTCGCAGGCTCTGTGTACAGCAAAAAAGACTTCTTTTTTTTTTTTAACTGTCTATTGGGGAGACCTAATCAGGCAACATCAGTGTGAGCTTCACCTGTCTCCTTTTACATCTGTGCCTGGATACACCCTATTTGAAAAGCTCCTTTGGTATTAAATTTCATTTCCAATTTACAGGAGTGTTAGTAACTGACTTACTATTGATTTGTTACTGTTAGAGAGGTAGAGGAAGAGAGGGAACTTAATTTGAAGACACTCCACTTAAATTAGTTCTTCCCCTGTTAACTTTTTTTTGCTAGCCACATAACTTTCAGGATCAGTCACTGACAGTCCGTTGCTGTTACAACTGCACTCGTATAGTATTTTACATGTCTGTCTGCTCCCAACAGCAATTGAGAAATATAAGCTAAATTTTACATAATGTTGTCCTAAGGGCTTTGATGGGGGTCACAGAAATATATGGGGCCGTGCTGGGGTGAGGAAAGGGAAAAAAGTTAGCAAGATATAATTCCAGTTTGAAATGTATAAGCTGTGTTTCTTCTAAAACAAGAAACAAGTCAAGCTAGTGTAATATCTTAATAATATTGTCGTATGATCATCAGTTGTGGTGACTTGTAAATACAGTTGTCTTTGGGACCCTTTGTGGTACAAACATTTGTTTTATTTATTAGAAAAACCAAACAAAACAATAAAAACCTTAAAAAATTTAACCTCTACTGGTTTTGTGCCTTCTCAATCAAGAAATCCTGGTGTGTGTGGATTGCTGTTCTACTCCCTATTGTTTCCTTCTGTAGTCTAAATTTATCAATTTTAAATCTTTTTCTCAGGCATATAAACTGGTATCAGAGCCCCGAGGCTTAGCACTTATTCTCAGCAACGTCCATTTCAGCAGTGAGAAGGACTTGGAATATCGTGCAGGGGGAGATGTGGACTGTACTTCCTTGGAAATGCTTTTCAAGCATCTTGGGTATCAAGTGACTGTCTTTCATGATCAAACTGCACAGGTAAGTGGGATCCCAGTACTTCACAACCAGTATGGATGATAGTTTGTAACTGTTACATAAACATTTTAAGAGGTTCCCTTTGGTATAACTAAGCTTGAAAAGGAAGATGTGCATTCTCACTTATGAATAGAAAATAAGGCTAAATGGGATGATGTCTGCTGGTATACTGACAAATATGAAGAAGCTTGGAAGGAGGAGGACTTAAAATGGAAAGTAGGATCACAAAGGACCACAAAAGGTACTACTCTAGGTTGACCCTTGTAGTGCAAGGGGCAAGGATTTCTAGATCACGCCTGGCATGTGTGCTAAAACTGCAAATGAATAAAGTCTCTGGTTTACTCTAGATTAACTTTTAGGATAGCAGAATACTGGAAAAGTCTAATTTTGCAAATATTTTACTTATTCTTTGCAAGTGTAAGTGATGTTTTCGTGTCCTTTCACTGGTGGAGTCAACTGCCATCCTATTTATCCGTCTTCCAGTATCCGTGCAACTAAGTTCCACTCTTGCAGTCTTTGCTTTGCTAGAGAAGTAGCTATGCTTAACTTAGGAAAATTGGTAATGTTCCATAACTGACTGAATCTCTTTCCTTAGGAATGCAGTGTCTCCAGCCTCATTTGTTCTTAGTCCTTTCAAATCCCTATGAAACCAAGTTTCATTCCAAGAAAGCATTAAAGAGTGTTTTATTCAAGAAGGTAGCTTTTGCAACATTATAATAAGACTTTTGCACCTGACATGTTGTCAGAGTTCCTAAAGTTTTCCACTTTAAATTGTTGTTGTGTTTTTATCACTAGTGCTTCAATGCCTGAGGTACCCTGAGCATGTTTCTGTTAAGTTGCTCCAATGTCCCAGCCAGACTCAAGTGTCAATATAAAACCTCTATAAAATATCAGTTGATTTCTCCAATGTTGAATCCGTAGGTACCAGCTCAGATACTTGCTGCATCGCCCTGTTGGCCAGTATAGAAATGTAGATGTCTTAAGTGATTCCTACTTCCCATCTTATACTTAGGACTGAATATTACATAAAAGAACAAGAACGTTTTGCTGTTTGTTTTTTTTTTTTTTTTAATGGAACACATGTCTTTTGACCTGTAAATTTGATGTAAATAGGGTTTATTTCATAACAAGAGGACCGTTTTTGTTTTTCCTGTACGTTTGTGTTTTTTCCTGTACATTGACCCACTTTCCCTGTGCAAGTCTGGAAAGCATTCTTTTTTTTCTCTTCCAGGAGATGCAGAATGCATTGGAGAGATTTTCTAAGCTGCCAGATCATCGGGATGTGGATTCCTGTGTCGTAGCTTTACTTTCTCACGGTGTGGAGGGTGGGGTTTATGGCAGCGATGGCAAACTACTACAGGTATATTCCTGTGTTCTGATGTGTTGTTGTAGGTTATATCTTGGAAAGAGGAAAAAAAGTTTTAAAAAAAAAAAAAAAAAAAAGAGAGCAAAGGTGAAGTGATGGAAGACTGAGGATTTACCTCTTGTAAAAAGAAAAAAAAGTAAGGGCTTGTGGGAAGAAAAGGGCAGGCATCTGTCTATGAGAGGTCTATAAGATAAAAAATGGCATAGAAATAGGGCGGGTAGGAGAAGTTATTTCATTCTCTCTTTCTGTACAAATACTAGGTGGGGTGTATGTACTCAAACTTGGGGGGGAGGAGAAAGGATGTGTTTGTCACACAGTGAGTTTGGAGATAAAGGAGAAAATATCAAGACTGGTGAGGCAATAATCAAAATACGGGGAAGCAAGGTGAGACTCAGTTTGGCTCACAGAAGGCTGTAGTCAAGAGTATATATCTTCTTTCTTCTCTCAGCTGCAGGAGGCTTTCCGGCTCTTTGATAATGCAAACTGTCCAAATCTCCAGAATAAGCCCAAAATGTTCTTTGTTCAGGCCTGTCGGGGAGGTGAGTGCCCAAATACTGAGAGACATGTATTTGGCATGCCATTAAGGCTCATTTTACACACATACACACCCTCACATTCAACTTGCTGTCAACTCTCCTCTTTGCTTCTCTCAGGTGTAAGTGGGACCCATATTCACCTCCCTCTGCCCTGCTGCTGCCACTGCATCTGTTGCTCTGTAAGTGTCTTTTGCTCTGCATGAGGTGTGTGCATTGACTTGCAGACCCCAGAGCACCTCAGTGATGTAAAGCTCTATCGTATCCCACTCATATATTGAGGCTTTCTCTTGCTATGCCTACAGTAGGGGGAGTGGGGCATATGGTGCATCAAATTGCAGCACAGCATGGAGTGGTACACTAGCGCTGGAGTCTTGTCTGAGGTCCTGTCTTTTTCTTGATCCTGGATGTATTGTATCTCTTGTGTTGTCTCTGGAGCCATCTGAGTTGGCTCCAAGTCGTCGACTTTTTTTTTCTCCTTTACCCTATCCTGCTTTCAACCTCCAAATGACCTTTCCTTACACCCTTTTCCACATATGATTGTAATAACAGAATTCTTTTCTTGATTCTCGTAGATTGGTTCTTTTTCCACTCTTGCCATTTGCTTTTTTTTTTTCTTTAAATTCTGCTACTCGTTTTCCCTCCTTGTGTAACTAACCACATGTCTGTAACTAACTATCTTTCAGATCTGCTAATGACCAAATTTTTCCCTAAAGTGTTTGGACATTTTGAGATCTCTGTGAAATTGCAGATACTCCAAAGAGAAATCCTGTCTTGTATTTTCCATTGTGATAGAGAATTTTTTCTAGCGTGTATGTTCCTTGCAATTGTCTCCCTTCTTTTTCATTTTAAGCTGAGCTTTATAGTTTGTTTTCTAGCCAAGAGAATGTTTCACCTCTTATCAACTCATGTTTAATCCCAATACAGGGAAAAACCTAAAGTCTATGTGAACTATTTATCAAAAATATTTGATCCTTCTAAGCATTTTAAAAAACTGTAATTTGCATGTTTACAGTATGACTTGAATGTGATTGGATTGCTTTCCTTTATGTTATTGAACCTTTAGATACTCTTGAACAAATGTGAATGTGCAGACTCACAACAGTGTGGAAGTAAGTTTAATAAGCCAGAATTGGCATCTGACATAATTAGGTTTATTTGACTCTAATGTTACCACAATGAGTCTTTTCACATCAATAAATCAGACTTGGGCTTCCAATTCCCAAAAAGGTTTCAGTGAAGAAAGCTATGCAAAATGCTTCAGAACTGGAATACTGCAGTACGCAAAGGATTGAGACTTGAGCAACTGAAAGGGGGGAAAAAATCTTTCTTTAACTTAAAGAAAAAACACAAACCTGCCTTTTTTTAACCTCTCTTTTAAACCTCAATTAATAGTTGGAGGGGAAGGCTAGTTACAAAGTGATTGAGCTGTCAACAAAAACATGCATCTTTTCATGTTAGCATTCAAAGGTTAGACTAGCCAATACATTTTTTTTTTTTTTTTTTTTAAAAAAGCAGCATTTAAAAGACTGTAAATAGCATGGATAACTTTAGATTAGTAGTCAATCTCTCTGTGTTATGCAAGTTAGCTCGAACCAGTTGAAACAAAATGAGAAATGCATAGGTTATTCTTCTTCCCAAAGTTTAGGTAATAAGCTTTATCTATCTTCTATTAATGACACACAAAAAAATTTAGATAAAGTAGTGTTGGTATGATCTACTTAATTTCCAAAGAGCCGTTGGCAGGTGTCTTACTACAAAATTGAAGTAGTCCACCTGCAGTCATGGATAAAAACCCAGTGGCAACAGAAATCAACAGGAAAATCGAATAGTCAGATTTCACTATGATGTGAGACTTTGAAACTATTTAGCATCTGTGTTTAATATAGTAGTTGATCCAGAAAAGTGAAGAACTGTGGTAAATAATGACAAATAGGTAGCTGGCAGTTATTTAAATCAATAGGGAAAACAGTGATCTGGGAACTTCAGTAAAATTTAAACAAAATGGATCAAATGGGGTGGCAGTTATTGGTGATACAAATTAGAGGCTAAGTATACAGAGGAATATCTTGATAGGCTTAGTGCTTTACACTTTTTGGTTACATTACTAAGTTGACTATAATGGTGTTTGAAGACAAAGGCGTGAGGAAGACATCTAATTCTGAAGCTTTAATTAAAAAGGTTTTGACTTTTTACATTATGGGATGATGACAGTGTGAATAATATAGCTTGACTGTAAAATTACCTGAGTCTTATCTGAAATAACAAACGTTGTGAACAGTACTCTGAATTTTAAAGATGATGCAGAACTATAAGGTTTTGAAGAAGTGTGATAAAAGGCATGAAAAAGTGTGGTTAAAAATGGAAAAAAATGCATTGCTACCTTAAAGAGATGATGAAGGAACTTGATATAAGTACTCATGAAATTTTGAGCTGTGGAGCGTTAATTATAGGCTATATCTACCCTGTCAGACAATCACATGCCTCCCACTGCTGCTTTCATTTTGGAGGAAAAGCATAGCGTTCCTGACTTATGAACCGACCATTTCCTGTGCATAATTATGAGATGCCACCAGTGCCACTGCCTGTCAAAGGGTTAGAAATCCAAATGCATTTCTTAGGCACGACCTGGCAACAAAAACCTGGAGCCATCATAACAGGAACGCCTCTGAACTGGATGTGTATGTCTCCTAAGACTGTAATCTGACCCATGCTGTTAGGAAGAAAGTAAAATTAGTAGATTCTCATCTTACAACAAAAGGGCAAAATTATATAGAAAACCTGTAAACTGTAGCTTTATTTTTCATACAACATAGCTGGACTATTAAAGTTATTGCCACTAAGCAGTTAGTCTAAATCACAACAGAAACTACATAATGTAAACAAGCAATTGAGAATATCTACACTTGTTGTAATACATATAATGAATGCTGGAAAGGACTTTAAATGTTCTTCAGGTTTATAAACTAATTGCCATGTAGTGGAGTTCTCTCTCTTGTGTTTGGGGTCAAATTATTTTGCATTTTACTATTGCACAATTTATGCCTTTGAAATAAGTGATACTGTAGTCAGGATTTAGAACTAGGTGAGATATTTGGACTGTGTTTTCTTCATGTCTTGGAGGTGGACCTTAGCAACTACAATAATAGCTCTCTTTTGATTTCTTCAATAATTAGGTAGTTAACATTGCAAACTAGACTAGATATTTGTGGACATTTCTAAGGTAGGTAAAAGTGGAAAACAGAAACTTTAGGACTAGGCATCAAATCCTTCCACACATGGTGAAGAACTATCAGAAGCTTCTTTGCTTTCCGGTTATCCCATGATCTGTATGGGAAAGAAGAGCGGGGGGGTGGGGGGGGGGGAAGACAATTGTCATGCAGACGAACATTCATGTTAGGCTGAGCAGGTTCAGCATTTGTTAGTGTCTGCATTAGTTTGAGCAGAAGAACATTGAGATGAGTTTTAAAAATAGCTGAAAAAGCTTGGAGTTCATGCAAAAGCTTTCTGGTTGACAGCAGTTGTGGCATTGCTGATGAGAGCCCAAAACTAAGTACAGGGAAACTACATCCGGTAATTCAGGATAATTTCTTCTTTCCTTTTTTTTTTTTTTTTTTCTTTTCCGCCCCTCCCCCTCCTTGTTTATTGCCCACCCAGATGAGACTGACCGGGGAGTGGATCAAAGAGATGGGAAAGAATGGTCAGATTCCTCAGGCTGTGAGGAAAGTGATGCAAACAAGGAGGAAAATCTCAAGCTGCGTCTGCCTACGTGCTCTGATATGATCTGTGGATATGCTTGCCTGAAAGGTACTGGGGAGAAGCCCTAATTAGGGCAAAAGGAGGTTTTATGTGTCTGTGTTCCCCAGAAACTTAATTATACATGCTTTCTTCTCAGGCACTGCGGCCATGCGAAACACCAAGCGTGGATCCTGGTATATTGAGGCTCTCACCTCTGTGTTTGCAGAGGACTCCAGAGACACTCATGTGGCTGACATGTTGGTGAAGGTAAGATGGACTGTCTTTCCTCTCCATCACTCACTTGGCTTCTGAAGAGCCTTCCAGTGCTTCAAATCGCTAAGATTAGTCTACTATTAAAGCAATTGTTCTTGCCTTGTTTGTAGCAAAATTACTACTTCTTTTCCTGTTTAAATATATATAGATATGTGTATATGTATGTATGTGTATATTGATATGCATATGTGTATATTTATATACAGTTCCACAGCAGTTTAACCAAAGTAAAAATGCTGTTTCTTTGACTCCTTCCATTTCACTTGTGTAGTTGCATGGTGAATGTACAAGAAGAATTAATCTGGCTTGCCAAGAACTACTTTTCTTCCATAGAAATAGTTATGGTTTTTTTTTTCGGGGACATTCATTCCCTGAACTGGCTCACCACATAGCTGCACAACCACTTGCCTCTCACATAAGGTAAAGATTAAGAAAACAAGGGAAGACACAGTGAAGAGAGCAATGTGACCATGGCAACTTGAGCTGCTGTTGAACTGCACCCTAGTTCTTTATTCTTCTTATAATTTAGAAAAACAATACATAGGGGACTACTTAATACATAAACAGAATAATCTACGATTACAGAAAGCAATGACGTTTTTCTTATTTCGGTCTTCTTAATCCTTCCAGTCATTTTATTTTTTCTAATCTCACATCTAGGTGAATAGGCAAATCAAGCAACGAGAAGGCTATGCCCCAGGCACAGAATTTCACCGCTGCAAGGAAATGTCAGAATACTGTAGCACGCTCTGTAGGGACCTTTACCTGTTTCCTGGCTATCTGCCAGGAAAATAACCCTGCCAGCTCTGTTGGAAGAGAGATACTGCCAAAGCTGAACTTTGAGTATGGATGTCTACATTTTCATTCTTACGGGCTGTGACATCAGATGCGCAAACAAGGAATGCTTGTTCATATCTGCCCAGTCCAATTCTTGATGTCTTTTTCTAAAATAATACAGCAACTTTCTTTGTAATCTGATTCAGTTCAGGGTTTAAAGTTCTAATATCCTGATGTATTCCATATGTATAGAAATTGATGGAATGAGCATCAGCACTGGAACAGGGAAGAAGCAGGAACATCATTTGGAAGGAGACATAAGGACATTTGTAAGAAAGTAAATGTGAAAAGGGAAACAGACTATTCATACAATTTTTAAAAAAGTTAAGCCTTTCTGAAAGGAAAATTATTCATAAAATGCTACTTATCTTAAGCTTGTATTTTAAAATTTTTAAATACTTTCTACCTGGTTTTTCATGCAGAACAGTGAGCTCCTGTGTAGATTAGCAAAGGGCTCCCTTGTGAAGGAGAATCCTTCCCCTCTCTAAAATGGAAGGTTGTTATTTTCAGTACTTGACACTTCCCTATCCATCTTGATCACTTAAAAGTCTATTTTTGCACATTCCTTCAGTAGCCAAGTTATTAAAGAGACATACCAGGTTATCAATAAAACAAATAGAGATCCAGGATTTTTCATACAGACAAAGAAGCCTCCATAAACTGCCTCAGAAATGGTTTTGAATCTAGAAGTTCTAGATTAGCTCCCCTTAGTCCCAAGAGTGAACAACCACATGGAATATTACTTTTGAGGAATTTGTTTGCCATAATACCTGTGTGTCACAACAGGCATGGCATTCAATCCACCAGCTTCTCAGGAGTTTATAAATTGCACTGTATAACTGAATCCCTGAAACCTTACAACCTCGTACAAAAGGATCTTTTGTCTTTTGTTTAATTAACAAAAATATTCAAGGCAGCTCTTTATAGTCTAAGCGTGTTGCTTGGATTACTTATCACTGCAGTTTGTTTCCCTTTTAGATGAAAGGGAAGAGTTTCACGTTATTACCCTGTTTGTGAGTTTTCTTTCTTCAGCCATGATCATTTAAATCTATTTCTTTAGCTAATATTGTTTGCAAAGTGTCATTTCACCTGGTCAATAAGACATGTCGTGGCATAATCCATCACTTCTTTTGGAAATTCTTTACACAGTCTCTTCCTGCTGTAATTTGTCTCTTGTTTGAGTCCAGTTGCAGTTACTCCCTTTTGACGTGATGTGGGAGATGGGCATTGTTCTCTTTCTGTGGTAGAGCCTAAATCCTGCTATACTGGGTTACATAAGGACTACAGTCTGTTCCACTTGAGTCAATATCTTCTCCATTTTGTAGCAGTAACTTAGCATAGTTCCTGGCTTACTCTTTTTATGTAAGTGTGGCTTTTAAAATATTTTTTCAGGATAGAATTATGAATAGGAAGCACAAAGGGGTATGGAGGGAGGCTGGAAAACTAGGCAGGTGCTTTGTTATTGTTCTGCCTAGGAAAATGAAGGCTGTGTTTCCTCCAGCTGACAAAGGTGCAGCATTAACATGCATCTTGCACTTATCTTACACACAACATGTGATAAACAGAACAAGGATCATACTTGCCAATTGGTGCCTTATTCTGAAGTTTAAGATATTAGTTTAGGGGCTGTTGTACTTCCCTGGAGTATAAACAGTTTCTTCCTGAGTGCTCCCTCTTTGAAATGGTGCAATATTTTACAGATACGTATATTGATGAAGCAGTCCACTCTGGATTAGATTTCTGTAGGATTGCATCAAGTTGCATTATCACTGCCACTTTCATATATACTTTTTGTATACTTGTATTTTACTGCCTTGAGGTATCAAAATAAAGCATTCTTGTTTGATTAATCTGTGCAGTATCTTCCATTTGGAGAGTTATACCTCTGTGCAGAAATGAGCTTCTATATAAAGATAACTTTGCACAATTTCTTGAGACAGTACCTCCCAGAGGCTCTTTTTCACTCTCAGGCGGAAGCCTGCACCTTGCTAGCTGCAACCAGTATAGGCTGCTTGTGAATTTTGGTAACACCTGCATTAAAGTTAATACACTTTAATTAAAGAGATATGAGGCAGAACCACCAATTAGGATGCCTGTGTTGTGTTTCAGCAAATAAAATATTTAGACTGGGAAAGTTGTGGGCTTGGTGTTCTTGAAAGAAGAGTTGGTGCCAAAAAGAAGGGTTTCTGAAATAAAGAAGTCTTGGGAAGCGGAAAGGCCCAGAAAGAAGTTGAAGATACCAGCTGCAGGAAAGATCCTGGAAGTGGAGGAAGATCCAGGGGATCAGAGCTGCATGGAATTGACTGCCAGAGGGTGCCCAGAGGCCTTGGCTTGTAGTGCCCAAGACTGGTAACTGCAAGCAGCTACACAGGACAGAACCAACACAACTTTCTGTTCCACCTTCACAGACCAGTGGTGATCTCACTGCTGGGATGGGAAGCTGAGATCTAGGTAATGCACCTGGGAGAAAGCCAGTGAGTAAGTGTGAAAAAAGAAGGTAAAAGCTCTGTTTTCATTAGTTCTAAACTAAACCCCGGTATCCAGATCCACTAGAGGCTGGCGTTTGTTCTGTCTCATCTGTGACACCTAGAAGGGTGTTTCCTCTCTTCTAAGTTCTCTTTTTCATGGAAAGAGTACATTGTTTTTTCAATAATACCAAGTTCTGGTACAGGAAATCTAGTAGTAACATTAACAGTGGAATTACAACATCTGCCGGTGCAGAAAGTATTTCCAGTATTACAGAAGATGAAATAAACTAAATGTTTGCATTTTTGGAGAGATAAGATTCAAGCTACTTAGCATAGTTTAAGGAATTACATTAATAGCTGGGATACCAGGAAAGTGTTAACGGGTTCACATTTTGGTTCAAAACCAAGAGAATGATAAGGCCAAAAGTTTTTTGTGGGACAGGGAGTGAAAACGGCAAACAGGATCTAGACAAGGTATTTAACAAATCTTGAGTTGCTTGAAGGTCACTATCTAATAGTATAACAATTCAGTAAATAAATACAGTTGTAGTAATTCTAAACTGGTTTTGTTTCCCTGTTTGCCATTATGAAAAGTAATAGACACTCAGAGGATTTGACTTTGTAAAAATAGTTATTGATCTCTTTAAAAATTAGGATGTACAGAATGGTATTGAAAGAGGGCATGCTTTCTAAAACATAAAAAGATTTGGCTAAACATCTATAAAACATCTTGTAAAATAAAATTTGTGCCAAGCTGAGACTCGTAACATATGCCGTACCTGTGTTGTGTGATGTGTCCTTACCCTTGTCTTCAGGGTATGAGAATTTTTTGCTACACCACAACACTAAATTACTACGTTAAAAGAAGGAAATGCAAGAAAATAAGATATTGTTATGTAATAGATGATCTTCATTACACAGTGATGATGTCATTAGCGTATGCATACAGAAAACAGTTTCTTTTAAAGGAAAGGCGTGAAACAAGAATCTCCAGAGAAGTTACAATCGACCATTGTCACAAGGTCAGCAGCCTCAGTGAGACTGTTTCACCAGGCACACGTTCTAAGTCCTACTCAATGCAATTTGGCCTAGTGTTGCTGTTTTTGCCAATTCTACTTGTAGAATTATCTCTTGTGAAGGGAGGTTTGTGTCATGGTTTAGGCCAAATCAGCTACTGGGGATGTGGGGGACCCCAGGTGGGACTGACAGATGTTCCCATCTGCCCCTCTTCAAAGAGAGAGGCAGAAGAGGGAAAAAGACACTCATGAGTTTAGAAGGAAATAAAATAAAATAAATAAAAATAAAATAAAAAGGAAATAATGGAATATATACAAAACCATATCAAGCTTCCAGGATGACAGTCATGTCACTGGCTGGCACTGGTGCAGTCCTAGACTGGACTCAGTGATGGACAGGAAATGGACTCTGGAACTGCATTCAGGATTGGGATCACAGGCAGATGAACAGACAGAGTCCTTGGATGTCAGCCATTGAAGAAAGAGGGATGACCCTTTGATCCCTCAGCTTTTATACTGAGCGTGATACAGATGAGATGAAATATCCTGTGGGTCACCTGTCCTGTCTGCTCATCCCTGCAGGTGGGACCCCACTATGCTTTTCCACTTCTGACTCTCCAACGTGGCAAATAACAAAGTGAGCTGCCCTTGGGTGTTACAGCAATAAGTATAAGCAGGAGCCTCTCTGCATACCATGCCTGGCATCAGCTATAAACATTGATCTTACCACTCAGAGAGAGTGAACATTGTTGGCACAATATGCTGTTAATTTCAGTAGTTAGAAGAGGCCCGACTAAGAAGTAAAGTTACTGAACAAAATTGGTCCTGTGACACCTCAAACCAGGACAGCGTGATATTCTTTAGTTTCCATTTATCTGCATTTGGTACCTTGTTTATGGTCACTGCTATGTATAACTTAGTCTCCAGACTGTAGTTTTGTATAAACTGTTATGCCTGTGAGCACAAATTTTGAAGACATCTCCTGAGTAATTCACTACATCTTTCAAAGAGCTCAGAGTTGTATTCAGGCTTCTCTAGCTTGAGAAAAATAACTGGAATTGCTGTGTTTTAGGCTGCTGATTTTTTTAACTTTTTTTTTTTTACTTTGTCACTCCTAAAAGTTCTGAGTTTCAGCTGCAAAGTAAGGAGAAACAGTAACGCCTGTCAGAAACCACGCTTTGACAAAGGTAAGCATCGTGCAACATTGAGAAAATACTTAGATTTGCATCTGTTATGTTCGGGTTGTAAAGAAAAACACAAACTAACTAACTGTTAGTATTCAGTCACTTGTAAAGCGACTTAAAGAGTGAGGGGAGAAGGTCACACTGAGTATAGGCTTAACTTTCCGAAACTGATTTTACATAGAAATAAACAGTTAAGGAATGTTATAAGCTGCCACTGCCTCTAGCAGCTCTGTGGCTTGGGTATTTCTCCTGCCCAGCCCAGAAACCCCGGGCTTTCCATCTCAGGCTGATCTTCTATTTGCAGGTTCAAACAGTAGTAAGGCTGAGGGTGCATCTCCAAAACAGACGGATGTATGGAGGACGCTGACCGGGCCAGCTACACAGACTGCAACAGAGAAGGCACTGCCTGCCGCAGCATCTGGCTTTGGCGCTAGCGGGAATCAAAGCATAAATATAGACAGCCGCTTCCCCTTCCAGATCAGTCTCACCAGTTGCTGGCACCTCATCCATGCAGCAGTCATGTACGTGGGATAGAGAGATTTCATGGAAAGATAGTCAAGAAAGGATTTAGTAACAAGATAGGACAGACTCTGGTGATCAGGAGCAGCGCTCAGTCAGACGAGCGCTCTGACTAGCTTTGGTTTTCACTAAACTGGCCCCTTTCTGTCTGTTTCCCACTTTGTTCCTCCCCAGCTGTTTTCCTTAACAAGTTTTGCATAGTCCCACAGGCCCCTACTGATGTTTCAGGATCCTTAACGTCCCACAAACCTTTCCTGGCTGTGCTGTTGAGCAGCTTTGACTGGTTTTAGGTATAAAAAATTGGATTAAGTGTAGCTTTTTTGTTGTCCTCTATATTCCCATGTCATTTTTAGTCAGAGATTAAGAAAAAAACTCAACGCAAGAGGAAAATATGAGATCTTTTTAAGGTAGTTCTCAGGAACGAAATGACATATATTTAGACGTTAGAATATGTATTCTTTTGGTATATCTGTCACAAAATGTTTCAAAACTTGAAATTCACTTCTGAGGATGGTGGGGAAAAAAGTTAGAAAGAAAATGGAAAAAAAGAATCACTAAGAGTTGAAACCTCGTGAATCATCAGTCACAGAATCATAGAATACCAGGTTGGAAGGGGCCTTGAGGATCACTTCATCCAACCTTTCTTGGCAAAAGCACAGTCTAGACAAGATGGCCCAGTACCCAGTCCGGCTGAATCTTAAAAGTGTCCAATGTTGGGGAATCCACCACTTCCCTGGGAAGATTATTCCAATGGCTGATTGTTCTCATTGTGAAAAATTTTCCTCGTGTCCAATCAGAATCTCCCCTGAAGTAACTTTTACCCATTACCCCTCCTTTTTTCTATGTGACTCCTTGTAAAAAGGGCGTCTCCATTTCCTTTGTAGCCACCCTTTAAATACTGGAACGTGGTGATAAGGTCTCCTCTAAGCCTTCTTTTCTAAAGGCTGAACAAACCCAATTTTCTCAGCCTTTCCTCCCCTCCTATGTTAGGCTTCCTTGTCCTTTGATCACCTTTGTGGCCCTTCTCTGGACGCTCTCTAGCCTGTCCACATCTTTTTTGTATAGTGGGGACCAAAACAGAACACAGTATTGCAGGTGTGGCCTGACAAGTGCTAAGTAGAGTCAACCTCATCAAGCTCAACAAGAAATGCAGTCCTGTACCTGAGGAGGAGAAACCCCATGCATCAATATATGCTGGGGGCCACCCAGCTGGGAAGCCTTGGAAGAAAAGGACTTAGGGGTTCTGGTGGACACCAAGTTGAACAGGAGCCAGCAGTGTGCCTTTGTAGCAAACAAGGCTGATGGTATCCTGCGCTGCATTGGGAGGAGTGTTGCCAGCAGGTTGAGGGAGGTGATCCTTCCCCTCTACTCAACTCTGGCAAGGCTGTGTCCGGAGTCGGGTGTCCAGTTCTAAGCTCCTCCATACAAGAGAGATATGGACATACTGAAGAGAGTCCAACAACGGGCCACAAAGATAATGAAGAGCCTGGAGCATCTCTCCTATGAGGAAATGCTAAGAGAGCAGAGACTATTCAGCCTGGAGAAGAAGAGGGTCAGGGCGATCTTGTCAGTGTACATAAGCACCCGAAGGAAGGCTGCATGGAGGATGGAGCTAGGCTTTTCTCAGTGGTGCCCACTGACAGGACAAGAGGCAACAGGCACAACTGAAACACAGAAAGCTCCACTGGAACATCAGAAAGCACTTGTCAGGCCACACCTGCAATACTGTGTTTTATTGTGATGGTGACTGAGCACTGGAGCAGGTTGCCCAGAGAGGTTGCAGAGTCTCCATTCGTGGAGATACTCAAAAGCCACCTGCCATGGTCTTGGGCAACTGCTTCTGCCGGGCTCTGCATGAGCAAGGGAGTTGGATCAGATGACCTCCAGAGATCCTTTCAAACCTCAACTGTTCTATGATTCTGTATGAAAAAGTTACTGAGTGTTGGTTATGCCAGCGGATGAAGGTTCATGAAGGTACAAAGATGGTGAGGAAGGCTGTTTATTTGTAGTGAGGTTTTGTGGCCAGGGAATTGGCAATAATAGGTATGCTTTAAGAAAAATTATATTAAATATGAGAACACCATGTAATTTATATATGGAATAGTTTTTCAAAGGCCTGCTAGGAGAACTTGCCCTCTCAGATGCTGACACTTTACAAAGTTGTTCCTGAAACAGGCTGTAGGAATAATCCTGCTCAAGTTGCAGGATGGTTCTCTTGTCTCTAATTTTGGCAATTTTTTATTTCCATCTTCTTCTTCCCTAGTTTCTTTCTGTCATCAGCCCCCATTCTTGCTATGGTCCCACTGTTGACCCCTTCCAAAAGCAGTGAAGAATGATACTGCCTGAGAGGGGAGAGGGAAACCTTACCTCCTGTTAATTTACTGAGCTGTCCTGGTGCCAGGGCAGCAGAGAGATATTAAAGCAGGGAAGCGGCTGCTGAGTCCAAGCACAGACTGAACAGGAGGGGGCAGGGAGTCTCTGGTTACACTCTCCCTCTCTGTCTTTCCCTCACCAGTAACCTTCTCTCTCAGGGTGCTCTGTGGGATTTTAGCTGAAGCCTTGCGTCTGTTTTGCTCCATGACTTTGCCGTGGAGAGCAGACAGGAAGACATTGACCTGACCAACCCCTACTCCACAGGACGTTGTCTCTGAGGATATGACTGGGGATGCCTCTCCAACAAAAACGTTCCAATACCAACAAACTCTGGTGAGTAAAATACCTGCAGGAGGACAGAATATTTCCTACAAACTAGCTCTTCCCTCTCTGCTTAAGGGGCTAAACGCTTTCTTTGCCTACAAATATCCTTCTCTGTTTGTATTAGGAAGAATTTGTGACAACTTGGCCTGAGCACGTGCCCCAGTAGTGTCTTCTTCCAGGAGAGAATGAGGCCATATTCTCCTTTTCTCAGTATAAAAATGGGAATTTTTCCTAATCCCTGTGGGTGAAAAATTTGCATCTCTGAATTCACCAGACAAGGAAAAACATGCTGGAGAGACTTAGGGCTGAGTCTGTAGGGATGCCTCGTCTGCAGAGCCGTATGGAAATGCAACTGGGGGTTGTGAATGGGTTTTCTATATTCAGACAACCACAGATAAGGCACTGAAACTTTTCCCTTCCCTTAGCTGCAGCTCCCAGAAGGTTTGGTTAGGCTTCTGCCATGCTGGGTATTTAGGGGTGCTGTGAGAGCACGGAGCACGTTGCTCTATGGCATCTTTTGGGCACATCTCAGTAGGGTCTTGCACTGCCTTTGATGCGGGCTGTTGCACCACTTTCTGGTTTAAGTACTTTAAGACATTACTGCCAACTAGGAGAACTAAGATTTATTGCATCTCATGAGTCCTCACACTTCTCCAGACAAGCCAAGATCGCAGTTTGTACTGTATATAAAAAGCCACTTCCTTTGGTAATTGAAGTGTCATACGCTCCAGATTGCCTAAGGAACAGCCTTTAAAAATGAATGGTGGCCTGTTTGTGCCTGAGCACGCAAAGTTTTGATAGCAGTGCTTGGAGACAAATAAGACTGCTGGGGCTGAGGAAAACATGAAATCTCATCTTCTTTAAGCTACTGCAAAGAAAGATGGAGAGACTTCATAGAGGCTAGAACACCTGGTTTACTAAGGGGCCTGTATGGTTACCTTTGGGAACAGAAAGCTGAGGTGAAGACCAAGAGAGTAGCTTTTGGTCCAACACCTTCTGCTGCTAAGCCCTGCTCTTGTGTATGATGTAGTAATGTCTTGCAGATGAATGAAGAATTGTATCATTTTTCGTGTGACCATATAGCCCTTTATGACTGAAAGCTTGATTTCAAGTCCAGACTTGTGTAATGAATGTAAATTCTTAGTGCTCCACGTAAGCACATCTCAAGCAGGTGCCCTCAGCTCAACAGTGTTTTACTAAGAACACTATCTATCACTCGTCAATTATAAACATTGCTGAATGAGCCAATTGTTACAGTGGAAAAGCTGGATTATGAAGTATTTCATGTCTGTTGGCCTGGTTTTCTGTAGTCCAACACAAAAAAGTAGCATCCTCAGTGTCAGGATCGAGTAGCACCAACACTAGGGCGTTGAGACCGAGCCTAATTCCTGACATAATGGGATTGCAGTGGCCTGTTTGCACAGTATACAAACATGTAAGGTTTATGGAGGGAGAAAGAGAGTTGGGTTCTGAGTTGATCAAATTGCATGAGGTACTGAATTGTAAGGAAATACTACAAAACTGAACAAAAGCAGCGGTAAAGAAGAGAACATGAGGCACCAAAATATGCAGAAATGGCGAGTATGCTACTTGGGGAAAATGGCTGTATTTCTTCTGTAACTGTAACAAACTCATCAAATCTCTAGAATTTTCAGTTTTAGATTCCTTAGTTTAGAACTAGACTAGCCAGAGCGTTTAGACTAGTGACAGTTTTCTTGAATCCTTGTGGGAAGGCACAACTGGTATTAGATTTCTCAAGTTCAAAGAGCTGTAGAACTTGGGCTAAGGCAAGTCTTTGACAATACGTTTGTATATTACTAAATAGCTATTCAGGAGAGAAAGCAGGACAATGTACTGCATGATCTTCATTTATTCATAAATTTATCCCAAATATTTGCCACTGAGAGCTTTTTCGGCTTCTGGACAGGACAGGATTGTGTAACAAATGGTAGCTGATTCCTCAAGTGCCTGCATGGAGAAACCCCAAATGCTTAGTTCTTTAACTGAATTCACGTCACCCACATCCCAGATAAGCTTTATGATAAGGAGGCAACTATGCTACAACCTATTTCATTATTGAGGCAGTGATAGATTTAGGAATTCTTAGAGAATGACCATATACTTCAGTCCTTAGGGATCACAGGCAGAGTAGCAGCTAGTTACTGAGAGCAGCTATTTGCTGGATCTAATCCAGGCATCAGTGCTAGGTGGATGCTGAATGACTAAACTTGATGAAGGATTAATTATTTCTCAAAACATGAAAAAAGAAGAATAGTTCTAAGGATGAGGTAGCACATGAACAAGGGACTGTAATTCTGGATGTAGGTGCCTCCAGTGGATCCCAGATATTTTTGGGACTTGAGCATTTTAGCAAGCTGCACTTAAAATGCTATCTTTATGAGCATACTCCTACCAAGTATCATCATTACCAGTGTCGACTCCATGTACTCAGTCATGTTAGTTCTTTCTTGTTTGGTGAGTGAACTATAGCAGAGAGCACTTCCAAACTGATGCTAGATATGTCAGTTTTCATACATAAAGCAGTCACTGCTCACTGCTCTCTGGGCATGCTGGTCAGTAGTAAAAGACAGACAGTAGTTCATCATCTGGCTTCAAAGACTGTAGGAACATCTGCTATTTTGCTCTGATTTAGAAAACTGATTGCAGTGTCACAGTCCAAAACCTAAGTCACTCATGAAGCCCTTAGACCTTGGGATGAGGAGAAATGGTAGACTGGGTAGTTGCTGGTCACCCTTCAAGGTCACAAATCATCTACGTAAGAGTGCTGATGAGTCAGCTGGCCATTTCTTGTCCTTCGGTCCCTTCTGTGATTAAAGTAACTCTGCTTATTTATGTAACACGGCCACTTTATTAAATTTTTCTCCTCCTGGCTCAGCCTTTTGCTGTTTCTCTCCCATATTCTCTTTTAGCCATTTCTTTCCTAGGTGTTCATTGCCTCTTTGTCACTTTCTCTTTTACCGGGCTCTTGTTATCCTCACATAGCTTTTTCTCACTCTTGTCATCTGCTGTGTCTCCTCAGTTTGTTTCTCTGCTGTTCCTGCTCTCAGTATATATGAAGCCAAGTGTTAGGTTTCACAGCTGTGTTTTTCCCTGCGCCTTCCTCACATCACTGCCATTGGATTCTGTTCTAAAAATATCCCATGTGACCCTTTCCCTGTGCTGTCCCAAGGCAGTGGGGAGATTCTCCGCAGCCTCCCTCTCCTCTTTTTCTTTTTGAAGATGTTGTCAATCATACAGAAGGTAATGTTAGAAGGAAGAAGAGACCTGGAGAACTGAGGTCATGAGAAAGACCACTTGTGCAGGTTTCTGTTGCTAATTCCAAAGCTGGAGAGGACAAATGATGCAGATTAATACAGCGCCAGGCTAGTCTCTACAGAGCACGATGTAGACTGCTGACAATGACAATAGAAAAGAAAGAACGGAATTCTTCAGTTTCTTGCTGTCTGATTAAAAGTGCAGGCATTTAGAAGCATCACCTACTGCTATTACAGAACAATTTTAGCTTCTCATAGTCAGTCTTTGAGGGGAGAAAGTCACCTCTTGTATACTGGCAGTATTTGTTGGCTCACAGGCCGACCTCTGCTGAAACTAACACAGGCAAAAAAAAGAGGTCGATTGCCTATCTTCCCATAAGTCAGACTGGAATTTAACATCCACTGAAGCTAAAGGCTTCCTATTCACTTATCCAGCATATCCACCCTGCCATCTACTTCCCCTTGCCTGGGCGTCTACTGTCTCCTTTCTATAGACATATTTGAACATCTGCCTTAATTTCTCTCCACGCTTCCCATTAGTAGGATCACAGAACTAATGCCTCACTGCAGAAATCAGTGACAGGGTCTTGTCCTGGCTGCATAGTACAAAAGCCTGGGGAGTTGAAAGGCATTCCCCTGCAATGTACACACAGTAGTGCTCCTCTTCTGTCACCTCAGCCAGTCGCTGAGCAAATAGGCCTCCTGCTTTTGTGCCATGGGATTGTGCCTGGACCTTTCCTAGCTGGGGGGTGGGCCAGCGAGTAACAGCGTGTTTCCAGTGCCACTCGGCATGCCAGGAGGAAGGCTGAGGAAAAGAAAAATGAGAACAGGCCTACTAACAACTAGATTTTTCTTAAAGTAACATGAATTTTAAGATTTTACTAAGCTGGAATACACATGGCATTCGTTGATTCTGGATTAGGAGCAGGTTAAAGGGTGGTTCGACTATAGATTTGCTTCTCCAGAGTGCCAGGCCCTAGCCACAAATCATGAGTTCATAGCTCTCCAGTCCACCCTATTTGCAAATAATTTATGTGAGAACATCTTTACCAAACAATAAAGTAGTCCATCACTGCATTGAGATGTTCAGAGCTTCCCTACCTGTTTAAAACATGGGGATAGGAATTTTTCATGTATTTTGCTGTGGCCATAAGCTCCACTGTGACACCTGGCAGCTTCTTGGAGAAATTTTCTCGTTTCCAGTTTGTATTGCTAGCAGACATTGTCTTCGTAGTTTTATTAATAATCTGGGTTTGTATGCCAGTGTTTTGTTTTTATCTCTATCAAAGTGAAAAAAAAAAAAAAAGATTTACAGAAACATTTAGATGGGAAGGGACCTCTGGCAGTGTCCAGTCCGACCCCCTGCTCAGGCATGAATTTCCCTTGTTGCAAGTCATGGCTGTTGCCTCTTGTGCTTTCCCTGTGCCTCTCTGAGCAGAGCCTGTCCCCATCTTGTCTATACCCTCCCACTGAGTAGTGGTAAACAGTAAATAGACATCCCTCAGCCTCCTCTTCTCTGGGGTGAGCAAACCTGCTTCCTTCAGCCTCTCCAGTCAACAACCTGGGCAAGACTTCCCAAGGTGACAACCACAGCTGCACACCAGTGCTGTTTATTACTGACCTAAATTCTCGTCCCGTGGAGAAAGTTGGATTTAACAGTAACGCATGCAGCAGAAATGGCACCAAAGACTTTGCCTGCCACTCAGGTCTACCGTGCCTGGCTGGGAGCAGTTGAAGCCTCATAGCTGGAGGCTCCCTGCAAGGCACCTTACCCTAGACGGCACAGTCCTGGCACAGTGCTGCAAGGGGACTTTGCTGCTGCTGACAGAAAAACACTTTTCACCCATTTCTAGCATCATTCAGGTACTGGGTTCTGTCACGAAGGTGTCCGGAATTATATGTTTTAATATGTTATTTCCAAACAATCCAAGGTGTCCAGCTGCAAAGTGGAGGTCTTGCACAGCAGGAG
The DNA here is from genome assembly GCF_965231255.1 of Vanellus vanellus. Classification (NCBI taxonomy): domain Eukaryota; kingdom Metazoa; phylum Chordata; class Aves; order Charadriiformes; family Charadriidae; genus Vanellus; species Vanellus vanellus. Next base: position 87,818,467 of record NC_138905.1, read on the forward strand.
CTAGCTGAAGAGCAGTGGTGGTGTCCCTCAACACTGCAGTTGTCTATCCCTGAGAAAGCTGTCGCAACTATAGCACAGTAGCAGTAAGAATATCATTATACTTCAGTGAGTCTGTCCAGCTGCGTGTGTCCCTTACTTATAATGCAATAAAATTTAAGCTTTTCCACGATCTGTACAGACCTCCTGTCCAAGCAGGTAAATGCAAAGAGGTGGCAGCATGCTGATCAATCTAACTCTTGCCATTGATCTTGCACTGTAGAAAGCAAAAGAGCCTGCTTGTGTGTCTAAGTGGCTTAAGGGGACATCCCACATTTGTTTGAAACCTAATAGGGTAGCTGCACGCTGTAAGCTTTTTCACGTGGACAAGGAAAGTACATCATTGTTTTGACAGCTGATACTTGCACGTTAATTTGGCAGTATAGCAGATTAAATTATTTCAGACAAGTTTGGGGCGTGGGCGGGGAGGGGTGGTCAGTGGAAAGATCATGTACTAATAATTCCTGATATTTCAAAAAGTTAGACCTGTTGCTAGTAAAATTGTCAACAACGGTAGTTGAGGGGCAACTGGAATACAGAGGTGACTGCCCAAGCTGTACAGCAGGTGGCATACAAAGTACAATACTTGAGGCATTAATACAGGCACGTACAGCAAATACCTCAAGGTAAACTTGGCTACCGTTGTGAATCTCCACAAAATCACAGCAAAGAACCTGGGCATGCTGGAGAGAAGCTGGCAGTACACGCTACATAAAAATTAAGTTATTTTGTCAATCCTTGCTTTAGTGAGGAGCAGGACGTTGCTGCTGAAGTTGCTGCTGTTAGTATTGATAGAACAGCTTCCACATATCTGCATGACACAATGATACCTCCGTTAACTCCTCTTGTTAACACAGATGGAGGACAGTCATAGGCTATTAATGTTGGAGACTGCATTATCTGAACCTGCTTATTTAAAGGGTTTTCATTTACCGTAAAGTGACTTAGAACTGCTGGGGAACCAGATTTCATTGCTGCTTATCTGCATGTGAAGGCATATACTGTGCTTTTGTATTTGATAATGATACAAGTCTCCACACTGACCATAGGAGTAGCAAAGAGATTCTCCACAAATTGTTACTGCAACAGACACTTCAATCTTCGGATATTGCTAAGGATATAGGCAGGGTTAAAGGATTTGCTCACATTGTTAAAACTGAGCCATGTATCTCTACAACAAATTCCTGCCTCCTGGTGAAGTAATTGATTCTTATGTGTCCTTAAAGGAACAAAGTGACTGTTGGGATTGACAGTCACCTGTTTCCAGAAAATATTTATAAAAGTTCATGGATCGGGAATGTTTGACTGTCAGCTATTGGCATTGAGAGTAGATTCTAAAAGCACCTAAGAACACAAAGCAACTTCACTGTTTTTATTGCACAGTGCTAATGCAAGTTCAAGTGGCACCTACACCTTTTCAAAGAAAGCCATTACCTGCAGCTCTGAAAACTCTGACAACTTACATACTGTATGTTCTTTTCTGATTTGATGATGTGAGGAACCACAGTGTTTAAGTATATTACCTTCTGGACCCTCAACTCAGCCCTTCAGATTGAAGTTAGGTCAATTAGTCTTAACAGCGCATAGTCTAGCATACACAGTCTTTGATCCTGTGTAAACCGCTATAGTGACTATGGATGTCTATAACCTGAGACTCGGAGCTACCCAAAGCTCTACTGGGAGACTGAAGAGAACAGAATTTGCCTGAAGATCACTCATGGAAGTTGAAAAAATATTAAACTGTTAAAAAGAAATTACTGCTTTTAACAGCTACAGAAAAATATCTATAATTGAGTATGTAGTCAGCCTAAGTACAGAACACAGTTCTGCAAAGAGACTTAAGAATTAGATGAGGCTTTCTTCAGACAACTGAAAAAGCCTCATGTTCACAGTCCCTGGAAGCAGTCTGCTGGAGCAACAACACAGCAGGGCACAAGCAACCCAGGTTGTTTCTGGAGTGCATTGACGAATATTTCTTAACACAGATAATCAAGAAGACAGCAAGGGGAGGTGCTCTGTTGGACCTGATGCTTACAAACAGGGAAGGACTGGTTGGGGATGTGAAGGTCTGGGCCAGCCTCAAGATCTGAGGAGGCAGAAGGGCTAAAAACAAGATCACAATCCTTGAGTTCAGGAGAGCAGTCTTTGGCTTTTCAGGGTTCTTCTTGGAAGAATCTCATGGGATATGGCCCTGAAGAAAAGCGGGGTCCAAAAGAGCTGGTTGATGTACAGGAATCATCACCTCCAAGCTCAGGAATGATCCATCCTCATGAGCAGGAGGCCTGCATGAATGAACAAGGAGCTCCTGCCTAAACTCAAACACAGAACAGTGTAAGCAGGGTCGTGCGACCTGGGAGGAATACAGAAACACCAGCCAAGTGTGCAAGGATGACAGTAAGAAAGCCAAAGCTCATCTGGAGTTTAGTCTGGTGAGGGACATGAAGGGCAACAGGAATGGTGTCTACAGGTATATCGGCAGCAAAACAAAGTGATGGAAAATGTGAGCCCTCTGCTAAAGGGGCAGGGGACTAGGTGACAAAGAGCAAGGACCTTCATTGGAAGATGATGAGGACAGGGAACATTTAAACAAACTGGGCATACACAAGTGCATGGAACCTGATGGGATGCACCCACAAGTGCTGAGGAGTTGGTCAATTTCATTGTAAGGCCACTCTCAATTATCTTACTGAGGACTGGAAGAAAACAAATGTCACTCCTATCTTCAAAAAGCATGAGAAGTCCGGCAAACTACAGGCTGGTCCATCTCACCTCAACCGCCAGAAAGGTGATGGAGCAACTCATCTTGGGAACCATTTCCAGACACATGAAGGACAGGGAGGTGATTGGAGTAGCCAGTATGGATTTATGAAGGCAAAAAATCATACTTAACCAACATGATAGCCTTCTGATCAGATGACAGCTTGGTGGATGAAGGGAGAGCAGTGGATTTTGTTTATTTTTGCTTTAGCAAGGCTTTTGACACTGTCTCCCTCAGAGCAAGCTGATTAAGTACACGCTAGACAAACGGAGCTCGAAATGAATTGAAAACTGACTCAACTGCAGGGCTTAAAAGGTTGTGATCTGTAGCGCAAAAGCCAGCTGGAGGCTAGTCATTAGTGGTGTATCCCAAGGGTTGACACTGGATCCAGTACTGTTTAACGGCTTCATTAATTATCTAGATGGTGGAACTGAGTAAACTTTCAGCAAATTTGCAGATAATACAAAACTGGGATGAGCGGTTGATACACCAGAGAGTTGCACTGCCATTCAAAGGGACCTTGACAGGCTGGAGTAAGGGGCAGAGAAGAACCTCATGAAGTTCAACAAAGGGGAATGTAGAGTCCTGCAGCTGGGGAGGAATAATCCAATGCACCAGTACATGCTGGGGACTGACTGGCTGAAAAACAGCTAGGCAGAAAAGGGTCTGGAGGTCCTGGTGGACACCAAGTTGAACATGAGTCAGCAGTGTGCCCTTGTTGCAAAAAAGGCTACTGGTATCCTGGGCTGCATTAGGAGGAGTGTTGCCAGCAGGTTGTGGGAGGTGATCCTTGCCCTCCACTTAGCTGTGGAGAGGCCACATCTGGAGTCCTGTGTCCAGTTCTGAGCTCCCCACTTCAAAAGACATATTGAGCTACTGGAGTGAGTTCTTCAAAGTGCCACAAAGATAATGAAGAAACTGGAGCATCTCTCATAGGAGGAAGGGCTGAGAGAGCTGGGATGGTTTAGCCTGGAGAAGAGAAGGCTCAGAGGGGAACTTGTCATCTGATGGGAGACTGAAGATTATGAAGCCAGACTCTTCTCAGTGGCATCCAGTGACAGACAAGATGGAATGGGCACAAATTCTGTCTGAACGTAAGGAAAGAGGCTTTTTGCTGTGATTGAGCACTGGCACATGTTGCCTGGAGAGGCTGTAGAGTTTGTACCCTGGGAGATATTCAAAAGCTTTTTAGACATACTTCAGGGCAACCTGCTCCACTTGACACTGCTTGAGCATGGTATTGGACAAAATACAGGTGTCACATCCAAAGCTCAAATATTCTGTGACTCTAATTAACTAAAGCACTCAGAGGAACAGCAGTGCAAGTTACCTACTGGTCAACAAGATTATTGTCTTCTAAATATGACATAGAATGTATTTTAATTCCTCATCTATGGTGAACTCTCTTATCTACCCTTATTTTTAAAGGACTCACAAAAAAAAAAAAAAAAAAAAAGGCATCTAATTCTATTACAGAAAAGCAAATTAAAACTGTTTGCTTGCATCTGAATTCCAAAAGGTTGTGACTTTAATAAAACAAGATGCATGTTGTGTGACCAACAATTTTTTTTTTTTTTTTTTTTGGTACTGAACCCACTGCCTACCTCCCAAGATATAGCAAAACAAACCTTCTCAGTTCACTTTCTCTGTATCACTCATTATTTTATTCATGTCGATCCCTCATTGCCCTTTTCCAGCCTAGGAGGTTCAAGTCTGCTTAGCTGTTCCTCATACAGAAGCTATTTCGTAATTTTGACCATCATTTGAAACTCTTTCAGTTCTAATATATTCTTTTTGAGATTGGGAGAAACAGAAATGCAAATATTACTCAAGATGTAGTGGCACATTGCATTTTATGTAGTCTTATTCTCCTACTTTTTAAACCCTGGTTCTACAAAAATACTGAGGGAGTCATTATTATAACCATTCTGTTTAACCCGAAGACCTTATTCTTGAATAGTAGAAGTCAGCTTAAATAGTATCAGTTGGACAATTCTTGTGTATGCAAAGCTAGAACGTCTGTTCCTCCTCCCAGTCATCATTTATTGTGACTGTTTCATCTGTCATTTTATCACTCAGTCATACTGTTAAGGTCCTTATGCAATTCTTTGGTTAGCCTTTCTATTTACTCCTCTGAATAACTTACCAACAAACCGTGAGCCCTTTTCAAGACCAGAGACATCTTTGATATTACACTGCTTGGCATCAAGTTTATTATCAGAGGTAGAGGAGAAGGCACTGAGTGTATGAGTATGCTGCTTTCAGTTCCAATTCCATACAGAAATAGGGCATGTTGGAAACCTTGTTTCCATTAATTGGAAGTCCATAGTGCTCCAGGCCCATAGGGTGATAGAACTGTAGGTTCACCTAAGCTTTCCAGGAATGGTAAATGCAAATACAAAATTAAACACAGCTGTGCAACATAGTAGTGACAGAAGAAACAGACAGCGTAGGAACTTTATTCTAAAGGTACGTGAAAATCTTTCTGTTGGGAAGATTAAACAAGGGCTAAACAAAGTTCTCCCCTTGCCTAAACATGCGTTTTAATGTTTCATGTGAGGGTGTACATTGTAGCTGAGATGATCTATTGACCACTACATGTAACAGCTTCTTACTTAAAGGCTGCTTCCCTGACCTGTGGTGAACTCATTGACAGCACACCACTGAGAAGTTAACCACATAAAGACATGAATGTTCTTCCATCACTTTACCTTTCACCATGCTAAGGGCAGACATATCAGAGCTGGTGCAAGGAAGGGAATGTGACTGTCCCTTCTTTATGCTGCTTGCAATTTTGAGGCAGCTGTGAAGCTTCAGGGCAACACTGAAAAATCTTGAATTACTGTGTGGACTCTCTTCTTTAACCCAGCTTCTTTACCTTTCAAAAGCAGTCTGAACTGCTCTTACCCCATGATCCTTAAAGGGTTCCTTTCTTTTTTTTTTTTTAACTACCCTTACACCAAAAGACAAAAGACCAGACTTGATACTTTGGAAATGTGGAATAAGGGAAACTAAGAAGTTCAAGGTCTGATACATTACTGGTTTTTGATCAGGCAGGTGCACAGTGTGACAGGCAGCCTGTTCTGTGTAGGGTTTAGGTAGTGCCGGCTATTCCAGGCTGACTCGTAGCCCTTTGCCACAAGCCCACAGAAAGAGACAGAATATCTGCAAGAAGTAGTCCTTCCCCATAGTACCTTTCACTCTCCATTCACTTCTAGACCATGTCGCCCTTATTCTTTACTTTTACTGTTCCATCACTGTGGGAAACTGCTTGGATGCTATGTAGGGTACCTGTAGGCATAACTGTATTAAAGAAACACTACCCTTGGAGCATGAATCACAACGGTTTAAACTCGTGAGGCAGCACCAACAACTGCCCAAACTGCCCTACTGGCTCAACCCTTGTGAGCTCTGCCCCACTTCTTCATCTCAGCAGCATCTTATGGAACAGAACCCCAGTGGTTGGACAAGTATTGAATCAACCTTTTCCTTCAAAAGTGCCAGTCATAGGAAAGAAAGGGAGAGAATTCATATATCTTCAGCTTGTAGCAAGAGATTCACTGAGTACGGCTTGCTTATTATTTCTTGACGTGCTGTTTCTTCCGGCCTTGTTTGTTTTATATTCTACTCAGCCACCTAAGCCCTGATACTTTATAAAACCTCATATCCTTATAACAAGTACATAGTATAATGTTAGTATAATATATTAACAAAACACCCTAAGATACTGTGTCACACCCCTTCCAAATCCTTCCACAAGGATTTTTAATTCTTTCAGAACCTCTAGTTTTTTCCACTTCCAACACAACTGCCATTTACGAGTGTAGACTTCTCCCCACTTTCCCAGATCAGTGTGTTTGAGTTTGTAGTAAATGGACCTTGTCTAAAGAGACTGAGCAATTATCAGCTGATGACATTTTGCTACTGAACATGGGGAGCTGTGGGACTGTCACAACTGATTCCTTAACAGTATATCAGCTGACTGTTTGTGCTTTTCAGGGTGAAGTTTTACGATATAATCCAATGGCAGGTAGCTGTGAAAAGGGACAGATTTATTTTCCTCCCTCTGTTCTTGGACATGCTTTTCTACTGCCCCTGTCATGATGGATCTAATGCCCGTGACTGCAATGTTAAATTAGCTCAGGCCATTGATTGAACAGAAATCTAACCCATCAAAATAATTAGATTTCCATCAATCCAGCTTGGTCACCTCTCAGTCACATGATTGCTTAAACCCCATGAAAGGAAGGGGAAATTGTTTGGTAATCTAGCTTCTTGCTGCGGACTGTTGTAAAGAGTGACCTTGTACAGGAGGGACAGACTAGCTGCAGGAGTCAGGCTTCTGATGAATAACATTAGGAAGGTTATCAGCACACTTTCGGACTCAAGATTTAGGAGAAGATAACAGGTGCAAAAGCGTATTTTCTTCATGTCATTTATATGAAAGATGGTAAAGTTACAAAAATTCTGTATCCTCAAGTGCAGGGCAGATCAGAGTCTGTGAACAATCAAATTAGACACAGAAACAAAATATGGTCCAATTTAAATAGAGTACCAAAACAAGAACCAAAGTAGTGGTATACCTACTTCTATGCAAATGTTAGAATTATGAAAAATAACATGTAGGACCAGACTCTTGTCCTAACAGGAGACTCACCAGGCATATTAAAAACTTTGTGGCAGACAATCAATGGGAAATTGTATACAAGAACATAAAATATGCAGAAAGATAAGGTAAACTATACCAGTGATAGAGTAGTACTATATGCTGATGAGGACCTGGATCAAACTAATAAACTCAGCATCAGAATAGGTTGAAATTTCAGACGTAAATAGAAAGTGTACAGTGTTGGATCTGCATCACCACCTTCTGAATCTAAATTGCAACACCACGATATGTTGATTGAGATCAGACAGACAGCTAGGACAGAGACTACTGTAGTAACAAAAAACTGCAATGACCCCCATGTAGACTGGGCAAATGTCACATTGTGATGTGATGTAGATGCAATCAGTGATTGTGGAATAGTCAGCTAGGAAGTCCACAAAAGGTTGTGTGACTAGATACTGCACTACACAATGTACGTCTTAGCTGAAACTACTACTTCATAGTAACCACAATGTGCTTGGAGTCAATACATCTGTGGAAGCAACAATGGTCAAAAAATCCACTAGAATGGATCAAAGAGAAAACCACCTAAAAATGAAGAAGGCTTTTAATCAATTAAGAAATGTCACCAAAAAACTGAAACATTTCCAGAAGACACAGAAGTTACTGAAGGACACAATATTGGTATCTGAAGAGAACAGGTTCACATAGAAAGCCCTCAGTCCTTCTTTCATCTGCTTCAGATCCTTAAATAGAGTGCTGTCCTCTGCCAGGATGCAGATGATATGCTTCCTAGAACACTCTTTTTCTCCAAGGTGTAGAGGAAATGTGTGGTATGATCTGTCTCCCAAAGGAGCTGTGTGAATTACCAGAAAAAAAAAAAAAAAAAAAAAAAAAAACACACCAGGACAAACAAAATTCCAAATCCTACAGCTTATCCCACTTCTCCGAACACTCGCTGAAGAAAGATGGATCACAAGACAGGCAAACACCCATCCAGCTCCAAAACCTCCTGTGACAGCTGCCTTTTTGCCACATCCTTCTGCTGGTAGCCATCTCTGTGTATTTGTGGCATGATAGCCAGGCACACAGCATTTCCCAAAGCCTTTGGCCTTGTCTTTCCACAGGTCCTACAATGCCCATGTTAAAACGGCCAGTAGGCCAGAAAGAAGCGACAGCCCCCCTCACAGAGAGTACGTGGTTGTTTGGGAAGGACAACAGTTCGGTGTCAGAGGCTCTGTGAGATGTTCCAGTGCAGGATGCAGATTCTGTCATTCTGTCTAGTCAGGAGTGGCTTAGCCTGATCTCTTCCACTTGGGTGTAGGTGAAAGAGGTACTATTATCTGTTTGGAGGTGGTACCAGTTGTCCTTTAGGGAGTGCTGATACCCCGATGATAGCTGCCTCTTATTTCCAATGCAGCTCCGTGAGCAGGGCGGAAGCAAAATTCACAGGCGGGGCCAGACACTCCTGTGGACTGATACTACTTCCTGACAAAAATGACATTGCAGAAGCGGTATCAGAACACAGATACTAAAGATGTTAATGCACTTCCAAGCAGATCTGAATGTGCAGCAGCTGATTTAGTACAACGATCATGTTCCCCAGCATCCAAGACTACAGGTCAAGAGAGGACAGGGATGTAATGATCAGTGTGGCAAAACTGAGTATGAGATTGTATAGACAGAGATGTCTGTCCAAGCAGTCTTGCCACAAAGTACAGTTAGATTGCCAAGATGAAGGTCTCCTGCAAGAACACAATGGAGAACCCTCCTGTCCAAAGCAAGGAGAGTACCTGGCCCCTCCAGAGACCTTCCTTCCATCCCATGGGGTTTAATGGTGGAATTTTGAGCTGTTTCACTTGGAGGTTGAGAGAAGGGGGTTGTGAAGAATCCACTGGCCAGCAGTGGTGGTGCCAGTGGTACCAGCAGTGCTGTATACCAGCAAGTTCTGTAGACAGAGCTATTGTCCCCCTGGTACAGGGAAGTACTCTGCCCTGTAGGTCCCCTTCCCTCCTTGAACAGGGCCCTCACTGATGAAGATGGGGCTGTAATCTGCAATGCTGCATCTTCTTCCCAGAGCAATGAGTCTTCAGCAGGTGGCACAGCTGCTCCCTCAGTATGATGGGTCTGAGGAACCTGCACACTCGTGAGAGCCAGTGATCCTCATAGTACCCAAAAGCCCGTGGACTAAGTAAAGGTCCCCAGTCCAGCCAGTGCACCTGGCAGAGAGCAACAACTCTCCCCCTGACACAAAGACAAGCAGGAGAGGGAATAAGATTTGAAAAATTTCACAAGGACCATCTCTGCTTTTTTGTTTTGTTTTGTTTTGCTTTCTGGCTTATCCCTATCAAAATATGCTATAGACATAACACTACCTGTGGAATAGAATATGATGATGATACAGATAGGCAAAAATTGAGTTATGCCCAGACCAAGGACAGTGTCTAAATAAGATGCCACAAATACTCTCAGTGATTTTTGCTGACTCTGAACATGAAATAATGCATGAGCAAGACTGTGAGCAATGTTTCTAAGCACACAAAAATGGCATTAAAAAATCAGTAATTTCTCATAAACAATCTGAGTTAGCAGCTTATAGAACTTAGTTCAGTTCTCAAGTTAAATGAAAGTTGGAATAGATCCCACCATTTAACCTCTGTGCCTTGTTTTTCATTGGCCATTATCCCTCCACCACTCCTGACTTTGGTCAATATCTTCTACTGTCATTCTACAGCCCCTCCCTGGATTTCTGTTCCAGGTTTAATATTTTTAGATGGCGTGGACATTAAATGTCAGCCCTGGGATACAATGCCATTTGTGGGGCAGTTCCTGCACTTTCTTCTGTTCACTTATCTTGTCCTGGGCTTGAAATAGTAGCTTACCTTTCTCTGACATCTGGAGATTGTTACTCCCTTATGGCTCTGGGGTACTTTTTGCACCTTTTCCTCCTTGTGACAGTCAAAATTGACTCTTGCTGATAAGCTTACAGCAGTTTTAATTTAATGAATTCCACAGAGAAAAGACTTTCTGCAGCCTTCATGCCAAAGTGTGACCCAGGACTTTAACCTGGATGCACTTGCTCAATGCAGTTCTCCTCCTCCCCCAACACTTCCCTACAAGTCAAAGCGGGGGGCTGATAAAAGAGAGAGGGAGTCCAGTGAATGTTGTGCTGACTCTCATTATCACCCCTGTATCAGCAGCCAGTGATAACGGGAAAGGTTATTGCCACAGGGGAATTCCTTTTTCCTCGTTTGTGATGGATTTATTACTCTGGCTGCCAAGACAACTACTATCTTCTGTTTACCTTTGTCTTTATCTCATACTACTACCACCAGGGGTTGTTTTATGGAAGATGGGCCAGACCCGTGCTGTGCAGGAGAGTTAGGTGGTTTTGTGTATGGGTATCTGCATTTGGATGGGGAAGGAGAAGGAAAATGGAAGCCTAGTCAAAATTGTACAAGATTTACTAGTATAACTAGTATAAATTAGGTATTTAAAAATCTTTAATGGTAGTGATAACATGTCTGTGCTACAACTTTTACATTGACATCATTTACTTCAGTTAGCTGAAACAGGACAGGACACACTAGTACAGTCAGCAACCAGTACCATGGAATTCATATGAGTAGTTTATAGCATTTATTCTAATAATAATGAAAGTCTGAAATGTAAGCAAGACCAAGACCCAAGTGTTACTGAGAAAAGGTTTATGGTTGCTTATGTCTCTGCTGCAATCCGAAAAGAGAGTACCTTTCCGCCTTTCTAGGTGTGTTCCTTACCCCTTCTTTTCTGGCCATGCATCAGCTGGAATGGAGAGCTGAGCTGGCTGAAAATTAATTTTTTGTTGCATCAAGCTTCTTGATCACTAGTTCCAGTACCTAACAAATTAGGACTGTCCTTTACAACCAGTCTGCTCCTTAAGTCCCCTAAATCAGTAGTGTGATCACCCACTCAGAGATCAATAGATTCTAAGGCCTCAAAGAAGTGACTTTTCAAGCATTTGAAAGTCGAACATGTATCAGGAAAATGAAATAAATTATTTCTTTCCTTGCATACCTGTAATCCTAACCATGACCTCCTGGAGATACCTGTCCATACTCAAGATCCCTTCTTCTTGCCCAACCGCAGCTCAAGCATACCCCTAACATGTCCTTGAAACCTTCCCTTTTCATCTCAGTCCAAATAATTTTGTTTCATAAGCCAGTCCTCCTCCTAAATTTTTCAGCTGTGAGGACATTTTTTCCTAGTTGGCCATGGCTTACGTAAGAGACATCATTCTGCTCTTGAAATTAGCCAAGTCCAATACAAAACCAGGAGTCCTAACACAGCCAGTGCCAGCCCAATTCTACACAGCTTTTTCTTTCCACTCTTATGATGTCAGTCATGTTGGTGGTGTAATAGCATCATTCATGGATGTGAAATTATTAATTTTACCTGTGCAACAAGCAATCTACAGGAAGGAAAGGAAGAAAGGCACAAATTATCTACCACGCACTGCCTACCATCTCTCAAGGATGGTTGTAGCTGACAACAACATACAGGTCATGGTGCAGGTGACTTATTAGTGAACATTCACCATTTACAATCAGAGCTCATCGTCTAGATATTCAGGTAAGGAACAGTTTCCCAGAGAGTCTGTAGATTCTCTGTCCTGGAATAATAACAAATTTGCAAGCTTAGAAGCACCCCTAATATGTTTCGATCACTAAGGATGAACCTGTATTTCCTAGATGTTCCTTAGTCTCTTCTGCTAAAAATGTCTTCAAGCTGATTACTTCAGAGAATACTTGTGATGCAACATTGTTTTCCTAGAAAATAAGAAAACCACTGAACCCACTTCAAATAGTTCATTGACTGTTCGCTAGTTCTTATTGACTTTGGCTGCTTTTGGATGCATAAAACTGTTATAAAAAGCGTTCTGCCTCTCAGCAGTCTAATTTTGCTTTTTTTGTTTTTGCTTTAACTTTTTGATACTTGCACACACACTGTGCCTATTTGATTTGTTCTCAGTTTATTCTAAGACAAGTCAATCAGATCTCTACCCCACCAGCAAGGTACCTCTTCCTTTGGAAAGCCATTGAGCATATGCAAGGAAGAAATTATTTAATAGAGGCTACAGAGTACTGCGGGATAGAGAGTCACTGAGGGAATTGAGGGCTGCAATTTAAGAAGAGGGGCAGCTGTAGGGGAGGAGCCATCCAAGCTGTGGAGGTGCAGAAACTATCTCCTAGGCAATGGAGCGTAAGCACAAAATTTTAGCAGCTCAGAAGGTCACCAAGTTAATAACAACCAAGGTTGCAGTGGGTGCGGGGGAGTTGTGTATAAACTATATATTTATTTCTGTTATTCCTCACCTACATGCTTAAGTTTTCTCAATTTTTAAAAAAATCAAATAATCTTAATTTTATTCTAGTGAAGACCATTCTATTGTGAGTTTTGAAGCCTGCTGGTCTTGACCTGAGAGATCACCAGGACATCTAGTCAGATCCACCTTAAAGTTCTGGATGAGTTCGGATCCATTTACAAAACCTAATTTTGCTATCTTCTCTTTCATCTGATTTTCTGTGTCTTGCTCTTGCTTCTGGGTTTGTTTAAGTTCTCTCTGCTTGTTCTTTTCACTCTCAGTTCCAAACCGTGATGACACTGTGATGTAAGATAAGACAACCTCAAATTAACAAGTAATTTACCTTAGGTACCAGCATCGATATAGGTATGGCTGTGTTTCATTTGATTTCAGGGTGAATTCACAAAGTGCTCTCTGCAGACTGTTACATTTGGATTGTTTCTGCAACTGGGACACAACCCTGCCCCTTTTAAGCTCATTTGGGTTTTGCCAAGTCATGGCATATCATAATGTCATATCATGTCATACCACAATGTCATCATGTCATATCATGATCTGTTCAAATTTCCTTCCAAGTTCATCTATTCCAACATCTACTTCAATGGCTCCTTCATGTCCCTGTGTTCCCATAAGTATTTATCTGCTTTCAGTTGTGCATCTATTTTTTTTCCCATTCTGCCTTTACTCTGGTAACATCACCATCTCCCTACCTGAGTTATCAAAAGTTGACGATTCTCAAAATCTGCCCTGTTTCTGTCAATTCTGCTCTATTCAGTCTAGTATTAATCGTACATGTCCTCTTCAATATCGTCATATTATATTGTTATTTCTCCACGATGAAAGCCCTTAAACTTTCCGGACTTTTTCTTTCTACTTCTTACTGTGAACTCAACCCTTCTTTCAAGTGTTCTCTGAGAGTTCTCTGTCATCATCTCTCCATATTCGGCCTTGCTTGCAATACGCTCCTGTACAGCTTAAATTTCTGTCTTTTGCTACTGTTCAAGCCTTAGTCCACGGTCTATTTCTTTCTTTCACTATAAAAGCCATCTTTTCTCCCAGTCTCTCTCCCTCTTCCTAACCCTTTTCACAGCATTCTTTCTCTCCCAAAGCTCCACTTGCCTCCTGTAGCTCTTTGAAGCCTCCATGGGTATCTTGTCTAATAAAATGTCCCGTTCAAGAACCTTGTTCTCATCTACAAGACAGTGCCTTATCATATGTCTACGGAAGTCTTTTTCTTGCCTTTTCACTGTTTTTTGCTCTATCTGAAGCTATTGCTTGAGGCAAAGTACACTTACTGTGACTTCTTTCTGTCCTGTATCTCATCCCCTCGTGTTCTTCTGTGCTTTCTTTGTCTCTTATTGCCTCTGTGTTGACCTGTTAGAGCCTCTGTTACTGTTAAGTAGTCCTCCTTTTGTCGTCTTTCTCCTCTTCCTCCTTCAAAACTCCCCTTCTCCCTTTCACCTTTACAGTTTGTTTTGTTTCATAGACTATCTTTTATAGTGTCTCCTTCATAGCGTTATTGGACTGTGTTCTCTTAAGCACAGAATATTATTTTTTCTTTGTTCTTAAATGGCTGCTTTTCTGTTCTGTATGTATGGTTCTGAGTAACAATAACTCTGCCTCCACAAATTCATCTTCTTTCATTCTGGGGTGGCAGAGGGCTCTGCATCACCATCTGCTATAAGTCTGTGTATGCAGTACTGGTGGCAGCTGAAAAATAGACCTTGTGTTTCATTCCAGAGGAGGCTGCAGTCTGGCAGTGGGCCATAAGGTTTGTATACAGTGAGGTCATGAAGTGGTCTAGATCTTTTAGGATGAATCTGCTAGAGAAACACACACACACAAAAAAAAAGCTCTAGTATAAGCAGAAGGCTCAGAATTTAGTACGGTGTCTCATAATTGTGTGGGCAGGGCACAGGGAACAACATTAATCTTGTCACTGTTGATTAACAGCACTGGGATTTGAGGTGATAAATCTCCTGGGACAGGACCATGAGAGAAGGGTGAGTCTTCAATCATCCCTCCCCCCATATTACCAGAGCTTTCACTATAAAGGCAGTAGGATGGGAAGGCTAGGAATTACACTTCTGCATCATGAAAAGCATTCAGGAGAAAAAAATAAAGTCAAGGAAAGGGAGACCTGAGAGAAAAATGGGAAGAAGAGGGAGAAAGTTAGATGGTTGAGTGGACAAGAGACTCATCTTGGGTGAGAGTTCTTCTAACTTCTGTTCCTTTCTTTTTCCTCACCTAAGACCCTAATTTAGGCTGTAGCTGTAGTTTCATCTGTCGTGAAGATGTTCTACTTGAAGGAAATACCACAGAAACACACTTTGGAGTCCCTCTAGGGCCTGTAATATGCAAATTAAAAACTGGTGTATGAGCAGGTTGTATACCTTTCCTCTTGTGTGCTGTGGGGCAGTCCAGAAACATTTGTGAGCCCTTTCAAGAGGCTTAGGTGGACCTGAGGAGTCAAGCCATACATACAGGTCATCTGTGTTTGTGACTAATGCAAGATGGTTATTACATTTTCCTCTTTCTTTACATGTTCCTCCACTTCTGTGCTAGTCTCCTGAGTCTGTTGGTAACCTCTCAAGCAACAGCAGTACTACATTGCTGTGTCCTGGTAGAAGGGCAGAGCGAGACCTTGGCAGTAAAAAGCAGGACAGATGAGCAATAAGGAAAATACATAAAGATGAAATACGGCAGGAAGTTACAGAAAAAGCGATAGGGGAGATTGGACAGCAGTTGCTGGGCAGCAGCAGTGCGGAAAGGCAGATCTTTTTCAGGGTGTGCTCAGTATTCTGTCCTTTTGGGACCCTGCTGATCTGAAAACATGGACAAGACAACGGGTAGAGCTGGAACAATACCTTTCATTAGGTCAGCTATGCCAGCTGGAAGAAGTGGACAAGCTGTTGCGTCTATAAGTTCTTCTTTGAGTCTGAAATAGAAGCAGCAGATCTCAAAGCAAATATAAGTTGAGAGTAGCTGCTTTGAATTTAACTAGACTAGTGTCAGCGAGGCTGTGACAAAAGATTATTGGTATCTTGTGGAATAGAGAGGATGTTAATAGTGCCCAGAGAGCTGACAAAGTACTTTCATCCTAGAGAAAAGAGGGAGACGGGTGATTTATAAGCTGTGGAGCATGATAAGAGTAGTGTTCAGGACACAGGAAATAATGTGACTTAAATCTAGGATCTCTACAGGTAGCATATATTTTTTCATGCACTGGAATGGCGGATTTCAGTTCTCAGTCTTTTCCTTTGTAGATAATATCTGGGCAGAGAGATCAGAGGTAGAGAGATTGTTTGATGAGAAGTGCTCTCCCACTGGGAGTTAGATAAATACTAGGTCCTTAGCTGGAGATGTCCTTAGAGCTAGATCCTTAGAGTGTACACATGTACCACTGTGTGCATAATAATAATTCGTTTTCATCTGTACAGTTATCATTCTACCATTTAGTGCACTGGATGAGGTGCATTGCACTGTGGAAAGTACGAGTGAGGGCACAGGGTTATTGTGGGTTGTCTTCCTTATGAAGATAGTAAAGGTTTCTCATCCGAGTGGCATCTAGACCCATTTGGTGAATGTTGGCCTTAGGGACCTTCATGCTTTTATTGGTGAGATGAGTGAGGCTGGGACCAGTTTGGAGGCCGAGAGGGAAAAAAACCTTTTCTTGGAAAAAAACCTTTCAGGGTAGGATCATGTTATTTTAGGCTATAATTACACGATTATTTTCCATGGAAATTCCACAACAGTATCATACAAGACAGACAGTAGAGTGTGATTAGCTGGCAATAGGTTGGGTTTTTTTATACTGAAGACATTTCTGATGTGGTATTCTTGTGCCTCTTGAAAAACAAGAGCTAGAAGAGTGCACCTTTGGGTAAAGGTTCCCATTAGTTTTCTCCAGTGGCTCTGATGAGTGTTCTCCTCCAGTACGTATAATAATAACTGACAATCTGGTGCTGTATTACAGCTTTGATGTTTGCTGAAACTTACTCTGGTTGGTCTTTAGGTTTTCTGTATATGATGTACACTTACACTCTATACAGGCTTGTGGTTTTTTTATACACTATATAGTATATGCTATGCATCATTTTTTATGTAAACCATAGTGACATTGGTCTTCCAAAAGCATCTTGATAGGTTGTGAGCAGTTAATGCCTTTATGATGGAAATCCATGAGGGTATCCAAATGTTCTTCTTCGATTTTCTAGACACGGTCACTTGAAACTCTTCTTTAAGAGTTTAAGGTGGCTCATTACCAGTTTTGTCCTACTGATGTGACACAGTCTTCCTCCAGGAAATACTGTTTATTGACAGTAAAGTGAGTGCTGGTGAGAATGAAAGAGATGAGCGTCTATGTTTTTTTAAATATTCAGGGCTTGCCTGGCCTGCCACCAGGTGTGGGTTGTACAGACTAACAATATCCATATGGATATTATTGCTAATGGATATCCATATGGATATTGTTAGCAGAAACACTGGAGGAGGTGGGGAGGTAGTTCATGGAGGAAATCAAGTGGCCCTTCCTCTTGGAGACTTTCTTTGTACCCCATTCTCAAGGACTGTTCAGACTGAGAAAAAGCAAAATGAGCCTCCAAGGGAAATGTTTTACAGGGGTCTGCAAAATGAAATAATGAGACTACTGTTCTGGACCCAAAAGAAGGGTGTTTTGCCGCTTTCTCTCCCCCATCCTGCCTGCAGATCTCTTATCCTGCAGTGTGAGAAGCTTGGAAACCATTATACTGGAGATGTGACAGTGTACAAGAGGAGGAAGAAGGGGTTAATAGCAGCCCTTTAGTGACTGTGTTTGAGGCATGTGGGGTCTTCTTTTCTTGTACACAATTTCTAGGATCTTGAACTCACTGCTCTTAGTTGATTAATAGCCATCAAAAGACATATGGTTACAGTCAGCACACTGACAGTACTGGGAGGTGTCTCTAGACCATATTGCTGGAACATGCTTCTCATTCCTGTCACTGGCTGGTAGCTCACTGGTATTGGCTGAGCTCATTGCTTTTTTTCCCTGGCTGAGAAACAAGTGGCAGAGTGGAGAGAAGAAGCTGTTGAATGCTCTAGCCTCTGGAAAGGTGGCCATCAAGAAGAATAAATTTCTGCATATACCCATAAATGAATACCCACAGAGCAGTTTGGTGACATTCTTCAAAAGTTCAAAGTGTTCCCCATAAAGGCATATGGGAAGGCTACAATTAAGCTGTAATGCTCAGCAGTTTACAGGGATGCATGACTTCTCTGTTAGGGCTTGCTGCTTCTCTTGTTGACCGTGGACTTAGAAAAATTGTCTCAGGACACTGAGTGTGTACCCATCTTGTTCTATCTCACCATAGTTGCTGGCATCTTTATGATTCTCACTCAGTCTTTTGGACACCTGGTGTTTGGGAAGAGAACGAGGAAGCCCACTGAATTTTGTTGTCACTGCAAGTATGGCTTGCTCAGGATGGGGAGGTGTGAAAGAAGAGATCTCCTGGATAATAATTTCTGCTTCCTCCTGTCTGCTTTCTGTCTCTGTACTTCTAGCTCCGTCTGTTTTACCGCCTTCTTTCCTCCTTCGCCCTCCCCCTTCCCTCTCCTTCAGGAGTTCCCCTCTTGCCCACACCTGATATTCAATCCCGTCGGAGTTAGTGCCTTTTGCTGAGATCAGACACGGCACTGGGGAATCATGTGGCAGAGGAAGGTTGCTAAAAATATAGTTAAACCCTGTGATCACTGCCTTTGGGCAGGAAGGGGAGAGAGAGGCACAAGGAGAAGGAGAAGGGGCAGAGAGAAAGTGAGTGCAGGAACAGGACAAGTCAGAGTGATCTGAGGAGAGAAAGAAAGGAAGGAGGGAGTAGAGGAAAGTGCAGAGGCCATGCTCTTGGCCAGAAGATGAGGTGGTTCTAGGTAAGGCCCAGAATGGCAGCTCCATTGCAACTGAGTGTGAGGAAGAGTAGAGGCATGGAGAGCTCAGAGACCACGACGCAGGAACCCAGATCGAAGTCAGCTTTGTGGGAGGGCACACCGCAATACGACTATGTCTCCTTTGAGAAATGCACCCGTTATGGGATACCTTTGGAGGCAGGACACGAGGCCGGGGGGACAGGGGACGACCTGCACTACCTGGAGAACTCCCTCAGCTACCCACAGGTAGGGCTGGACAACTGGGACATTTGTGGCAGCACAGGTCTCCCTGGGATCACACAAGCTCTTGGGGCTCCCAGAATGGTGCTGGTAGAGCACCCATTCCTGCCCATTCCCAATCCTACCAACTCTCCCCTTCATTTGTTGACTCCCAGGTCAGGCGTTGACTTTCACAGTTGTACTTAGATCCAGGAGTGCTACCAGCATTTTGAGTCAGGGGTCATTTTCACCTGCCATGGACACAAAGAGAGAATGGGCAAGCTGGGATGGGGAAAATCAACCCGACCATTTATGTATTTGCAACAGCAAAGAGAAACTGCAGCTGCCTTCAGCTGCGTAGTGATATTAAGTAGAGCAGAGGAGTGAATAAATACAAAGAGAACAGTGATGTATGTAGGTGGGTATCTACCTGCACATCTGTATAGATAAGTCATGCAGAGCTCTGTTCTGACTTTTCTCTGAACAAAAAGCACTTCATGGCCACAGACCCATACATGTTTTGGTAACTCTTAGGGGATCTGTAAGTGAGGGATTTTCTAACCCTTAAACATGACTTGACTCTTTCTCTGGTTCATACAAGCAGCAGTTCACTAAAATATCTGGGACACAGATGTACTCTGGTTATAAACTCTTGTTCCATTAACCTCTGTACCTCCTCTACCTCTCCTTTTGGGACAGCCTCCTGCAAAGGGAAGGTTTTACAGCAGAGTCCTGGTGTCTTATGTTCTACCACTCTGCTCAGACTAAGCTGATTTAAGAGGGCTTTAGAGCAATGAAAGATGCAGTCAAACGGGGAGGGAGAGAGCATGTGAATGTGAAATTCATACAGAGTGGACATTTCTCCTACGTGAGTACAAATCTTCTTACATGAATACTTAGGTGAATGATTGGGAGATGAGGGAGAGGATGCATTAATCATCTCCTGAAGATTTTTGTGATGTAGAGATAGGAATATAGCCACCTTTGCCACCAAGAAAATCTCTTCCGGTAGGTAAGCATCCCAATGAGTATTATAGGTGCCACATTGCAAAAAATTAGAAAATCAGTTCCATGGCCACAGTCACGAATTTCTCTTCCGAAACCACCTAAAACATCTGAGAGTTTGCAAATGTCTCCTACACAAAACCCTTCCAAAGCCTGCTCCCTGGCTGATTTGGAAGCAGCAGCCCGAACGGGAAGGTGTCTAGAAAGAGGTTTGACTGGAGCAGTTTATGCTTTATTTACACTAACTCAAGCCAACGCTTTGGCTGCGGCAGTCACTGTAGCACAGTGACCACGGGCAGGAGTGGGATGGAGAGGTTCATGTGCCCAACTGGAGCTGAGCTCCAATGGGATTCAACCTTTGAATCGCTGCCTGATGCCGAGCACTAACCCTGTGGCCCTGCGGCCCGTTGGCCCTGTGGCCCGGCCCAGCCCATGGCAGTCGGCAGACCCGCAGTGGCTGGGACCTGAGGTAAGGTCAACTTGCGGGAAAGAGATGTCCCGGCCCCAGCAGCTGTGCCCGAGTCCCCAGTTGGCCCTGGGTGAGTGTCACGGCTTTGCTGGGAGGATTGCAGACACCTGCGCGGTGGGGTGCAATTGGGGCAATGCCAAGGGCTGGAGAGCTGCGGTGGGCTGAGGAGATGCACCCTGTGCTGCATCAACCATTAGTGAGTTGGTGCCCGGGGTGCAGGGGAGCTGTGGGATGCAAACTGTTTCTCCAGTAAGGCACATCCAACAACATCCCAGTTCACATGCATCCACCCAATATGCCAGTGCCCCCCGTCTAAAACCTCTCTCGCAAGCAGGCACAGGTGACACAGTGAGGCAACACAACCCACCTCCGTGCTCTTGCTGCGTGGCATCGCAGTGTCTGCGCCCAGCTCCAGAGCCATGCTGGTCAGTGCGTGTAGACAGGCAACCTCAGGCACAAACAGGCTATCAAATGCGTTCCTAGGCATATCTTCAGGCAGTAATGTCACCAAGCAAGCACGCATTTGTGAACGCAATTTGCAGTCTAAAAAAACGACAGCTGTATTTATAGATTTACTGAGAAATGTGCCCTAGAAATACTTTTAAATGAACAATCTCCTACACACGTACATGTACGTTTATGTATGAAACTTTGTAGGCAGACATATTCTGGCAAAACCAGGCTTGCTGTGTATATGTATATTTTACTAGCCATTTATGCATATGTACGTAAAGTATAAATATGCACGCTAATGTACACCTTGTACAAATGTGCACACTTATGTTACCAGCATGAAAAACAACCTGCTGCATGTGTTTTCATCCATTTCCATGCAGATTTCTTTCCCCCTTTTCATGTGAAAAAACACTTGGCAGAGAGAAATTTTCATTCTGTTGTGCCCTTGTCTTTTGCTAGCTGTTGCTTTTTGTTTTATATGTAGGTTGGAAACTATTTCAAACTGGCTCTGTGATTTGATTGGGCTTACACAGATCTCAGAACAGTGAAATCTTGGCCTTTGGCCTGGGACCTTCAGATATCTGATTGTCAAAAAACATGTAGTGGTTAATAGATAATAAAATAATAATAGGAGGAGGATAGTAATATATACATAATTTTGGACAAAAAAGATAACAGATAATAGGTATATCATATATGATGTAATATACATTGATAAAAATACACATTCTTATACACTGTATGATTTTGTATTGTTTTCTTTCTGCATGAGAAAGCAGATACAGCTGGTGAAGTATTTAGAAGCTGTGTTATTCATGACTATAGAAAGGATGTTCATGGCAATACACAGGCAAGTATAGTGGGAGGGATGTGTAATGAGTAATTAGGCAATGCAATAATATAGAACATAGAATAACAGACTCAGAAGGGTGTAGATGAGAGGGGCCTCTGGAGGTCTTCAGCCCAAGCCCTTGCTCATAGCAGAGCTGACTCGAAAGTTAGGTCAGGTCCAGAGCCTTGTCTAGGCACGTTTTGAACATCTCCAAGACTGAAGATTCCCCAGCCCCTCTGGGCACCAGTTCCTGTGCTGAACTACCCTCAAGAGAGGGTGGATGGGAACATGTTTTCCTTTTGCACAGACTTTCCTTTCTTGCAAGTTAAGCCTTTTTCCTTTTGTCCTTTGCTGTGCCCCTCTGAGAAGTATCGCTCTGATGTTTCTCCAACTCCCCTCTCCCTGCAGGTGGTGGGACTGCTGTTAGATGTCCCCTTTGCTTTCTGTTCTTCAGGAAGAACTATAATCTTGTTGCTGCTGCCCGCCCCTCCGTGTGCCTCATTGGGTCTATGTCTAAGCAGTTGAGCCTAGACTTTTTACTGACATTTATATTTACTTATGAAGTGAGTTTGGGTAGGTTTCACCTTTGAGAGCAAATATGGTTACTTTTTTGTGATCCATGAGAAAAAAACCCTAAGGAACAACCTTTCAGGAATAGCAGGATGGCTACAAGGTGGGAGTGAGAGGAATGAGCAATAGAGCTCAAGGCTGCCTCAGTGGCCAGGAACAGCAGATTAAAACCAGTATGCACTGGCAGTGCTGGGGGATGGGATTTCAGGATTGGAGTATGCTGTGGAGAACAGTCTGAATTGCATGGGAAATAGCTTTGGACTGTTAGAGGAGGGCAGTTTTATGCACATGCTGAGCTCTTAGAAAATAAGTCCAGAAAAGTCTTGAGATTGTGGTGCTGTACATATTTTGGAGATTCTGTGCAGCTTTTCCTCCATTACTCAGGCAATGAAACTTCCCCATCTTTTTTGGAAACACAAACCCTGCTAGTTTACAGTTAAACATTAATAAATGCTTTCTCCCTGAAAATGAACTTTACCCTGGTTGTGCTTTCTCCCTGGATGTTTTCGGAGGTGTCCCCCTCCCCCCGCTGTCAGCTGTTTTTGCACTATTATCATGTTCTCACTCAGCATTTAGCCAAGCTGGGTGTGATAGTACCTTTTCTGGCTCAACCCTTTAGGTAGCAATTGATATATTTTAAAATTCTCTCCAGTTTTTCTGGTGCTCGGAAACCCTGTGTTCGTTGTGTTACAGAAGGAGCATCAGAAGGAACAGTCTAAGTCCTACTATGTTATATTTTTAGTTTTACATGTCTTCTAATGGAGTGGATATTTCTTGCCTAACCTAATTTTGCATTAAGGTTATCCTCTTATTCCTGGATTTTTTTCTCTCTCCCACAGTCTCCTACCATTTTAAATAGTGCTAGAGTCTTGGAGAAGAAAGGACATGTATGAAGCATTATTTGAGTTGAGACTAACTTGTTCTCCAGGACAGAACCTTCATTTTTGTGTCCAGAGACTAACTCCTTTTTTCCCACATCCTGAGTGCACCATTTTCTAGCCAGACAGAAGCAGTGAACTGGGATACTGCATGAGGACTTTTACCATTGATACTATTATACTGTCATACTGTTCCGTCTAGGTAGATGGAAGACTCTAATTTGAACATAATTGGCGTGGATTTGTGTTCATAGTTTGGATTAAACTGTATTTGATATAAACCCATCCCTCGTGACCATGTAAAGGCAATGAAACATTAGCTGAGGTGAGATGAAGACGCATTTGTCTAAAATCTGCTGGTACTTGGCATTTCTGGCTGAAATAGACACAGTGAGAGAAATAAGAACAGTCTGCTATTTAGGACTGGATTCTGTATGTGACAGCTTACCTTGTGTATGAAGCTCTTCAGCCTTATGTTTGACTGTCCTGTCTGTATTATGGGGGTCAGAGCATGTCCATTCCTCACTGCAAAGAGTCTGCATTGCTTAATTTGCCAAGAGTGTGTTGATAATCATGTGGTTAATAATTACATTCTATTTGTCAGCTTCCAGTACAGTGATGAATAGAATACTTTCAAATGTTCGGATAAGATCAATTTGTTTAAGAGACTGCAGGTAAGCCACCTTAACAACAGGATGTTTTAAACAAGCCTAGATATGTGTTCTGTGAAAAAACCACCAGTGTTTTCAAAGGGAGCTATTGCACGTGGTTCAAGTGTTTCTTGAGGAATATGCAAATAAATAAACTATTTAGGAGGTTCAGTTATATTCGGAAATATGAATTGCTAGAGCACTGAAACAGGTGCTCAGAGAAGCTGGGGAATTTCCACCCTTGGAGATGTTTAGGAGTTGCCTGGACGAGGTCTTGAGCAGCCTGATCTGGCTTTGGAGTTTGCATGCTGTGAGCAGCGGCTTGGATTAGAAACCTCCAGAGGTGCCTTCCATTGTAAATCTTTCTGTGAGTCTCTGAATCTATTGGATCTCAAGGGAACAAGAGCAACATCTCCTGTGTCACTTCGAAAGGAGGAGACACGAAGCTGTCAAATAGAAATGTCCCCTAAGCACTTGGTAGTGCTTTATATCTCTCATATGTCATGTCATTCTCCAACTGAAGTGTCTGATTTTTCTGCCACTCAGAAAATCCTAAAGAAGCAGATGGGGAGGAGGCAAAACGTCACCTTCTCACAGGTGGGAAGTGCCAAGATCAGAGGCCATGCGTCAGGTAGTAAACTGACCTCAAGTAAAGCCAAAGCTGATTTATTGAAGGACATGTGAGGAGGAGAGGCTTATTCTCTGCCTCTCAAATGCACACCTTCCCCACCTGTACTCTGAAAGAGTGATGTAGGATAGCTGCTCTTCAGGGAACTTGATAAACAAACAAGAGGGCACAGTCAGGATCCTTCAAGCTGCCTTGAGACCTTGTTGACAAGCCAGCACAACTGCCAAGTTCACTACAGGTCCATGTATGAGGTGTCGTTGGTAAGCACACGTTGTTGAATTGCATATAACCAATTGCATTTCAAGATTAGTATCTGAAGACAAAGACTAGATTAGGTAGTTAGGAAATCCAGAGGAACTGGAGATGTGAAAGGACTTAGCATGATGATTTGGGCGAATAATGTGAGGAGGTGTGCAGTACCCTGCAACATGTCTGGGTTGATGCTGCTTCTTTTCCTCCACAGGCACCACCAGTGGCTGTGTGCCCTGTTGAGTATTCCTTGGCAGCGAGTGGAACAGATGCAGGACATTCCTGCAGCCTGTTTAATAGTGTAAATACCTCTCGAAACCTTCAGAGATGTTCTACAGTGCAGCTGAAATCTATGAGACAACCCTGAGGTTGGCAGCCTCATGTGAACTATTTTGACCTTCTTTTGTAGCTCCAGAAAGCCTGCTCAATCTCTTCAGACCACAGCCAGATCTTTCTCAGGATGTTAAAAAGCAATTAGTATTCTGTGATCACATCTTGTACCCCCAAAGAGGAGATTAAAAGATTTTGGAGAGGTTGGGAAGAGGAAACTAGAAAGGAAAAAGAAAAAACAGATGAGCTGCATCAGTCTGAGAGTTTCTGTGTGTCTCCCTGCTTGGGTACATTTGGGTTTGCACCTCGCACTGACAGTAGATCTGCCTTTTCATCTTTAATGCTATTTGTGAAGGAGCGTTTGCCTTACCTTTTCCTTTTGATCTCTCTTGCTTTCTGCTCCTCTAGCTTTATGGGCAATACACAGACCAGATAACCGACTGTGCAGAGAAGGAAGCAGCAAAACTACTGAATAAGAAGCAGGCCCAAAAGAACAATGAAAGACCCCTGAAACGTATGAGTCAAGTAGAGATCAAAGAAGAGCACTATTCCAAATGTCAAGGTAGGGACAATTCATCTTTCATTACCCTATGACTAGATACTGGGTAGGCCAGCCAAAGAGATGGAATTTAAGCAAGGCAAAAAGACAAGAATATTGTGACTGGGGAGAAGCAGGAAAGGAAGGAAAAAGAATCATAGTGGATCGAAAATACTTTTTCATGCAAGCTTTCATCATATGAAGAGCCAAGATCTGTTTGAAAAGAAGACCAGTCCCAAGTTAATAATTTGTTCCACAACAGATCTCTGTAACAGGAGAAAATGGACTTTCTTGTGTCAGATTTTTGCTGCTAGTGCATAAGATGTTAAATTCCACCCCATGTTGTGTCCCCCCCCCCCCTTTTTTTTTGTTTTTTTTTAAACTGCATAAGATTTTGCAGGACTAAGTAAGAGATGGATGGGTACCAGTCCTTCAACACGTAGCCCATGATGCTTCCAAATAAATCCTTATTGTAGTTGGTTCTCAGCATAGGAGAGGAGAGACAGACACAGGCTTCATCTCTGTTCCCTCAGTTTTTCTGGTTCATTCTTCCCTCTACAGACTGTGCTAGACGCATCCAGAAATATGTTACCAAGAAGCTTGGAGAGGACTGGATTTTCTTGGTTCTCTTGGGTCTGGTCATGGCGTTGGTGAGCTGGGGAATGGATTATGCCAGTGCGAAGAGCCTACAGGGTGGGTCCCATTCAGGTGTTGCAAAAGCACACTGTAAACTACATGAATGTTTTACAAAGCCCAGTAACAAATGTTCCTCCTTTAACATCAGTGTCCCATCCTCACCCCTTGCTGCCTGGGAAGTTTGAAGTACTTGCAAGATAGCAGAGAAAAGGTTAACTAGGGAGAGGTTCTTTAAAGGGATGGCAGGGAAAAAATTGTAAGTAAGTGGGCAGAAATAAAAGATGTGTGTATGATGAGTCAAAGAAAAAACATTATTTTGACTCCATTTCCCTCATGCTCCTTTGAATATATAGGGGCACAGGGAAGTGGTACTGTGGTGCTTCCTATCATGCTGGTTCCCATCCTCCCCAGGAATAATGAGCACATGGAGGATGGGGAGGAGAAGGGGCTCTTGGATGACCTCCTGACATTGTTTCTGCTTTTTACCTTATTATTGTTCTTTCTAATTTTTATTTATGCAGTGCCCTGCAGTTTCCTGCTACTGGCCTTATAGTGCTCTCTCCTTTGGCTCTTTTCACAAAGATCTCCTAATCACTGTCTTATATCCCTTCCCTGCATTTTTCCTGTGTCCCTCTCCCCTTTGCCAGCTGTAACAATTACAAGATCTTTCAGTCTCCCTGCCCTCCACGTTGGTGGACACACGCACACACAACATTGCCCACATTCTGTTAGCCTGACCTGCACGTGCACACCAACACTTTCCCCTCAGTGCTCTTGGCTGCTGATGTCCATCAGTCACTGCAGTTCTTCAAAGCTCACAATATCCCTTCAGCCCAATGTTCCTCCCTCTAGACCTTCCCCATGTGCCAGGCATCTGGCTTACCCTACCAGTCTCAGAGAGTCCCTGTCCTTTATACTCCCTGCAGCTGAGTCCTTTCTGTTTGGTTTGCTTTTTTCATTCCCTCCACCAAGTCTCAGCCTCCTACTGTGTGCGGGCCCAGCTCAGGCAAAGAAGATGAACTGCACAGGAGCTGCAGTTCAGTTTGGATTCTTGGTAGCTTGTGCTCTTGTACCTGGCTGAGTAATGGTACCACTGATGCTCTACAGTTGTCACAACTGCTTTCATGCTGCTGCTCTAAAAGACAAATCATAATCAGAGCTTTTAAGCTAGTTTTTATGAAGGAACAATTTTTCTTGTGACTGAGATGGAGGAGAGGGCACTAGCTATTGGTTGATCACTTTATTGTCCTTCAGGACCCACAAAAGGCCCTCAGGCTGCCACATGAAAAGACCCTGTACAGCGATTCATCCTCACAACTACATGTAACATATCTCTTCTTACGCCACATTTGGGCACGGGTATTAATAGTATTTAAGAACAGAGAGCCATTTCTACCCATTCCTGCAGAATGCCTGTTTTATTTGGGCACTCGTACTCAAAGGGTAACAAGGCTTGTCTTAGAAAATGAGGACTTTAGGATAGCACTTCTCAGGGAGATTTAGTATGGGCAGGTTTAGCAAGTGTGTGATTCTTTGATGTCTACCAAGCTGTTTGGAGCAGCTGTGGTTACTGACAACTTCTTTGTTTGTCTGTCTACAGCCTACAAGTGGATGTACAGAGAGCTGCACCCAAATGTTCCTATGCAGTATCTGGCGTGGGTCGCATACCCACTTGTTCTTATCCTGTTTGCGGCCATTTTCTGCCACCTCGTCTCTCCACAGGCTGTTGGTGAGGGCAGAAGGCATGGCAAGATCTGTTTCTGTCTGTCTCATTTTTATTATTCCATTTGGCTGCAGGTTTTGTTCATCCCCTGCTCTGCTCTTGTTTTTAGGGTCTGGAATCCCAGAGCTCAAGACCATTATGAGGGGAGTGGTCCTCAAGGAGTATCTCACTCTCAAAGCTTTTGTGGCCAAAGTTGTGGGCCTCACAGCTGGGCTTGGAAGTGGCATGCCTGTGGGGAAAGAGGTAAATATTGCTGTTTTCATGTGCGGTAGTGGCCAGGATCTGGGAGGTGGGAGGAGTTGCCTGTGGAAGAAGAGTCTATAAATGTTTTCCTTCTTTTGCCACCATTCCTCTTAAAGCTCTGCTCTTTCCAGCAATGCTTATCTTCAATTGGCCATTTTCCTTCCACTTTGAAGGACTTGATATAGAAAACGTCAAAGAACTCAAGTCAGGTAGCCTTTGAGAGGGAAAAAAAAAAGATTGGAGGACTGCCTGAGATGGCCAAAGAAAAATTATGAGATCTGCAATGGCTAAATGGTTGTCAGTAACCAGAGGGTAACACTCTCTTGTTTCCTCCTCCTCTTCTCTTGCAGGGTCCTTTTGTGCATATTGCCAGTATCTGTGCTGCGGTACTCAGCAAGTTCATGTCAATCTTCTGTGGTGTGTATGAGGTAAGGCACATGTCTGCATACAGCTCTTCCGCAGGCTGAACTCCTAAGACACACGGGATAGTATTGATGGTCCACAAACAACAGAGGAAACATATGGATTGAAGTTCACTGTACTGCTATAGAGCAGTAAAATACGAGGCAAAGAAAATGGTAGTGGGAGGCCAGATACACAGTCAAATAACTGTGCAGGACCACCAATATTAGCTACCAATTACACAGAGGCTGGTTAGAAATATGCTTTTGACAAGTTTTCAATCTCGTGATGTTGATACCTTTGCACTGTGATCACTGTCTGTATGAAAAAGTAGCTGCAGACAAAGATCAATTTGTCTTTAAGCCGAATTTATACAGCGTTGCTAATTATAGACACTGACACTGTCTCTAGGCTTTTGCTGTCGCAGAACAGCCTCTGCAGGCTGATCACTGTATTGACTAGTTGTATAAAAAAATCTAACTGCATATATAGTGAAATGTAGGAACTGCTTTACATACAGGCTCTTAGCAGAAACTGGCTGTGTAATACAACAATGGGAGGTGCTGTTCTACTTGAGTAGATTCTGTCTGTGCATAAGGACCAGATGTCACTGCTGAAGACCAGCTGACATTACTAAAGACTGCAGTAAAGTGTGTAGAGTCTGCTATTTGTAATAGCAGTGGCTGAATCTGCTGCTGGCTGTTGCTTTGTTCCATTGTTCTGGATCCTAACCCCCTTGCTTTGCTCCCTCTAACCCCAGCATGCCCTTCTCTGGCTGCACTCTGTTCCAGAATGTGCATAGGCAGTTCGACCTCCTGGTGGCGGCTTGCGCAGCTGGAGTTGGAGGTTGCTTCGGGGCTCCCCTTGGAGGCAAGTGTCTTCCTGTATGTGACATTTAATGTACAACTCGTATAGCCTTTTGCTGTGAGATTTCCTGCTCTCAGGAAAGGTTACCCACAGATACCTCTGCACTCTAGCTACTCGGGTTCTTTCTTTTCACACGTAACTGCTGGAAGTGAAAGAAAGGGAAGGCTATAGGAAAAGTAACACCTATTAATGTGCAAATTTCTAATGACACAACTTGTTCAGTCCCTGCCTGCCTCAGACATTGTTCAACCCGGAGAGCACCAAGGGCTGTCCAGAAAGTCAATAAAGATCGAGTAGAGAACAATAATTAAAAAAAAAAAAAAACTTCATGTAAGGAGTAGCAACATCGAAGGGCAGAAGATGATGACAAGTATGACAGGAAGTGATAATATGAACAGGAAACTACTGTATGAATACTTCGTCAGTGGACTGGAGAACAGAAATATCAGCGTGTAAAGTTTTGAGCTCCCCATATAAGGGAGATGCAAAGGGCCAGTAAGATGGTTCGGAGGTTGGAGTAATGGTATATGAGGAGAAGCTGAGGAAGCTGGGTTTGTTCAGCCTAAAGGAGAAAAGGCTAAAGGGGTATGGGGGAATCTCCACCCTTGGAGATGTCCAAGACTCACCTGGACAAGAACCTGACTGAGCCTTGGAATTAGCGCAACTCTGAGCAGGGAGTTGGAGGAGACACCTCCAGTGGTCCTTTCCTGCCTTTCTATGATCCTGCTGTGAGGAGAAATGTGCAAATTTATCTCTGTCCCTTTACATCTGTGCAAATCTTCTGATTCATGGAATTTCCTTAAGCAGCACATGTGCCAGAGGTACATGGTAACTTCTTCCCAAAACAGTGGAAATACATTCATAAAAAATTTGTCTTAAAATTTTCTCCATTCTTTGTTGTGTCTTCATTTCACTGTCCCCCCATGCACTGCCCTGAAACTCTCTCCATTGTTATTGTGCCCAGAAGTTTAAGGAGTTTTTGAAATGCAATGTTTTTTCTAGGTTGGCTTTATTTCTTCCATGCACTACTTTCCTGTTAGTCTACAAATGGATGAGTTAGCTGACAGATGCAATATAGCCTTGCACCCACAATAATGATCTTTACTCTGGTTTGCTATTAAAAATAAGGAAGGAACATGGTTTGTCAGCTACAAATCAGAGGTTCTTCAGTTGCTAACTTGAGAAAAGATGTGCCAGGAAGAAAATCAGGTTCAGCAAGAGGGAGGCTGAGAGCTGTGTATATGTGGGCAACATAGCAAGTTGGAGACAGCCTGAGCTGAAGCCTGAGGCTTCAAGGCAAAACTTGTAAGTCTGCCAAAAATCTGAGAGAAAACAAGTTCAGAACCAAGGATTAGACCACAGTCAGGTGGAACCATTGGTAGTACAACAGGAGAATAGTATCTCTCTTAATAGTAAAAAAAAAACAATGGGAAAAAAAACAAACAAACAAACAAAAAAACCTTCCATAACACAGTCCACACTTCTTGTTTCTTTCTCTGTACCTGGAATTTATATAGTCTCAGAGACTGCAGGACACTTTATACACAGTTAACTAGGAGAGGCTAGAGAAGAAAGCAGAAGGCTAAAGGGGGAGTGGTCTAATTGCTGTCTTGTGTACCTAAAGATGTTAGAGAGACAAAATAACCAAACTCTTCTCAGAGAACAGTGAAAGGACAAGAGACAACGGGCACGACTTGCAATAACAGAAATTCTATCTATGTGTAAAAAAAAATTCTCCCCTTGCCTCAAAGGTTGCTCAGGGTGGCACAGGTGTCAAGAGAGGCTGGGGAATCTCCACCTGTGGAGGTGCTCAGGGCTCACCTAGCACCTTGATCCTGAGCACCTTGATCTAGCTGTGAAGTTAGCCCAGCTCTGAACAGCGAATTGGAGAAGAAGCATTCAGAGGTACCTTCCAGATTAAAACTTGCTGTGAGTCTGTGAAAACATTGTAGTATGAGAACAAAGTAGCCCTAGTTGTGTTCCTCTTATGGATTCACTCCAAATTGCTGAATGTGATTTCCATTACCTGGGAATCATGTAATCTTTAGCTAACCCTAGTGCAGGATATAGCTTGCAACTTCACGTCATATTGCCCATGGTGTATAACTTCTTGGTGGTGTTGCTGCTGAACATCACCCTGTGTATTAATGAGGAGCCCTCAAAATGGATTTGAAAAACAAATTTAGCCCTTGACAAGAAAAAGGTGCCCAGGCTACTTTTTCTGAGTGCACTCTGGTACTCTTTGATTGCCTGTTTGTTTTGGTCTATCTGGCTATACCTATGCTGCTACACAGCACCAGCACCCTGACACAGTGTTGGGTCCTGGGAGATGCCGTATGCCACAAGCTGTTCTCAGTGGTTGCTATAGGTCTCTCTGTCTCATGCTGTTCTTCAATACTGTCCCATCAGGCTTTGCACCTTCAAACAACTCTAATTACCTCTTGCCATACTTCAGGTCATGTTGCACGTACCCTTAGTTTCAAGCTGTTAATCATCATGCTGGTGGGCTATAACACAGCCTTCCCACTATTCCAGACACTTTGCACTGAACCTCATCCCTGTTCTGGACATGATTATGTCTTAAGGCCACAGGGACACTAATAGGGCCCAGAAGTTACCTAGGACAAAGCTGTAGATAAGGACACATTGGTTTGGGTTAGGGAATGGTCCATGGCCCATTTCTGTTGGATTGTGCAGAGATAGCCTTGAGACACTTTTGATTGAGGCTCTATCCAACACCTGCTCAGGTAAACAGGAATTCATGGCCTTCAGGCCCCAGAATTCAGCCTCACCATTCAGTTTCCCATCATAACACAAGACCACCCTTTCTCAAAACTCTTATGGGAGATCTAACAGGCTACTTTGGGAATACGTGATAGCAGAAAGTACCAAATACACAGGCTTTTAACACTAGTGTATTACACATCACCTAGGATGTAGACCAAATAAAACCTCTCTGCTGACCTTTCACCGTTCTCTGGCAGCACAGGGACAAATCTTGGAAAAAGAGCAGAAGAGCATTTTTTCCCTTTCAATAGCTCTATGTCTTCCGAAACTGTCTCAGGAGACCTTTTATACCTTCCATTTCCCGTTATTATCATGATTGTTTTCACTAGGACAGCACAAATCTAGGTGATCTGTTACCCACTCACCTGCCTGGGGTGACAGGACCAGGCATCCATCCACACTTGGTTCTGGATATGCACATGCCTTGCGCACACAGGCTCACAGGGTGGGTTTTTTGAGACACTCTTTGGCACGTGTACATTCTGGGATACCCTGCCAAAGTGAAAGAGATGGAGTAAAACATACTTATGGGCTCTCCACCCTCTGGAGACTTTTCCACAAGACATTTCTTCTGCAGTGACAGAAATGTGCTTGTTTCAATGAAAGATGAGATGCTGCTTTCTCCACGTGTCTTGAAGATGTAATTCCAGGTATATGCTCATCTTGTACCAGGTCTTGTCTTTTGAATATTTTGAAGTAACCCAGAAGGGAGAAGTAAGATAAATATAGCTATAACTTTGAGACTGGGAGGGAGCCGGGTGACATCATGTGGCCGCACCTGCCAATTCTGTTACTCACTCTCTGCATTCTTTCCCTCTTTCTTCTGTTTGTCTGTCTGTCTTTGTCTCTTTCACCAGTAGCAGCCATATTATTACTCGGATGTCCTGACTGTGGGTTGCGCTGTGGGGGTCGGCTGCTGCTTTGGGACACCACTTGGAGGCAAGTGGCTGTTCTGTTTCCTTTTCCTCAGGTACCTAAATCCTCTCCTGCCTGGTCCTCTTCTCCTCCCCCTTTCCTGCAACATATTTTTGATCTGTCATCTACTTTGAACCAAGAAGCTTACCTTTAGCGTTACCAACCTCCCCAGACACAGTCTTTTTTCCAAATGTTGTCAGCCTCCTGGAGGCAAGAGAGGAAGGTTCTCTAGAACAGTGGTATCCAAATGGGGATGTGCATACCCCAGGGTATGCGTAAGATGATCCATTGGGGTGTGGGAAGGAAGTACTGGAATTTCTGGGGTTTTTTTAAATCTAAAAAAAAAGAGAGAGAAATCAAGCTTCACTATCATTCAGTATATGTATTGTCAGTAGTGCCTTCACTCAGTCCATATGTCAGATGGCCACTTGTCGCATACAGTGCGTGAGGTGTCCTGAGTACAGAACTGTTCACAATGTGGAGGGTTGACAGTGGTGCCCTCACTCATTTGCTTGCTTTCACCGTATTGCAATATATTGCAATCAATGTGTGCCAAATTAAGTGGATTTATGGGTTATATTATCAAGTGTTAACTAAATTAACCCTCACAAAATGGACAAGTGGCTTAAAAAGATTCCTGCAAAGAGACCGCAAACTGAAGATAATACTAATGCAAGCACAGACAAATGACAAGAAAATGGCAGAGCTGACACTTCTCCTGCTCCTAGTACAGGCTCTTAATCAGCTGCATTACAAGGTACAAACAATGACCAGCTAATCAGGTCTGACAAGAAGTTGTCCAAAAGAATCAAAATTATCAAAGGCTATTTTAAATACAGATTTACATCAGCTATCGTTAACAATGAACCTCACCCTAAGTGTATATTGTGCTTTGAGAAGTTAGCTAACGATGGTATGAAGCCACCAGAATTAGGACGACATTTAAAAACTAAGCATCCAGAACATGAAAACAAAACCCTACAATTTTTTTCAGCAATGTTTCAAACTACGTGATATCCAATACAATACTTTACAAAATTTCACTGAAATAAATGATAAAAGTTTAGAAGCCTCCTTTGAGGTTTCTTGCTTCACAGAAAAAAAAAGACAAAAAGCCACATACCACTGGGGAAACACTTGTTCTTCCTGCCACGGTAAAAATGTCTGCAATAATACACAGAAAGCAATACGGCGGCAAACTAAAATGCATTCCTTCATCAGCAAACACTGTTGGAAGACACATAGAAAACATTGCTGCTGGAGGTTTGAAGAAACAGGTATCAGTACAAACTACACAAAGTGAGAGGCTTGCTGTGCAGCTGGGCGAAAGTACAGCTGTTTGTAACATGTCTCAGCTTACGATATTTACTAGATTCTGTTCTGATAGTGAAATACACGAAGAACTACTTTCTGTGAGCCACTAAAGGAAAGATCTACCAGAGAAGCTGTATCCTCAACAGCAAATTACTTCTTTAATAAAAATGTCTTATGGAAAAGCTATGTAAGTGTATCCACCAGTGGAGCAGCTGCTTTGACTGACATAAGAAAAGGATTGCTTGGTAAGGTTCCGTAGCTAGCACCACACCTGAAACACATTCACTGCATTGTTCACAGGCAAGCTATTGCAGCAAAGAAATGAGAGCCACAAAGTGCAACAGGATGTCATCGATGGGGTTCATTTAATAAAAAACAAGACATTGAAACAGTAGAATCTTTACAATACTCCGTAATGAGACGGGGAGTGGCCATGAAAATCCTCTGTACCATACAGACATTTGCTGGTTATCTCGTGGCAATGAGCTTTTAAGAGTTTTTGACTTTAAAGACCAATTACACCTTTTTTTTTTACAAAAAGACAAGTGTTCTGAATTTGCTGATCTTTTCTATGATGACAAGCACCTGTCAGTAACACGAAACCTTGCAGTTATTTTCAAAAAAATAAACATACTTGATGTGACCGCAAAAGTGGTGTTCTAACAGTGGGTGAGAAAGTAACTGCTTTTCAAAAGAAACTTGCGGATATTTTGTGATTTTGTTGCCAAATACAATTTGTGTCACCTACAATAACTCTCATACATGTCGACCTGAAAAATGTGGAAACAGAAATTTTTAACCTGTTTAAAAATCTTCCAGATTAAGAGTTTGAGTGGGTTTTGAGCCAATTTGTTAGAGATACACAAATTCCACACCTTCTGTTCAGTTACAAGAACAACTGATTGACATCTGGGAAGATGGAAATTTACTATCCAAATTTAAACAAAAATCTTTGCATAAGTGGTGGATGGGATTGAAAAAATAGTACCATGATTTAGTCAGCACAGGTAACGACTTATTTCTTGCATTTGGTTCTAAGTATCTTTGTGAGGTATCTTTTTCAGCTATGATAGCTGTTAAGACCAAGTATCAATATAAACTGAGCATAGAACCAGACCTTTGAATCACTTAATCACAAAATGTTAAACCAAGACTTCAAAATGAAAGAATATTGATATTTTTTGTTCCATTAATAAATAAAACAAATGCTTTTTAAAATTTTGATTATTTCTTCTTTATATTGTTCTTTTTTAAATGTTTTTTGTGTATGTTTTGTATTGTACATAGTATATTAGTACAGTAGCACATTTATGTAATTTTTAAATAAATCCACATATATTGGGGGTACTTGCTCAAAAATCTTTTATTGGTAGTGGTGCGTGATCAAAGAAGTCTGGAGAACACTGCTCTATAAGACTATTTAAAAGCCTCTCTCATGCTTCTAACATCACACTTCTGATTTTAACTTTGCTCCTTTTCCAATTCTTTCTAGGGGTTCTTTTCAGCATTGAGGTCACTTCCACCTACTTTGCTGTGCGCAATTATTGGAGAGGTTTCTTTGCAGCTACCTTTAGTGCCTTCATTTTCCGCGTCCTTGCTGTTTGGAACAAGGATGCAGGTAAGCTAAGAGCCATTCCTACTTTCTTTGTATAAAAATTGCTCTATTAGTTTATTATTCTCCATCTTCCTCAAAACCACAACCTTGTATGATATTTGAAACTTTTGCCATGACATGTGAATTCCAGCAGTATAGAAGGAAAGAGAAAGGGAGGTATCTTATATCATCAATTGTGTAACCCAACATATTCCTAGGTGTGCTGGGGATATGACTGAAAAATTACTAAATAAGAGTCCTCAGCAAGTAAGAGGGCCCCTGAGGTGGGATTTTTGCTTCTACTCAGCATAATGTCAAGGCTGCAAACGTAGAGGTATCCCAGCACAGAAGACGTAATATATACTACAGTGTATGCTGCTGCAATCTCCTGGAAATGCCATGGTCTGCTTTGGTCATCTCTTAACAAGCATAAAAACCAAATGGTCTAGAAAATTGAAATGATAAAATGATTAGGAAGGCTGCAACATTGGTAGGGTGTGACTGAAGGTCCTTGAAAACATAACTGTCCCAAGTAACTGAAAAACATGAGCGCAACGTTTGTGCAGATAGAAATAGCACAGGACAAGCTTGTTCAGGAGAGCATTTCGGATAGTGTGGGAATGGAGTTCCAGCTGATGAAAGCAGCTGCCATTTCTTTGTAAACTTTTTTCCTTATCAGAGAATCATAGAATGGTTTAGGTCAGGAAGGACCTTAAAGATCATCTAGTTCCACCCCCCCTGCTGTGGGCAGGGACACCTCCTACTAGACCAGGTTGCTCAAAGCCCCATCCAACCTGGCCTTGAACACCTCCAGGGATGGGACATCCACAACTTCTCTGGGCAACCTGTTCCAGTGCCTCACCATCCTCATAGTGAAAAATTTCTTCCTAATAATTATTCTAAATCTACTGTCTTCTGGTTTTAAGCCATTACCCCTCATCTAGCACTACATGCCCTTGCAAAACGTCCCTCTCCAGCTTTCTTGTGGGCCCCCTTCAGATAGTAGAAGGCTGCTCTAAGGTGTCCCCAGAGCCTTCTCTTCTCCAGGCTGAGTAACCCCAACTCTCTCAGCCTGTCTTCACAGGAGAGGTGCTCCAGCCCTCGGATCATCTTCGTGGCCCTCCTCTGGACCCACTCAAACAGGCCCATGTCCTTCTTGTGCTGAGGACTCCAGAGCTGGACACAGTACTCGAGGTGGGGTCTCACAAGAGCAGAGTAGACGGGTAGAATCACCTTCCTTATAATGTCTTTGTCTTTTATTTTTACAGTATTATCTATTTTATTGATCTGAGCTCCATGTGTGCAGTTCCCTTACTTAAAACTGGTATAACTTATGTGTCTCTTGACTTCACAGAGTTGGACTTTTTTTGTGCTAAAACATTATTTGGCTTTAATGTTCTCTTGAATATAGAAACCGACTACACTTTCTACTTGAATGTAGAAAGTTACTACACCTTTGTGAAACGCTGCCTTATATTGAGGGGTATTCAAGCATCAGATCTGTCACAAAAAAAAAAAAAAATCTTTTTGTTCTCTCCAGTGGAAAATATAAGAAATCCAAAGACAGATGACAGAAGATAACATCTTATTCTTCACTTTATCTACTTTAGCTCCCTTGCTGATCTCCCAAATCATTAGAAATTAGCTTAATCCTGAAACATCTTAATTACTGTCCCTTCTTCAAAATTGTCCAGACACTTTAATATCCACATTAATGGCTCCTTACATTCTGCTTCATTGACTGTCTGGGTGAAAAAGTTCCATGATCCAATTGTCTATGAGAAATAGTTCTTTTTCATAGTTCTGAATTTTCTTTGTCGTGTTGCCAGTCTCCTTCTCCTTGTATTGAGGAACTAGAAACTTTTGTCTAGCTAAGTCATTTGTTATTTTATGATCTTTTATCATGCCTGCTCTAACTTATCTTTCATGTCTTCTCTTGCTCATTTCCTTCTGAAAGTTACAAGCCTGATCTTTTCAGTCTTTGTTCATGCAAGGGTTTTTCTTAGGTCCCCTCTCTGATGTCTTCACAGTCTCTAAAGGCTTGCCTGCTCCCAGAAGTTATGCACTCGGTAGATAAGCGGATGTCTTCGTGCTAGTTTCCTGTATGGCTGCTATTATCACCCAGTAGGAAAGCCTTTGTATGAGGTAGGTTAATGTACTTGAAAGTGGAAGAAATTGCTTCCCTTAATGTGCACTATGTGCATCTACCTGTAATGTTCATGTGGAACATGTGAACTATTGCACATTCATACATAATACGTGAACCAACTTTTCTGCTTAGGCAGGCATTTGTCATCTTCTTCCAGAATATTTTTGAGATAAGATGATAAGAGTTCCAAGCAGGTGCAGCTATTGCATGGGTCTCTTGGAAGGCATTACAATATTGCAATGCAATACTGTGAATTATACTACAATTTTTATGCAGATTTTGCACATTTCTAGCAGCTGCAGTTAGGAAAAAGGTAAAAAGACCATTTTCTTAGATCTGTCTACACTGATCCAACTCTCTTTCTTGAAATACTATTGTTAAATTAGATTCCTTCCTAATGTATGAATAGTTTTCCCCCACTACATTACTTTGCACTCATCAACGCAGAATATTGCCTTTCTTATGCAATCCTCTCTGCTTCCAACAAGGGTAAATTGATTCAGTATCATGTGCAGATTTCGCTTTCTTCCACAGAAAATTCTGTATCGTGGAATCATAGAAAGATTTAGTTTGGAGGAGACCCCTGGCGCTCTCTACTCCAAACTCCTGCTTACAGCAAGGACAACTTTCCGTTGCCTGTAGTGGCATCTGTTCCAGTGCTGAACCATCTCTCCAAAAGGAAGCATTTTCTCATCACATGTAGACAAAATTCCCTTGCTGGAAGTTGTGTCCATTGCCTCTTTTTCTTTCACTGTGTCTTTACAACTTCTGCATGAAGGGAGAGTGCTGTTAGAAGCCCCTTGGGCCTTCTTGTTTCCAGCCTGAGTAGACCTAGTTCTTGCAGCCTCTCCTGGTGCCCATGCCCTGGTCCATCTTGGGGATCACCACTAGGGTCTCTCCAGGTTTGTAACATTTTGTTGGTACTGGGTTTTCTAGATGTGGCTTCATCAGTGCCATATCGAAGGAAATAATCACCACCCTCAACCAGCTGTTTGTGCTTTTGCTGATGTGGCCCAGTATGTGGTTATCTTTCATTGCCACAAAGGCACATGTTAAGCATTGTATCCACCAGAACCCTCTGGCATGAGAGCAGAGCTTTTCCTGTTCACTAGGCCCCCAGGCTGTACTGACACACCTGCCATTCCAGGTGCAGGACTAAATATTTGTCTTTGTTGAATTTATGATGTTCCTACCAGTCAATTCCTCCAGTTTGTGGAGACCACACTGAGTTGTCCTGGTTTGAGGTAAAACAGAACCAATTTTGTTCAGTAACTTCGCTCCTTAGCTGGGCCTCTTCTAACAACTGAAATTAACTGCATATTGTGCAGACAATGTTCACTCTCTCAGAGTGATAAGGCCAATTGTTTATAGCTGATGCCCAGGCACGGTATGCAGAGAGGCTCTTGCTTATACTTATTGCTATAACAGCCAAGGCCAACCAACTTTGTTATTTGCCACGTTGGAGGGTCGGAAGCGGAAAAGCATAGTGGGGTCCCACCTGCAGGGTGGAGCGGACAGGACAGGTGACCCAAAACTGACCAACGGGGTATTCCATCCCATCTGCCTCATGCTCAGTATAAAAGCTGAGGGATCAAAGGGTCACGGGCTCTTCCTTCGATGGCCGATGTCTGAGGAGGACTCTGTTTGTCTGCCTGTGATCCCGATCCTGAATCCAGTTCCCGTCCGTCACTGAGTCCAGCCTGGGACTGCCCCAGTGCCAGCCGGTGACGTGATTGTCATCTCGGGAGCTTGATATGGTTTTGTATATATTTTTCATTATTTCTTTTTATTTTATTATTAATATTTCATTGAAGTAGTTTAGTTTCTTCTAAACTCATAAGTCTCTTTTTCCTCCTCTGCCTCTCTCTTTGTAGAGGGGTAGAGGGGAGCATCTGTCGGTCCCATCTGGGGTCCCTCGGGTCCCCAGTGGTGGATTTGTCCTAAACCACGACATGAGTGAAGCCCTCTAGGTGAAAAACCACCCCATTTTCTCCTTCCCCAGTTCAGTATGGCCACTGATGAGTGAGTTCCATCATCTAGGACCTTGATGCAGATGTTAAACAGAATCAGCTCCAATATTGACCTCTGAAGAAATCCATTGAACAACATGGCCCCAAGACAACAATTAGCGACTCCTGCCACATATGTACTATGACATGTATCTTTACATGCCTGACATGATAAACTCACTTTTTTTCCGTCTGTGGTCTAGTTTCTGATCCATAACAACATTTCCCCTTTTGCTGTTTAATCAGTGGACCTCTACACAAGGCTCCACAGCCTCATGTGGGACTCCTTAATAATCTAAATAAACACCATTCCCCTTAATCTGGTTTTACTGTTTTGTTAAAAAAAACAACAAACCTCCACATCACAAAGTTTTTATTCATTTGAATTATCTTTGGGTTTTTTCCTTGGCTTTGAGGTTCAAAATAGGTATTTCCAGGGTTGTGCTTGCTTTTAAAATCTATATGTATTTTACCAATTTGGCAGTTTTAATGCACAGCTCTTCGCACTTGACCACATTGCCCCACAACCTTCTTAAATACATATGCTACCCATTGGTTCCCCTCCAGTCCCTGGAAGCCCTGGTACTCATTAAAGAAGGTGAATTATTTTTTTAAATGGCTCATCCACCTCATGCCTAATCTGCCTCAGATCATAACACCTTTTAAGCCTGCAGCTTGTTTAACACCTGTTTTATTGTAATTTTTTACCTCCAAACTGCACCAGGAAGTAGCAGATAGAGAAGCAATCACATCAGAGTAGACAGATGCAAAAAAGTTGTATAGCTTCTCATCAAAATTATTTTCTTTCTTTGATCCACAAAATCTTTGCTGGCTTCTGGATACTGACGGCTTTATTGGCTGGCTTTACACCATTATCTGGACTTTCCAAATAACATCTGTCCCACTCTGGTTGGCTGCTGCAACTTAGGCCCCTGTTTGCTAATCATGGAAGACTGGAGTTCTGCAATTTGCAGGATTTCTGTTTCACCATGTCCTGAGCCTTCATCTTATTTGCTATAGGGTTTTACACCTTGCGTTCTTCCACCTTCTTCTGATCACTTCTACACATGGGTCAATGTTATTTTACAGTTCAAAGCTTTTTTAAGTAGACTTTCCCATTAACTAGACTTTCTTATTTCTTTTTACTTCTTTTCACTTTCACCTCGCACGAGTTGGACAGCTACTCTAAACCAGTAGAGTTTGTATCCAATGGAGAGAAAAGGGCTTAACCATTCAGTTAAGTCACTGATGGCTTAGTCACTTAGGAAAGAAGATGAAGGTAGGTGGATGAATCTTTCTGTAGAAATCTGCTTCTGTCTTGTGGGAGTAGAGGGGGAACCTATAAAGACTCAGACTAAGTGCTGTGACTGTTTCCCTTTGCTCCGGTCATCTTTGCCACCCTGTGGGAAAACTTTGAAAGTGAGCTCTGCTATGTTTTTTAATGCACTGTCATTTAGTGGCTTGGACTATCTGTTTCCTAAAACTAAATTGACATGATCCCTTTCTTGGGCTGATCTAACAAAAAAGAGGACAACCTGACTTTTCACCATCTTCCATCCCTGACTGTTCTCTACCCGTCCCTTGTACCATCTCTGTGTTCACTGGACCCCTCCATTCAACTCACTTCCCTGTCAGAAGACTAACCCAGGAAAAGAGCAGACAGGTTTTCTGGTAGGTTTTAATGAGGTGAAAGAACTCAGTGAAGGCTTTGACATGTGTCAGAGTGGGTCTGACAGGAGGGGAGAATAGTGCATCCAGGAGGGAAGGAAAGGGGTGAAGAGGCAGGGAGTAAGATCTTCCCATTTTGAATAGCAGCATGCGGTTAGACAGGCTTCGCTATCTTAGGTAATGTAACCCACAGAGGTCTGATCAAATCTTTTCTCTAAACCTAGTCCTGTCTGGTCAATTAACTAGTAATTAACACTTCCTGTAATAATCGCATACTGCTTCTTTTCTTTCCTCATTGTGCAAATAGTTCCTTCATCCAGGGCAAGCTGGGATTTATCTGTCCTCATTCAGCTGAATTTCCACTCTGCGCTAGATTGCTAATTTGTAGGTCACCTGTTGGCATACAGATGTGTACTGTTTCCACACAATCAGGTACCTCCATGTAAAAGCAGGACAGGTTTCAACATCCGAGTCATTTTCACAGTGCAATGCTACCAGGAGAGGTGAGCTGGAGAAGATGAGGCTTAGCTGATATTTTCCATCTCTGATTTCTAAGACTTTCATTCTTTTGATACCAGACAAAAATTTTGCAGATAGAAGTTCAGAGAGTATCTGTGTTTTGTTTCTAGAAGGCAATCACAACTGTTTGTGACATAGCTTCTCCAGATATGTAAGCACTACCTGCCTTTGCAAAGAGAGTTTTCAGAGTCAGTGAGCATAGTGGGAAGAGTTTTTATTTTCTAGAGAATGGATGGTAGAAGAAAAGAAAGAAAAGAAAACCCTTTTAAAATCTGGGATTGTAGCTAAAAGATATATATATTCTTTGAAAACAAACCTATACCATCTAGACTGTTCATGTTACAAGTGCTCAAAAATAGGCACTATGAAAATCAGAGCAGTATTCCAATCTGTAATACTGTATATAAAATAATGAAACCACACAGGAGCACATATGAACTAGTTTCCCTGTCCCTACCCCGACCTCTTATGGCATTAACTTCTCACATCCTTATTCCCTTTCCTCCTCTACCTCTTTCTTCTCTCACAGTTACCATCACAGCCCTGTTCAGAACAAATTTTCGCATGGATTTTCCCTTTGATCTGCAAGAGCTTCCAGCATTTGCCGTAATAGGGTAAGTTCCCAGGAACCTGGATCCTTGCGCTATCATGTGAACTCACATGAGTTATCACGTGAGCTCTGTTAGGAATTCTTTTGCAAAACAGTTATGTACATCTCTTTTAGACATCTTGATTGTCACAAATAAGCCCTCTGCTTGTTGGCATTCCTCCTTCAGAAATGGTGCCCATGTAGCACAATGGGTAAGGAAGGAAATGTGGGTATTATCAAGATGTTTGTTATTTCCTTTCCAGATATCTTTTTCAGAAATTAAGTTCTGGGGAAAAAAATAAGTCTAACTTGCTCTAGGTTCTGGATATAGATTTACTGGCTGGCCCTTTAACTGTTTGGATGGCATCCTCAAATGAACTGATCAACCAAGTATGGCCTTTTCATTTGACAAAAATGGGACAAAATATTTAACCAGGAAGTTTCCCTTTTACAAGGTCAGAATATTTATCCTTTTCAAGAGAGGTTGGTACATTCGACATAGTGGCGAGGGTAACTGAACTGTAATTGGATTCAAGGAGAACAACGGTTAATTTATGAAGATGACTGTCAGTTTTATTTTATTTATGGAGATATCAGAGTCAATTTCATTTGTGGAAGAAATTTTGGAAAATGAAAGAATGAACTATAGAAAAATGAGAATAGAATTGGGAAATACTAGAGAAAAGCTGAGTCTGGAATTGCTGTGAGGAAAAGTCTTGGGTTAGAGCTTGAGAGAGGCTTCAGGGAAATCACTGCAGAGTAGTAGTGAAGGGAATAGACTGTAGGAACAAACACCTGTGCTGGCATTGTGAACATAGTCTGTTGCAAGATCTGGATCTCAGACTAGGAATATATTCAAGGTTTTCTAGCTCCTTTTAGTAGGCTGCCCTCATATCCATTAATATGAACTCAAGTGGGATTTTTTGAAAACATCATATATGCCGAAAATCTACGAATATACAGGAGCTTTTGCTAGTAATATGTACCTACTTTGTTCTTCTTAAATAGACTTGCATGCTGAACTCGAGGGAGTTTATTTGTTTAGATTGGCAAGGAAAAAGGTAGTCCTTATGATTTACAGCTGATAGAATGCAAAATTTCTTGTCATTGTGTTTTGACCAGAGTTGACAGGGCTGCTATTTTTCAGTATCATAGAATCATAGAATGGTTTGGATTGGAAAAAACCTTGAAGATCATCGAGTTCCAATGCCCCTGCCACAGGCAGGGACAACTCCCACTAGACCAGGTCGCCCAAGGCCACATCCAGCCTGGCCTTGAACACCTGCAGGGATGGGGCCTCAACAACCACTCTGGGCAACGTGTTCCAGTGCCTTACCACCCTCAAAGTGAAAAACTTCTTCCTAATTTTTAATCTGAACCTGCCCTCTTCCAGTTTAAAGCCATTCCCCCTTGTCCTGTTGCTACATGCCCGAGTAAAAAGTCCTTCCCCAGCTCTCCTGTAGGCCCCCTTTAGGTACTGGAAGGCCGCAATAAGATCTCCCTGGAGCCTTCTCTTCTCCAGGCTGAACAGCCCCAACTCTTTCAGCCTCTCCTCATAGGAGAGGTGCTCCAGCCCTCGGATCATCCTCGTGGCTCTCCTCTGGACATGCTCCAGCAGGTCCATGTCCTTCTTATGTTGGGGACTCCAGAGCTGGATGCAGTACTCCAGGTGGGGTCTCATGAGAGTGGAGTAGAGGGGCAGAATCACCTCCTTTGACCTGCTGCCCACACTTCTTTTAATGCAGCCCAGGATACGTTTGGCCTTCTGGGCTGTGTTCACACATTGCTGGCTCATGTTGAGCTTCTCGTCAATCAGCACACCCAGGTCCTTCTCCTCGGGGCTGCTCTCCAGCCATTCCCCACCGAACCTGTATTTGTGCTTGGGATTGCCCTGACCCAGATGTAAGACCTTGCACTTGGCCTTGTGGAACTGCACGAGGTTGGCTTGGGCCCACCTCTGCAGCCTGTCCAGGTCCCTCTGGATGGCTTCCCTCCCCTCCAGTGTGTCTACCTCACCACACAGCTTGATAT
Source organism: Vanellus vanellus (assembly GCF_965231255.1). NCBI lineage: Eukaryota > Metazoa > Chordata > Aves > Charadriiformes > Charadriidae > Vanellus > Vanellus vanellus. Next base: position 87,863,385 of record NC_138905.1, read on the forward strand.
CATCAGCAAACTTGCTGAGGGTTTTCTCGACCCCACTGTCCATGTCGCTGACAAAGATGTTGAACAGTACAGGCCCCAGTACTGATCCCTGAGGAGCGCCACTCGTCACTGCACATAGACTAGGAAAGGAGTATATGACAACTGTGAAATGCTTTCAAATTCCTGTGTATCCAATGCGGTATTTTTAAAAAAAAAAAATCTAGACTTGGATAGTCTTGGATAAAGTCCTGACACCAACTTGGAATGCTCCAAAGTCTCTTAATGTTAAGTCTCAAAGCTGAAATCTCTTTCTATCCAACTTATTTCTTCACTTTCAGGTAGGACAAAAAAAAAATGAGCCAGCCCAGGCACTATTAACAGGTAGATCTTCTTCTTCTATGTCAGCAAATGTTGTTAATTTGCAAAATACATACAGCAGGAGCCCTTCTATTTAATTGATAAATTCATAGGCAGGAATGGAGGGATCTGTTTTTTAATATAAAATATTATAAAGAAATTCAGTTCACTGTGCAGCCCTTAGGCTTATATTGCCTAAGGGACTGGTCTATTTTAACACTAGTACAAAACAGTGCTGGCTTAACAGATTTAAGAGAAGTTCATTGGACATGTTTGGCTGTGAACAGCTTTATATTTAGTTTAAACTTGTTCCTATGCAATTTTTAAATGATCAAGCAGGCTTTTTTCAACATACAGCTTTTTAAGTAAGCTTAATTAATCTTTGAATGATTTGGCAAAAGCCTGCATAACGTATAACAAGGAAAATTCCATTCATTTTAAAAATTAATAGAATGTAAATGTTATCTGTTTATCCTCAGTATTCTGTAGGTTAATTATTTGCAACATAAAATAATACTTCCCCTAAAAATTCTAAATGCACTCTTTTTTCACTCTTTTTATTTTTTTCCTTCACCTTTGAGTATTAGGTCCTATTTCTAGGTCCTATTTTGAGTATTAGGTCCTATTACCTAGCTACAGAGCATAAGGATCAAGGCCAGTCCTTAGACAGCTATACATTTTTTTACTTTGTTAGGTTCAGGAAGGTAGGCCTAAGTGATTAGGATCATAGAGATTACATACTTTGCTTTAGGCACAAGATTACTGTTAATATTTGATGTAGGTGTATAATTTTGCTGAAAGAGAGTTAAATTCCCTTCAATTTTACTATTTCCTGTTCCAACCTAATGTCTAAGTTCTGACAATACTTGTCTCTGCTCAGTTGCTCTTTGCCAATCCCCGCTGAGATCTGTCAGTCCCTTTTTATAGATTATTTTTACAGATTATTTTATAGATTTTTATAGGTGGGGTTTCCCCCTCTAAGCAAGAGAAAATCTAAAGGTTAAAATGGCAGCGTGTGTGAAAAACGGGTCCAAAATATTCTTTCCCCTTTTACCAGGGAGTTAATGTCTTCAAGTGAGTTGCTGTAGGAGTAACCCTCTAGGTGACATTTAAAAGACTTCATAAACATCTAAGATGAAAACACTTAAACTCATTTTCTTGGTTGATGGTTTGTGTATTATTTGTTGTTTGGTATAGTTTTATTTCTTTTTCTCCACTTTAGGATATGTTCTGGATTCCTTGGAGCGTTTTTTGTTTATCTCAATCGCCAAGTGGTCCTATGCATCCGGCGTCATACGGCTCTGAGCCAGTTTCTCACCAAATAGTGAGTGCCTTTGAAGATACTTTCTTTAGGGACCGTATTTCTATAACCTACTCGTATAAATATATATATATTTAATATATATAAAAAATATATATTAACAAATGCTTTCTGGAAACTAGTAGAACTATTTCAAATGTAAGATAGTAAAAACATGAGAAATTGAATTTCTATGTGAGTAAGATACCTGTAAACATCAAGAGAATTTGTTCTACAGTGGATTTTCTTCTTGATCAGCCCCAATAGTTTCAAATAGCTTCTTGATTTAGGAGGGAGGTTCTATAATATTCATTAAGAGGACAAAGGAAACTATTGATTAGACAGAAACTGGTTTTAATTAGAAAATCAATGATTGTGTTTCTTAAGATCATGCTGCTTCTGCTGCGTTTCTTTTTAGAATCTGTAAAAAGGAAATTCAACATCATTTATATTTTAAGAAAATGAAATACGACTGAAATCTAACTGTCTTTAAAATCTATTTTTTTTTAACAAAAATGTAGGCAAAAATGTAAAGAATGTGCTGCAGTATAGAAATTACTGCATACGTACAAACCAAAAGCTGAAACTGATAGTAACCAAATGCTGTGTGAATTGCAGTGTGGAAGAGAAATGCGAAACAAAATAAAAATCTTAGCAATAAAGGTTTTACGGGACACTTGAAAATACTTCTTTTTCTATCTCCAATAAAGTTATAATCTCCAAAGTTATAATCTGAGGAAGAAAAAGTAACTGTGACATTTACTAACTGTAAATGTTTTCAGTCTCTTTACAGAAGAAATCTGATGCTATTAGAATTTTTTAAGTTGAGAGGTGTGGAGGACCTATATTTCTTAGCAAGTTGCAGATCTGAGCAGAAGAAAACCACTAGTTAAAAAGAAGTTCAAACTAACTTAATTTATTATGTGGCAGAAAAACTGTCTTTCTTCATTATGTAGCTTTAGCCACAAGCACCAGCAGAGCCACCAAACAAGTTAGTAGAGAAAAAACCTGAAAAGCAGGAATTTACTTTAAACTTTGGACTCATTTCGTAAAATTTTGTAGGTCCTTAGAATGAAAGAAATTAAAGGTTATATTTTGTCTTCCTGCATACCACAGCATCTCAGCCAGAACTTCCTGTAGGGAACACAGTAATTTGTCAGGGGACAGATGACAGGCTTAGTTCAGCACATGGAGTCAACTTAGACTCATGTTGTCTTCGTGCCCATGAGGTGTTCCAGTGTACTCAGAAACACATCCTGGGATTGGACACAGCAGTAGGAAAACACAGATAACTTCACCCTGCTCTCCAGCTATGCCCCACTGGCCTGGCACAGCTAAACCCATTGGCCACCCAGGACACCTCCCCAAAAATTGTGATGGTCAGCAATACAATGGAAAGAAAAGCAGTTTTTCTTATAAGAATTAATGCAATGGGGAATGCATGCAGAAATGGAGAAGAAACCCCTACATTTGAATACACTAGGACAGGATACATTGCATGGGTGATGTAGAAGCAAGACTGGCATAATCAGGACAAATGGAGGAGGTGCTGGCTTAGAACATCATCGTAAATACACATCTACCCTGCTGCGTATTCAAGTTTATGCATTTTGTACATCCCTCTCTCCCTCCATGCCTCCATTACATTAATTCTGATGGGAAAAATGGTTTTGCTGACAGTTGAACTCTCTATGAATGATGATGATCAGTGGAGCAGGGTGTTAAATTGAACAGAACTCCAAAACAATGGATACAAATATGGCAGAGAGCTTTCACAGAAATAGCATCCCTAGTCCTGAGGTGATAGTGCTACAAGAAAAGGATGTGAGGTTATATTTCAATAAACTTTTCTTTCTTTTCAGCCGCCTCATATACCCTGGGGTTATAACCTTCCTTATAGCAACTGTGACCTTTCCTCCTGGATTTGGGCAGTTCATGGCAGGAGAGGTGAGAATGGGATATGTATTTGCAATTCGGTGCAATTCTGCAGAACAGCCTGCCCTTATCCTGTGCCCCAATTACCTTATGTTATGGAAAGGGAAGAAAGACATGTGAGGAGTTTGGACTGAGGAAGGACTATATTCTGAGATTCACGATCTCCGCTATCTCCTTCATATAAAACTTGATAAAGGTCCACTCTCCTAAGCAAGTAATAAGGAAGATGTTACCCCATGTGTAAAAGTAGTTATCCTTTCACCAGTTCAGGTAAAGTCCTGTCTCTCTTCCTGAAGATTAAAAATGTGAATTAAATCTCACAATCATGAATTACCTAAGTAAAAATCTCCTCCACTTTCTTGGAACAGAGGTAGAATATTTACTCGGTCTAATCTCATGGCTCCTGGCTCTTTTTTGCTGTTTAGTTGATGCCGCGGGAAGCCATCAGCTCTCTCTTTGATAACTATACCTGGGCAAAATACACAGGGGACCCTGCGATCCTAGGGAAATCTGCTGCCTGGATACATCCTAAAGTCAGCGTCTTCATCATCATCCTGCTCTTCTTTCTCATGAAGGTAGGAAACCCAGCTCACCATAAACCTTCTACACTCAGAGTGAATGCTCTTGATCCTTTGTAAAATAGTTTGTGAACTGCCAATGAGGAGTTGCTGGGTGTTGAATGAAGCACTACGACTGCAATGGGTTCTTACATCTTTTGATGTGATGTTTGCCTGCCTTGAATGCAAGATTATCAAAATTATTACGGAGTATTTCCCTGGCCTAAATATAGTGACCTCCTTCACTGCTTCCCTAGGTCATCTTCCTCATGCATCCTGCTGAATGACCCTTGGTACCCACTGTGTAGTACTTGGTAGGAAGAACTACAGCAGGAAAGATTTCTCAAGTTTCACAAAAATAAATAGTTGAGTAAAAAGTTCTCAGATATTTTATATTTGGTCTAAACAAAGTCTGATACCATCTACTTGATATTCCTGACTACAGATAGGAGACAAATAAGACTACGCAAGCACGATCTCTAGTTTTGTGAGGCTCAAGGATTTGTTAACAATACTGTAATCTGATGGAGAAATGCAGCTTAAAACAGTTTTGCTCACTTCTTGGAAAGCAACAGCATATTAAATGTTCTGAGCTGACATGGTCTGTCGAAGTTGCAACTGTTCAGCCTCTGAGAGGATCAGCTGTATAACTCATACATGACAGAGCAAGAGAAGAGATTTGAAAGAAGAAAATATTATATTCCAGTGTTCAAAATACAAGTAGCAAGAAAGAGGTTTTTTAAGAGGTGTGGGGTTAGGGGGTAGAAATAAAACTGTAAAACTATCATAGAAATGGTGATTTTTTTTGTTGTTGCAAAGGAGCAAAAGAGCTGAGGTCGCCTTGTAATATCAGTTGAACATTTCAGTAGATCAGGAATGGACATCAATGATTGACTGACACAGCTGATTCCACCTAAAGTAAAACACTGTATTGAATTTCTGACAAGCAGTTAAGAGTTCTGCTTCTGTGATAATTCTGGTTATAGTGTACCAAGCAGATGAGGTCTCATTTACTTGAATACAAGAGGGATGAACTACATGGTGTATCTATCCTGAGTCCATCTCTTCTCCTTTGGAAGAGCTGTGTCCTCAGACACTAGATTCATTGGCCTTGTCCTGTTAACTAAAGGCTTTCTCAACTCACTAGATAACAGCTCCAAGCAGTTTATTTTCTTCTGGATATATTCAGAGTTGGGAGAGACCACATAAAAATGACTGCTATTTCAACTCTGGGGAAAGACTTGGCCTGATTCTCCACTGCACTATAGTCCCAGATCTCAGCTGTATTTGGTCTGGGTCAGGTACTGCAAACACAGAGATTAGTTAGCGGTACTCTACTTCTGCAGCTTTCTAGCCTCAGCCAGCCAGGAGCTTCTCCTCTTGAATATTCAAATGGCTTATGGAAGGAAGAGCAACAACCAGTATCAAATTGATGATCCAACCCATCATCACATCATGTTCCTCTACCTTGGGCTGAGAAATGCTGTACTGCGGGTTCTTTGTTACCTTTGTAGGGGGCTTTCCTAAATGGCAGGCTGTATCTTGGCTTAATTTTCCCTTGTATGACAACCATCCTATGACAGTTACAATAGAAAAGCTGTCAGGTAGATTTCCTCTCACCAAACTCTCTGTCTACAGATTAGTATCTCCTCTGTCCACAACAATGTCTACAGAGGCATCACCTCCTCAAAGGTTGACCTTGAACAGATTTCCCCACTCAGAGGAGAGTATGGTCCCAAAATACCTGAAAGTAATGCTCTTGATGTGCTAGATCATGGTTCTCTCTCTCCTATGGATGATACTGCTGCAGCAAGGGACATCTTGCCAGTACACTTCTTTGTACAAGCTTTTGAAACAGCAGCATTCTCTGTGTTTCATTCAACTGTGGAAATCTCTTATCATATTGCCTGAGAAAGTCTGAGTGTATTGGCCTTTGAGGTGTTCATAAGGTTAGGCTGTTGCCTCCAGAAGAAGTCTATATGTGCTGGGCTAAGTCAGCATTTGAACTGGTTTTAGCAGTACCAGGATGGGTTTCACCATTTTGCCCAATATAGTGATAGGACAAGAGACAACAAACACAAGCTAGAATAAAGGAAACTTATGACAGTTGGAATTCAGGAAAAAATTCTCCCCTGAGTGTGGGTCAGCAGTGGCAAAAATGCCCAGAAAAGCTGGGGAATCTCTGCCCTTAAAGATGTTCAGAACTCACCTGGATAAGCAACCTGATCTAACGTAGGAATTAGCCCTGCAGGGAGTTGGGGGAGACACCTCCAGAGTTCCCTTCACACTGAAATCTTGTTGTCTGACAACCTTGTTCTATGAAAAGCTAAGCTGTTTGGAGCAGTAGAAAATCTCAAGTTCTGAGGTCCAAGGCAAAGGAGTTCTCACGTTCATCCATCCCTTTGGTGATTCAACCTCCCTGCCACCACAGCAGTTGCCCAGAGGTCCTCCGCGTCAGTGTTGGTGTGTTGTCAGAGTTTCTCCTTCACATCTCACAGCCCCTTTACCCTTCATTGTCTGGCTGAACTGCCAGATCGCTCAGAACACATCTCCTCATTGATTCACAGCTGGGTAGTAGAGTGGGGCTGCAGGAAATGCTATTGCTGCTCAGTAACAACTGCACCCTCTGCCTCTGTTCTAGTTCTGGATGTCTGTCATTGCTACCACGATGCCAATTCCCTGTGGAGGCTTCATGCCTGTTTTTGTTCTAGGTGAGTTTCAGTTTTGTGTTGCAGCATATTGGTCTGACAGGTGGAGAGGATAAGAGAGACATCACATATGTACCCAGTAGGTTTCTTCTAGTGGATGAGGAGTCATCACTTGATGTCTATGACAAGCTCTGTTAATAGTCCATACACCAGCCTCTGAGTCTCAGCTTTTGTCCTTTTCCCACTCCCCAAATCCAAATGTTGAGGAGGAAATCCCTGTCCTTTTACATAAGGAAAGCCACACTGTGGGGAGTCATGCTGTGCGATGGCCTTCTAATTTCTCTGCCTCTTCACCTACAGAGAAACTTTCATCCTACAATGATTAGTAGTTGTTCCTTTCGCCCCTGAAGGCCAACTAGAAGAGATAACCTCAAAACTAGTACCTGCAATGTAATCCACCACTTATTAATTTCTTCTGACTGAAATACGGTAGCATACAGGAGTTTATTGGTTTTTAACTGGTTTTATTTCCAAGACCAAAAAAATAAAAAGAATATGATGCTAATGTTAAAAATGAGAGGCTACATTAGGCTGAAGTATACAAGTTCATGAAGTTCAGCATTAATTACCCACAGCTCTTAAATGAAATGGTGTGCGCCAAGGACCTCTGAGTTCTGGCAGATAGCAACTGAACATGAGTCAGTAGCATGCCCTTGCAGAGATGAAGGCTAACTACGAACAAGGCTGTATTAGGAAAAGCCTAGCCAGCAAGGCAAAGAAATTGGTTATTTCCTCGCATTCAGCATTTTGGACACAATTCTAGAATATTGTGCTATTTTGTGTCCATCAATACAAGAGATTTTGACAAAGTGCAATGAGTCCAGTGAGGCCACTGGGGTTGTTGGGGAGCTGGAGCACAAAACAGACAAGGAGAGCTGGAAGAAGTTGGGCATGTTCAGCCTGCAAAGAGAAGGCTGAGAGGGGATCTCACTGCAGCCTCTACTACCTAATGCAGCAGGGGACAGAGAGGATAGAAAGATGCCTCTTAGAGACACACAGTAAATAGGAGGTCAAGGCACAAGTTGCAACAGGGGAAATTCTGATAGAACATAAGAAAAAAAGTGTTTCCTTGGTTAAGGTGTTCAGAAAGGCTGGAGAATCTGCACCCTTGCAGACTTTTAAAGCTTGTCTGGACAATGTCCTGGGTGACCTGATTTCACTTTGAAATCAGCCCTGTTGTGAGCAGGGGTCAGAACAAGACCTTCAAAAGACCCTTCCCACCTAAACTCTTCCGTAAGCTGTGATTCTAGTGTTTGGACATTCATAGAATGAGTATGTGAAGGACCTCAACTGCGAATTGGACTGACATTGTATTTATTCTGAAAACATTTCCTCCTACCTGAGAATAACAAATACCTCTGTGCCTTGAATGTCCCTAAATGGAAGGATAAGGGGTTAACTGTATTTACATATCTTAGTACATTTTTCTCTTCTTGGAGTCTAACTTCTATATTTTGTAACTGAGAACTCCTCTTTAGTCCCCAGTGTCATTTTAATGTAAGTTTTGATTTTGTTTCTGTTAGAAAATACTCAAGTGGTTGCCAAGCACATCTGCACAGCACAGACTGGGTGTTCCTTAGATGTTAATTCCATAATTGTCAGTGATATTTTCCAGGTGCCGCATTTGGGCGTCTTATTGGGGAAATCACAGCATCACTTTTTCCCAACGGGATCCTCTTTGATGGTATCGTTTATCAAATTTTACCTGGAGGGTATGCTGTCATTGGTGAGTCTCCATGTCTTTCTTTTTCTTCACCTGGCCCCATCCCCATGACTTTCCTGGTTGACGTGACATGTCGTTTCTTTATGACAGTCGTCTTCTCTCCCTGTGTCTTTTCTACACTACCTGGGAAAGGTGCAGCAGCTCTGACAGGAGCGGTGAGCCACACTGTCTCCACTGCTGTGATCTGCTTCGAGCTGACAGGTCAGATCTCTCACATCCTCCCCATGATGGTGGCTGTCATTCTTGCCAACATGGTGGCCCAGAGTCTGCAGCCCAGCCTCTATGATAGCATCATCCAGGTGAAGAAGTTGCCCTACCTGCCAGACCTGGGCTGGAATCCCATAAGGTACAGTGGTAGAACAGAGGTGGAGGTGGGGAGTGGCAAAGAAATAAAGCAGAAGAGGAAGAAACCACAGGAGAATAAAAGGTCGTGAAAAGGGGATAGTACTATGAAGAAAATAAAAAGGCAGACTATGCTTGCAGTGAGAAAAAACAAGTGGTGCAGTACAATTAGGGTTCATACACAGAAATGGAGAAAAGTCTTTTTCATTTTTTTCACTGAAAGCACAGGTTTGAATAATCTGCAACATTACTGTATTTGTGTTAATATTGCCAAATTGCTTCAGTTTAAAAATTTGAAATTCAAGTGTCTCATTTCCATTTTTTTCTGAATTCAGTGGGGTTTGGATATTTTTCTCCAGCAAATGTTTGAAATGTAATCTTATTTGAATATTTTGCTTTAAACAAAATTCATATATGTCTTCTTCTCTCTAGTATATGTAATATGCATAGGTATGTATGTATGAAACCTCTATACATATATGTGTATATTTTTATGGTGAGGGGTAATGGAGTGGAATACAACTGGAATGAAAATCCAGTTAATCTGTGTTGATCCTGTTGGAAAGTCCTCTTTGGTTACTCTCACAGAAGATCATTTAGCAACTGTGTTGAGAACACTTTAAAGGAATTTATCTGCTAGACATTTTTAATGTGCTAACTCTTCCCCTTATTGTCCATAAATTCACAGCAAATACAATATCTTTGTTGAGGATATTATGGTCCAAGACGTGAAATTTGTCTCCTCCAACTGTAAATACCGGGACTTGCAAACTCTACTCCAAAGCACCACTGTTAAGACTTTGCCTTTGGTGGACTCACCAGGTAAGCAATGTGGAGAAACTGGTCCTTCCTGAAGACTATCTCGGCTTAAAGAGCCAAAGAAACTAGCTTTCAAATTACATGCTGTGAAGGAGACAGTGTGACCCACTACATAAAAAATCATCCTAAAAATCTTCCGCTATGTATGACAGAAGGCTGTTTCAGCTGGTCAGACAGGTAAGCCAGAGTGTGGGCGGAGGAGCAGATATAGGAGGCAAGGGAGGTGTGGGGGAAGTTTGTGGACCGAACTGTGACACCCGGGAGGAATCTTGCATGTGTAAAGAGCCCGCTTCTGATGTGGTGCTGAGGAATGGCCCACAGCCCCACAGTGTTTTAACAGCAATTAGCAGGGCTGGCCAATGACTCTTGTATAGTTCTAGACAGTATGAGTCCGAGCACTTTGAAGAGGTTGGAGGGAGGAAGGGGCAGTGTGTGGCAGGGGACATTCAAAACCTTGAAGCGGCTTAATGGCTTCCCCACTCTGTTATGCAGAGACCATGATCCTTCTGGGGTCTGTAGAGCGATCTGAGCTGCAGGCTCTCCTCCAGAGACATATAAGCCCAGAACGGCGACGGCTCCTCAACAGAGAAATGCAGCAGAAGCTGTCTGAGGCACCCTACGATGGGCACAGCAAGGGACCGTGGGCAACGCTGCCAAAGCTGAAGCATGAATCTTTTGCTTATGTTGATGAGGATGAGGATACAGATGAGAAGGGAGAGGTGAGGGAGAGAAGTGGAGAGACTGCAACACAGAGACTGCTTAAGAAGCGGTAAGGCGTTTGCAGAGGCTGAGAAAGAAATGACACAGGGTGAACTTTGTTTTCTCTCCTTTCCAATAACAGCTGCCTCGGCCCCCAAGTCCCAATCCCAGTTACCCAGAGGAACCCAATGGCCCAACAAGTCCTCTTAAACAAATACCTGAGACTTTGGAGCCACAGCAAGTCCCAGGTATGGTAACTTCTGGCATACCTCAGCCACATCTTAGCCAGCTTGTGGAAGTTCTCATGCTAACTGGGTGTACGTGTCTGTGTGAAGTACCGATTTCCCAGAGACTGAGAGGAGTTTTCTCTGCTGTTCCTCTATTAAAGGTACTTTGTTAATGCACCTCAACATCAGTGTAACGTACCTGGAAATATCTATTTTTGCTGATCCCTCAGAGAGCATGGCTAAAGTAGGCCCACTCAGGCTGCTCTCTCTCTGCCAGTAATAGCTCCTCCCTTGGACACACACGTCTTTGATTCAGCTACATTAATATGATGGACAAAGACTGATGTACTGTGTTCTTTGTGTGCCACCCCAGCCTTTATTAGCTTTGCTTCCAAGACTGTACTCATAGCTCATTTCTGTCATGTGTATTTGATGCAGTATGGTGTTGGTTTTTTTCCTTTATGTGTCTTGAAATATGCGGACAGTGAGTAAGCAAGGAGGTGTAGCCCAGTCTTGAGAATGAATACAGAGGATAGTGCTTGCTCTGGCTCATGGTTTTAGGCACCCAAAGGTTAGCACGTAAGATCCAGCATATAGCACATTTTGGTTCCTTAATACCGCTTATGTATGACTAAACCTCTAAGGCATAGGAAAATCCACTTCATGTTTCCAAGGCAGCACATGGAGGGACAGCCATCCACCTTCCTTAACAAAGCAGAAAAAGAATCACATGAAAACAAGGACAGTGTGAGAGACATTTTACATGAAGCTAGTACTGAGTGATCCAGGAGTGACCAGAGGAAGTGGAGCATGGGGTGACTTCACAAGGCTTTCCCTGCCATAATTTTCAGTTTGGCTCACAGCTGTCATTGTTTCTGACCAACCTTCCTCCACAGCCTTGTTCTCAACAGCACCAAACCCTGTCGCCTCCTTTTTGCTAATTCCCAACTGTCCTGCCTGGGAGAATAATTCTGTAGTCTTTTTCATTCCCACCATTACACTACTGGCACAACCCATGGACTCCTCACCATTTTGTACCTGTCACTTTCAGGCTGTTGATATGGTTCGTCTTTGAAGTAATTTCCAAATTCTCACCTCCACTTTCCATACTCATCCTCCAAACCATGTTCTCTTTGTGGACTGCAGAAAGCTCTCATCACAGCAGTTTATCCCTTGTATCAGATTGTTTGCTGTGTTAGTAATCTTGCTTCTGGGCTTTGTTTTTTTCTTCAGGGACACTCATCTATGGATATTATCTGAAAGGGCTACTTTGTAATGGTTCGTTTCCTCTCCTTGAGGAAAAGATATTGCATGGGAATATTTATTCTGGCATGTCCCAGACACCATCTGACAAATTGAATGCTAGATTGTGACTGGCTCAGCCCTGTCATATACCATCTACTATGTCCCTCGTATTATTTCCCAGCCTGCCTTGGGCAAGGAGATGGGCATGGAGCTTTGTATTTTTGTCTCTTGCTTGTTCTTCATTCTTATCCATGTGTTTGTTTCCATCCTTCAGGCAATATCAGGAGTTTGAGGCAACTGATCCAGCAGCTCTTGTGCCATTACAACCGTCCACTTGAAACAGAGAGTGCCATCCAGGTTAGGGATACAGAGAGCCTAGTAGTACCCTAAAGAGGGAAGGGAATGCAATGGAAATAGAACTTACCACACAGAGCCATTCAGCACGTGGACAAAGCATGGACACGCTTATGGTTCTGAACTCTGACAGCATCAGTGGGGAACCCTCTCCAAGGAGAAAGGGTGTGATTATTGTAAAGGAGTGTGCATCTTCCTACAGATGTGCTCAGGTGTCAAGGTTACCATCATGACTGGGTGTGGCATCTTTTTCTCAGTGAACAAATTAATGCTATTTTGGTTAACCTGGAATAAAGTGCAGTTCTATTCCATTTGGCAAACAGTTTTGGCCAGATAAAAATCAAAAAATGCTTTTGCCTTGTGCCATGTTAGATGCCCTTAGGTGTCTGATATATCTGCATAGAGTTGGCGGATACCATACAGAGCCTATGGGAGACCTATCCACCTCTAGGGCAGTGGTTGGCTTCCATGTGGGATACCTAAAAGCATCTAAAGCAGTACTAGATGACCATGTTTAGACACCTGAATGGCTCCACCAGCATTGCATAATCAATCTTCACTGACAAGGGAAGCACAGCAAGTAAAGAGTACCTCTTATAATGTGTGAGTATAAAGAAAATCTAAACACTTAGTAATACACTATTTGGAACAAAAAGTGGATGACACGGGGTGAGGAGGCTGTGCAAATTTTTCCTTCTGTACTCTGTGAAACTGTGGGTTCTCTGTCCTGAACAGCGTTTTCTCCTACAGGAGCCAGTGGAAGCTGTTGACACAATGAGGCCAGAAGAGGTAAGACTGGGTGCAGAAAGGGAGTGAGGTTAATTGAGTGCTTCTTTTGCCCATTTCCTATCACATGCAATACATCCTGAACTCTGACAACCTCAGTGATTGCCACATAAAGCTATAGCTCAAGCCATTTTCTTCTTAGAGTTGCACAGAGGGCAAGTCTCACCCAATAAAAGAAGAGATTGTTCTGCTAGATGTGCTGAGTAAGGCTCTGACTAATCTGATCTAGCTTTGAAGTCAGCCCTGCTGTGAGCAGGGTTTTGGACTACAGACCTCCATAGGTCCCCCCTCACCTAAATCCGTTTGTGCGTCTATATTGTTCCTTCCTTTTTTACACAAAGGAACGATTATCTTGCAATGACAAGGTGAAGGTGTTCTCAGAAAGGAAAACTAAGATGTTGACTCCCTCTTTAAGCAGAAAGGAGCAAAACCTCACCTTCTCAGGAAACCTCTGAGGTACTGGAATTGCTCTGTTTCCATAGGGACTTGACATCTGGCAAGGAAGGGATGGGAAACCTGAGGGCTGTGATATAATGGGCAAGATGAATGATCTACATAGGAAGGAAGAAGCATTAACAGGAGAATGGTACACAAGACAGCAACACTGCTGATTACTGTAAGAGTGACTCCTCTTCTTTCCTGTGTCAGATAGATGCTTGGGAACAGGAGGAGCTGAACAAGAATGTGTGCTTTGACAGCTGCCGCATAGACCCTGCCCCTTTCCAACTGGTGGAGAGAACTTCCCTGCACAAGGTGGGTGCAGATGTCTCTCTGAGGCATACACTGGTTTTCTCCACCCTAACTATCATTGCAAGTCTAGTCTATGACTTATTTCTTCACATTGTTTTCATCTACAACTACTATCACCAGCTACTTCACATCCAGCTACAGAAGTCAGTTTGTTCCTACAACCTTCTGTGTGTACCTCCAAACTCTTGCAAAATGAAAGGCTACATGATAAGAAGTATGAGTGCAGTTATTAAAATAGCTTTTGGACACCACGTAGGATTTTCCAGTCACTACATTAACAGAAGCGTTGTATGCCTTGCTGCTGGGGGCATTACACTGATATTTACACTCTGCTTTGTCAGTGTGCAGCACTGGAGTGACTACTCCTGGATTTGTCACGCTGTTTTTGTCAGGGCCTAGAGACTGCCTCGGTGCATGAGAAATGTTGCTTGAAACCACCCTATATCATAGGGTCTTCATTGAACTGAAGCACAAGGAAGGTGGAAGATGGGTCATACAACTTTAGAGTTAGCACAGGATGACTGGGGATAAAAGCAATCATTGTATATCAGGAGTAAGAGAGGACTGGGCTTTCACTCAACAGAAAGAGAAAGCAGTCTGCTGAAGCAACAGTGCGTGTTTTTATCAATATTCACTTAACGTGAATGGTCAGCATATGCCTTGCACAAAATTAATTAATTACTGTTATCAGAGGGGTAAGATCTCAGCCTTGAGCGAAATAAGAACAGGTTAGCATATAATTGAGTTTGGTGTTTTCTAAAAGGCTGGCTGAAGTAATCTGAAAATCACTAGCATTTATCTTTGAGAACATAGGGGTTACAAGAAATTATACCTGAAGACTGCAAATGGGGAAGTTTCATACCTGTCATAGAAAAAGAGTAAATGAGAAGCTCTGAAATAACAGACACATCAACTTAACTTGCCTGCACAAAAAATGCAGGAATAAATAATCAAGCTATCTGAGGTATGCATAGTTAGAGCTAAATGTGAGACTACTGACAATGGCAAGAATATCACAGCTTATCATGACCAAATTGCATTTAACCGGTCTGATTTTCTTTTACATGAGGGTAAAATGTGTTGTTTCTGAGAAATGAGATTTTCCTTAGTTTAGACCTGAACATGGCATTCAATATCTCATGTGATATTAAAAAAAATATAAAGGCAAGCACAAGCTGTGAAAGAATGACTTCATATGAGGCCACAGATGAAGTCTAGCTAGACCTCAGCTTAAAGAACTTGGAATTTGGAAATACGCCACAGATGAGCACTGAGAATGCTGAAAGTTTTAGAAAGCTTGATCTATGAAGAACAGTAAAATAATGGGGTATATTTAGGCTGAAGAAAAGGAGACTGATAGCTGCGTGATATCTGTCCTTTCAAGAAGGCTTTGTAAGAGTAAGGGAATAACTTGTTCTCAGTGTTCATATTGCACTGGATAAGCAGCAACAAGCTTAAGTTTTGACAGGAAATATTCTGGAACAGGAAAAAAGGAAATTTCTAGTGTTAAGGAAAGCACTGGAATAAATAACCTAGGCAAGTTCTGACTGCATATTACTATATGATAGTTTAATTTCCAGCACCAAAATGAAATAGGATCTGCATAAGTCCCCAAATACACAGTAGTTGTGCATAAATCTCTGTTTGCCAGATGCAGGATGGGAGTGACCTTGAGAAGGTGCTCTCCATCATCAACACACTCCCAACTATGGCTGTACTACCAAAGAGTAGTATTTGCTACCTGCAAAAGAGGAAGGGAAGAGAGGTAGTTCCTCACTGGGATAGCTGCAGACTTGTGCACCTTTGTGATTCCTGTTTCTAAATTCCAAGTCACAGCTCCAGCACCAAGTATCACATTACCAGTTTCCAAAGTCCCTGAAATGGTTGTTTGTGTTTTTGCTCATAGACGCATACATTGTTCTCATTACTGGGCCTCAGTCATGCCTATGTAACCAGCATGGGAAAGCTGAGGGGAGTGTTGGCTTTGGAAGAGGTAAGTAGAGAAACTTTCATCTCTTCTTAATCAACTGCAAATGTCCTGTGGATCATTGCAATAACTTACAGGTGCTGGAGGATCCAGCTGAGAATATATATAACTGCGATTGCTACATTTTCAATCTAGTGTTGAATTCTGAGTCAACCTTTTGGAAGCCATGTAGAGGAATGGATGACTGTATTTCAGAGGAGGCAACAGATGTTGTTTACAGGGATGTTAGATGGTTCATCCTTTTCATGAACATAGAGCTCTTAACTGAGCGGCTATTACCATCTCTGAAAGCGGTGTGGAATTTGTTATTTATGATAGAATGAAAAATTACACCACCACTGTAAAAGATGATCGCCACAGGCCCCAGAGGTAGAGCTGTGACTCTATTTGTTTAGCCTGGAGAGTAGATGAACTTCTGCTGGGTGGGGCTGGGTCAGCCTCCCTTTCATCCATTTTTTCTGAATTTTTTCTCTTCTCATAGCTCCAGAAGGCAATAGAGGGTTCCACACGCTCTGGGGTTCGCCTCCGCCCACCCCTTGCCAGTTTCCGTGATACCAACCGGACTTCCATCAGCAGTCAGAAGGTCAGACAGACCAGTCAGGTGTGGAGCCAGCAGGACAACTGCATGGTGGCAGCACAGCAAGAAGCGGACTTGGGCACAGAGAGCCCACTGCCTCCCAGCTCACAATCCCCCCAGCCCTCACACTTGCATGAAGAGGGGGGAGTCCTGTGCTCCACTGATACCACTGATACTGAGTTGGAAGAGATGGAGCTGACAGAGCCAGTTGCTGAAAACATCTCAGACATCCTCAAGGACATAAGCCTACGCTCCACTGACCTGGATGAGGATGAAGATGAGGATGAGGATGTCCCCTTATAGCTGGTGTGAGGGGAGTAGTCCAGTTGGGAGTTGAATCAGTCTTCTTGTGTTTGCTCCTCAAAGAGAAGCTTTTGGATGTTCTTTGCAATCCCCACAGATGATTGATTCAGCTGGGAGAAGGGGTATTGGACTGACCCTTTCTTCTGCTGCTTTCTTTCTGTGCAAAGACTGTCAGGCTGTTGGACTACACGGGTGTGTGCAGGAGTTAGATGTGGACAGCAAGGTGACTAAGGGCAGGCTCATAATGCTTAGGCTTCTGCCATGTCTACATAACATGGCGGAAGGGATTGTAACAGGACATGAATACTGCTGGACGCAATCAGGATGCTCTGGGTCAATCTGCCATGTGGAAAGTGGAGGAGGAGCAGCTCTTCTCATTCTATGTCAGTGCAATCCTTCCAGTCACACCTGGCCTGCACGCACCAGTGTGAACACAGCCAGACCTCCAGCCTAGAAGCATATTGCTGCTTCTGACTGCAATCATGTCCGTGTTGCTGCAGTTTCTTTTCACTAGCTCTTATCTTGCATCCCCCCAAACATTCCCATGTAGAACATTTTTCTTCTTTCTCAATTTTTACTCTGGGATTTTCCTGGATGGGGGTGCAGTGAGGAGCTTCTCCTCTGTCCTTCAGCTGAGATGTGCCCTGAAAACAGATGGGATGAAAAAATTTGGTCTATGTTTTATGTCTTGAATTCAACCAGGGCTCTAAGAAAAGCACTGGAAGGGAGGAAAATCTCTTTGTTTTCCCATCATCTCTGGAATTTTTAAATAGAATGGGAAAATCTGAAGTAGAGGCAACCTCAGTGTCAGAGGAAGAGGAGCAAAACAGCATGTAGGCACCTATATTTCAAATACCTGTGTTTGTCTCTCTGAATCACTGTTCACAATTTTTACAAAGTTATAGTCTTAAAATATAAGAACTTAAAAAAAAATATTATGGAGTGTCAGCAGGCTGCCAAGAAATACAGCAGAGGGAAGCCACGTTTTCTACACTTTGAAAACAGGTTCCCCTCTGAAAACTCCTGCTCTCTTTCCTGGTAATTCTACCCTGCCTACTTTCCACATATTTCTGCATACCTCAGATCTGAGAATTCCAGCTCTCTATTTTGCCAGCTTGTCTCAGTTGTGACTAACAGCGGAGACCTCAACCCTTGTCTGCAGTATCCCTCTCTATTCCAGTTCTAAATCTGGAGCAGATTTTGATCTGTATCTTGCAAAAAGATGTCTTGTCAGTTCGTGTCATGCATGCAAAACCTTAGCATCCAAAGATAAGATGCTGCTTTGTTTAACTCACTGTCCTTGTGAAGTTTTCTCAGTAAATAGGCAAAATCAAATTCTGTGTATTCTGCAGCTATCCTCTAACATTCTACATCTCCTTCTATCCTATTTTTGGTGTGCCATGGCACTTGGATGCTGTCCCAAGCAGCCTATTGGATGTGTTTCCACTTATCAGCAACAGAGAAGAAACCCAGGTTCTGAGAATATGTGCTTGGAGGTATTTTCCCGGATGTTGGGCCACATCCCCTTTTCTGATATTAGTAAAGCATTATCTAACTTTGAATCACCATCTTCACTTTAACAGGTGAGTTTTCATAAGCTGCCTCAGTAGCAAGTCAAAAATACCATTACCTCTAACCCAGTCTCCCTAGGAAAATTCCTTTCTGGCTTTAATTCCAAGGACTGACCTTGTACCAATTCCTCTCTGATGATCCTCATGGGTGGGAGAATCTGTGATAAGTTTATAGTAGAGGGAAATCTCCCCAGCTAGTCTCTTGAAGAGGGAGAGATTTATTTTTGCTGTCTGGACTTCAGAACCCACCAACTCTGTATTGTTTTTGACATGTGATCCCCGTCTATAAGCTAACTGGGGACAGCCTTTCCCCGCCTAAAGTGATCTTCAGTCCTCCAAGGGTCACCCTCTCCTTGTGAGAAGATAGCGGTGATCTGAGGGGAAGTCTTTTGTGCACACCAGCTGCTTGCCTCCACCAGAGGGTTGTGGCACATTTCTGGCTGCCAGGCATTAGCAACACAGCCTCCCTGCTACCTTTGTGTCACCTTCCCCTGCCTGCAGAGAAGAGGCAAAACAACTGCTATTTTTGCTCAGAGAACTGTGATAGTCCTTTAAATAAGCAGGGGAGAGAGGACATTCCTTTTAAAAACCTATAAATGTGCGATGAGCGGCAACACTCTGAGACCACATCTGCTCTGAGGGTCCACACACCCTCTGGAAGGACAAGTTCCTCCAAGTCAGCCCCAGCCTCATTACTAGCAAGTAGAGATTACATTTTGCAGCTTAGCCCAATGCTTGCACTGAAGCAGATGAGACAAGGAGAAACTTTGAGGCTGGAATCAGTACACTTCCCCCTCCTCTCTCCTGAATACATGTTCTGCTCCAGTCCCACACTTCTCCTATGGTGTTACAGAAGAACTGGGATCTGACTGGCTGAGAAAGCAGATGGAGTCTAAATCAAAGCCAGAGAGCGTGTGAGTCATGACAGACAGATTGTGAGCTGGGGGAGATGAAGCTGGAACAAAAATGATGCACATGGAGAGGCTCGGGGAGCTCAGAGTAAGACACAAGCTAACCTGGAAAGTTTCTTAAGGTTTGTCACCTGAGAGTGCAAAAGTACACACATGTGTGCCTACACACGCACACACACGTTTCTCTCCATTCCTATTGCCTTTAGCTGTCCAGAGTCACCATGAGGAGCTGGGCTGCTCTCCGTGGGGAAGCCGAAAGGCGGGTGTTACTGCCGCTCTCTGGAGGTATTACTCAAGATCCATTCCAGGTATGCCCCCACACTTGGAGAAGCAGCAGCATTAATGTGCACCATTTTCTCACCTAGGAAAAAGTATGCATATACGAATGCATCTGGGGAGCCAGGAGGGGACAAAAAACATACTGCAAAGATGGTTCGCGATGACTGAAGATGTTTCCACTTCCATTTCGCCAATAAAATCTTCACTGAGCTGATGCCAAGTACTTTAATAGGTGTAAAATGTGCAGTAAAGTGACACTGAACCTTCGTCAAGGGAACTCTAAGCTTGCACCCTCTCAGGCAATCCCACTATGCCCCCTCAAAGTTTAAATTTGAAGCCTTCGTCCAGCAAACAAAATCATGCTGATCTCTCACTCTAAAACCTGCATCTCTCATCCTATCCAAGTAGCACAGACTTGGTTACCTCACACAAGAATAATTTTTTCCCCGACCCAAAATATCCCCAGAATTTGTATCGGCACTGAGGCCTTCCCATTCAGCTAGAAAGTCACACCTCAGATCTGCCCCCAAAAATCCATGCACAAGGCTTGAAAAACACGAAATTCTGAGGCTGTTTTGAACCACAGAAGCTTGCTTTTTTTCCAAAACAGCATGCAGAGTTGCTTCAAATTGTTGTTTTGGGCAGAGAATCATGTTACACCAATCTTGCCACTACCACTCAAAGCACCAAAATAGAACTGATCTGGTTCAGCATTTTCAACTCCAAGCACCCACTGAACTACAGTTGCTACCCAACATATAACAGCCTGAGAAGAACACAGTAGTGAAAAATCTCCATCAGAGCAGAAAATTTTGGGAAAACACCACCACTACCACCACCACTAACAATGAAAAAACCTAAAAAACATCCTTTGACCTTGTATCTTCAAGATAAATGTAGTCAACCTCAACTAATTGCCAGTTTACTGATATTCAGTTAATGAAGGCAAGAAGTTATCTATTACATTTTAATCTATCAAAAAGTTGAACTCTTCCTTTTACATGGCATTTAAATGTGAAAGCAGAAGTCTTGTTTTCAAACTCATCAGTATAAAGAATTAACAATTAACGGACTTAAGAATGATGAGACAACACATAGGGCTTTGGGTAGTTATGACACGGCTAAGAGACTTGGTCATGATGTAGATGAAGAAGAAAACACATGGAAGCAGCACTGAATGAGAAAAATTTGCCTGAAAAATGTAACTTTTTTTTGGTTTGCAAATTACTTTAGAGCAAAAAAAATCTAGTTTGTTAACCCTATGGATAAAACCAGTTAGTTCAAGCGGAAATAGAGACAGGATCAAGAGTTCATAAAAAGTAACTGCACCCCTCTCCCCAGTTATGCAAACACTATATAAGTGTGTGGTTTATGGCCAAACATTACAAGACAGGGCAATAACCAGCTGAGCAAGCAAAGATCCCTCTTTGCCAAATTAGTCCAACCCCAGGAAGGGTATAATTAAAAACACACTATTAAAAATACTGTCACAGTGAGGACTAAGTTGTTCATGGCCACATAAGCAATGATCTGGGCACAGCTCTCATAACTATTTAATCAACACTGGAGACCACTAATAATTATTGCTGCACAAAAGCCATGGCTGAGCATTAGTATTCTCAAATAGAGGAAAACATTTTTTATCTTAAGCCATGCGAAGCAAAATTTTTAAGGCTTTATTTGTGGAGGCAAACTTAAACTGGTCCTTACCGTAAACCGCAGGCTCTCATTCTGTGCCAACCCCCATACTGGACGGACAACCCTGTGCACGTGTACTCATGCACGCACACACAAACACCCCCTTTTTCAAATCACGGGTGTGCAATAGCAGATAGCTTTGCAACTGGGTTGCCTGTGCTTTGAGCCATATGTCCCCCTCCCTCAGCCTGCCGGAAGTCAGGGAGATCTGATGCAGCCTCACGTCGCTAAAGACGCTACTGTGGACACTGCTGGGGTTAGCGTGCTGCCTAATGAAGCCGGTCTCAGCCAATCCTATTACTAGTTCAAGCGTTGGCCTTTCAAATGAGCGTTTGCTCATGTCCCAGCAGTTTTCGTGTGCTACTTGTGCAAACATCTTGTGCTCCATAGTAAAACCAGTTACTGAAACGTATCTAGCCAACTTGGAAGGATTGCACCTGATATGGAGGACAAAGTATGTTGAGGAAAAATCCAGTAGAAAAGGAAACAGAATGTAGAGAAATGAAAATGCGAATTGCCTGCTTTATATGAGCAACAATCTCAAAGCTGCTAATATCTGGCTATTTACTGAATAGCTACTTACTTACTTTGAAGAACAGAAGGTAAAAATATAAGACCTACTAAGATATGTTCAGAATTAAAGCCACACAAACTCAAGTTAAAAACTTTTCAGTTTTTCCACACAGAAACAAGTGCAAAAGACAGTAGTGGAAAGTTTATGAGGAATACATTTGCCAAAAAAAAATTAATCCGCTTCCACCACCCCCCCCAGCCTCAAACTTCTACAGTGCACTTAAGCAAATGGGCTGTGAAAAGAAATGGTAGCTGCGAGATGGTTGGATTATAACCAAATATGGCACAGAATCTTATCCTGAAATTAAATTTGCAGTTTCTTTGGCACAGAAGATATGAACTGTCTGAGGGACTGTAGAGAAAATACCCTTGCAGCTGGCAAAGTGTAGAGCCAGTGAGGTGTGCAGCAAGAATGGCCTTATGCCCTTTTTATTTATTGTTTTCATTAATGACTTAGAAGTAACAGATGAGAGCTTGTAAGACTTAACATCAGAGAAACATATGGTAGATTTGCCATCTAGTCTAAACAGAGAAATAAGCAGCAAGTGGAGATCAGAGACTGAGGCAGATACCACAGAATGAGGTTCATGTTGGGGCTAAGCAGCTAAATGTAGAGGAGATGTACTTAACGGAGGGATAAATCTAGACTAGTATGATGGCAAAAGAGTTCTGTTACATGAAGCACTCAGCAGCTGGACACCATCTTCATAGCATAATGTGAAATTAAGAAAAAAAGACATTTTTCCTAGGCAGAGGTATGACTTCCAGGCCCAGAGACATGTTGTTTTCCCAGGGACTCAAGTCTTATACATCTGTGGAGTAACTGATTTCATTTAAAAAAAAAAAAATAGTGACAATTCAGAGGCCATTTGGAGAAAAAAAAAACAAAAACAAAAACAAAAAAAAAAAACCTGGAGTGAGTACTAGAGGACTTACAGGACTGACCAAAAAAAAAAAAAACCCACGACCAAAAAACCTAAAGGAGTTAAGTATGTGTGTCTTATGTAAGTCACAATTAATTATATGAGCATAATTAGGCAGACATACATACCAAGGGGGGTGGGAGAGGTGGGAATCTATTCAGTAGCAAAAGCAGGTAAACTGGAAGGAAGCAAATTAGCTTCAAATAGAACACAGAAAGCTAAATAGCCCTCGTTGTGAAATATACTATGCCTTAAGCAGGGCAAGTGACGTTGCGTAGCCGCTGTAAGAACCAGTGGAAAAGTGCAAGTACCTTCACAAGGAAATAGGTATCTTTTATGGCTAGACAAAGCACTGCTGGATATGGCCTAATGGCCTAAACCACAAGCAGATGATACAACAATGTTGGAAGTGCAGAGATGCTCCTTTCCCTTATGGGTCAACCAATGCCCCAACCTGCTATGAGGACAGCAGGCTGAGAAACGCCAGTTTAAAGCAGAATGTGAAGCCGGAGTCTTTGCTACCCGGTGTCAGTGCCTCTTACAACCCCAGCATCAGACTCCTCTTTGTGTCCTGCCCTGAGCTGCTGTTGTGAAACTTCTGTCCAACTCTGTACCAGATGTGTCTGTGCGTCACCAATATTGGGACAAAACTTACACATATCATCTGGAAAATGTTGTTTCAGTGTAACAGGAAAACTCACTCTATGCTAAACCAGAGGATGTGTTGATGTGACGCAGTCTGTCGTCAAATCTGCCACAATGGCCTGGGATTTGTGCCGTGGTAGCCACAGGCAATCGTGAGATTTTAGCCTTGTATAGTCAAACATGTGATATTCTTATCTTCTTAGTGAGAAATATCTATATTTCCTACTCTGGGATGCTTTTCCAAGCCACGATGGATCCTCCTTCCTTAGACGCAACTCCCCTGGAACCAATCCCACAGAAATAAAACACTTCCACCAGCCAGGATGGCAAGACCACATTCTGTTTAATAACAACTCCATAAAGGACTGTACATGCTATTTTGAGCTACCTCCCCTCCTTTACTGTGGTTGCTGCCACATACAGGCATGGAGGTGTATAGTGCCATATAGTTTCCTAAGTCTATATGTAGTGTGTGTACATGTATGTAGGTGGTTGTACATGTATGTATTTATATATATCTTTGTAGAAGTGTTATCTCATAAGTCACATTATCAAAACATGCGAAGTATATCCAACAAAAATTTTCAGGCAAACATGTTTTGGAGCTGGAAGACCAAAGGCAAATCAGACTCAATTTAGTTACTAAGGGTTAGTGTGGGACAAGGTAAGGATGAAAGCTTTCACGAGTGGGTCCCTTTCCATTTTTGTTTTACCTCCATTCCGTACTTTCCCCCCAAACATCAATGCACCTCTGTAAACACTAGCTTGAATGAATACATATAATCACCATGCAGCCTCCCCCCTACAGAAAATGCGTACAGGCTTGGGGGAAGCTCTTTAAAATTGCTTTGCGGCAACATCCATTGTCCCATACACTTATGCTAAAGCAGTTTCAGATACTGAGAATACAACATTTAAAGACCCGAACCTTTAGTTACTTTTAAACATGCTTCAGGAATCTTCCCGCATGCCACCCCTGAGACTCCCATCCACCACCCTTGTACCTCCCAAATCCTCAGTCTGTACCCTCCCATATCTGAAAAGAGCTCAAACAAGAGAAATCCTATTCCCTGTAAAATTACTTTTGAGTCCCAATTTTATACTGTAGGGATTCCCAGAGACCTCCAATCATGCACAACATCCACAAATAAAAATTGAAGCCAAACAAGAATATATACTTGCAAAAGAGCTTTTGGCTTGCTGCATTGCTCACACATGCAGTATCTGAAGAGAAGGGAAGTCCACCTGCACTTGCCTCATGGGAACTTGGCAGAGGTCTGGAAGAGGATTTTTAACCTTCTGACCTCCAACTCATGACTGGATTTCCATGCCCAAAGAAAATGAATCCAGAAGACCACTGAATCTAGATTAGATGCCTTTATCTTATTAGAAGTAAATCTTGGTGCATGATCTTGTCTCCATAATGGAGAAAAGCCTTTTTAGATGTTTTTGTCTTGCTGGCATGGACATTTGATCCCTTATGGGAAAGCAAAAAAATGACTAGGTTTCAGAGGACATTTAAAATGTCCCAACTCAATAGAGAAGAGAAAGATGAGAGTAGCATTCTTTCCATAGAACACCGCAACCCCTCTCTTCCTAGAAGACAGCAGCTACTACTCATCGGTAGGTAAGTCCTGCACATGGCAGGGGGGTTGGAACTAGATAATCTTTAAGGTCCCTTCCAACCCAAACCATTCTATGATTCTATGATATCTGCACTGAGAACATTCTTGAACAAGTCTTTATAGTTTCAGTAAATATACTCTTTCTCAGACAGTCACAGCCTGATTAAATTTTTCCTCTTCCAACAACATATATATGCACTGGAAAAATATATCACATATCCATTTTCTTTTGTGCAGACCACCACTGGCAATCATAGAGCTTCTCTTGATTTCCAAGGAAAAGATAACACTTTGTTCTGCCTATGCTGGGAAAAGTGTCAGTGCAAGGATGTAAATAGACCCTAATGTTCTAACCACAGGTCTTCCATGTCCATTTGTTAACGCAATAACCATTTGTCTTCATCCCTATCCCGGTCAATTCATGAAGCTGGTTCTGCTGCTGAGAGAACAGTGTCCCCAGCAGTCTTGCCCAGGCTCTATGACGTGTTCTGAGACAGAGAGACATCGATCTGGCACAGATGTCCAGCTGCTCTCTTCGGCTCCTGTGCAGGTTCACTACTATTTAGCCTGGGAAAAGCCTATGGTACAAAAGAAGCACCTGACATCATTGACTTTATAGCTTGCATTCATATTTGAGACTGTGCTTTAACGACTGTAGGCTGTCCTACACATACATGTAGTTCTAATAGGCACTACTTCACTCACATTTTCCCTGTTTATTTTTCCTTTCCCTGAGACATGGCATAGAAAGCTTTCCCTGTCAGGTTGCTAGGGGGAGGAGAATCAAAGATGAAATTGTTACTTATTTATATTTTTCTAGATGTAAGGACACCAGCTGCTGATAATCTCTGCATTGGAATTGATTATTTTCTTCCTTTCCTTTCTTTTCCTTTTTCTTTTGGAAAAAGTCAAACAGCTAGTTTAAGGGAAATGCCTGCCTGTTTAGAGTTGTCTGAACAAGGAATATGGGAAATGCCATCTGGGAGAAATTAGAAGGAACAGCTTAGACTATGACAACATTGCTCTGCTCTCTACAACATTGAGAGGTGGATCTATTTTAGTTTGTTTCTCCTTCTAGGCAATTACCAATAAAATAGTTAAGGCAAACTGAGCTAAATTTAGATATTTTGTGTTTCCAATGAGAACAGAATTCACATTAACTTAATTTTGACAATGACTAAGTTCTTATTTGGTGTATTTCTTATATGATTCCCCTGAAGAATTAAGCATATTGTGAACTGTTTTATGAAGATGATGAATAAGAAGCCAGTAGGTGTCCAAATTCAGGGAGGTCTCTTTCCTGTCACTGTCTTACAGAAAGAAGTGTGGCTTGGACAAAGGAGTACCATAAGCTGCACCAATCCTGGAGCTACAGCTTGTGTAGCAATTCTATACCCGAGCCCATTCTGCCTGAAGTCTGCCATGAAGCTTCCTACCTGTGTTGCGTAAATAGAAGATGTCAAGCTTTTCTTGATCCTTTTCCCAAGCCTTTCTCTCAATGTCTTTCCCTCTCTGGCTATATTTCTCCTTGCTATTGCTCAGAGCACGCATAGCTGTCCTGAAGTCTGTACTGTTGCACACCACCTTGCCTCACCACCATGCCTCATACCTCTGCCAAACGAAGAGAACAGTTTCCTTCTCTCCAGTTCTCTTCTCTGGGCCTACAACTAATATATTTCAGTCGTTGTTGTACACAGTACATCATGCACAGACTCTGCCTAGTTGTAAAGTGCCATTCTGGATCTCACACTAGATTGGAAGTGGCTTAAAGATAGAGATAAACCTCATCTTCAACAGCTGAGCTTCACTCCTGCACTCTGCCTCTTGCAATTACAGGAGAAGACTTATAAGTATCTTTAGCTGCCATGGAGTGTAATCACTGAGTGCAAACGACATTTGTGCATGTTAATTTTATGAATTCCATGAGTATATCAAATTACTCATCTCCTCCTGCCCAATTGCAAGGGTTTACCTCAAAGGAGCCTGTGGAAGGGGAGGGAATAGTGAGGGAAATCACAGGGCACTAAATAACAGCAGACCAAATCAGATAAGAGCATACTAGAATTTCTAAGGAAAACACTAAGGAAGGAAGGTGGGAATATGTCCTCCCTGGTACCCCAGCTGGTTTTATTCTTCTCAGACAGATATTTCACAACCAGCTTAAGGCAATTTGAGTTGCACCTTCAACCAAGGAAATATTCTTCAACGTGGCCATCTCCACGTTTCACCAGCCCTCAGTGATGCTTGCCTCAGCAAGTGAAACAATAAAAGGAGCTGATCCCACTGAAACCCTTATTTTTATAGGGTACTGGGTTAGTTTTCAATGGGGCCAGTTCCTGAGCAGCCAAATGAGCGTTAGCACTGGTGCTTCTTAGGCAACAGAAGTATGTAGCTGGTGGTGATGGAAGGGAGGAGGCGTGACAGCTCCTTTTAGCAGTTTAGACACATCATGAAGATGACTGCACTTTCAAAGTGCACTTTCCCAGTTTCCCTACCCTGACATAAAGGCCAGCTGCTGAGAAGAGTGCTCTCTCTCCCTCGGCTCACAGCTGTTCCCTCTTCACTTTTATAGTAGGGTAAAAGTGCACCGGCTTTCTGTGGGGTCAGCTGTGCATCAGCATCCGCACAAGGATTGTGGGAGGTGAGCACGGTCAGGGCAGAGAGCTGCCTCCTTCCCAGCAGCTCATCATTTAATCGGCTCAGAGGTACGGTTGAACTTTGCTGCAAACCTATCATGAAAGGTGACGTTAAAGTTTTTAAGGGGGGGAAAGCAAGTGGGTGACTTGTCAGCAGCTTCCCAGAAGAAGATGATTTAGAGGCACAGAAACTGAAAGAAGCAGATTGACTTCTCCATCCCAGAGCCTGAGGTAATGGAGTTGAAGAGAACT
This sequence comes from Vanellus vanellus, assembly GCF_965231255.1. NCBI lineage: Eukaryota > Metazoa > Chordata > Aves > Charadriiformes > Charadriidae > Vanellus > Vanellus vanellus. The sequence continues at coordinate 87,891,146 of NC_138905.1, forward strand.
CACGAGGCTTGTAAAGAAAGCTTAAGATTTATGTAAAAGAAAAACTTATGAAATAGTGTAACTGATCAGATATGAGCAATAATGGGAAAAGGAACAAGAGAGAATTTTCTTGCAGTGGAATCAGAGTTCTTTTTTAATTAGGGTGAGTTGTGTTTAAGCCTTCCATCATGTTCAGCGCAATAATTTCAACAAGTTCCTGTTGAAGACAAAGGCTTGAGGGGAAAGATGGGAATCTTCTACCTTCAGTGCTTCAAGAAAATCCAAAATTTTTATGTAGTGCAGTTCTGCTTTACAAAGGGTTTGTGCAAATGAACAGCAGGGCTCAGTTTCTTAGTAACTGTAGATCAGGGATACCGAGCTTACCTTTCCTTCTTATTTTCAGCCTCACAAACCCAGTTTGGGCTCTATTTGGCTGGACTCTCTCCAACTCATCCCTCCTCACCAGGATAAAGCAACTGCAGGCCAAATTTTGCTCACAGAGCACCTGTGCCTTCCATATGCTTGAATAGGTGTAGCTATATAACAACGGCTTTTCTGGGAAATGTACAGTAGGTCCCAGGTCCCTCTCTCTTATATTGGATACACAGAAGCAGCAGGCCTGTTACATAAAAAAGGCCGGGTTATACAAACCATTTTCCATTTTCAAAGAGATTCAAACTGCCTTTCCAGTTCAGCTCGGGGTGGTCACTCAGGTCTCAAGTGTGGATGGGCAGAACTGCTCTCTCCACTCAAGCTCCTAACAAATGTAGATACATTTCTCTTTAGGATTGTAGAGACATCATGGAAAATAGCCTTTTTCTTTTTCTTTTTTTTTTTTTTTCCAGAAAAAGGCTGAAATTTTATTATTCACAGAAAATCAAGACCTTTATGGAAAAAAAAATATAGAATTCAGTAAGCTTGAAAGTTTTTATAGACAGTGGTGTTCAAACCAGTCTGAATTCACAGAGAATGAGAGTCTATCTACAGGTTTCTAGAGATGAGGCTATGAAATTATAGAGCAAGGTATAATTCTCTATCCCATTCCACAGTGGTTAGAAAACTCTACAAATAGGTTTTCTCTTCCTATTGAACTCCATAGAATTTTCTATAAGGTCAATTTTTTTCACACTTTTTCCCATGTAGATAATTCCCTGTCACTGCCTTGCAAGGCGATAATGTACATCTTTTAGACATCGATCAGACATCTTAGTAAACATACCACATGTCCACATTAAAAGAAAAAGAAGCCTTGGACAAGTTGACCCACTTGTCCCAATTCTGTAAACAACACAGAGGGATCATTAGAAGCTACTCTGAAAGTTACCGTAAACATCCAGATTGGTCCTGGAGAGGCACGTGGGAACAAAATGGTTTGGAGAAAAAAGCAACAAGCCACCCAAATCTTCTCCCACAAAGGAACAGACCTGACCATTTTTTGATTCCCTGAAGGCTTTTTAAAAAAGAAATAAGAAAAGGTTAACACTTGCTCATTTGTCATCCGCTGAGGTGCTCTTGGCATTTGCCCTGTCTCCCTCTTCTGGTTAGTGTGATTTCCGAGGTCCTGCTCCATGGCTAGACCCAAGCCAGTTCAGGACAATGAGCTAGCACTGATCCTGCAAGAACTATAGGAGATCATCTTTATCAAGCCCTCCTGCCCAGGGGAGGTTAGCACCTGAATGTGTAAACATCTTTAAAGAGATATTGAAAGGTCATCATTCAGGAGAAAAGCTACCCCCTTAGAGAGATGTAAGCAAGCCCAAGCTAACGGGTAAAAAAGAGTGGTCACAAAAACTTTTATCTACTACCTGCACCAAATCACCAGTCTTACTTAAATATCCCAAAGGTCTTTCCTTTAGAGGTGCAATGGAGAGGGAAGACAGATCCGCTTGAAGTGGACTCGGCTGGAAAGACTTGGGCATTCATAGAGGAGACCCTCTTCATGCAGCTGCCTGTGTAAGTGGGAGAAAGGTGAGTGGGGTAAAATTCTACCTGAGAGTCCCATTCGTACTTTCGGTAACTCCTGGACATCCTCTGCTTTGCTTGCCAGGAGCTCTCTGAACTCTGACACTTGATGCTATTACTTCAGTCATATTTTATTCTCCTCAGACATTCTTCCCTGCAAATATGCTGGGACTAAACCTGAATCAGGAAAGGAGTATGTATCAGTCTCCCGTCATCCAAAAAATATACCAAGCCTGAAGAGGAGTCAAAGAAGAGACAAATGTACCATGAATTAGAGTAGATGTGAGTCAGAGTAAGTGAGAAAGAGTTGCCCCTGGGACAGTATGGCAGTGCCCAGGCAAATTCCTTTCTCTAGCTCATCAGATCTAGCATCTGATCTAAACCCATGCTTTCCTGATGCTTCCTTGCAAGAGGTATTGTAATTTAAACTCAGCAATTGGATAATCTCTGCTGGTTCTGTTCAGTCCTCCAGCAAAATCGATAGCCTTGTACAATTTTTTCTTTTGCTTTGCCCCTGTTTATTTTCTGGTGAGAGCTTGAAAGGAGACAGTTTGTTCCATTTCCTTTCAAAACCCCTCCCCCCCAAAAGGAGGTCAGTAGAAACATGTTGAGGAATTGCAAGAGACCAAATTCCCCCTAGTCAATGAACCATATTTTTTTTAACAAAAAAAATATAGAATCCATACAAATAGGGAAAACTCCTGAAATCAGCTTTGTCCACTCCTAACAAAGAGATGGGAGGGAAAAACAAACAGACCAAGTACTGAGCATTATTTACATTGCTTGGGGGTAGGAAAACAAAAGAAGAAGATATAGGCAGGAAGAAGAAACAAATAGGAGGAGAAAACTTCCTCTCATCCCTTTTCCTCCAGCTACATTTGGCACTGCAGAAGGAGTGGCAGAAATGGGAAAGGTGCAGTATTTCTGTTACGTGACGACTGGAGTACAGGCCTTTCCCACTATTAACTGCTTTGTTAGGAACACTTACCCAGCAATATAAAAAGGTTAAAAAAAACCCAAAAATGAAAACTCCAATGTAAACTGGATATCTGTGATCTCATAGCTGTACACACTGTTCCTGGATCAGCTGCCTACTCTCTGGGTCTCCCCATACTGCTGGCAAGGGAAAAGACAGAAGGATACAGCAGCAGCACCAAGATGGACATGTTCTCAAGCCCCCTGCAAGAGTCAGCTTTTTACGACTGTCTCTGTAGCTGAAAATGTCCTTTCCACTGGCATCCAGTGCCCAAGGTCAAAAGGACACACCACTCTTGCCAGCTCCTGGGAAGGTAGAAATGTCAAAGAGAGAAACAAATACATGAAAGATTAGAAAGAGACCAAAGCATGAATAGCTGAGAGCAGGGTTAGATTCATATCTGCATCCATTCTTCCTTGCTGCAGCAGAGCCATGCCCACAGAGCCACACCATCCGTACGGCAGCACAGCCCGTGCCCATGGAGCGCAGTTTGTATCCATCGGGCCTACAATTTCACATCAAGGTGCATTGAGGATCTGGTCCCACAGCGAATCTTTCAACTTAGTACAGTCTGTATTGAATACAGCCTTATCCTCTGTATTAGCCATAATCACAATACTAGTGCAATCTATATTTGTAAAGCCATATCTTCATTTTAACCCAGTTTATATTCATATATTCTATCAAAGGGGACCATGTCCACAGAGCAACATCCATTCTGCCAAGATGGATTCTAGCCACATAGCTGCTCCCTATACCAAGCCTGGCTCATCGGCCACATCCCCAGTACCAGAAGAGTTTGTATCCACAGCCAAGACTTTGTATTAAAAAGATTTAGAAATGATTTACCAATCCAGATCTCTCCAAGCACCTCACACGTGTCGCCCAGAGCAATGAAAATCAAAACCATGTGTCCATGGTGGAGAGGGAGAAGAGGTCTTCATGTGTCAATCACTTTGAGATTTTCCTTTTGTTTAAAAAAATAATTAAATGTCAGGAATGGAAGCTGTGTCTGCTCAGAAGTATGGGGAGCTGGAGAGAAGAATCCCTGTCATTTCATTCCTTGCCACCCCTCTCTTTGTTCAGCAGTGATGAGAACTTCACAGAAAGCATCAGTTGTTTGTTTCTCCCTCTTCCTCATCAAAGGACTGCACCCCAGAGGAGGTGACATCTGAGACTTTGCGGCTCAGTGCAGCATGTTCCATCTCCTCTCGAGGAGACAGTGATTCCAGGTCCCGGCACACTGCATCATCCTCCTCTGGAGAGGGCTTCTTGTTTAGGAGAGGAGCTTTGTCCAGTCTTGGGTTCCCTTCATCCTCAATGTGGTCCTCCATGTATGTGCTGGACTCAGCACCACCCACACCCTGAGCAGTCTGCAGGGGCCACACGTGGACCAGCCCCGTGCTCTGGATGAAGTTCTGCTCCTGTCGCTGTTGCTGCAGCTGTTGCTGCTGGAGAAAGCTGCTCTGAATCAAAATGCTTTCCTGAAGGTTTGTCTGGGACTCATCAAAATTCTGGCCTAAGTAAGAGCCAGTTGCTGGGGAAGCAATGAGGGACTGGTCACTGGTCTCCCAGGCATCAGATGAACCTAAGCAATACATGCCCTGCGAGACGTAGGAATGAGGCCAGCTGTCATACTGCGTCTGGGCCATATGCTCTGCAAGTAAAGGAGGGAAACAACACACAGTTAGACACTCTCTTTGGGCCAAGCTGGCTCATTCAGACAGATAGCTTGTGTGCCTGTGCATAGCTCTGCACTGTACAGGATAGATAAATCCTTTAGAGGAAAAGAGAAGAGGTAGTTCTAGGCAGTGGGTAGATGAACTTGATTATACCCACAATTCACTGTAAAAGCTGGCAGCTTTCCACAGTTATTCCTGAAAAGGGCAAACGAACTGGGATTTGGAGCCTCCCTGTTAAGATTAGACTCCTTGGACAGCTCCACAAATAGGTGATGCCTCTGCTAGATCCCAGTCTCGCAAACTGAGGCTACAGAATAAAACAGGATAGAGGAACAGAGAACAACAAGACAACAAGAGCAGGAAAGGGGTGTTTCAAGATAAGCAAGAGGCACTGCAGCTCACCTTGGCTCTCCATTAGCTCCTGATAGTTCTCAGAGTAGTTGCCTGCTGGGTTCTCCTGATTTGAGTTTACACTCACATCCTCACCATCCATGGAGGACCAGGCCATGAGAGTTGCCTCAGAAATAGCAAATTGCTCCATCACACCTGTGCCAAAGGAGACAAGGAAGGGGAAGCAGGGATGTGTGAAAGTCTCCACTTATCACCCCCTTCTTTGACCTCATTTCTTGGTCACACTGTCCCACTCTTGTCCTTTCTCAGAAACACCCACCACCCACAGTTGGCCCTCACCCTCTCCACTTTGCATTCCATAGGCAATACTCCAACCGCAGTCTCTCATCTCCTTCTGCCATCTCAACCACCCACAGGCTCTCCTGAGCATGTTTTTCAGGTTCCTGCACTTTGCTCTCTCAGGGATTCTGCTCTGGGACATCCCAACCAATCCAATCCACATGCCAAAAAGTTAGCGCTACCTGCAAGGAACCGGGCTTCCTTTTCACCATCGCTCAGGTCTGAGTAGGCATCAGCGTCTTTGCGTGCTGTCTCATGCGTGTGCTGCTGCTGCTGGCTGTTACCTTTCCCCCAGCCTTGCCATTCAATCATGTGAGCCACACGGCCTTGGCCCATAGCCGTCGGCTTTGTGACATGGTCCTTCATGCTGCGAGATATCCCTAAGGGGCCAGACATTAGAAAACAAGGAGGGGCTATTACACAGCTCCAGGGTTGTCTGCCATGCTGTTTACCTCTTTTGAAAGTGGAGCTGCTCTCCTCCTTCCTGACAGGGTTCAGGCCTGGGGTTGGGTGTCTCCCAACTTTCACCATACCACTCTCCAGGAGAGTTTCTCCATCTTTCCTTGGACTGGCTCTTAGAACAGGGGAAAGGGGAAACCCCAAATATGAAAGACCATTTCCTTCCTTGCCTAGAATCCATTTAGGGCAGAGCTGGGCATGAAGGATGAAGCTGGAAGTGAACAAACTAAGAAATAGAAAATGGGGTTAAATCCAAGACTGTTTGAGGGGAAGCAATTGAAGATGTCTGTGCTGGGGTGCATCATAAGAAGCCAACAGGAGTAAGATAAACCTGTTTTTTGAAAGGCCAATAACCAAGAGATTTCTGTATCTAGAACCATGGTGGTAGAGACTCCTCGAAGGCCTTGAAAAGGCAAGAGTCAGAAAGGAGCAGTTGGGAGAGCAACAGAGAGATATGGGAAGAGGCACAAAGGCCTGCGGAGAGAAACTGCCAAGGATAAACCCAAATTTTGAGGACCTCACCAGAGAAAGATGATTTAGCCAAAGCCCCAATCCCATAAGCATTGGAGTTGCGTTTCAGCTTGGGGAGTATGGAGGTCGTATCTTCCATGGAGAGCTGAAAAGAGAGAGAATATGAAGAAATGATATACAGGAAGGGGAAAAGGAAGTGAATTGAAGTGAGAAATCAGTATAAGGATTCCAGAAGGTAGGGGGAAGATGAGGAGCAGAAGCAAGCAACAAGAAAAAGAACAAAAGAAGGGAAGGAAAAATGAGAGGCTATTTAACCAGGACTGGATACTGCATAGTGTTGGGACTAAGTGAGGCAAGGTCAGTGGGAGAGGCAGAAGCAGGCTGTGAGAAGCCTCCCTTTGGCTGCTGCCAGTCCTCCATAGACATGCTGCACCGTTTCCCAACTCTTTGTTAAAGATGCAGGACATGGCTGATGGACAATTCAGGGAGCTTACAATGGGGAGCTGATAACGTCATAGGCAAGACACAGAAATGCATCATATATGCATCATACTACAGATATTAATTTTTATACATTACTTTTTGTTTTAATTTCTTCTCAAATGGTCTAAATAAAATGAACATGACTGTATCAGCGTTGTGTCCTGTTTCAAGCACCTACAACTACCTGTAAAGAAATGAGGTCTACAGTTCTGCATAATTCCCTTTATTCTCTATGTTCATCCTCAGTCCCTGAACAGCAAGGACAGGAAACTATTGGGACAGGCAGCAGTCACAAATATCATCATAAAACACAATCTCTCAAGATGAATTCATCAGGCTTCTTCAGAGATGCCAAGCATTGCATATCAGGCTTAATTTTCACACAGGCTAAAAAAGCATTGCTTCTGCTCTTCATGCATGCAAACAACCATGCTTTTCTCTGAAAATCAAGTCCAGCATGTTTCAAACACAAAGCTACTCAAAAGTAGTGACCATGACACTGGAAATTTTAAATCCTGACACGAAGCAAGCACTTGGTCACAGGCACAAATCTCATGAAATGTGAGAGGAGCAATAACTAGACAGTCAAACAGTTGGAGGCAAAAGAAGGCATTGTAAAGATGTTGATCTGCATATAATCCCAGTCAATTGTCGAAATATGAGAGACGAGTTTCTCTGGAAATTGAGTGTAAATGCAGCAGCTAAGGCATCCTGTAATTTTGGAGCCGGGAATGTCTGTGTGTAACATGTGGGCTGAAGAAATCAGAAAGCAGGGGAAGAACAGTAAAAAGTGAAAGGTTTAGCCGAGAACACAGCCCTTGTTCCATGATGCATTTTCTTTGGTGATGAAGCTTGTAGAGGAATGTCCATCTATGCCCCCACTGGTCATTCTTGCCTGGGTGCTGCTGTTTGGTATCCACCCATTTGTTTCAAGGCAGCCTGGAGGCTGTGCTGTGACCCACCTCATGGAAACCATCCAGAAAAGAAAGTAAACTGCGGAAGGTCTCTGCCACTACGAGGTTGGAAAGCTATGACACAAAGGCAGGAATGAATGGGAAGGGAAGGAAATTCATGAGCCAACTTTGATACCACAGAAGAATTACACTGAGAAAGAGAAAGAGCTGCATTATGAAAGAGCTCCACGGATTCAGAATGGGATGGAAAATGGGAAACTGCAAGTAAGTACTGTCTTTAAGGAGACATCACTTTGTGTACCTTTCTTTCAGCTAGACAGAAGTGCAGGGAGGGAAAACCTCACAAATTTCTTCCAGACAGTTGCTGCATGCACCATAATTTTCCAATTTGTTTCTCTAACTGAGCCTAGGCAAAAGGTCCCAAGCCATAAGTGCCACAATGAAAGAGATGCCAGTAGGGTGAGGGTTCAATAAAAATATAAGTCCCCTTGATATTCAGTGGTGCAAGTGCTTTTAAACCACAGAGAACCAGAAAATGACCACCATTTAAAAGTTCTGAAAGTATCTGGAATTTGAAAATGCTTATACTACCAATCATGCAGCTTCTTATCCTGCCTTTCCAAGTGTACAAAACCATCAAAGCCAATTTACGTGAACATATTTCTTAAGCCTCCAGAGCAGAAAAAATAATTTGTTAGCACTAACATGCATTATTCACTTTTCAGGATGCTGGTTTTGCATTAGTGAAAAAGAAAAAAATAAAGTCATATTTTTTCATGGCATTTTTTAATGTGGTTATAAAGTGTTCGCTTTTTTCTTCTTCCACTTGTTAACTGAAGTTAACCGGTGCTGATCATCTCCCCCAAGGGACATTAAGAATTCTTTTACTTCTGTATGCAACTGCAAATGAAGGATACATTTCTCCCAAATTCCTGGAGAAGATGAAATGATGCTCTAATCAAAGACTTCTGATTTTTTAAACATGCTGGACAGACACCTTTTTGTCTAGCAGTGCCCAGAAATCTCAAAAAGAGAACATATGAAACAACACACATTTGTCCCAAAAAAAGACAAAAGCAATTTAATAGCCACCTGCAGATCTAAATACCTGCCAGACAGCAAAAGACCAGAGGTAAACGAAAATTCATCACCATCCCCTGAATCTTAGACAATTCCCACAATTTCAGTGGCACTAAAGACATGTTTCCATTCTGGTCTCCACTGTATCCAATGGCAGACAAGTCCTGGTCTTGCTACGACTAGGAATTTGAACAGTGGTGTGGTGCATACTCACATTGATACCATCCCAGGAGAAATCTGTCCGTGTTTGCTAAAGAAAGCAAAGAAGGACATCATGTTAGTGTGTAACACACAAGTTGCAAACAACCATGCACCTCTCTAGTAGTTTGCCATAATCAACAGCCAGTATCTGATGTATTAAAAAAATTTGTATCTTTCAAGCTGCTGCTCATTATGGTGTCTGTAAACATCACGGTGTTTGAAGCAAATAGCATGATATAGAGAGTAAGAGAGGGAAAAAGAAACACCTTTTCATAAGGCTCCCCTTCTAACAGCTCTTCTTTACTAAATGTTGTGATGCTGGCACCCCTGCGTTGGAGTTGCATCCCTTTGAAGCTGACACAAGGAGGAGCTACACTACCTCTGTATTTCGAGTATAATATACCAAGTTACATTTTTTACAATTGTTACAATTATTTTCTGCTGAAATTCTTTTCCTTTGTAGTCTTTCAGTTTGTCCACTTCCCCCTTGCAAATCAGATCCATTGCCCGTATCAGCCATTACAGTACCAATGCATAGTGCATCTCCTTCAGCTGGAAGGGCTCACATCTCCACATTTTGATTTTGGGATGGGGACACTCAGGAAAATATAGATGAATCAGTTACACCTATGCTATCCATTCACATAAATCAAAATGTTCACTGAGGTATAGTTTATGCTCATTGACTTTTAGATCTGCATTTGATTTAACTGAATTTTCCATATAAGGTTGGGCCCCACAATTTCTGCCAGGATTCCGTGAAACTCAAAGTTTCTTGGATTTACATTCCAAGCCAGCAAGGTATAATAAGGAAATAAAAATACCTATACATTAGCACTTTGGAAGGTTTTTCAAATTGTATGTTATTTGTGATTTCTCAAATATTAAGCATTTAAAATAGCCTTAACCTTTTTATTAATCATGACTGCATACCCTGAACCTTATAGACCTGAAAATTCAGGTACCTAAGATTGCAGAAGCTGCAATAACTCAGAAGAGCAAATGAACCAGTCCTTGAGGTACTGCATGGGAAATCAATTGGCAGTGAGTTACTAATAAATGCATCCCTAAAATTCAAAATGGAGACAAATGTGTTTCTTCAAAAGATTTTATGGCTGTGCTGCAGAAGCTGGGGCAGACATAGTGTTGGACATTTCAATGAATCCATTATTCAAGGAATGCAGACCTACAGGCTTCTCAGAACTGCCACAGTTTTATCCATGTTCTGTTCCAGTCGTTAAAAGCACTTTCATTTGCAAATTCTTACGCAATATGGATATTCTGAAGGGAGTGCCTCAACTCTATTCAATTCAAGCCAAGCTGCACAGATATGAAAGCCTGATTCTCAGGTGCACAGTGGCATTCTGGTCATTTCCCAGATGATACCCTAGTGATGCACAACACCCATTTCTGAACTCAGAAAGAATTGAAAGTTTCTAATCCCCCTGGGTGCATCTGGGACAGGCACTCACCTCAGTGGAAGGTCGATGGAAGCTGCTGCCATGCAGCGAACTGGTGCTGTCCATATTGATTTGGTCCACATCTTTCAGCCCCTTCCAGTCTACCGCAATCACCTCGTTTCCTGTGGGAACACATCTAGTCAGGCTTCTGAATGCCGCTACAATTTGTTCTAGCAGTCTAAAGCCAAGTCAGCTCAGCACACAGGAGAATCATTGAGTTTAAGGCCACCACAGCCTTAAATCAGACCTTCCAACTTTAATCAGACCTTCCTACTTTAATCAGACTACCTGTACATCATCAACTATTATATTTCACACAGTTATCTCCATATGAAGACCAGTCATTTATGTTTTTCTCAAGCATAACGTATGCTTGGCTAAAGCACAGCTCACCAGAAAAAAAAAGCATCTAGTCATGATGTGAGACAGAAAGAACCAATTCTTTTGATAACCTGCTCCAATATTAACCACCACCACTTAAAAAGCCATTTCTCCTTTCTCATTTGAATTGGTCTGACATCAGCTTAAAGCTGCCGGTGCACTTGCTTTGCTGTTCTCAGCAAGATTAAGACATCTTTAACACCTGCCATTACATTTCAGGAAAGTTGTTCACACATTTGGTTTTCTTCTTGACAAACTAAACAGACTAAGATCTTCGTGTTTCTTACTGTACAGCATTTTTCCAGCCCCCTTAATAAATCTGTGTCTCTTTTCAAAAGACATCTCAAATTTTCCAGTTCTTCAAAACACGGCCATAAAAGCATACACATCAATGCAAGACTGCTCTCATCCATTCTGCTAATAAAGTTAAAACTTACTTGCTGCTTCTCATCACATTAACCCATTGTGCCATAACCTTGCAGCAGATTCTCACATTCAGCTCTTTGTTCACTCCGATCCCTAAGCACTTTGCACAGCTTTCTGGGATTGTCACCCATTCAAAAGCAGAGTCTGTGCTGTTTGATTTTAGATGTATTTTAATACCACTGAAAGGATCACGTAAAATTAAATAGTAACACATAAAACAGAAATTATAAAATAGAATTAATAAAGATTAAAAATAAGATTATTAAATAAGATTAAATCATAATAATAGTGAAACTAATGCAAAGTGGCACACTTCAAATAGTAACCACGACTGCTCTGTGGGACTGCTCTGTCCAGGTAGTGCCTTCAGTCTTTGTGCCAAGCTCAAACTCCATTAAAACTTATTTGCTGCCATTCATGGAGGAAAGGTTGTACTGTGTTTAAACCTGAGCCTTGTGGAACCTGGCAAGGAATATAGCTCCCAAAATTATAATCTGTTTCTGGGATCAATTCAGCAACCTGTAGTCTATTTGAAATGCATGCCATTGAATGCAAATCATTCTATTTTCATTAGCTTTTAGCTTTTTATTTACTCTTTATAGCAAATTTCTCCTCTACAGACATATGCAAACCCCCTTGCTTGTTCTGGCAGCTCTGGCATGTTTACACTGGTTCATCACTGCACTTCCCAGGTAGAAATGAGATGCTCTGCTCCACCCTATGCAGGCCTGCAGGAGGCATGTAGGCATTTATGGGTGGGAAGCCTGAGGCACTCATCAGCTAGAATTCAAAATGCAAAAAAAGATTTGGTCCCTTAAAAAGACTAAACATGGCAAGATGAAAACCCGCAGAAAGCAAATGCTATTTGAGTTGGTGTCCACCACACCTTCACATCTCATCATTTTCTGCTGTGCAAAAGACCTCTCTTCCTGAAAGAACGAAGGTATATTTTCCCCTTCACACACACGTATGTTTCTGTTCATCAGGATAATTAGAACCAAGTGCTTTAATAGCATCCCCCATATACCTCTGACTAGGCTGAGTAAAGTTGCTTAAAAGAAAAAGGAGGTTCCTCTACTGTATGCTACAAAGGTGAGCATAGAGGTCAGACACAGACAGACTTCAGGAGGAGGCAGGACATGGCTATGATGAGCACGACAAAGGCCACTTTCCGAGGTTGTGATCCTCTTGACTGATTTTCTTGACAAGCACATGCACACATTTGGCCTTACTGTGCTCAACTATTTATTTCTAGCTGTGATTGCTAGTAACCACGATTAATTAATGAGCTATGAGTGTAGAGCTGAATTTGTGTTAAATTCTGATGGGATCATTTGGCTCCCTTCTGCAGGATCCCCCTTTGCAGGGCGTAATGTTAGGCTGTGTGACAAAAGCTCATCTGCACACTCACAAAGGAGCACAGGGAGAGGACAGCAGGAGGTGGAACCCAAACAGCACCCTACTGGGCTGCTTTCAGGCCCATCCCAGGAGCCACCAGCCCACCAAAGGCCCATTTTCATAAGCCCTGAGAAGTACAGGGGCACAATGGCAGGTGAGAACCCAAATTATGGACTCACAAGAAGGGACACCCTGCCCAGGCCCCTCCCAGGACTGTGCCAGGAGAGCCTCAGCCCCAGGGTCCAGAGGAAAGCCCATCAAGACTAGTCAGGGGGGCAGGCTTTCAGAAGCAGCTTCATAACTGAGGGGGACAGTTACTGCCTATGGGTATGGGACCCGTTAACAGGATGCAGGAAAAGAGCATTTGGGAATTGCACTAGATATTTGTGATGTTTAGGGGAAGAACCAATGGCAGGGAAAGGGAGGGATCTAGGTGGTTTGGGCAGCAACAAATGTGAGAAAATAGATAAAAGTATAAAAGGGGCCAGTAGCATGTAAACAGGTTGTTGATCAGTATGGTTGTCTGGCCATGCCTTGCACTTATTTTGTGCCGTCTGTCCCGTCTTCTTGTTAAATTCCATTTCTAACTATTTTCTGGCATGAAGGATGCCAGACTCTGTTCTGGGTGCATGTGCTTTGTGATGGAGGTCTAAGTGCCAGGAACTGGAAAGACCGGAGCGAGCGAGGGCATGTGAATGAGTGCGTGATCACTAGCCAAGATGAAGGGGAAGTGATCTGGGTGCCAGATATGTGCCCCTGAGGGTGAGAGCACAGGGTGAGTTGGCTACCAGAGGAATTGGGCGACCTGTCACAGAACTCTGTGTGTGTGTATGTATCTGTGAGTGAGGGGTCTGTACCAGTAACTGCAGTGTGGCTGTGGCCTCGGGGGTTGCTATGTCCAGGTGCCAGCAACTGGGGAGACTGGGATCCAGGAGCAGCTACCGGGCAGACTGAGTAGCCCTCCTTCAGGAGGTATCCATGCTGCACATAGTGGATCTCCATCGTGATCAACCAGAGATGGGAGTAGGAGGAGGCTGTTGGTGTTGTTTGTGTGAGTGCCAAGTGTGTCTGTCTGTGCTGATCTGTGTGGCTGGCATATATGTGCATAGACATATGTATATATACATGTGTGTTGCATATGTTTATGTGTACGCATACTGGGAGTACAAGCTCAGCCTGGCTACTGGCTGCACCTGGGGGCAGGGAGCTGCAGCAGCCCCACCTCTGTTGGTCTGCTGGATTCAGCCCTGCTAGCACCATAAGGGCACTTGAAGGTGTGGACCAGAGCTCCCCAGCAGGTCTGGAGACATCTCCACTCCCAGGCCCCGGCAGGCTCCCGGGGCTGGGCTGCCAAGGCTGTCTCTAAATCCTGTCATGGCAGGCCTAGATGAGACAGGCACCTCACTCCCTCTGGCTGGGGCGTACAGCTGCTGGCTGCCCACCCCCAGCAAACATTTCGTTTATGACTGCATAAAGCCCAGGCACATCACCGCTACCTTCTACCCAACCTTTGATTACCTTTTGGCCTCACCATTTGGCAGCAGTTTCTTTTATTTATGTTTTGCTTCACAGAGCTGTAGCAGAAGGCCCTACCACCTATCGCACTGGACACCTTGAGTTCGGCAAAGCGAGAGAGGGAGGTTTGGGATGTGCTTGGCTTCAAGCCAGAAGGGGCAAGGCCTCAGCGGGCCAGTTCGTGGGTTGCCCATGAACTCCAGCGTGGCTGGAGATCAGATTTGGGGTCCAAGCAAACCTCCTAGGGGCTGGAAATATCTCTACCAAAGGAAAGTGCCAGATAGAACTCTGAAAAGCCCAATGGTCAGCGCCAAGTGCATCAGCATTAAGGTTTGGTTGTGGTTTAGAATCAAATACATTTGTATTCAGTCTCCCTTGAACAGGGAAGGGGTAAAGGGGCACTGCCTGGAAGTGCAAATCTAGAGAGGGCAAGTACGGAAAGGAGTGGAGGGATTGATTGTGTGATCAGGGTGAGCTGAGGGTCCAACAGGGGTCAGTGGGAGGATGAAACTGGAGTTAAGAGCAGAGTGGGAGCCTGCCCCTGCACGTTGGGGCCCAGTTGCCTCTTTCTGTAGAGGCAGCCCCTGCTCCTTCCCTCCATCTGTGACCCTTCACACTAGAAGGGGAAGGCCAAGGCATTCATGCCACAGGGCTGATCAAGCCAGTGATGCTGGAAAGGCAGGAGAGATGCCACCATTCTGGAGCAGAAGGCAGCTGTACAGAAGCCTTCAGTACAGGCAGCAGTCTCATGCCCGTTTCATCTTCATTTACCCTAGGTCTTTCTCCTGCACTCTCAGCTGTTTCTGAGCGTAGTGCGGTGGCCCTTCTGTAAGTCCAGACAGACATCCTGGCACGCAGTGCAAAGCAGGCTCCAGCACTGCTCTGCAAATGCACTGCAGAGACCCCTCCCCAGCCAAAGACAGAGACCAACCTCAGGGAGTCTGGTGCTCGGTGCATACAACTTGGCAGCCCCAAAGTTTGGCAAATGACACTCAACCTTTGCCCTCAATTCTGCTAGCCCACTCATGCTTTCCATGAAGTGTTAGGCTGTGGAAAATATTAATATTACTCTGGCAGATGGTGCCATCAAACGGTTGAAGAACTTTAACATGAAACAATTATTTGTCTCAAAGTCTACATCCGTTCCATAACAGTAGAACTAAAGACCTACAAAATTTATTTACTACTGTTTGTCTCCAGTTGAAATCTCTCATCTACCTAGACAAGGAAAGAGAATGAGTAACATGTGATCTTGCATGCACTGTAGTCATAAAGACTGAATAATTCTTGGTCTAAACAGCTTCACAGGTACTAAGAACGAAAGAAATAACTCTTCAGTATCTGTTAAATGCCTTTAAATGCAGTAATATCTGCTGAAGAGTTACAACATCACACACTGTGGCTGAAAAGGAAATCTCTGGGTTCTAATTGGAGTTGGGCCTGGGGCAATGTTACTTCCTCTTATTGGAAGTTGGATAAAGGTTAGTGGGTCTTTTTCTCTTCCGCTAGAAATAGCAAGAGCAGATCAAGTTCTACTCTGACAGATGGAAGGAAAGAAATATGGAAAAACAGAAAGAAGTATGGACAGTTAAGTGAGAAAAGAGAAACTGAAAGCAGTACATTATAATTTAGTATTGTTTTTATCCAACCTCCTGTCAACCTCTTTCTCCCTTCAATTAGTAATCTTTTTTTCTTTTGTAGTGGTACATTTCTCCTCCAATATAATTTCTTTTCTCTTATCTATCTTCCATTCCAGCTTCTGCTAATCATCATGGCTATCGCATTTGTAATTTATCATCAATCACCTCTTACAGAACAGTATTTTCTCATCTCCATATAGAGCTGATAAGCATTTTAAAACATGAGTGGGTCATAAAGCTAATTTTAAAGTGGAATTTTTACAAACACATGCTACTGAATTTCTCATTGAAATGTTCTGAAATGAGATGATGAAAGCTGAAAGATAACTGGGTTTCCAACTTCCTTGTCATTGTTTCTGTATGGTGTGTATGGAAAGGATATAGAAGGTTTTCATTTTCATTAAACTTTTTTAAAGATTCCTTGATTTTTTTAAACAATGTTATTATTTGTTTGGGGGGGGTTTAACATCATATATTCCATCCTTGCTCTGGAAGGCTCTGAGTCTTCTAGACAACTGAAGAACAAGTAGGAAGCTAATGACATGAAGCAGTGAGATAAAACCAAAGCAGTTGAAATACATAAATACATTAAGCCATACTGTTTGCAGATCATGGTTGCTTTCTATTTTTAACACAAATTTGATAAAAAAAAACTCTGACAAAAACTCATCAGAAAAAGATGTCTCCATCACAACTGAAGTAATGTTCCAACTCAAGTCCTCTAAGACTTTGGGGGAAAAGTATCATCCCTCTTTCTGTTACAGTACTGTTGAGGTAAAAATCAAGATTTATTTTTAAGTTGGTCCTTTCTAAATAATAAAGATGAAAAACATTTGAAGAGGAAAAAAGATGGGGGAAAGAAAACACCCTTTTCCCCACCTTTTTTTTTTTTTTTTTTGAGTATTGTAACTTTGCACTCTCAGAAATTAGAAAATGTGTGTACATTCCCAAGCAATATGAAATAATGACCATTTTGATAAATGCACTGGAATAGCCAAGAAGCCATCTGGATGACTATATCCTACCTTGTTGATCTAATAGTACTATTTTTTTCCTATTTCAGAAGCTCATTTTGCCAGATCCTTGACTTCGTCATGGAGACAGAATTTCTTAGCTGGACATACTTTCAGTTTCTTTGCATTTCTGTGATCATAGTAAATTCACCTTTTTTTGAATTACTACTTAATCTAACAATTCCATTCTCCTTGGGTTTCCTCTTGACATTTTCTCAATTCCTATTACCACTGTGTATTTGTTGATACTATATTTGGTACCTGTGCATGCATTTTGTTCATTTAACAAGGTACATGCTTGAATCGGGCGTCTGCATCTATGCAAAAGCCTTTAATAATCTATTTTGTTGTACCTTCCATGCTGGATGCTAAACATAATCTCTAATTTTTCTTCTCTATTTTTTTCCACACTAAGTAGACTAACACAGTTTTACAGTCTTAAATTCTGCTTTTTCCTTCCTGACCCAATGCTGGTGAAGATGTACACCAATATCAAATATGTATTTGTGTCAATTGCTTTCTGATGTGTCATGCCAGTTAACATCAAAAGAAACATATTCATTAAACAGTGAATTTCCAGCACCGCTATTATCCACTCTTAGCAGACTTTCTTCTGTTTCCCAAATTTTACTTTCCAGCAGAGAGTAGAACAATTATCATTCAATATTGGTAGCCAATGTTAATTTTGGTAAAGGCCAATATTTAGAGTAGTTGCAGTAATTATGACCAGTCTTTAAATTGTTCTTTCCCTGATATCAATTTTCATTACACTTGTGGGAGTGTAGTGTCTTTGTCAAACATATCATCATCATGTCCTGTCAAATCTCGTTGAAATAAAAGCAGTTGAAGCTACTGAGAAGGACTGACAGATGGATGGATAGCATAATCATAGAAACCTTTTTCTTCCCTGCATGCTTTACAGAGAGCCATTCAAAGCTATCCAAAAGGTCAATATCAAGGAAAGGAATAAACCTCTGTCAGGTGAACTGTCCCTGAGGTGAACCTCAGATGGAAGTGTTCAAATTCTCCCAGGTAAAGCTGAGAAATCAATCAACCTGAGCTAGTCACATAACTGTGTAAGTATTCTGGCTTGTACTTCATGAGGAAACATAGGAATTAGTTAGCTGCTCTTGGCACCTACCAACAGAATCATTTGTGGAAGATGAACAGAAAAGTCTGTTTTCGTGGATGAGATAGGGCTGAACAGTTTGGTGCTCATCAAGGCAGAGAAATGTCTCCACGAAACAGATGTCTGAAATTTTTGATCAAAAATGAAAACACCTACAGCTCTGATATGTCTGTCAGATTAGGAATCAGACGGGCAGTTCTCAGGATCTTTGCTTTGGATTTGGGTAATCTAAATTCTTTTCTAGACCATTCTGCCTCCTTCTGCAGGTAGGTCCCTTTTTAGAGCTGTTTAGGAAATAGAATTAATGAACAAAGCTCCAACACCAACATTTTTCTTCTAGACTAGAAACACTTTCAAACCAATACTAAAGGCTACTGCATACCACGTCCTCGCAACTAAAAAGAGATGAACGCAGAGCCTAATGTTAGACACAGGCAGTTCTGTTCGAAGAAACGGTCATGTCATCTAAGCTAAGGAGGTACTGAAAAATGAAACACATCCAATTAACACAATTTTTTAAAAAATCTCAAAGCCCTGTCTCATTTGCAGAACAAGTATCAGCCAGCATGAACAGCAGTGATGGGTTTATCCTCATTCTTCATTGCCTCTCTGAAGTGCAGAGAATGTGTCCCCAGGGGCCTCATTCAGCACAGTAAGTATGAAAACGTCAATATGAACCAAGGTAGCAGCCCTTTTTTGCTGGCCTATAGCCAACATTACAGAAGTAATACGCAGCAGGCAATTTCATATGCTGCTCTCCATATGTGTTTAAATTTTAATCTCTGTGGCCAGCACGTTACATGGGCACTGTCCTAGAGCATAAGAATGCCATTAGTTCTGACATCTATGTCCCATAGTTTCATCTCTACCAGTGAGGAAGAAGAACCATCCCAAATACTCCTCAGGAGTCAAATCAGCAGATCACAATGCACCTTTCTGCCTGAACTCCCTTCCCTGCACCCTGGGGCAGGAAAAGAAAGGTGTCACTACCACTGTTGCCTCCAGAACTACTGCCACCACAGCTGCTGCTGACACTTCCATCCCCACTTGCAGCTGGAACGTAACCCTGCACAAAGCAGGAGCCCAAGGGCTCTGAGGGCCCCGCCTGTCCCCCATATCCACCTGGTGAAAGAGGGGCCATGGTTCCATCACCTCCTGATGTCCTCAGGTTCTGCAACACACTGAAGGACTTGGGGAGGGAACAGCATGGACCCTTCCTGCTACCTTACTCCCCCTTTTTACCCTTTTCTTCCCTCTCCCTGATGTTGCTATACATACAAAAAACACGTACAGATGGTCCCCCACCTTTCCTTTTCCGCAGGCTCTCAAATTCACTCCATAGTCCTCCCAGGCCCTGTTGTGCTCAGAGCTTCCACACATTTTTCATCTTGTTTTCCTTCCCCTGACTGTCCCTGGTCAGCCCTACTCCATGCCCTGCCCTGTGCAGCCTCGGCCTCTTCCCCTCTTCCAGGCCCCCTGCACCCCCCTGGACCCTCTCCCAAGCATTGTCACAGAAAAACACCCAGAAAACATCCCACATGACCATCCCTATTGCCCTGCCTGTGTGGACATGCTGGGACAGAGGGAGGAATGGGGGTCCCTGACCCCGGGGACACTCTCAGTCCCTCTTGTTGGGGGTAGCACTGCCGCCAAGGTGATGTCAACAGGCCAAGATGGGACGCCACTACTGCATCTCTGGGCCCACTACCATTCCCCAGTCAGCAGGACGTATTGGAGCAAGCAGCAGAACAAGAACCTGCTCAAAACACCAGTGCATGGGGGCAGTGGCAGCCTGTCAGTTCCAGGCTCCACGCTCCTTATCTGTCACCCCCTTCAGCTGTGGGGTGGCAGTATGGCAGCCCCAGAGTATACAACCAGGTGGCTACATCTTTGTCCATCACAGCCATTATGCCCTTGGCCACAGTCCCCATCAAGAATCTGGTTTTGGAACAGCAGCAACGGTCAGAGCCAGCCAGGAGGCACTGAGCCTGCTGCCTCCCTCTTACCACCATCCCCAAAAACCAAAGGCAGTGATCCCCTAGGCCATGACAATGGCCTCCAAGCCATAGTACGTTTTCTTCCTGGCAACAAAAGCCACTACAACAAAAGCCACTACATAGGAGGCAACAGGTAAAGGGCTCTCGTTGAGGGGCTCTTCATTCGCCTCAAGCCCCTCCACATGCTGAGTGTAGAGATGATGCTAACTTCTGTTTCAGCCCTCTTCCCAATGCTACTCTCCTCATTATCCTCCCACCATTGCCCCAAAGAAGCTGGTATTTCCCATCAGCCCATTCCTGCAGGGCTGCAAAGGACAAGTCCCTTTGCCAGCGAGTCTTCATCTAGACAGTGGGAGCAAGACACAGCATGGAGAGCTGCAGAGTCCCTTACCATTCAACAAAAGAAATCTTCTTGTACGTCCACTACTCATCAAGGGACATTCAAGGTTTCCCTTGCTGAGCCTGGGACGCTTCTGAATTGACTGCTTTCTGGAGCTCCTTCCTACTGTGGCTGAGATCTCAAAAACTCTCCACCACATGGCCAGTAACAAAACTCCAGGCTCTCCAAGGCTACCAGGCTGAGCCTCTTAGGAGTGAAGAGCTTTGCTTCTCATGAGAGAGAGGCATGAGAGTTGTTCTCCCAAAAAAAGAGACCTCTGCAAAGGAGGGACTGCTGCACAGTATTTCTCCTCAGCACAGACTGCAGCAAAAGCTATAATGTAGCTAAAGTCTGTGCTGGTGTACGTGGTCCACCCAGACCAGAGCCACAAGACTCCAGTCCAGAGCATGAAACTGCATATGATCTAAGACCACAAAGAGACAGTCTGTCATTAGCTCTCCTTCTCCTCCTGGTGCCCCAACCAGGATAAAGTGTTTAAACAGAATAGGTAATGGCTATTTTATGGGGACCCTGAAGGCATTCAGTTTCAACTCCGGCTTCGTGGGATTTCTCCAGCAGCTGTGTACAACTGCAGAGTGCTTGGTCAAGCTCAACAGGGTCCTCTGCTTCAGAAGGGGAGTGAGTCAGGGCTGCCCTATACCAGCCATCGCCACTCCATCAGCATAGAATCCTTCCTCTGTATTGTCTGTTAGTGCGTGATGGGCTTGCTGCTCACAGAACTAAAGTTGTGTGTAGTCATGCGGGTTTAAACCCGCTGACATGCCTCCTCACACTCTGGTACCCAGAAGACCTGGCACACATGAGTCAACCAAGTCACATACATAGCATCTTCCTCTGCCCAAGTCAACTGGGTCAAGAGGTCTCACCACGTGTTTGGAAATAGATGCTAAGCAGGCAGCTAGCAACCTCCCGGTTGCACTTCCACACCAGTAAGGCACATGCCTCTTGCTCTGAGAGCCCACCTCTGTGGTACCAGCCACTTTCTGGCTACCAGCTGGGATAGGAGTGAGGTCAAGGTGTCTAAATAGCTGCAGAAGTGGGCAGAAATGATGCAGCAACTTTTCCTTCAGTGAGGATTCTGGTCGTCATCAACCAATGAGTGCTGACCATGCTTCAATACTGTGTCAACACCCTGTGCCCTTGTCCTGGTTTGAGGTAAAACAGAACCAATTTTGTTCAGTAACTTCGCTTCTTAGCTGGGCCTCTTCTAACAATTGAAATTAACTGCATATTGTGCAGACAGTGTTCACTCTCTCAGAGTGATAAGACCAATTGTTTATAGCTGATGCCCAGGCATGGTATGCAGAGAGGCTCCTGCTTACACTTATTGTCATAACAGCCAAGGCCAACCAACTTTGTTATTCGCCACGTTGGAGGGTCGGAAGCGGAAAAGCATAGTGGGGTCCCACTTGGAGGGAGGAGCGGACAGGACAGGTGACCCAAAACTGACCAACAGGGTATTCCATCCCATCTGCCTCATGCTCAGTATAAAAGCTGAGGGATCAAAGGGTCACGGGCTCTTCCTTCAATGGCCGACGTCTGAGGAGGACTCTGTCTGCCTGTGATCCCAATCCTGACTCCAGATCCAGAATCCAGTTCCCGTCCGTCACTGAGTCCAGCCTGGGACTGCCCCAGTGCCAGCCGGTGACGTGATTGTCATCTCGGGAGCTTGATACGGTTTTGTATATATTTTTCATTATTTCTTTTTATTTTATTATTAATATTTCATTAAAGTAGTTTAGTTTCTTCTAAACTCGTAAGTCTCTTTTTCCTCCTCTGCCTCTCTCTTTGTAGAGGAGTAGAGGGGAGCATCTGTCGGTCCCGTCTGGGGTCCCTCGGGTCCCCAGTGGTGGATTTGGCCTAAACCATGACAGCCCTATTACTGCAACACTGAACAACCTCCAAGAGAAAGTACTGGGCTTCAGGATGGTCTTTTATGGTTCAGACAGTCCAGCCTGGATTGTGCTGGCATGTGCCTTCCCCCACCACCTCTGAGATGTCTGTCATTCTACACCAGTGACCCAACAGGTCTCTTGCAAGACCTTCTTGGTCTGTGTTGTAAAACTGGTGTTTTACAAGGCCTTCCTCAGAACCTGGAAGCTCTCTGGATCAATCAACTCCCTCATGATCACCAGCAAGGGGGAATCTCCCTGTTGAGCCCCAGCTGAATAAAGCTCACCTCCAAGTGCTGGCAGAAACCTCATCACTGCATAGAAGGATCGTCCCTGTAGCATCAATAAAACTGGGGACCACTGGATCTATGGTCAGTGAGTCTGGGTCAACCCCACACTGCTTGCCTGGTGTACAATGTAGAACACCCAGATTATACCACCATCTCCTACTTCAGGTAAGTGCCACAGGAGGGTAGTCCCTTCCAACACCTAGCTCCATGGAGATACTTCTGAGGCCTTGACTCTCTGTCCAATTTACACACCACTTCAGTAAACTTTGAACAGACAGATGACCTCCCTTGAGAACACCTCCACACACTCACGCAATGATTGCTCAACTTCCTCCCCCTTACACCCGATCACAATATGTGGTTGTAGGACCACTCATTGTCAGGAGAGGATGAGGAACCCTGGTGGCCAGTTTCTACTCTGAGCTAATTCCATGGACCACTGGGAACATCAGCTGGAAAAATCCTCCATCGGGCAGAAGGCGCAAGTATGTTCACAGGACCCTCTGACTCATGTCTCTTATGCAATGAGAGGGAGACTGGCACTTCTGTACATCAAGCATGCTAGTCTTCTGACCCCTCCAGAACTAGTTACCGAGGGTCTGGCTGCACTTCTCACATCTTAACTTGTACAGTTCCTATTCCAAGACCTACTAAACTCTGAGCCTTCTTTATCACCTTCCCCATTTCCCACCAAGCTGGCTATCTGCAGCTCCAGGAGGAGGAAAACCGAAGATCTCAGCAACTAGCAGTGCTATCTCTAGTCCTTTGTTCTGGGCAGGGCATGGCTAGGCAGTATCCACCAGTCGCTGGATACCATGGAAATACACAGGTGCTCTGCTCACTGTTTCTCTCTGGTTCCCTGTTTTCCTGGTTTTAGCCTTCTTTACCTTGTTCTCTTTTCTTATTTTTTTCTTGTCCTCACCCCCTCCCCAACCCCAGTGCTTTTCTTTTTTTTTTTCCTTGTTTCTTTTCTTCACTCTCTTTTTCTTTTTGGGGGCGGTGGAAAAGTAGGCATTTAGTATTCATTTGGGATGGGTATCAGCTTGTCCCTAAAGCGGGAGTGGATGTGTAGGAAAGAACAGGGGAAACAGTAGTGACATTTTCCCAGAATACTTGCCCTAGCCTCCTGCAATTTACACCTCAAGTAGTTCCTGAGACAGAGATATTGCCTCTATTTATTCATCTTTAAAGGAGTTTTCTTCTATTCATGTGTTCACTTTTTAAACCAAAGAAAAGCATCCTATGTCAAGGAGTTCCACAATTTAACTCTGTGTTACATGAAGAAGTGCTGGCTTTTGTTTGTTTGAAACCTGTCACTTGCTAGTTTCATTTGATGTCTAGATTCTGTTTTGAAAGAAATAATGAAATATTCTTCCCTCTTCATTTTCTCCATGATGCTCCTATCTATAAAATCATTAATTTTCTCTGATATCTGTTGTAACTTTCCCTAATCATCTCTTTTCCATACTTGAGAAATCCCTAACTGTTTAAATGGCTCCTCACATATACGCCACACCATACCCTTGATTGTCTTTGCTGCCCTTTTCTGAATCTTTTCCAGTTTGATTATGTCATTTCTGAAATGGACAATCAAGGACAACACATGATATTCAAAATATGGGCATAGTATGGATTTATCATAGAATCATAGAATGGTTTAGGTTGGAAGGGACTTTGAAGATCATCTAGTTCCAGCCCCCCTGCCACGGGCAGGGACACATCCCACTAGACCATATTGCTAAAAGCCCCATCCAACCTGGCCTTGGACACTTCCAGGGATGGGGCCTCCACAGCTTCCCTGGGCCACATGTTCCAGTGCCTCACCACCCTCATAGTGAAATTTTTTTTCCTAATATCTATTCTAAATCTACCCTTTTCCAGTTTGAAGCCATTACCTCTCGTCCTATCACTACATGCCCTGGTAGCAGATTATGTATAGTATAATGCTGTTTCTCATTTTATTCTCTATTCTTTTTCTAATTACTAACATTTGATTGGCATTTTTACTGGTACTGAGAATTAAGCTATCCATTATAACCCCAAGATCTCATTCTTGCATGAAAACAGTAAACTCAGTACTTCCATCACTGCAAATGTAACACTAGAATTGCTTTTCCTGTGTGCATTTTACATTTATCTACATCAAATTTAACCCATAATTTTAATACCTAGTCATTCGATATTGTAAAATCCTTTTGCAATTCTCTGCACACAGCTTTTTTTTTGCTCCCTCAAATAAGTACTATCATTATCATATTTTGTTACCTCATTAATTACCCCCCTTTTTCATATCAACCATGGATATGCACAAAACTGAAAAAATATCCCTGTGAAAACTGGCCATTTCTTGTTAATCCCTGTGTCCTATCTTTACCAGGCTACTTAATAATTTCAGAAACTTCCCACTGATCCAGCAGCAGATTTACATCTTCAACAGCCTGGGATGACTGACCTTTACAAATGCGCCTTGCAAAACCAAGTAGACTATAGCCATTGGATCTCCTTTGTCAATATACTTGTTGACCCTTTCTACTACTTATAGTAGTAAGGGATGTGTGACATTCCTTAACAGCAGTAGTGTTAACTCTTTCTCAGTGTGTGTTATTTGTCCATGCAGGCACTGATTCTGTTCTTTAGAGCGATGTTTATGAGCTTGCCTGCTAGACGTATCTTGTTTACTAGCCTATAGTTCCCCAGATCTCAAAATAATTTTAAAAACTGGCATCACATTAACCACCTCCCAATCTTCTTGTACTGAAGTAATTGTAAGGCGTTACAAATCATAATCAGTAGGTCAGCTCAAATTTCTCCAGAAGTCTTGCATGAATACCATCTGATGACTTGTTACTCTTTTGTCTACCTGCCTCACTTACTGAGGCTTCAGTTTGAAGCTGATCTCCTGAGACATCCCCAACAAGGAAAAGTTCCACAGGATAAACTTCCACAACTTCGTCCTCCATGAACAGATACAAAATTGTTCTTTGGTTTTTTTTGAGGTTTGGGGGTGGTGGTATTCTACTATGGTCTTAATTGCTCTGAGTCACCTGAAGCCTTTTTAGCAGTAACATCACACACTAAGTCCTCCTAATCATCGCACAAGGCAAGTTACTTGTCTTTCATGGGCTCTTTGAATGGCTCCTGAAGTAAACATTTAATTTGCCAGTCTACACGTAAGGTTAACTGAAGTCCCCGTTAATACTGAGTTTCCCACCTTCACAGCCTCTTTGATCTTCCTCTGGCTGTCACAGCTTCCTGTCACCATCCTGGCCAGTGATCATAAATGGTCAGTAGTATAACCCCTGAAACTACTTTTCCCACATGAAACATCAATCTACATGCTGGCCATTTGGATGACCAAACTGTTTTCTCCGGTTTAATTAAGAAAGGGTTATTAAACATTGGAATAGGCTGCCCAGGGAGGTGGTGGATTCACCATCCCTGGAAGTGTTTAAAAAAAGGGTAGATGTGGCACTTAGGGACATGGTTTAGAAGTGGTTTTTGTCAGGGTAGGGTAATGGTTGGACTTGATGATCTTAAAGGTCCCTTCCAACCTCAGCAATTCTATCATTCTATGATTCTAAGAAAATGTGCACTGAAACCTTCTCCATAAGCCATGTGTGATCAGCATCTGTGGACACAACCACATCTTCCCAGGATATAGAAACTATGTTTCCTTTAATTGTCTAGTATACTCCTGGAGTTGAGAACTTGTGTCTTAAACTCACAAAGAAAAATCCGAATCCTCTAATCTGACCTCCTTAAAATAAGAAAGGCTAAAGGTATTCCCTTTGTTAGTCATACTTCCTGTGGAACTACAGCATTATTTTTTTAAAAAATCTTGATTTTTATGTGTTGAGGTGACAGAGGACTTAGTAGAACTCTTAGTAAATTATTCCAGTCGTTAAGTATTTTTACCATTTGTTTTTTTGCCTCATTTCCAATCTGAAAGTATATGCCATCCTTCCATCACATCTCAACTGTTTTCTGCTAGGTTGAAGAGTTAGATGGTTTTGAGGTTTTTTTCTTTACTCAAACACTTAGACACTGTCATTGAGTCACTGCTGTAAGTTTTTATTCATGGTTCCATGTTTATTTTCTGGCCAATCTTCAGTTTTGTGGTACTTCTCAAAGTGATAATAATAGAATTAGACAAAGTAGATGAAAAACAATTTTTTTCACAAGTGCCAAATGCAGAGAAAATACAACCTTCTCTCCTCCTGTTCGATGCTCAGCTCTTAATAGATCAAAGCACCACATTAGCTTCGTCGGCTGCAGCATCACAATAGTAGCTGTTGATCTACTTATTATCTGTTCAGATATCTATAATCTTTTTCAGTGTGACTGCTCTCTAACATTGAGCTCTGGTCCTGTAAATACTGTTCACACTCTGTCATTAGATATATCAACTCATATTTGGTTAGATTGAAACACACACTGTCTGTCAAGACGCAGTACTCCAAATGAATCAGACTGTTCCGTATCAGTGATTTGCCCTTTTCATTAGTATTTTCATTTTTAGCAGTTCTTCCAGTCTTTGTAGATTCTACCAAGTTTATCAGTATTTTAGATTTCCCTCAGGCTTTTGAGCAATATGTTAAAATCATATGGTACTGATGACTATATTGAGAATTGTGGGATCACATAAGAAACACAAGCTTTTCAACAATGGTTCTTTCTTTATTACTATTTTGCTATCTATTGAATTTTGATGCACTTAAAATGTATCGTATTCATATATTACTAGTCAAAGAACCATGTGGTACTAAGATGGTTGCTAACTGATTAGTGTTTTTATCTTTTACCAACCTAGTATTTTAAATCCATTACCATGACCACAGGTAAAGGTACTTCTATCATAGAAGTACTTGACTGCAGGGAGTCTCATAAAAGTCATGAAATGAAGTTAGCTTAACAGGGTCTGTTTTGCCCATTCTCACTGGCATATTGACCTTCTAATATTTTATTGGGAATTATATCAGACTGACAAAATTAAGTACCTAGGTCATCTCACAGAACTTTTAAAGTAGCGCTAAAACCCCAACTTTTCAATTCCAGATCTTCCTCACTATTTCAAGACTTATTGAAAAACAAAGCTTTGACCGGTTATCCAACTGCTTAAAAACTCTTCAGTGCAATTTATCTTGAATTGGTTGTTGTAAATATCAGTCTAAAATCATGGTTGTGTGCTGTTGGAGTGTATATCCTTATTAAATGAGCTGAAAACTATTTTTCGCCTACTTCCCCCCAAGGAAACAGGCCTAAAATATTTATTGATTAGCTCACTTTTTCTGCTTCAATACACATCAGTCCATAGAGGTCAGACTCCCAGCTCTATCATGCCAATGAAATACTACTCATTACTTCCATTTTACCATCAGCTCCTTTGTAATTTCTCTCGTAATTCTCTCATATTCCTGCTGAAAAGAGTTCACAAAGTCAGTATGTTGTCCTTCAGTTCTGTTCCTCAAAATCACATCTGTTGTGATGTCCACAAAAAAGAAAAAAAAAAAAAGTCCTAGGTCAATCAGCAACAGGCCAAAGACTGTTTTCTTATACTAATGACCGTTGCTGATACACTTACTTTGCACGTTTTTTTTAGTATGGTTTCCTTATAAAGCTAGGCTTATGCAAGCATCCTATTTGTTAGCCCTCTCCACATGACTTCAAACCCACCAGCCTATTCCAGTAACCCTGATGAGAGAGGGGACTCAGAGATGATCAGTTTGTACACACTTCATGACAACCAGCTGCTATGTCTGGGAGATAGTCTCTGTTCAGACCCTTACTGACAGAAATAAGTTCTTATCCCAGAGCTCTTTAGTTGATTTTTTTTAAGTGATCAGATTGAGAACTGCTCAAAAGAAGAAAGGCCAGACTGGGAAGAAGTAGGAGCATCGAAGTGAGAACAGGCACAAAGCAGTCTGATCTGGAACGAAAAGTGTCCCTTTGTCCCTCTGTTCTGCTGGTCCCTCCCCCAGGTAAGAGAGGAACAAGATACCTGGATGCCTTTCTTCATGTATTCCCACTATTTTACCCACATTGCCTATGAAGTGGAGGTTTCTGCACAGAACTCCATGCTCCTTCCACCTGTGTGCATGCAAGTAAATGAATGCCATCGCTCAGTTTCCTTCTGCATTACCATTTCCTCTCCTAAGCTTCTCTCTCTCTCTTTCTTTTAACTGACTCGCTTATATGTTGATGGTGAAGGAAGGAGAAACTGGACACTGGGCCCCTTGATATGATGCATGCAGACCGGATGTCTCACTTTCTCCACACTCGAAGCTCACAGGCTACACTTGCCATGCCAGACCTCACTCCACACACCTTCAGATCTGGGGGAGGATGAGTAAGGAGAAAAATTAAGGGGATGTTCACTGATTACCCCCTTTCCTGTCAGTCTCCTATCCTGCTCCCACTCTGCTGAATCTAAAGTGGCTGGATTAGAAGTGGGTGGTCTTTGGCTCCATTTCTCCTGTGGATGCTGTGAGCCATTCGTTTATGCTTAGTATAGCACATCCAGGCAGAAAGCAACATAGAAAGTATGCGCTCCTCTCTCTGACAGTACACTGACCATTCTTTGTAGAGGGGAGTCCAGTTAGCCAGCTAGCTGGCTCTGGGAGGTCAGATTTGACCCAGAGATTGATAAATGAAAAGCACTGCCTTTTCCATTCTGCACGATACTCTGTGCATGAGCCTAAACCAGCTATCACTTGAGCTGTTTCTTGCAAAATTGCCAGAAAAAAAAAAAAAAACAAACAAAAAAAAACAACATGGAGAGGACTTCAGCTGATAGCTGGGGTCATTATGGTGAGGGAGTTTGTGGCACATGGTACCCTCAGTAGTTAAAGGAATGTGATGGGGGGAAGGTATAAGCAAGTACTAACAACATGTAGAAAACATGGGGTCCTCTGGCAGAACAGTAGTAAAGCAACGGGTCTAACCTGACTCAGAAAGGCAACCATTCCAGGCTTTAGATCCTAAGCATAGGATCACAGGATAATTCAGGTTGGAAGGCACCTCTTGTGGTCCAAGCTCCTGCTCAGGGCAGAGTCAGCCATGAGGTTAGACCAGGTTACTCAGGGCTTTATCCAGCCTGGTCTTGAAAATCTCAGACAACACTACACAACCTCTCTGGGTTGCACAACACTCTCTGCACAACCCTCCCAATGCTTGACACTCCTCACGACCAGAAAGTTTTTCCTGATATCCAGTGTGAGCATCTCCAGCTTCTCTTCCTCCAAACTGCAGAAGTACTACTAGTTTTTAATTACTTGGAACCACCATTTTATGTCACTTCACAAAACATGTTTGCTGTAGGCTTCTGTGCAAAGCCATGAGAGAAATCAGAGACATCACTGGAAGAAACAGAGAGCAATCCTGAGCTCAATAGGCTTGAGCTTTCTATTCATTTAAATCCATTCAAGGAATTAAGAGAGATCTTGTCACACTAGTCAGAACAGCCAGTATTAGGAGCCGTGGTCAAAGGTACACTTGCAACGCATTCAGACATCTACGCAGGCCTGAAATCTTAAATTTGGCTAATTCAGTTACTGACGGTAATCAAGCTGATCTTTGCATTGAGTTGGCACTCAAATAGCTACAAGTTCCCAGCTGAATTTTGCAGCCTTAACTGTCCAGCAACCTCAGTAAAAAACTCCTTTACATTGACGGAAACTGAGTCCCAGCTATGATGAGACTCACTAAGCAGCTCTCTGGGAACTATGATGGGGTAATTATCACCAACACACAGACCTGACTTGTAGCTATTATCAGAGGCAGAAGCCAGCTGCAATGCTCACTGTGTAATTGCTATCACGCCACGTAACACAACACACACATATGACATTGAGGTGTGAGTGGGTGCATCTGTGGAGAAGGTGATTGGGTATCAGTTTGGGCTTTTAAGATCAAGTTTCAGCTTTCTTCATACCCTAGGAAATCCTAACCTGATCATTGCCATTATGATTTCTGGTGTCCTCTATAAGACTGAAGGATGTTATATGACTCCATTTCAATTTCACACATATGAGGCTGCTCTGTTATGACCCTCTCAATTACTTTTCTCCAGGGAGAAATAACCACAAAACTCATATTTAGGAAAGAAAACGTAAAGTTGCACATCACTAAACATGTGCAAACTATGACATCTAACTAGATCATAGTAAAATGTCCCTGCGGGAGATAGAGAAATCATGTGGCTTGCGTAAAACTGGAATGGAAAAAGGCCCGGAGCAAGCTCAGGGCACAATCCTGCACCGGCCCTTGTGTGGTGAATAAACTAAATGTGACTGATTACAAGCTTTCTATCACTAATTAAAACCTCTCAAATTCTGAGTTCAAAATCTGCTACATGCAGATTCCAAGGTAAAACCAATACAAGCATACCACCCTTCTTCCATCTCTAGGACCTACCTGGTCTTGGAAATGCAATACAGAGCCTGTACACTGAACTAATTCTGCAAAAATCTAACCAGATAACTCTATATAGCAAGAACACAAACCTCTACTCATGCTAGGGTGTTAGCTTCCAACCACATCCTAGAGCTCGGATCTAGCACTTAAAAGCACTGATTTCCCAAAATAGGTTGGAAGAATCCTCCCCATAACTCCAGGAAGGCTGGAGTGAGAAATCTAGGCTGCCAAATAAGAATTGTTCTGAACAAATCTCCTCAGGTGGGGGAGCCCAATTAAAACTCAAGGATCCCACCTTCACCCAGTCCAACCTTTAGGACTTGAAACAGATGAAGCCCCTACTGAAGAAAAACAGGGTAAAAGTTTCACATGAAGCTGGCATCAGGCACTATTACTACATTCATATCTGACTCCCATGGAAATTAGAATCACAGTTATGCAATCCCCTTTAACACATACCCCCATAACATGAGGTCAAGAAAAATTCCTGTTAACTGTATAAATAGGTCCCTAATGTCCACTGTGCTCTCGCCAGCCAGAATAAGCATATATTGCATAAACCAAAAGTCACTATAGTATGGAAAGTCCAGTATCTGTACCATTAAGGTCTATATTTAAGGAGTGCAATTTGCAGACAAAGTGAATTTTCAATTATCATTACCCCATCATCATTTTAATGCACAGATGCACTGTTATATTTTCATCTATGCCCACATATCTGTTTGGCATTTATAAATATATATAAAAAAATATTTTTTTTCTTTTAGATATATATGAGAATGATACTTGCAATAGCTCAGTTATACAAGGCTTTTTTGTAATACAGATTCCAGGTCACAGATCATAAAAATGCTGCCATGCATAGGAACAAATACCTGTGAGGTTAAGTATGACAGCTTAACCGCATTTTGGAGTGGAAAGGGGATGTTACTAGATGTGTGTTTGTTCTTTATTTGAACAGTGTTGTGGGCAAGAGGGGCCAAGAATTAATGCTGCTAGTTCTGACACACATTGATAAAACAGGCATAGATAATTTGCCAGCCAACAGGATAATAATGCCCTTGACAGTGTGTATGTGTGGAGGGTATAGAAGAGGCAGGAGAGGGAGGCAATACATGTTTCTATATGCTGTAGAGACATAGATCCAGGTGAGCTTGAAGCATCTTAGGGAAATATTGCAGTGGTCTTTGCCATGTGGACATTACAGAAGACGTAAGAGATTTCTTTAGGTCACGAGGACATTTGAGACTGGTAAGAAACATAGGCTAGACGTGGGAAGTAAATCCCAAAGCAGAAACTGGAGTCTGTAGTTTAAAGTTTGCTGCTGCGGGAGTAGATGGTTCCCTGGAAGTGCTCACAAAGGGCTTTCCCATTGAGCCAAGAATTTTCACAGCACCAGGCTTTGACACGGTCCCTCATATTTATTCTGGAGTGGTGGTTCAACTCCCTTGCCCTCAGAGGTTTCCTTTTCCCACAGACGTCACGGTGCCCGTGAGCTTTGTGGAAAGGCGTGAGGGAGAGACATGCACTACCAGATGAGCCGTGTTTTTCTCTCAGAGATTGTTTTGGTGGCTTGAATGACACGTCCCCATGTAACTGATGCCTGTACATGTGGTTTGCAGAGAAAGAAATTTTCCTGCGGGGAGGAAAGTGTGCCACAGGATGCCGTTTTTACCTGTAGAGACCTGCGCTGGGGGATCAAGGGATCTCTTGGTATCCGCATGTGTGTAGGAGGGGAGAGGTAGGTTACATAGCCTAAAGGCTTGGGATCCTGTGCCATAGGATGTGCGTGGCTGAGTGGAAAGATGCGATTCCTCCCACTCTGTCCCCCCTCGCAATGGCTCTGCGAGAGGGAAGGGAGGCAGTTTTGCCTGCCGTTCTCCATTGGAGTCTACGCAGGGGGAAGGGGGAGAGGGAGAAGACGTGCAGATCACGCAACGTTATGCATTCTCGGGTAACAATAACCCGCTGCCGAGCGAAGGACGCAGCCGCCGGCCGCCCGATCCCGCGCTGGGGAGGCACGCCCCGCACCCACCCCCTGCTCCGGAGGCACCGCACTGACCCACATGTTCCGCGACCTTCCGCCACGCGTGACACGGGGAGACGTGTGGTGTCGTCCCGTGTCGTGTGTCGTCGTCGTTCCCCTCCCTCCCCCCCCCGCAAGCCCCGGGCGTGCCCCGCAGCCCCGCTCCCCACGTCCCCGCCGCCAGCACCTAGGCCAGCGGCCAGGGCTCCGCTCCGCGCCGCGCCGCGCCGCGCCACGGGGGACCGGGGCAGGGGGAGGTGGGGGGACGGTGGCGCGCAGCTAATGGCGCTGGACGGGCCCTGGGCGGCCGGGAAAAGGGGGTCTGCCGAGGGGCCACCGGTCACGCCGCCGTGCCCGGGGCCGTCGTGCCGCTCTCCGGGCGGGGGCCGCGGCTGCCCCAGCATCCTCTGTCGCCGTCCCCGCCAACGCCTTACCCACAGTGCGGGATCCGATGCAGCCCATCACTCCGGCAGGGCTCCGGGGGGAGGCGGCAGCCTCAGCAGCGAGGAGGCGGAGGAGGAAGGGAGCGGGGGAGGGTCGGAAAGGAGCCGGTCGCCTTCAGCGGGAAACGCCGGGGTGGCCCAGCCGGGACCGGCGGGGGGTCATGGTCAGGTACGAGCGCGGGGTGCCCTCGCCGGGGCGACGCAGGCGGGAGGGGAGCCCGCGGGCCGGGCTCGTCATCTGCCCCCGCCGCGCCTTCGCGCTTTGTTCCCGCTCCCCTTGCGGCTCCCTCGCCACGGCCGCGTCCCTGCCTCCACCGTGCCGTGCCCCCCCCAACCCCCCCCCCCCCCCCCCCCGCCACTCCTCCGCCCGCTCCCCCCCGTTCGGCGGCTCCCCGACGGGGAGGCGGGCTGAGATTGGGTAAACAGCTCCGGCCCCGGCAGCACCGCTCCGATTGGCTGCCGGTCTCCGCGGCCCGGGGAGGCAGGGCAGGGCCGGGCCGGGCCGGACCGGGGCCCTCCGCCCTCGGGGAGCGCGGGACGGGGCTGGCGGCGGCGGCGGCGGGGCGGAGGCGAGGGCCCGCCCAGCGGGCGGACAGGTGCGGGCGGCGCCCGGGGGTGGGGGGGGACACGGGCGGGACGGGGCCCCCTCCTTCCCGCCCGCCGGGGGAGGGGAGCGGGGCGGGGGGCCGGCACAGGTGAGCGGCGGGTGGTGCCGCAGGCCGGGGGGGGGGGGGGGGAGAGGGTGAGCAGGTGAGGACGGGGGGAGGCGGGAGGGTCCCCGGAAGAAGAAGTGAGGGGTGCGGTGGCGCTGGGGATGGAGGAGAAGGAGGAGAAGGAGGAGGCGGCGGGGGCGGCGGCCGGCGCAGTTTCCCGGTAACTACACTTGCCGGCTCAATTACCGGCAGCCCCCTAGCGGCCGCCCGGCCGCCTCCCCCGGGAGGGCCCGGCGCGCTCCTTCGTTCTGCGCTGCTCGGTGGAGCCGGGGCGGCCCGGCCCGGCCCCCGCGGAGCAGAGTGGAGCGGCCCGGCCCGGCCGCAGCCCTGCGGGGACTGCGGGAGCCGCCGAGGGGCGGGCGGCTGCGGCCCTGGTAACGGGCTGGGCCCGCAGGACGGACGGTGGTCCCCTGTCTGCTCTGCCCCTTCCGGAGCCCCGGGGAAGATGGGGGCTTCCTGCGAGACTGCCCTCTCCCCACCCGCCCCGCAAAACCGGTGAAAGAAGGAAGCTCGTCCCCGTGGGAGGTCGCGGAGGGCCTTCCCACGTCCTCCCCGCTGACATGGCAGCGAGGTGGTGATCTCCGCAAAGTGGGGAAGATGCTGTTAGGTCTGCGCCCTCCGTAGCCCAAATTCTGCCTCACCTGACAGCGGCAGCAACAGGCAGCGCCTTCCTGGCCTGCTCCCCCCAGCACCGCGGGCTCTTCCCCCGGCCTGCGCCTTCCACCTTCGCTCTCGGAAATGCTCGGGATTTCTCCCTCTCGCTTTCTGCTTCCTTCACCCCAACCCCAAAAGCCTCGCTGATCTCGCCGGCTTCCTTCCACCCCATCTCTAGTAACAGCAAATTGAATTCCGGTGGTCCCAAATGAGCCGTTTTGTTCTCATCCTCAGGCCTGGAAAATTCAGTTTCTATCAGCGTTGCTGAGAAGTTGCTCAAAACAGCTGAATATCCCTGATTAACAGCAGTAATGGGAATAAGTAAGTTCATTTGTTTTCCCATTCACAGCTTACAGTCAGCCTAAGGAAGAGAAAAAAAAAATTAGAAAAAAAAGACTTCACATAGAACATATTTTGCCTGAGCCTCTGGAACAATAAGCAGGAAGTCTACTCGCAGTCAGTTTACAAACTGAAATTTACATAGGAAGGACACGGGCAGAAATAAAAGATAGTGATGTCTGAATATAAGCTGCTATTCTATCTTTTCCCGCCTTCATGGTGTGGAAGGTTTACTGAGTATGGTGACTATGACACTGCTGAAGCGTAAGAGATCATAGCCTCCTCTTGTCTGGGTGCCTGAGGCCAGCGAGAGTCTCCTCTGGTGCTATAATGCTTATCATTGGATGCAGCATATTAGAACTCTGCTGAGGATGAAGTTTTTCCACAGCTAGAACTTTTTCCCTATTTTACTCCTCCTTCCTCCTCCCACATATACTTCCAAACCTATCAGTTTTCATGTAGTCCTTTTGAATGACTCACTAAAGGTATTTTTCCTGATGCATCTGCACTCTTGAAACCTAAATTACAAACATTATGAGAAACCATAGATCTGATGGAACTTTAAGTTAACCAGAGGTGTTTCAGCATCCATATTGACTTCCAGGTCTATACGCAAGGAGAGGGGAAACAAAAGCAAATGGGAATGGGAAGAGTGGTGTATTAAGATAACACAGGGCCTATCTCAGATAAAGGTTTCGTAAGTTAGTGGCTGCCCAGCCAACTGTTGTCATTGACAGTAGGGTGTAGGCAGATTGATCAGGACAGCTGTCCTCAGGAGTTTCACTCCAAAGCCCACCAAACAGCATTTGTATCTCATCCTCGCCTGAGAAGATGTATTACTGACACAGCTGTGGGCAGTTTCTTTTCCTCTGGTCAGAGAGACTCTGGTTTCATTTTAATCCACTTCTCCCCCTCACCCACCCACCCAATCTAAAACTGTTCCTCCGTGAACCTCCTTTCCGCACGGTGAGTGATCTCTGCCCTGGTTTCCTTTTCACTGAAGATTTCAGGTAAGTCACATTGACTCGTACTTTATCCCCCCTGCGTGATGCTTTAGCTTGTCTATCGCTTTGTGTCAAGCTCAAAGTTATACCGCAGGTCCTAGCAAGCTCACATTTGGCTTTCCTTTCATTAAGCTACAATATCACCTACATCAGTCTGTTCTGACGTCTGCCTCGGGGTGCGATTCCACAGGCAGGGGAGCAAGTCCTAGCACCTACTGTGCCTGAAAAGCAGCTTTCCAGTTCTTGATGGTTTTGTCTTACGCTGCTTTAGCGAGGTGGTAGCTTACATGGGGATCTGGCAGGCATCCGTGCTGCTGCCAGGCAAGTGTCAGCCGTGCACAGCAGAGAAAGAGGACTAGAAAGGAGGGGGATTATACCTGGGTGTCCATTCATTCACTCCACAGAATTATTGGCCTGTCTCGTGGCTGTCTCACGTGTCCTGATGCCACAAGCTCTCTCCTTTTTTTATTTGGAATCAATATCACTTAGCTGCTGGAAGCACTACCTGTCTTGGCACCTACAGCCATGCTTTGTCTGCCATTTTTAACAGAGTTGATTTAATCAAAGGATAGACTCTTCACCACCTTTTGGTTCTTACTCATACATTTATTCATTATGGATCTTGTGTACATAAATCTACATATTTAAAGCAAATTTCATTCTCATTTGAAGTTGGGGAGACTGTCAGACTATCAGCTCTCAGTTTTCACACAGCTGCTTGGCTCTTCCATACAGTAGTTTCCCTGCAACGGGGAGCTCATCATCAGTGAACGATTTCTAGTTTTCAATAAGCCAATACCTAACTTCTACTTCCTAAATTTGGTTAAAGTAGAACATCTATCATGCAGTAGCGTAAGAAAACTATAGGTAGTAAGAAAACTAAAGGTAGCTATTTTACAGTCTGAAGAAATACACAATTTCATGAGAATATGACTTCATGAAAATTATCATGTAGGAGGGAAGTGACAGGACCGAATCTTTTAACAAGGGACTAAAACAGAGCACAAATCTAAGTGTCCCCCACAGTTTCTGTCCTTGCTCTTCGTGAGCAATGGTATTCCCACTGCTGCTGCAAGAAACAGGAGGTAAATGACAAAACATAAATTGTTTCGTTTTCTTTGAAATACACTTTCTGACAGGCTCTGAATATTTTCTCTAAGTACTGCAGGTACTTGCTTAAACAATGAGGCTATAATTTCATGTAGGAAACTGTGTACAAAACATGTTTTGTATAGTGCTGATTTAAATGTTGCTCTGAAAGATCTTTGTAAATGGAAGTTTTCATGCAGGGTTAGGAGATGGAGACATTTAAGTAGAGAGAGAAACGCGGATAGATTCTTTACATAGCTGGGTATCTCAGAAGGAAGCAGCAACAGGAGACAGCCACTTGCAGCCTCCTAAATTATTTGTATGATGAGTGAAATTATGTGCCCCTCTGTTTCTTGCCGAGCTGTAGACTTCCTCCTCAACAGACCCTCTTGTGAGACAGATGCTGGGCAAGAGAGAAGGAAGAGCTGTCACGGGCTGTAGGTCACTGCATTAGGAACTTCAGTTTGCAGAGCAGAGCTTCAGGGCTGCCCAAACGAGGTGGATGCTGCTGGTGGAAGGGCTTTCTTGACCTTTTTCCTCCCCCACTTCTGCACCTTTGCCATGAATGCAACAGAGAAATTGATGGAGATGCCATAATCAATTCATTAAGCATGTGCTCCTAGATAAGTACTGCCTGGTTTTGGGGCTGAATGCCAAGGTGAGTTGGGAACAGCCAAGGATCCATGCTTCCAGCAGTTTATTACCCCTTCACCCCTGTACACAGGCAAAGTGGTCACTCTAAGTCTGGGCAGGGATGGGTGGGGGAGAAAAACATACTTCCAGGAGAGCTAAAGATAGTGACCTCGTGCCCAGTATAGGGGCTGGTAATAGCACAGGGCAAAGCAGTTTCAGAATAAGCTCTGATTTTCAACAGCTTGTTCCAAATCCACACTGAGGCACCTCCACCGTAACCCTGAAGACAGACTTATGCTGTAAATTGTTAACTGGTTGCTTTTAAAGAGACACCCGTTCAGTATTGTTTATCTTTTCTGTAAGCCATTGATAAATCTATTAAACCTATTTTCCATATGTTCCCTATAGCTGTATATAAATATAAATATCTTATAAATTATAAATGCTGGAACAGCTTCTTCCTAAGAAACACTGCTTATAAAACACAGAGATATTGTCACTGCCCTACCTGCTTACTAAATTTATTCTTTTCATCAATTAATTATCAGGGATGCAGATTATATCACAGTAGGTAATGTGCCCCTGTTGTCTCCTGTAGCTGCCATTTAAACCAGTTTAAATGAAAAAAATTACCAATATAAATCTTGCCACCTAATGTTCCTCTTTCAAGTAAACATTGCCACCAACCACCAAATAATTTAAAATGTCTTTCTTCTGTCTATCATTCATGCTAAGATTAGTTCCTGTCCCCAGAGGTCTCACTGGCAACCAGGTCTATTCTCCCATGAAAAGGCTCTGAGAAATGATTGTTCACCACCTTCTCCTCCTCCGATCCTTTTAAAAATCCTTATTTAAAATCCTGTGGCCTGACTGACTACTATCGCAGAAAGACGCAGAGAAAATTCCTACATGCTTCTTGCAAGATGTGTCTTCAGCTGTGGAAAATATACAGAGGCCTATGAAGTTCATGAGTAGGAGATGTTTACAAAAATAGTATCTGTATCAGATCTATAGAGGCAGAAATCGTCCTCTGGGGACTGTTGCTCCAATATGCTACTCTGCTGGCCTCCTGCCACTGGCAGTATGGATTCCCCAGTAAATGCTGCTTCTGGCAGAGATCTCTGTAATTGCTTCATAGAAGTAATGGAGTAGATGCCACAAGAGTTAATTCTACATCAAGCTGTATTAGCCACTGATAGGATTTTCATGTGGACCGAAAAGTAAATGAGATAGCAAAATGACTCATACCGTTCTTTCTTGTTTAGAGCTCCTTCAGTGCAGGAGACAAACAGAAAGGCTTTTTATGAGGCTCAAAGAATGAAAAAAGCAGTGCCAATGTAGTTCAGATCCTGAAAGTGGTGTAACTTACCTGACATAAGTGGAAGGTTGAGTCCTTTCAAGATGGGAAAATGTTTGTGGCTGTGTGAATCAACTGAAGATTAGAAGGGACAATAGGTGGAGGTATAGAAGTAGGATATGTTTGCATTACATGTTGAGATATAAACTCATGCTTACCTATGCTCACATCCGAGAAATGTGATCTTGTTCTGTGTGTACCCAGAGGTCATAAAAAACTTTATGAGAGCATATTAGTTCACTGCTGAGACAGAACTAATAAATCCACCCCCTCAATAATGTATTTTTTTAAAAAAATCATCCTGGGTATTTTGTCCCATATTGCTGAAGACAGGTAACGGTGAGCAGTGAAACATTATTTCTCCACTTACCGTGCACGGTGAATTCTCAAATTGGCCTGTCCTGCCGAAGTAGAGACACACGCTTTGGATATCCTGGCATCATCTATTGGAAACTGAACACTGATGGAGCATCCTAAATTAAGGACGATCTTACTCAGAGGTATGAAATACTTCTGATGTTAGCCAGATACCTTAAAAACACACTCATTTCAACACAGGTTGAATTTTTTTTTTTTTAATATATTTATGAGACATTTTTTAAGAATTTCTACAATGGAGAGGTATGTCATCCCAGCCCATAAAGAGCAGGTGAGCACGGGGCTAGCTGTAAGCTAATAACAGACAGTGCTCCCATACTTTGCTGCAAGATCCCAGTTGTGTGGCCTTGCTTATTTGGCAGTATTCTCTTAAAATACAATCACCTTTCTTTATAACACCTAGGTTTGGTGTATTGGTACACACATAAATGTGCAATGCTCAATGTTTGCCATTCTTTTGTCACCTTATCTTGATATTTGCCTTCCATTAGTTTTTCACAAGGATTTGTAGCTTCGCGGTTTTTCAGAACAACGTTGCTGATTTTTAGCAAGTGCAGTACTCTCTCAGCATCTTCATCCATACTTGATCTTTATCCAGAGTGATGCAGAAGTGTCATGTTCTGTGCTATATATATTAAATAAGATCTCATCTTTCATACAGTTCCCATTTCTAGACTTTACAGAAGACATAGAAAAGGAATTTACCATCTGGAACTGTGGTGGTGCAGTTTGCTCTGTTAGCGTTTCGCTGATGCCTTTGTAGCACACTGACCTACTGCATGTAATCAAGCATCACCTTCCATTTGAACCATCGCCCTCTAGAACTGCAGCTCGGTATCAAAGAATTAGCAAGTCTAGCCTGCTTCATCTGCCACAGACTTCACCCACTCAGCAACACCATTCAAGTGATCTTTCATAAATCTGTTCTGCATCGTTGTATGTCCTTACCTTGTGTCTGAACCAAGTAAATGCCTGCTCACATGGAATGAGACTGGTGGTAGACTAAGCTGTGCTCTGAAATTATGGTTTCTTCTACCACAGCCTGGGGCTTTTCCAGTGGCACATAAAATGGGAAAATGAGTGAGTTTCTCACCATCAGGTAGATAGTGCCGAGAAGGGAGGTCTGAGGAGGTTGCTTTGGAGGGTCAAAAAGGGTACGTGGTATGCACTAGGAAAACAGACACCACTAATGACATAAATGTGAGGTGTATATTAGGGTGCAGGCATCTTTGATGCACTCTGAGTCTTATTTTGCCTTTTTTAAAACGTTTACTTCATTCTCTACTGAATGTCTGGTTTCCAAACAGTGAAACATACAGAAGCTACTTCTCCTAAATGTCAGTTGAATCTATACTAGTGATGTTGCTCAAACTGCATTTTTAAAAATAATCTGCAAGCAGTTAATGTGCTTTTTAAATTCCCAGTGTTATGTAAAAAGGCACAATATTTTTAGCCTTACAAAATATCAGTTGTCATCTCCTCACTCTCCCTTTGATATATTGGAGATGGGGGAATAGAAGATTGCAGAAACTGTAGATATTAACTCTTTTAATAATAAGGGTGGTTTTTTCCTGCATTATGGTTTTGGAGTTACACAAATCTTAATAAAAACATACGGAAATACCCAAAAGCTTAAAATCAAGTCTGAATACTTTTTATTTTTTTTATTTTAAAAGCTAGCGATTCTGTCCTCACTGCCAAATTCTTATGTCTGCAACAATGATAGTATAATGTATCCAGAAGCAAAATATCGACTTAAACTGTTCACTTATGCACTGACAGAATGGGCCTCATATTTAAAAGATCTCCAGAAAGTACCCTCTGCCATATAACATAGAGCACACAGCTGCTGTGAGTAGGCTCTGGCAAATCAACATTGACTCAGGCTATTTTTGGAATCAAGGCAGGCCTGTGCTGGAGGATCTGAATACATCTACCTGCTGTACTGTGCTGCACTCCATAAGAAATACGGTAGGATCCAGAATGCTTGCCTCTGTGCTTATTTGGAGGTGACCTTCCATTCCCATCTGTGTTTCCAAGTCTTCTGAGGTGAAATGTTTTCACCTGCTGACAACCTCCTTAATAAGCACCTTTGGGCCTTGCTTCTTTCTGTGTTCTCTAATGAAATGTGAGGTACAAGATCTCAAAAGGGGCTGCCTTGCTACCTTTTTTTCTTACTGTCTTGCAGACCTTGACATCCTGGTGATACCCTCAGGTGCTTCTGGCCAGCAGGCATCCCCTACCAGAAGCAGGCCAGGAAAGGAGAGCATCCTGTCCTCAAACCCACTGTGATCATAGCTGAACCTCAAAAGAAATCCCCAGACTTCCTGGTTCTTGTGGCACCAATGCAATTCAAGAGATGGCCACTAGAAACTCCTGGAATAATAATGTTTATTGTTGCACAGCACAGTATCTGGAGGCATATGTATTGGTACTGGGCTAAGGCAAAGGCCCTGAAGTCCATGTACAGGAAAGACAATAGCCACCAGTCTGGACAGCAAGTGGCCCAGCAACCAGTAACCCTGTCATTTCCCACACATATGAGGGAGTGCTACTGCCTTGGAACAAAGCAACCATCAGGTTGATAATACCTGCTGGCCAGGGCTTTCTTTAACAATGCTGTGCTTTTCTGCTGGCAGTCGTGCTGTTTTTTCTTAAACCTGGTTGATTTTGTGACTGGCCAGCAACTGCAGTTGGGTACACCTGCTGTGAATCACTAGTGTTTTTAATGTCTGCAAGTACTTGTTCATAGAATTGTTTGGGTTGGAAGGGACCTTTAAAGATCACCTAGGCCAACGCTGCCCTGCCATCTTTCACTAGATCAGGTTGCTCAAGGCCCTGTTGAACCTGATGGGCAGTGGCTTGTCGTTACCTAGCATCTTTAATCTTCACCCAACCCTGTACTGTCCATGTTTGTGACAGAAAAGCAATTTAAAATGGAATCAAGACATACATTGATTGAATATATGGGTTTTTTTTCACAGTATACTACTACGACCAGCCATCACGATGTTTCAAAAAGTTTCCCATTTCTATCACTCTCGTGTAGTAGGCCCATTCTTATACAGTAAGGCCCTGAAACATAAGGTGCAGTTAATGGAAGAGCATGTCTTCTGCATTTTGGGGGAATCTTAGTTTTTCTTTGCTCTCACAGAAGGCTGCTCTTCCTGTCTATCTCCCCAAAGTTCATTTTAATCTGCAGTAGGTAAGAGAACATTTATAAACCTTTCATATTTACTACTTCTTCCTTAGTTTACTGTCAGATGGAAGAAAGAGTTGAAACAATTGTAGATGAGGAGTTCTGGTCTCACGGTCCCTCAAATCAGATAAACAATTGCTATGTTTAGGAGAGTGGAATCCTTCAGGCACAGGGCACCAACTATGTAACTTGAAATTCCATTCCTTGCTTGGAGGTGCAGGGATTCGGAAAACAACAATTTTTGAGTCAAGAGCAAACACGGATGGAGACTCTAGGACTTTGGTATAGTCTGGTATGAGAGCAAAGCAGACAGGATGCAGCATACTGTAGACTTCTCATTAGTGTAAGCTGAAAGACAAAATGAATTCTGAGTCTAATGAGGGAGTAATTTCAGCCTCAAAACCAAGCCAGGAGCCTGAGAATATGGAACATGGAAGAGTCAGAAAGAGTCTACAATTCAGTGTCCCTCTAATCTTAACCACAAGCTAATTCAGTAAGTTGAATTTAAGCTTTTAGCACCCAAGAGCTGATACCTGTCTGCAGTGATACCACATCTGAGGAGACAGAGGCAATGAACTGCATCAACCAGACCACACTTTCACCCATATTCTTCAAAGAATTCCTCTCAGTACTGATCCATACCCTTTACCCTTCTCTGTCCCGTTCCGAAAGATGAGTTGTTTGCAGTGTGTAGTCTAGCCCCTGTGGAATGCCTCCTTTTGAAACTTAGGAGGGAATGGATGCAGACAATATCCCATATGTACATTCAAATTTGGACCTCTTTCTTGGATCAGGAAAAAATTGGAGCTATTTTACTGCATTGGAGAAATGCAGGGTGTCTGGTGTGTGCCAAAGCAAGTGGATGTCTGGAACTCACTAAGAAGGCTCCTTCCCTTTCAGGGTGTTACATCTGAGGATGCTGTGGTTATGTCATCATGCACTACCTGCCCATACATTGGATATAATACATGGCTCTTGCACTGCTTTAAATTTACCACACCCTTCCAGAAATCCACAATCTTTTCTGGTTTGCTTCAAAATCATGTTTTTAATACAAACACATCCTTTCTTCTTTATCAAATCTCTTTTTTTTTTTTTATATTCTTCTATGAAGCCTATTCTTATAGGCTTCATGACCACCTTTGGAGGACAGAGTTTTGGAGACCATGGCTATAAAGCTCAAACAAACAGGATGCAAAAGGATTATTGCTGGTGGGACCCAGCAATTCTTTTCATCAGATTGAACGCTACATACCAAGGTGTTGGTAAGAAAGCTGTTGGTGGGAGGCCCAGGAAAAGCAACACCGATCTAGAGAAATAGCTTTGTAAATATCCCATTTATTCCTTTTGGTGGCACAAATTCTAACACTCTCTCTGAAACCATCAGTCACTCCAGAAAATGATTTGATAGGGCCTTCTCTTAATCTGACCCACCCTGTTTTCATTAGCAGCCTGATGAGATTCTGCTGGTTTAGTTTCCAGGCATCTTTCACTACCTGCTGCTTGCAACTTCTAGCCAGCTCTATCCAGACATCACCTGGGATTCAAGAATCCCAGGGAAGAAGTGTATTTCCATATGAAGCCTGAGCACAAATGATCTTCATGTAAATTTCAACTGGCCAAATGCATACCTAAAGTTGTTTACATGTAAACTAAAGTGTTTTGGATAAGGGTAAAGGTTCCAAATAACTTTTTTCATGAGCCATGGGTGCAAAGAGTCAGCAGGTTTGCCAAGTACCTAGGAGACATGGTCATCATATTGACCTTCATCAAGGCAAGTGGAGAATGCCTTGGTTGAAGGAAATGCATCCCCAGAAATGCACATCCACAGCTGAGCTCTTTAATGCAATGTCTTGAGCACTTGCCCAAGCATCTACTACTGACAGGCAGGGATGGTTCACAGTTAATAGAGGAAAAGCCTTTTGCACTGGTGTAAAGTGGTGGTAGCCAACTGATCCAGAAAGGCTATGCCTCTGTCATCCCAGCACACCTCTGGAGAACCCAATGTGGAAATTGCCAATGACTTGGTAACATGAGATGGAATGCTTTTTGAGGACCTCTCCTGCATTTTGAACAATAGCTGTGGCTACTGATCTTAGTATCACTTAGACTAGCTACAAAGCACTGACAACGGCGGCCTGTAACTGCTACTGCCCTATTCTCCATAGCCAAGTGGCTTTCATACAGTGCTTGATCACTTTGCTAGATACAGAATTAACTTAGCACAAATCTTCAGGAAGGCCTGGCAC
This sequence comes from Vanellus vanellus, assembly GCF_965231255.1. Lineage (NCBI taxonomy): Eukaryota > Metazoa > Chordata > Aves > Charadriiformes > Charadriidae > Vanellus > Vanellus vanellus. The sequence continues at coordinate 87,936,080 of NC_138905.1, forward strand.
ACCCTTATATTTTCAACCTATTGAAAATCATACGCTGCTTGAAGACCAGCTCTCTCCCATAAGTTGTCACTTGTCACAGACTCCTAGCTGGCACTGAAAGGACAGGGGCTCTGCTGCAAGGCCCTGCCAATTATCCTGGTGGCTCCATGAAACAAAGATTTTTTGTCTGGTCAGTAGTCATCCTCTTACTCATACTGGCAGTAAGTTAACTAGCAGAGATACCAGTAGCCACATATACTAAACATGAGAACTACAGAAAACTTCATATAGCTCCAAACCTCTTGCTTTTAGAAAGCAAGGGCTTGAGGGGCTTCACCTTTTAAAGCTCTACTCAAATTGTGTTTTACTGTGCTCAAATTGTGGTTTACTGTGCAGTTTGTAGATAACATTTGACCTAATATTTTTTGCAAGCAAACTGTTGGACCATATGGCTATACTGTCTGGTTTGTTTGCTGCTTTGCTCCAGGCCCTTGGTTCCTTGATCATCTACACTGCGTACATACTGGGTTTTGCCAAGACTCCAATCTGGAGTTAACCAATTATTTGGTTTTGCGAGGCTTAAAAGAGAGGGTAGTTTGCGTCAGGATCCACGCCCTGTAGATAATGCAGGTGTGGACTACACCAGGCCTCATTCTTCTTGACCAGGACAATCTCCTTATGTATTCCTAAAGTACTCACAAGTCCAACATGCCCTGGCACATGCATGGCACATCTTTGTAGGCACGCTACAAAATAGAGAATTAGCAGTCTCCACACCCTGTCCCTGCTTATTTGGCTGTCACACTTCTTATGCAAGAAAGTAATAGCTCTGGGATAGAAAGGGGCCACATGGGGACTGGAGTGACCCGGATCATGTCCCCAGGTTAATGTTACTGAGACTGTAGCTCGGCATCTCGGTCCCTCCAGTACCTAGCAGCTGCACCAACTGCTTCCCTGGGAAGCCACTACAGAATTTACTCTATTATGTGACATAGGAGGAGGCTAAGTATGAGACCAAGGCTCTTGAGGACCTGCTTTCGCCTCTCAACTTTATCAAAGGGAGGATGTGGGGGGAGAACCCTTTCCCAAGGACACAACACCCTCCCCCCATACATACCTATACACACTCAAATTATTCCTGCAGCTTTTTGCCAGACTCTCCCCAGGATGTGACAAGGTGTGCACACAGCTTTGTTGAGTACCTACATCTATTTGGTTGCATTCGTTTGCAGGAAGGAGCATGACTTGTTTGTGCCACGCTTACAAGACTACACCACGTAACGAAATGAAGAAAGGAGACTTCCACCACAAGAGCATGGCACTCAGGGGTGGGCAGAGGCTTGCACCACACACAGGAACTCTTTAATTAGCAGGCTGACAGATCTTTTTCTTTGACAGTCAGCTCTGACAAGCAATATTTGCACAGAACAGCCAAATATGTCACCGCTTGTCTTGCTGGTGGCAAGGGGTGGGGCATATGGTGGAGGAAATGGCAAGGGTAGCTTGGAATGTGGAAATGGTTGCTTCCTGAGCAAAACGGGCTCTGGCAGCCATCCATACTCAGCCGCATACACGGGCATGCCCCAGTCACTCATCCGTGCTTCAGCTGCTTCCCACTGCCTTCTCCAGGCCTCCACAGACTGCTCACCATTGTCCAGAGTTGCAGAACAGCTCATATTCCATCTGGAGGAAGAGACACCCTCCTGGACAGCCTTCTTGCTTCCCTTGTCCCTCAGGTGCAGAGCCCAGCAGCAGTGAGCCGAAGGCATGGGGAGCGGTGTGAGGGGGATGACAGCGTGTCATGGAGTTGCAGCCCTGCCACCCCCCCGAGAAGTGGACAGAGGACAGGCAGCAGCGCAGTAGGAAATCTTGGTGGCAGGAGACAAGGGAACAGCAGTGGTAACCCATCTGGGAGCTGCGTCTCCTGCCCAGGAGCACCTGCCATGGCTCCATCCAGGAAAGGCCTGCCAGCCCTGCTGGAAATGGAGCTTCTTGCCTGGACAGACACCACCCCAGACCTCTGCTGCCCTGGCTGCCTGGCCATTCTGGTGGCCTGTCACGTGCTGGCATGACCAAAGTCATACCACAGAGATAACTTCGCTCCCTCTCATTTGTATATGGCTGATTTGCCTCACTGAAAAGTGTTTCCTGGCACAGCAAGGGTTTGGGTGTTTTAGTTCACAGCTTATGGCCTATTCTCGCATTCCAGTCAGGGTAATCTAATTGTACATGTATGGCTAGAATGGCCTTTTGAAGTATGTACATATGTGTGTGTGTGTACCACGCAATACTTTAATGGTGGGATCTGAATACCTGCAGTGACGCTTTTCAGAGATCACGGAGGCTCTCTGTAGCTGCTAAACAGGTCCCCTTCTTGGGGAGAGACACTTCCAAAGTGTGCTTCGCACCGCAGACTCAGTTTTGAAGGGAAGCAGCAGAACAACACTAGTTATCTGTCCTGAGCAGCTGGTTGTTCAGGGACTTCTCCAGAATCGTGACCTTTGCAAATACTATTCCTGACTGGGTGACAGTTTCACAGATGCAGGAGGATGAGGCTCATAAGGGCTGGAGGCTCTTGCCGTTCCTAGTGCACCTCTTTCTGTTTGGCACCCAGCTGTCAACACACATCCCACAATGGACTGGAGGCACTCCAACTTGGAACTGTTTTTTCGTCTGGAGAAAGACAGCTCTGTGTACATCACTGCCCCCACAAAGAGTGGGAGCAGAAGCTGTGGCAGGTGTCAACCTATGCCAGATGTAGCACACCCTGCATGAGGGAGGCATGAAGGAACACACCAGGAGAGGGCTGCGCTGTGGGGGGACATAACAGATCCTAGGAGAGCTCCTACCAGGGTGCATTACGTCCGCTGGTCCATACGGATGTGGACCATTTGCTGCAGGTGGCCCTGCCCTGGACCATGTGGGCCTAACCTCGTCTGTACCTCTTGGCCTGGGGACCAGAGTGGACCCATTATATATTCCCAACTCTCCCAGTAGGCCCAGATACAGCATTTAAAACAGCACAGGGTAAGCTTATGAGTAGCGTCTTAGCATAAATCAATAAAACGTGGTTAGACTAAACAGAAGTTATATGATTAAAGAAGTATCAGAAATGCAACACAGATACGAGTCACAACTTTTAATTGGTGAGGAAAAACATGGCATCACTGATTACTCACTAACTCACACCGAGATAAAATGGCACTAATTGATCTGTTGATATGGATGCAAATTATACAGATGCAGACGTTTTACAATATTAACACAACTAAAGCATCCTGTCCAGCATCCAGATTGCTTTCCTCTGACCCTAAACCTATTGTTAACACAAAGATTCCCATCTGCAGCTACCCGATCCCTCTTTAATCTAGGTAAGGTTTTCTGCCTGACAAGTTTCATTCCCTGTTCGTGTTCTTGCAAATAATCCTTCCTTTTGCATTCAAGGACGTACTTTTTCTTCTCTTACATCTATTTTTATTTTCATTTTACAGGCACCTAACTACTGCTAGCATACTCCTCATTTCAGTGCAGTACATGAATTTGCCACATCACTTCCGTATGGCATTATTCTTTATTTACTCATTGCATTACACATCTGAATTACCAGTGGGGATTCTTTACATATGTCTCCATGAAAACTTAGTCTTTCTGAGGTAGGTTCCTTGAACTCTAAGAATGTCTAAGCTCTGATTTGGCAGCCAGTACCAGGGCTTGCTTCCTGTCACTCATCTCAAAGAAGCGCCCAGCTAGAACTGCATATTTTAAATCCCTCCAACATCTGCTTTGTAGTGGGCTGTCATTTCACCCATGGTGCAGGGTAGCATTCACACCACAATATACTCCAAAATACCAGATCATTTTTTGCATGGCATGGGACAGCTGAAGTGATTTATGCAGAGGACTGCTGCTAATTCTAGAAATTACAAGCTCAAACATGTTGTCTGGCACAAGAAGCTGAGTATACCTGCTGATCCATATCTATACCCAGATAGCTGAACGCCTATTCAGGACTAATATTTTGCTTCAAGTGATGAGATTGACTGTGTACATCCCAAGGCACTAATTTTCGTTTGCAGCAGAAAAATATCTACTCTCCAAAGCAAAGAATTGCATGAAGGTAGGTTGCTAGCATAAGGTGATTCTTGTTTTCTTTCCAGAGGAATCAGAACTAACATAGGGAATTTAGTTCATTTAAGATTACAAAAGCAAAAACTTTAAATTCACTATATGGCAAGCACGAAATCAGATTAGTTTCCTGTGTATGCTGATTTGAGAATTCTAACTCCAACCTGCTAAACACTTCTCTGTTTCATATTTGTTTCCTCATAGTGAGGACTTAATACAAAATGCCTAAGAGGGTCTGCTTTTCTTTTTCTTATTCCCACTTTGCTTCATCAGCCTTCATGAGCTTTTAACATCACCACATTGGTGAGACAATCAAACATGAAAGCATCTGGACTTATGGGCATATGACCAGAAAGTATTACAGAGCAGATTTTTGTCATATTCTCTCAGCACTTTTTAAATCTCAGTCGGAGACATTCTTTGTTTTCTCTGGAGTCAGGGCTAGACCCGGGAACAGTGGCAGAAGTCAGGCTGATTGTGTTAGGTGTGCTGTGATGTTCCAGAATTTGGTTACTGATTCCACAATGAAATCTTTGTAGCTCTAAATTGACAACTTTACCTGAACAAGAAGGAAAAAGATTGTCTGCACTGGAAAAGTGACAGTGTTAGAAGACACAGCACAGCGGAGAGATACCTCCCTTACTCTATGTAATTACTCTGTGCATTAGTCATGGGAAGTAACGGGGCTGATGCTATGCCTACAAAAGTGGCAGTAACTTTGGGATTATTTAGCACCCGTACAAGAGCTGTATATCCCTAAGTAATTCACAGCTATAGATCAATAGTTCAACAGTTGCAGCTACGTTAAGGAGTGAGATGCTCAGTGCTACACATTGCTATGGGTGACATTTTCATACAGTATGTAAAAAAGAAGAACCTCACGGAGGGCCCAATTTTTCCAACCGTATCAGCTGGTTAAATAAAAGATGTTAGCTCTTTGTACAAACCTTGCTTGTAAAATTAAAGACTTCTTTACACTGGATTTCTTAAGCCTTGATGAACCTCTTTGCATAGCTCTCTAATGGGAACGTTTTGCAGTAGCGCGCACTGGGAGTCTAACTGGTGTGGCTTGTGGCTTACTCACACCCACCTGTGAGTAAATTACCAGTACTGAAAGGTGCCTGTGTTGATAGGTAAGTCTTAGGAGCCGACAAGCCGCAGATCTCCTGAGCATTACCCAATACAGTAATTCTCCAGGGACTTTGTAACAGTAGGGGTATTAACCCCAATATTAAGGCCAAATTCCAAAGTACAATGCGCAAAGCACAGGAATTCTGTCTTTACCAGTATCCCTCCTCCCTGACAGGCTTAGAAGCAAGGAAAAGAAGAAAAGACTGGGGATGAAAAATCACATGCTCGGTTGTGCTGGGTCAGGCTGTCCCTGCTCTGGAGCAGGGCTGAACCTGGGATAAAAATAAAAGCGGTGTGCAGCACAGGCAATCCAACAAAGCAATTCAAGGGGCTACGGTTTGATATAAAGCAGTTCAGTGTTTGCCTTGCAGCCAGTACAAGGAGAACAAGTTGCTTTTCTGCACGGTGGAGTCATCTGATGTTTGCTTTAATTTCTGGGCGACCGGGGGAGCGTGAGTCAGATGCTCTCGCAGCTGCTTCGTGGAAGTCAGAGGCCAGGAGGGACCCTGACTCACCGGAGCTGCGAAATACCTTCCAAAAGCCCAGCTCAGTGCCTGGAAGCGGGGTCACGGGCTGGAGGGGGGGGGGGGGGGGGGGGGCAGCTCAGGAGTTTGGGAAGGCGGGCGGAGCGGGGGTCCCGGAGGGTGGGAGCAGCCACCCAGCCCGGGGCAGCCGCCTGAGGGGGTCGGGTCGAGTCGGGTCGGGCGAGGGACCAACTCTGCGAGGCCACAGGAGGGGGATGGAGAAGGGAGGGGGGGACCCCCCAACAAACATTTCTCCTTCGTGATCCCCAGCAGGCAAGAGAAATAACACCCCCCCTCCCCCCATTCCCCATAAAGCCGGAGGGGGCGCACACAAGACGTGAGCCCGGGGCTCTCCCGCCGCTGCCCCATGCCCGCCCCCCCCCCCCCCCCCCCCCCCCCCCCTCCCCGCCCCTTACCTCATTGCCACATTCCCCAGCGAGTGAGCTCAGCTGTTCGCGCAGCCTCTCTCCTTTTATGGTCAAACAACTTTGCCTGGGCGAGGCTTTTTTTCGCGAGTTGGGAGGGGAGCGCAGCGCTGGGGCTCAGCAGCTCCCCCCAACTTTCATTTCGGCGGCCGTGCGGGGGGCAGAGGAGCTGAGACCCAGCCCCGGGGGGGGGCGGCATTTCATCCCCTTCCCGCACCCCAGAGGTGAGTCTTTTCTCTTGGCTTTTGTCTGCAGCCGCGGGGCTGGTGCTGAGCGTATCGGGGGGGGATCGCCCGTGTCGGGGTTGCGGGTTTCCTGCCGCTCCCGCGGGGGGTGCGGGGAGGCTGCTCGCCTCGTACAAAGCCTCTCGGGCTCTTTGGGATTGGTTTACGGTCGTCGCTCCTGGTTTTTTTTTGGGGGGGGTTGGTTTTGGGTGTTTTTTTTTGTTTGTTTGTTTGTTTTGTTTTGTTTTTTGGGTTTTTTTTGTTACCTTCCGCAGAAGAGAGGTCTGCTTGTGCGTGTGCCTGGTGAGTTTTGTCCCCTCCCGGTGAAATGGAGGCAGCTCGAACGGTGCTGTACGGCTCCGGGAGAGGGGAAAGGGGGAAGGGGGAAGAGGGGGTGGTGCCCGGTGTTACCCGGGACAGGCTCTCTTTTGTGTGCGTACGGACGAGTTGAGACACCTATGGAGCCCTTTTCCAGATGTGCGAGAGAGAGAGGAATCTGGGGCTCTTTGCTCATGAAACGTATTTAATTTACGAGGGTTTTGTCTCTCCGGCAGCGCCCTGAGAAAGTGAAGACGCGAGTCTTGCAAAGTCGTAGAACTTCCTAACGTTTTAAGTATATTTGCATAGCTTTGGGGAGTTTTTCCTCTTCCCTCCCCCAACATATGTGGGAGAAGTTTGTAGCTCTGAATGTCCCCCTCCCCCAGCCTTTTTTTTTTTTTTTTTTTAAGGCTTTCCCTTGCAGCTTGCATAGCTGATAGGACTTTGCTGTCTGTGAAGCTTTGTAACTTTGGGCTAGGCTGGGAGAACTTTCTGGAATTAGTCTGTATGAGAGGATGAAAATAAGCCTAACTCCTAAATCTGTTTAATCTGTTCACTTCATATTCTGTATTATTTTTATTTTTTTTGCTCTAGTTCTCTTTCTGACCTCCCTCGGTTGGGAGGAAGTTGGCAGATATGGGAAGTACAGATGTGGTGTGTCAGACTCCAGTGCTGGGCGAGCTTTTACTGGGGCTCCCTGTGCGGCTGGAGCCAAACTGCTTCCTACCAACAGAGGTGAAAAGTAACACTCAGCTCTCTGCCTCCTTAGATTCCTCCTCTTTTTGTTACCCCAGGAAAGGAGCTGAGTTTTTGAAAGTGGTGTCTTGTGGTCAAAGGGCTGAAAGTTGTCTGGGTGCATAAAAAGTGGTGGACCCACTGTGTGACCCTCTGGGAGGTGACCCTGCTGCTGAGGGAGATGTTACTCGGTTCTGTCTTACTTCTCGTTGCTCTCTGTTGGAGAGGAACAATGAAGCGACCAAGTATCCTGAAGACCAAGAAGACCAAGTATCCTGACTGCATCCTTTGGGGACATCTTTCTTCATAGCTCCACTTGAGTCATCTTAAATGCTGTTACAGCAGGCAGAAAAATCTCTCCCCTCAGGGAAAATGTGAGGACATGAAGGGTTTAAGATGAGGTCCGCTGGTGTGACACTCCCTCTCCAACAGCTTTTACGAACAGTGCCATAGGACACACATAAACTGTGTTTCTGGTAAGGCTCAGATGCTACTGACGATGCTGCTGCAGGGCTGGGAGGGGTGGCTCTCCCCAGGGCCAGCCTTTTGAAGCCTGTTTGGTCTGTGTGGAGGTGGACCAATAAACAAAAGTGAGGATGAGCAGGGGCAGCTGCTGGATGGATACAGCTCTGACCAGAAAGGGCCTTAAGCATGACATAGCATACCGGGAAATGGGCTGCTTTGGGTTAAGGAAGAAAGCAGGTGCTGGTAGCAAAGCCAGTGCTTTTTTTGTGAAAGCAGCTGATGTCCCAAGACTGTGTTGACTAACCCTGCTATGGATCGTGATCAGAAGTGACGTTGCTGTGGTGTTCTTCTCATAATGCTGTCAGTTCTGGTGGAACCAGAACCAGTTCTGGTGAACCACCAGGTGGTTCATTACACCATAGTGAAACAGTGGAGCACGAGGCAGAAGTCCTCAAAGGAAGGCTGGAGGTCTTTTCAAGAGCTTCTGTAGCTCACTGGGAAGCTGCAGACTGGAGGGAGTTGGTCAGTCCCTTCCAACTGACAAGTCTGTTGACCCCTACAGTAGGTCTGAGGGACTGGGGACAGACCTTGCTAATTACTCTTCTGTCTTGGCCCTTTCCCATCACGTGGGAGATGCTTAGCACGGCTTTTTGGCTGCTTACACTTGCAGCCTCTTACTTCTTTTGAAAAGCCCAGAAGACGTTGTCAAAGTGCGTGCAACACATCAGTCCTGCACAAAGGGAACCAAAAGTGTGGCAGCGTGGACTCAATTTGCCTATGCTGTCGCATGCTTGTCATTTGGAGAAGCTCTTGCAGGTTACTACTCTATCTTGCCATACTGCACTGAATCGTGAGAGTGCTTAGAACAGGGGGGCACGCAGGTCTCAGCAGCAGCCGTGGGTGAATTAAGGGTGGGCGGATGTTTGTGGCACCGGGGCTGTCTGTCCCAGCAGCTGTTATTGTCCGTGTGGGAGAGACCGGCAGTGTGGAGGGGCGCTGATCTGGCCATGCCAGCTTGAAACGCTGGCACGGAGTCCCTGCGCTGGCGGAAGCGCTATTGTGCTGGGGTGTTAGGGGGGCTGTCGGCATGCCAGGCTCCACAACAAAGCCTCTGGCTGGCTTCACGGGGGTTTCGAGCACGGGTGAGATTCCTGGCCCGGATCGCAGGACTCGGGGGGGAGGGGGGAAACCTCATGAGACCCGCCGCTCCTAAAACAGCCGACTTGGCGGGTCTGTCCGAACCTGGTGGTAGAAAAGAGGGGGGGGGGGGGGAGGGAGAGGGTTTGCAGGGCCGCTAAGCGGGGTGCTTCCCCACCCCACAGTCTGCCCCTGCGCCGGGCAGGACCGGGGCTGCCTTGCCCCGGGGGGCGGGCGGACGGACGGACGGAGGGAGCCCCGGCTGCATCGGGGGTGGCTGCGGCGTCGGCGTCCGTGGGGCGGCGGTGCCTGGCGGGGGCGGAGCGGGCGGCGGCGCAGCCGGTGAGGGGCGGCGGGAGCCGCCGTCACCCTCACCGGGGGAGTGGGGGGAGGAAGGGGAGGAAAAAGGGGAGGTGAGATCCGGAGAGCAGCCGGGGGGGGGGTGGCTGTGCCCCGGGGATGTGCCCCCAGGGAGCTTCTCGCCCGCCTTGTTGTGGCTCTGCCGCAGCTGCCTGCGCTCCTGCGGGGGGCTGGAGGTAAAGGGTGGGGGGTTTTTTTTTGGGGGGTGGGGGGGGGTGAGAGGGTTTTTGGGGTGTGGTGGGGGTGAAGGGGGACATTACTGGCGCTGTTCCAGGCTGAGGTCGGGGGGAACCGGTCGGCGTTATCGGGTAGGTGAGGGGGAGGGAATGGTAATTCCAATTCTGGGAGAGCGGGGCGGGGGGGGGGGGGCGCCTCCCGTAGGGTGAGTGGGGTTTGGTGTCCGCGGGGGACGGCGGTGGCTGTGGTGGCCTGGCTGCCGCCCTCTCCAGCGCGCCTACGTGCGGAGTTCTCGGGCGGGGAAGAGCTCGGATTTCTGTGTCGCAAGAAGCCCTCTGCGGTCGGTGTTGTGCCGAGCCCAGGCGATGCGGCGCAGCGGCTCGTTCCAGGTTCTGTTCCTCCTTTCTCCTGGGCTGGTCGTGGAAGTGCTCTGCTCGGGCACCTCTGGCCAGACTTAAATTCCTGTATCCCTCTGTTTCGCGTGTTCCTCTTTATTATTAATTCCCACTCTGGCCCAAGGCTGAATTCATATAGGTTTCTCCCCTCTTCTCTCTTGACAGGTACTGAGAAGATGGCCTCCCCAGGCGCCCCAGGGACCCGCATGACGTCCACAGTCAGTATCAATATTTCTACCCCTTCCTTCTACAACCCACAGAAGAAGTTTGCACCGGTGGTCGCCCCTAAGCCCAAGGTGAACCCCTTCAAGGCTGGGGGTGCATCAGAGCCGTCGCTGCCCCCGCCTCCTGCAGCTGGCGCCCAACGCGCTCAGATGGGGAAGGTGGGGGAGATTCCATCAGCACCCATGTCCCTGTTGGCAGAAGGTAGGTGAGGGCCGGTGTGGCAGATGTGAACATGCATTTCTAAATTCTCAGGGTGTGAGGTCTGTAACTTGGGCTAAACATGAGAACAGGGGCGTAACTGCTGGAGGTGATGGATACTCTTGCCGTAGAGGCTGGCAGGTTCCAGAATGAGATAAAATGATTGTAAAGGGATTTCAAAATCCATAGTATCTCCATTAGGAAAGGAGCCAGGAAGGCTGTGTTGCACTGGTGCTGGAGGAATGCAATGGATTTTTCGTAGTATTCCCTGAGTGCGTAATTGCGTAACTGCAGTCAGTTTCTGGCCAGCGTGTCTGGAAGCAAATATGTTGCAGGGAAGTTGACTGTGATGGGGAGGAATCATGCTATTCTCCTTGTTGATTTATCTCAGCTCAAATTGGTTGTCTCTGGCTGTAGAGGTCCTTCTTGTAGACTCTGCAATTGCCATCTTTGCTGCTGAAGAGGAAGAAATAATTGCATGAAAAAATGGTGGAGGCTATCATAAACAGGAAATGAGACTTAGAGTTTGGATGGCTTGTTTTATACTTTTTTTTTTTTATACTTTTTGCTAGTGGTTTGGGTTGGGTGTGTTTTCCTGTGTAGGGTGACTTCTCACTTTAGTGTGGTTTTCTTTTGCTTTATTTTCTTTTTTTTTTCTTTTCTTTTTTTTTTTAATTTCCTGTGGTGGGATGGTTTTTTTGTTCAATTGCTGATGGGTGGTTGGTTTTGTGTCCTCTAAGAAGCAGCAGGTTCCTGGTTGTGTGGCTCCCTAGTTGGAATCAATCAGCACGGGGCCACTGGAAATTTCCCTAGGGACCTCTTGCTAATGCTTGGTGCTGCATATTAACCCAAAACTCTGTCAGGGTGCACTTCAGTCCGGACACCCTTGTTCAGACAATGATAACTGCTGTTTTAAATTTCTTCCCTTTCACTGTCTAGCATAGGCTGTGCAACACTGGTTTTCTAGGTTAGCATGCTAAGTTAGTAGGCAGCTGATGTGATGGCAGGAAGCTTGGTCCTGTCCTCAGAGGAGACAAATTATTAAGTAATTTTTTTCCATTTCTCGAGTCACAAGGACCTCAGCACGTTGATGCTTCTGTCCCCTAGAACGGTATCGGTTAAGTCTGACCTTTTTCGCGTATGTTGTTGGCTGGAATCTTGTGTCTGTAATCCAAGGTCCCATCTTAGGCTTTATGATTTTCTGCTCTAGTTGTGTAAATTAGGGATCCATCTGTCAAAAGGTCTTAAACTGACACAAATACATTACCTGAAGTACAAAAGTAGACAGATGGTTGTTAAAAATTATTTTTCAATACACAGTGGAAGTGGAGGATTGGGTGTTGTTTCCTCCACTTTTGCTTTCCTTATAAAGCTTATTATGGAGGAATTAACTTGACAGAAAGATCAGCAAAAGAACCATTTGGCTTAAGCTGCCGCGTCACCATTGGGTGAGGGCTGCCAGCAAAACATCTGAAGTACAGATGAACCACTAAAACTCAGTCATGAGAGAAATGCATCTGATTTGATCCTTCTTTGATGCATCTCTTCAATCCTCTCCCTTTCCTAGACGTTCCCCAGACAAACAGTAATATAATGTAAAGCCCTAGCGATTGGTCTCTTTGTCTTAAATGACAGGATGGCTAACTTAGTATTGCTGTAGGTACATTATGTTTAGTATTGATCATTCTATCAATCTGGTATAGTAACTTTGTAGGGAACTCTTTATGAATTATTCACACAAACAAAAACAGGCTTTTAGTGCACCTGAAACAATGTGACAGCAGATCAGGGCTTTGTTTCTGCAATATTCTTCATCATTTCGATAAAAAAATAAAAGGCAAGCGTATACAAACTTGATCCCGAACTGTAGTTTCAAAGAAAAAATACCATCCAAGTACTACTCCCCCCCTCCCAGCAGAATTTCTATGGCACAATAAGTCTTGGAAGTGGTGCTACATGCCAGTGCAGTTTATGCATTCCACTGGCTAATAAGATTTCAGCTTTCCCTTTCTGAAAGGGCAGTGTTATCTCCCTTTGGTTACAGATGAGAAGTCTTTAAGTCTGTTGGCAACAGCTGGATATAAAGATGAGACGATTCAATTACTGCCGTTAAAAGTTTCGTGTGGTGTAGCAGGAGTGAAAAACTTGTTCTTTCACCCTATTGCTGGTTGGGGCTAGCTAGGAAGAGAGGCGGGTGTCCAGAAGAAGGGATGTGGAAGTTGCACCTCCTTGTCTTCAGTGTTCTTTGCTGCTTGGATGATAAGAGGACTTCTCCCATACATGGTGAAGGGAAGAGGATTCACATTTATTTGACTGTGTTGTAGTAGAAAATGTCTTTTTACCTGTTCCATATCTTTGGCAAGTATGAATATGGGGTTTTCTTCTAGGAGACTGAGGCACTCTGGTGCTTTTCAGCCTGCTTAAAAGGGTTCTGGAAGTTTTTTCATGCACTAATCTGTATTGGGCGTGAGGACGTTTTAGCCTCTTAAAGGAAAGCTGTTTTCTTCTCCCAGAAAAATAAAGCAGCTTCAGAGGTTCCCTATACGAATAAGGGGTAGTTGATCCAACTGGCTTTTTTTCCCACGCTCATTTCTGGTAGTGCTTACTAGCCAGCTGCGAGGTGCCGTCTTATTTTCTTGTAACAGTGCAGTTTCTTCAAGGTATTGGGTTGTCCACTGGCATTCCTTCTAATGCTGCTCTCTATTCAGCAGTCTGAGACAGTTACGGGCGAGAGAAGCACGTGCTAGGGACCAAAGAATGAGAGGAGGAGTGGGAAAGGGCATAGTAAGACATGTTTCCTGATTATACAAGAACTATTTCCGGGGACTAATTGCAGTAGCTACCGAGCAAAGTTTATACGATGGCAAATGCCTTTGGACAAGGTGAAAGCCAGCCCGCGGAGTTCCTTTGTCCTTGATGGGTGCTGGGGTCCCCTAGGTACCGACGAACTACTTGCTATGGTACTTTCAAGACTCCTTCTGGGGTTTTTGCTGGCTAAGAGTAAGAAATGATACAAACTTGCTTTTATTCTCATTCTTCCCCATAGAGCTGCCACCACCACCTCCTCCCCCACCTGGAGAGGAGGCAAGTTTCTCCTCAAACTGTGCTTTTCCCCCACCCCCACCACCCTTTGAAGAGCCTTTTCCACCAGCCCCGGAAGAAGTTTTTCCTTCTCCTCCTCCTCCTCCGCCACCGATGTTTGATGAAGGGCCTGTGAACAAGATACCTGCCCCACAGGTGAGTGAGGTCAAGGGAAGTAGTTTCTTGTGATTCTCTGTGAGTTGGGACAGCTTCTCACTACTCTCTGAACTCAGCAGCAGGAAGCCATGAGATCTGGGAAAGCAGAAAATGCTACCGCCCCACGGACCAGCGTAGGTTAGGGTCTACTGGTCAGGTTGCATCTCTGCAGATGAAGAACCTGGGGTTCCTGGTGGGCAGTGAGTTGAATGTGAGCCAGCAATGCACCCTTGCGGCAATAAAGGCCAACCACCCGCTGGGCTGCGTTTGTGAGAGTGTAGTCAGCAGGACAAGGACAGTGATTATTCTTCTCTCTCCGGTGCTAGTGAGGCTGCGTCTCGGAGGACTCTTTCCAGTTGGGCTTCCTAGTATAATAACCCCAGAGGAATACTGAACTAGATGCAATCCAGCAAAGGGTCATAGCCATCATTGGGGTGTGGAGCATGCGATGTGAGAGCTGGGTTTGTTCAGCCTGCAGAAGAGGAGGCCAAGGCAGGGATCTAACTGCAGCCTGCAATACCTAAAGGAGGGCTGGAGAGAAGACAGATTCTTCTTGCCGGGGCACAGCAAGAGAACAAGAGACAATGGACACAAGTTGTGGCATGGGAAGTTCCTTTTGGACAGAAGAAAAACCTGTTCCCCTGCAAGGGTGGCCCAACACTGGCAGAGGTGCTCAGAGAGGCTGGGAAATCTGCGTCCTTGGGGGTGTTCAGAAATCACCTGGACAAGGCCCTGAGCAACCTGGTCTAGCTTGAGAGTCAGCCCTACTGCGAGCAGGGTGTTGGACTACAGACTACCAGATGTCTTTTCCCACCAAAATCTGTCTGTGACTTTCTTTGGGCTGTGCATTTTCCCACTGTTTGTAGACCTTGAAGACTGTCTTGTTCGTCCTCACCAACTTCCTATCCACTCAAAGCAAGGAGAGGATCTGTACCATAGTCCAAAGTATCAAAATGTGCTATTGTAAGGGGATACACCCGGTTCTCTGGATGTTCCTGTAACGTGCTCTGCTCCCTCTTTCCTCATGGATGGTGGTATAGGTACGTGGCAAGATGAGCAGCATTGATCTTGAGATTGACTCACTGTCCGTAATGTTGGATGACATGGAGAAGAATGACCCCTTCAAATCCCGGGTGAGCTCTCCAGAATGTTGCAGGTGGAAGAAGAGATGACTGGTTTGCTGAACGGAGGTAGTGAGAAGGGTGCTACTGAAGATTAAAAATTCTGGATAAACCATAGTGCGGAAGTGTACATGAAGGACCAGAAAGTGTAGATCTTGAAACTTATCAGGACTGCTAAATATATAACAGTGTGGGAACTGTTAGCATCGTGGATCTGGGATAGCTGCTGACTTACTGCTATAGACAGCATATTTTCTCTTCCACCCTGCTGATAACTGCCTGTTTCTCTCTGCTGCTTCCCATTACAGATACCTCCAGCATCCACAGGTTCTCTGGAGAAACCATCAGCCCCAAAAGCCCATGTGGAAATACCATCTGCACCCAGAGATACCCCTCATTCCTTTCCTTCCAAGTTCACTCCAAAGCCAAGTGGAAGCTCACCTTTCAAGCCCCCTGGAGTGGATTTGGCCCCCTCCCCAACCCCATGGGCAGCCCCACAGCAACGCAAGGAGCCTCAAGCACCAATCCCTCAACCCCCCTCTCTCCCTCCTGCTCAGCCTACCCCTAAATTCACCCCACCCCCTGTTGCTGGCTCTCCTAAGTCTGGGTCCAAATCAGGTGCCAATGTTCCCATGGCTCCCTCAAACTCTACAAGATATCCTACCTCACTTCAGACTCAGTTCACAGCCCCTTCACCTTCAGGTCCTTCCTCGCGGCCACAGCCTCCCAATTTCACCTATGCCCAGCAGAAGGAAAGACCTCAAGTGCAGGTGAAGCCATGTCCCACAGAACAACCTGCTGCTGCAAAAGACACGGTAAGGGATAGAGCCGTGGGACCAGTGCCTTTGGACAGGCACTTTGGACAGCATCACTGGGAGTGAAGTTGGAGGATGAGGAGGGAGGGTCTGTCCCAGGCTAGGGGAATCTGTTACCCATCTGAGAGAAAAACATAACTGGAAACAGTGGTGGAGAGGAATAGGACTTTATGTAAAGGTGAAAAGAAGCAAGCATGGGGGATGGCGGATCACTCCCTAGAGACAGAGGAGAAGTAAAGGTGAGAGAAGTAGGTTTATTAGGGACAGGGTGGGAAGGAGTCTGTCTGTACGTGTCCTTTGGGATTGAATGTTTCCTCTTCATGCAGCATAGACCCACAGGCTCCAGTGCAGATCCACCTAGGGGAAACTCCTGTCTGACCATGAAGGAGGTAGAAGAGCTGGAGATGTTGACCCAGAAACTAATGAAGGATATGGAGCATCCACCCCCAGCAGAGGCTGCTACTTCTGGTGCGTTCCATCAGTGGACAGCAGTAGGACTAAGACTGTGATGGGTTTTCATCTCTCCTAATCCCTTTCTTCTTCCATTGACAGAGCTCTGCGGCTTCTGCCGGAAGCCCCTATCACGAACCCAGCCAGCTGTGAGGGCCCTGGACTGCCTCTTCCATGTGGAATGCTTCACCTGCTTCAAATGTGAGAAGCAACTGCAGGGGCAGCAGTTCTACAATGTGGATGAGAAGCCCTTCTGTGAGGACTGTTATGCGGTGAGTCACCAGGATGAAAGCTGCTAGAGAGAGCTGCGCTTGCTGTGGATGCTCTCTTGCTTTCCCTTCCTCCTTCCGTGTTGCCTGTCTGTGGTGTAGCCTCCCAGGGGTGGGGGACTGTATTAATGTGTCTTCCTTGTTTCCTTTGGGCTCAGGGGACCTTGGAAAAGTGCAGTGTCTGCAAACAGACAATCACAGACCGGATGCTGAAGGCCACTGGTAACTCATACCATCCCCAGTGTTTCACCTGCGTGATGTGCCATACCCCTCTTGAGGGGACCTCTTTTATTGTGGACCAGGCCAACCAGCCTCACTGTGTGGATGACTACCACAGGTATGGAGAGAGGATGTGCGTGTGGTGTCTGAAAGAAGGCAGATTCCCTCACACCTGTTTAATTTTGCTGCAATATGGGGTTGGGTTGCCCATGTGATCTGTTGGATGTGAAGTTAAAAGTGAGTCAGCAGTGTACCTTGCAGCAATTAAGGTCTTTTTTCCACCTGAACTTCTTTGTGATTTATTATTCCTCTGCTGCTAATACTACTGTATGGCAGCGAGGAACTTGCATTGAATATCACCATGGTGGTCATGGTCTCCTCTGTATTTTTGTGTGTTGCAGGAAGTATGCTCCACGCTGCTCAGTTTGTAGTGAGCCTATCATGCCAGAGCCTGGAAAGGATGAGACAGTGCGTGTGGTGGCATTGGAGAAAAATTTCCACATGAAATGTTACAAGTGTGAGGTAAGCCTGGTGGCCCCAACTCCTTCCATCTCCCCCATGCCCATCACCAGCAACTGGGCACTTTTGTTGTCTATCCTGACCAAACACTAAGGTGGTTCTGAGTGCATTTGGAGCACTTTTGAAGCAGGTTCAGAAAAAGATGAGGCATTCACAGACCACAGGTCCGTGAACAAGGACTGCAGAGTTGTAGTCTCTAACATCCCTAATATGGCAGCTGTGGATACTGGGGGAACATGCTGGGATCACAGAAGGGGCTTGCTCTTCCCTCAAAATAGTATGTTCCATTAAGCACCATCAGAAAAAGAGCAGTGGGCTGTGAGCCGCTATCCTGATCCAGTGGGGCATTTCCTACATCCTTGAATGTAATTTACCCTGCTGTTGGCTGTCATTGAGCTCCCTCCCTCTTTTCTTTCCCTGTTCAGGACTGTGGGAAGCCCTTGTCCATTGAAGCAGACGAGAATGGGTGCTTTCCACTGGATGGGCACGTGCTGTGTATCAAATGTCACACCAGTCGTGCCAAAACGGCACGCTGAGGAGCTTGGAGTGGGCATACCCTGCACTCAGTACTCTTCCCCTCCCCGCCATTGTCTTACCCCTCTGCCTGACAAGGCAGGTTGCTACCAATGGAGACTGTGCCAGAGCAGATCTTTACTCATGTAGGATTCACCGCTCCTAGACTTCACTCTGCACACCCACCAAGAAAGAACCTCTTCTCCTGTCACCACTTCCTGGCCACAGCGTATTCCAGGCTGGGGGCTATGATCAAGGTGAGTGTACAATCTCTGTTCTCTCCGTACTCTGGAGGAGGAAGACCAGACCTCCACCACTGCCTGGTGGAAGTAGCAAGAACAACCTTGTGGCGGGAGCTGGGAAGGGCTGAGCATTCTGTTCCACGGAGCCAAGAATGATGATTTGACCTTAGAAGGTGGAAGCCTCCATCTCGGCACTTCTGTCTTCGATTTTAATTTTTTTTTTTCTTGTGCCACCTCATTATCAGGATGTCTTCCCCTGCCCCCTCCCTCACTCCTGGGTGTGGAGGCAGAACGTATTGGGAATCTCTGTTATCATTGCCAGAAAAAGTGAACCTACTATAGCTTTTCTGTCTCTAATGGATTTTAATGGCTAACTGTCTTGTTGCTTTTTTTTTTTTCCTTAGCCAGATTAAACTGGCAATGTTTGGAATCCTACTCTGTTCCTGAGTTTGGAAACTTACTTTTTTAAAAAAAATCTTTTTCCCTCCCCCAAATTAATCACTTCCCAGTGTGGTTTCTGGACAGCCAGGCTGGGCACCAGAGTAGCAAAGCGGTCCAAAGAATGCATGTTTACAAATAAAGACTGCCGTAAGGACGGGCAGCACATGGTGAGGAGGCATCTCCGAGCATGGATGAGGATTCAGCAGACTGAGGAAAGCCTCCCTGTTCCAGCAGGGATTCTTCCACTGCTGTCAGTGAAAGCTGCAGTGTAATTGCAGTGTACTGTCTGGCTCTTAAGTGTTACTGCACTGAGCCCCACTTCCCTGGACTAGAAACTCAAACTGAACAAGCCTTTTGATTAACTACACTGTCCAACCACTGTTTGCATTCAATAAAATGTGGGTTTTTTTCCATTAACGTGTCTGCTGTATTTGTTCGACTACCCATGAGAATTGCTGTCTTAAGCAGTAGAGAATGTATGTCTAGTTGCTCTTCCACTTAACCTCCAGAGATGAGGAGTCTGAAAATGGCCTTTCCACCTCTTCGCCTCCTGCTGAAACTGTGTAGTTTCCTACTTTTCTGTGCCCGAAGAGTAGCTTTTGTTTAAAGCAGCGGAGGACTGCATTGCAGTACAGCAAGATGGTAGTCTGCTTGATGGTGTCACTGGGAGGCAAGTTATTATAATATACTTAAATCAGACTGGAATAAAGTGCTCAGTTTTGTTGCTTTGCCTTAACTATTGATACTCTGAAGATGTTTGCACTTGATGTTTATGGTTCTAAGTGTGGTACTGTCTTGGTCACTGCAGGTGAAACTCCTCTGTGTGGTAAGTGTCAATGCTTGAAAGTGCTTGAAAGACATGAAACCTACTCTTGTTCTCTTGCCAGTTTTGACTCCGCTTTAATGACTCCGTGCAAAATGATCCAGTAAATGCTTTGAGGTTTCCTAAAGGATGAAGAAAGAAAAAAACCAAAATGTACATTTGCGTTCTTTTTCTTACCCAAGTTCTGGCTGGTTTGTAGGTATTGGTTTGAGTGGTTGTTTCTAGATTATGTGATTAAAAGCTTTTGCCCACAAATGCCAAGGAGCACAGAGAAGAGAAAAAATGATGAGGGAGAGAAGCACCCTAACCCAGCTCCTCCCAGAGCTATTGGAGGATTATAGCACTGGGGTCTGGGTATGAAATCTGCTCAACAGAGTCAATGGGAAGGGCTCTCTGGGCCACCTTGCAGATTAAGGGGAGGTTAGCCCCTCTGAGGGGCATGGGGTGCAGGGAAAGAGCAGCTGGGGACTGTACAGCACTTGTCATGGGTTGTGTAGAGGCAGGATCAAAGGCAGGAAAAGGGAGTGATTAAGGAGAGGAAGCAGCATGGGAAAATGGGGGGGGGGGGGGTCACAGAAGAGGCTGCTGCACGTACATGGTACGCTGGTCTGGATGTGCCCTGTGTGTTGGCAGTGTAGTCTGTCCTGTTGTCTCAGTAAATTTAAAAAAAAAAAAAAAAAAATTGTGTGAAGGGACTCCAGTGCATGTGGAGGTCTAAGCACCAGCAACTGGAAATAGCAGAGTGCCAGCGTATTGTGTTGGGTGTGTATGTCCCTGCATAATTACCAGCTAAAAATCAAGTCCGAGTAGCTGGTGAGTGAGTAGGGCAAGAGATTTGAGAGTTGGCATGGCTGCATGTCTGGCAGGATGCTGGGGAGACCAGCCTGAGAGTCAGCTGCTAGAGCTCCCAGGAGGTTAAAGCTACCAGCTGCTCTTGGGTCTGGAAGTTGGGTACCAGTAAGCCTGGACCAGCGACTGGAGAACAGTTTACATCTGTGCGTGAGGTGTCTGGGAGAGCAGGGAGTCCTGGGGCCGGCTGCTGGGTAGAGCCAACATCTAAGGCTAATTACTGGAGGGCTCATGTGCGTGTGTGCATGCACACGAGATGCCTGAGTACCTACCACTGGAATGGGGCTGCAGGCTGCGAGGACTCATGTCCTGGTGCCGGCAGCCAAGGAGAGCAGCTTAGGCTCCAGGTCGTTAACCCAGCTGCTGGATAGCTGGTCTGAGACCCCAGAGGGATCTATAGTATATATGCGTATGTATTTCCTGCTAACAGGTTCATCCTGGTCAGCCAGAGAAGGGAGTAGGATCAGGCTGTTTGCGCTGTGCTTGCGTGACTGCTGTGTTTTCTGCTTCAGGCCAGTCATGTACAGCGTGTGTTCATATATATACATGCACATGTTATATACATGTATATTTTATGTCTGGGAGTGTATTGGGAATACGTGCTCAGGCTTGCTGCTAGCTGTACCTGAGGATATGGAGCTGAGCAGCCTCTTCTCTGTCAGGCCAGCTCATTCAGCAGCTCCTCACAGTTGAAGCTGGAAGGGACCTCCCTGCTCAGAGCAGGGTCAACCACAGCAGGTTGCTCAGGAGGGTACCCTGTCAGTTTTTTAATACCTCCAAGGATGAGAACTCCACAACCTCCCTAGGTAACCTGTTCCAGTGTTTAACTCTCACAGTGAGGTTTTTTTCCTACCTTCAAATGGCATTTATTGTGTTTTGATATGTTCCTACTGCTGCTTCTCCTTTCACTGGGTACCACTGAGGAGAGTCTGGCTTCTTCTTCGTTCCCTCGCCCCAGGTATTTATACACAATAAGAGCCACCCAAACCTTCTCCTCTTGAGGCTGAACAGTCTCGGCTCCCTCAGCTTTTCCTCACATGTCAGATGCCCCAATACTTTCAAAATCACAGTGACCTTTCACTGGACTTGCTCCAGTAAGTCTGTGCCCTTCTTTGTACTGGGGAGCCCAAAATTGGACACAATGCTTCAGATGTCTGACCAGTGCCGAATAAAGGGGTAGAATCACCTCCCTCCAGCTACATTTGCTAATGCAGCCCAGGTACTGTTGGCCTCCTTTGCTACAAGGGCATGTTACTGGCTCAGGAGCAACTTACTGTTCACTGTGACCTGCGAGTCCTTTCTTGCAAAGCTGCTTTGCAGCCCGTCAGCACCCAGCGTGTACGAGGGCTATTCCTCCCCAGTTGCAGGACTCTCCATTTCCCCTTGCTCAACTTCATGAGTCTCCTCTCTTCCCGTTTCTCCTGCCTATTAAGGTTCCTCTGAACAGCAGCACAACTGTCTGATGTATTGGCAACTCCCAATTTTCTATCACCTGGAAGGATATGCTAAAGTTTACATATGCATGACACAAGCTCATTATCAGGGCTTATCTTCTAGCCTGGATACCTGCCATGTAGCAACTTTATTATCTATACTTCATGTTAAAGACACCTATTACTAAGACTGAACTTACTGATACACTAGCAAGATTCACAGTAAGAGCTTATCTTGCCAGCTGCATCCCTTACAATAGTTGCAGTGACTTGAGTAGCTGTGGTACGTGTATACTGTGTGGTTCCTTGTGTATACTCTGCCACTTCTCATGTTGAAGAGAGGCCGGTTGTCTTGCTTGCAAGATAAGTTGCAGATCTGCAGCTCTCTGCTTCTTAACCCACCTGTCATTTATGATTAAGCAAGACCTTCCCAGGAGCAGGAGTGTTAATTTAGTCTTAAGAATTTGGAGCATTATACAATTATGGAAACACTGATAGGTACCTACAGCAAGTAACGGATTGCTGAACGACTAGCACTTACCTTCTTCACCAACCTAGAATTAGCTCAAGCACTGAAAAATACATCTCGAGGTGATTACTCTTCCCAGGTATGACAAAGACTTAGGAACATCAGACTGAGATATTTCCTGCCCCCCAGCTCCCGGACAGTCTATTCTGCAGCAGAAGGAAGTACTACTCACATGCATTTCATCAGACTACAGCGGTACCTTCTAATACGTCTCACGGTTTAGGGGTAAACACAGAAGCTGTAAGAAGATAGACTTGGCTAATGGACGGATACAGCTATAATTGGGTTTACAGAAAAAAGTCTGAAGTGTCCAGCTGCATATGTATTCTATAATCCTAATGCAACTGCATTTCCACATTAAAACTGCAGTTAAATGGACAAAGACCATTGGCTGCAACAACTAAACATGGATGTAAGGAACCTGCTGGAACTTATACTATACATGCTAAAGTAAAGGTCGCGATCATATTTGAAATAAGCCAAAGAACTCCAATACAGCCTGCTCTGCCATAGGTTTATTTACAAAATATTATTTACAGTCTATAACTGGCTTGAGCTCTGATAAATAATATTTCCTCCACAGAGAAGGAATAAGACAGACCACCTACACATTTTTCTGTTACAAATACCCTATCCAGCCAACAAGACTATTCTCTCTTTTAAAAAAGGGGCAGAAGAAAAATGGGCATGTAAAGGGTTTTCTGTCCATGTCACAAGTAAAGGTATTAAGCAGGTTGGGGAGATGTAAATCTCCCCGCTGAAGTGCGCATGTGCAAAAGAGCAACATGCTGAGGTTACATGGTCACACAAGTTACAGCAGGTTGTGCTGCTACTCCCAACTTCTCCTCCAAAGACAGAAGTGCACCATGATTTGGTGTTTAAGGCAAGAATAGCTGAATTAAAAAAACATATCCCTTACCAGCAGCCTTGTGAAGGACTGAAGAGTTTGTTCTTGTTGTAAAATAAGGAAGACAGAAGGCTGCTGAAGTGAGAAGGGATTTATGCCAGGGAGTGAATGGACCCAGTCTCTACGTGCCTGTGTCCTTGTCCACATGCCCTGAGTGTCCCAGTCAATCCGAACCCTCATCTCCAATCTTAAAACATCCACCACCTCCAACCCGCTTTGTATGTATCCTTGTGTTTCTATGTGATACACTGAGGGTCTGAAATGCCAGCGTGTGGACTACAAGGGCTACTTAGCACCGCAGAGAATGGACTACAGAAGACAGGGCTCAGAACAGTTTCTATGACCAGTGCTCTGAAACGTACTGATGGCTGCTGCAGAGCTAAAGCAAGGAACAGAAATGAGAGCAGGTGGTGTTGTCTCATGAGTTTTTCCAGTTCTGGCTGTTTTGCTTTGCTTGTCCCAGTCACTCATTTGGAAGCAATTGCCATAGGAATGATTCCAAGTGATATCTGGTAAGAATGGGCATTTTTAGCAAGCTTAAGAGAACAACTGATCACTCCTTAAAGCCTTGGATGCTACACAGGATCCTCTTCTGGTGGCCTGGAAGTGACACTCCCATCTGTTTCAAGTCCCTGAAGGAAATGGGAAAAGAAAGGAAAAAATAAATTGCTGTTCTTGTTCCTTGGGGACTAGGATGTGGGTAAGGGCAGAAACAGTTACCAAGGATCAGTTCAGAAAGCTTCCTTTCCCTCAGTGCCTCCTACTACGCCTACCTTTTCTCTAGAGGGAAGAAACTTCTAGATGTTCCTGCCCTTCGCTGGCTATCTCTGCTCACCCAGTCAATTGGCTTCTCCCACCTCATGACTAGGCCCATGCTCCCATTAAATCAGGACTGTGTCCATGTCAGCTCATGATATGGGACGCGTCTCAACCCTTTAGCAGGTCTGTCCCTGCACTGTGCCTGCTCATTTGTTGTATGTAACTGCCCTGGTTGGAGCTGGCTATACATCCCCAACCCTACAACAGAACACGGCTGTCTTCGTAAAGCATCTGACCTGAGCCTAAGGAGCCCAGAAGGACTTTGCTCTATGATAGAACAGTACCTGGCTGGGGGGGGTGAGGGGGAGAACAGGGCGGGGGACACAACAATATCACTAGCCCATTGGGAGTTCAAGGCAAGAAAATTATCTTACGAGTCCTACAAGGGTGAGGAGATGGTTCAGGTTAGAGAACTGTCTGCCATCTATCACTTCCCCTTGCTGTTTGTGTCTGATCAGAGCAGCTCAGACTGAAGAGCCTCAAGTAAGGACAATGAGGGAATTAGTCTCATAGTTTGGGCTGATCCCAATTGTTCTGGGCCAATTCTTCCCTTTTAGGGCAAGAAGCTAGTCCACTTCCATTTAACTATATAGAGAAGGATTGTGAGAAGCCTTCCAACTGTGCCTGTTCAGATAGCACAGGGACAGACACAGCTATTTGTAGCATAGCCCAGGGTGCCTTGTGGGACCTTAGCCTGCCCTTACTCAGCAGTGAGCTCCAGAATGGACTCCATGGTGTCCAGGCCGGCAGTGCGAAAGTTGGAGATGTAACGCTTCATGCGAATAGATTCCAGCCACTCAGGGATGGATCGATAGGGGATCCCATCAGATCCACTGCAGCTGGGGAGCCGGAGTGTCACCCTAAAGACAGATAAAACCCTCATTAGCCAGGCAAGTACTTTAAATGGCCAGTACTATGAGATAGTAGCCAAAGGGCAAGCACCCTCTGCCAGGACTAGGCCAACTTCTCTGCTCTTGGCACAGTGAGGTAGGACTGCCCAGGCCAACGGCTATGCCCTCTGTCACCACCAAAGAGAGAGATTACTATCTTCTCCACACAGAGCATTCAAGGTGCCTCTTGCCTGTCTGCATCGATGCATTTTCACCTCTCCTCCTGCTGGAGACAGGGAGGTGAAAAACTCCCAGTTAACCCCTCCTCAGCCAGCGATAGCCTGCTTACCTGGGATCAAAGTCTGCAATAGGCCGGAGGAGCTGCGGACTTGAGATGAAATGTTGCAGCTGTGCCCGGATTTCCTGAAAATGAGGCCTCCTCATCCGATCGTGTGACCAGCAGCTCTTCATGAGCTCATAGAGGATAGATGGGCAGTCCACAGGTGGGGGGAGCCGGTACCCATCTTCTAACCTTTTCATCACCTGCAGAGAGGACAGAGAGAAATCAGCAGAGAGTGCGAAAGAGGAGCCAGAGACCTCTGCGGGGCTCGGTGCAGGCAGTTCACCATTTTGCACAGTGTGCAGTCAGGGAGGGGTTGAAGCAGATTACATGTGTATGAAGTAGGGTTTGTGTAGCACAGCAAAGGATCAGGACATCTAAGGGATGTCAAAAAGTGAAGTGGCATATGCATGTGCTTTCAATCCTTTACTAGCTTAGCTCTTGTTTGCTGTTCAGGGCATGTGTTCAAGAGAAGTGAGGATCAAATGATCATGGCACAGGCCTGGTGAGAAAAGGGGAACAAGACTCTCAGGAATTACTGCAATAGCATGTGCTAACCTCACAGATGTGCTGAACCTATAATGACAGCAGACATAATACTCCAGAGCCAGAGGAAGGAGAGAAAGAAATCAACAGAAAACATCTCCATACCCAAAGGCCATGGCTGATTTAACCAGTCTTTAATTTGTCTCATTGCTTTTGACACCTGAACATGGTTCAGAGGCCTAAACACTTATTGCCCTTGACTTGGTTGCATTGATTTTTAGCAGGGAGGGTGACATAGTAGTTATGTGTTCAAAAGAATGTCAAGATTTCAGGCTGAGGGAGATCTAAAAAAGTTGGGCCTACGTGCCATGTTTATTTTTTTTTAAATCAGCACTTGAGCTCAGTGGCTGTTACCTCTTGATTGGACATGTCTCCATATGGCTTGTCACCAAATGACAGCACCTCCCACATGACAATTCCAAAGCTCCAGACATCGCTGGCTGAGGTGAAAATCCGATGAGCAATGGCCTCTGGGGCTGTCCATCGGATGGGAATCTTACCACCCTGTGAAAGAGCAGAGACGTAGTGTACCCGGCACATATCATTGAGTTGTGTTTCTCCAGTGCTTTCATGCAAGGAGCTTACAAAGTGGTTCAAAGACTGGGCCCACTTTAACCACCCCCGGGGAAATTTCTCAAAAGCACAGAAACATTCGTGGAAAGTGAATGGGTTTAAGCCCTCTGTTCAGTTGAATGCTATGCAAAACCACTGCTGTGGGAGCAAGAGCCTGACACCAGTCACAGCTCTACTTTGAATGACACCAGACATTAGAATCGCTGGAACTTTCATTGAAAGGGACCTTTAGATGGCTCCAGTCCAAACCCCTGAACACAGCATGGCTATCTTCAAAGCTAGATTTAGTTGACTGAGCCCAAACAATCAGACCTTTTATTTTGCTTGTCATTTTAAAACCACCATCCCTCTCAATCTCTTAGGCAACAAAATCAACATGGACTCCAGACAGAAAAGTACCACCTTCTGAATCATCTACACTGACTTGCAGTTTTACTACGGTTTTTCCTCAGAGATTTTCCATCCATATCTTCCCCCAGCCTGGTGTTTCCTATTGTGAAGAAATTCTGCCATTCTTATCTGGCAGAATATAAATCCCCCTGAGACTACTGTTCATTTACAGGACAAAGCGACTGTTTCTGCATTACCTTTGTTTCATAGGTTCCCTCTGCATCATTCTCTAATATTCGGGAGAGACCAAAGTCAGACACCTTGCATTGAAGACTGCGTGTTACCAGGATGTTGCGAGCGGCCAGATCCCGGTGCACATAGTTGTGTTCTGAAAGGTAGGTCATGCCAGAGGCTATTCCCTGCAGCATGCTCACAAGCTGCACAGGGCTAAATTTTTCCTCATTCTCCTGCATGGAAGAAGTGAGAGAAGATCCCGGTCAACTGACATCAATCTGCTTGGTTTCTAATTACTGGCCTTATCAACTTGCAAAAGTGGGCATTGGTGAACAAGCAAAAAGGCAATGTTGCAGCCCAAAGGACCCAACAGGTTCTCACTAAGGGACTGGTGGTGATCTCCAGAGTCATCATTAGGCCCTTCAACTGCCAAAGACAGCACTCTGGACACTAAGCAAACTGGATGGCATCAAGCATCAAATGCTGATACTGGAAATGTTAGTGAGCAGAATGTAAGTGGATGTCTGGATCTTATTTCTAGTCGTCTCTCAGGGTCCTAAATCCAGGTCAAGTGCAAGTTCCAGCAGTACACAAGCCTATTACAGATTGGAGTCTCTCACCCGGAGGAGGGTATCCAGCGCTCCATTCTCCATATACTCAGTGATGATCATCATTGGCCTCCCTTGAGGAAGACAAGAAAGTGTCAGCCTTTTTGCACTTCTTCTACTCTTGCCTTTCAATGCTGTCCACATTGCCCAAACGCAGAGAACCATATTCAACCCCAGCCAACACGCCCACTCCACTGGCACAGATGGCAGACCCTTCTGCTTAGACCTCCCCCAATGATTTTGTATTCCTTCTTGTGTCACATATACAACCTTACAGCATCCCTTACATCATCCCAACTTCTCATCCTCTCACCAATCCAAGATGACCTCTCCTAACACTGCCTTATGACTCTGTTGGAAATCCATACCTCTCCTCCCTTCCTCATTCTCTGCCATAAGGTAACATGACAATGACTGTCTTCTCCCAGCACAACCTCTCTGACAGCATCCTCTCTAAGAAATGCCCAAGAAATGTGCCAGATTCTGCTCTCATTCCAGGACTCTCTCCCACACACTCTTACTTTTGGTGACAACTCCTTCCAGACGCACAATGTTCGGGTGATTGAATTGCCCCATAATTGTTGCTTCACGCAAAAAGTTCCACCACTGTGAGTCTGAATATGTTGACTTCAGGGTCTTAATGGCAACCACAATACGTTCTTTCCCTGGCAGCCGCAGGGAGCCACGATAGACCTCCCCA
The DNA here is from genome assembly GCF_965231255.1 of Vanellus vanellus. Taxonomy (NCBI): domain Eukaryota; kingdom Metazoa; phylum Chordata; class Aves; order Charadriiformes; family Charadriidae; genus Vanellus; species Vanellus vanellus. Next base: position 87,963,845 of record NC_138905.1, read on the forward strand.
AACTCCCCTGAGGACAACCAGAGGCAAAGGTCACATATGAACTCACGAATAGGCAGCAAAATAACAGTGAGGGAGAACTGAAAGATAGGGAGAGCAACAAGTAACTCACCCTCTCCAATCACATTCTCCATAGTGACACAAGAGATGTCCAGTTCCTTAGTGAATTCCAGCACCCCTCTGCTGGGGTCATCATATGGTTGCAGGTCTACATAGGGCTTCAACCAGACCTTCTCTATGGTAAAGGAAAACAAAAGAGCAGATTAACCTGTCAACTCTTTGGCAAGCTTTGTAGGGCAAAGATACAGAAGCAGAGGTGAATCCATGGGATTTTGACAATGGCAGTAAACAAATCTACCAAACATACATTGAAGACTAGAGCTGTTATGGGAAGAGGCAAATTACATCAGAAAATCCATGCCAGTGTTTAGTTTGAAACTACTGTTTCTTTTCATTCCTTCCAACCCATTCCAGGCTTCTCCCTGGTTCTACTCGTTTGAAGCTCACCTCGATCAAAGCCTGAAGTATTGTAATCTGGCCGTGCTTGTCTCCGACGAGCCCGCCTGGAACGTAAGAAGCAGTCATGAAAATAAAATGGGCTGTAGACAGCAAAGAGAAAAGCAAGACTTCCAGTGTGTCTGCCCTAGTGGGTCAGGGACAGAGTTCAGGGTAGAACAAAGCAAAGTGGAACCAGACACTGCACCTACGTGGCAGAGTACAGCTAGCAAGAAAATGTGATGCTTCATTTACATTTAGAAATGGAGCTGTTTCCATGCAGGTAGTTTTGTTGATCCTTCTCCTTGCTGAATGACAGATGAATTTCTATTTATTTTATGTTTTCTGTACACTTTCAGTATAATATCTGATCTTCTTAAAACCGAACAATAGCAGCCTTATAGACATTTAGAAAGGAAGTAGCATTTTGTATCTGGGTAGAGAACCACTAAAGTAATGTCATAGGGAAAATGGTTTTAAATGACTGGATACATGTATGGCCAACTGATAAGCAGCTATAGAAATGATTGTATCATAACAATATTTTTATTCATCTGTCATGGTAACAGTATGATAGTGCTGGATTATAAAAAAAACTGAGAAATCACCACATTTTCCTCTGTGCTCAGCAGCACGCATTATTTTACAGATATCCTCCAAATTACTCTGCTAATCAAAATTACTTACTGAGAGTCACTCCATCTTGCTGCAGCACACTGGTCTTACTCTTTCTTCTCTAACCTCTACCTATCCAATATCCTGTGAGAAATCAGGGCCTTCCTCCCTTTCTCAAGCTCCCATAGCTCAGCTATTCCTACAGATATACCTTTTTCAATACCAAAAATCAACACTTACTTTCGCCGAAAGATGAGAAATCCCACAAGCAGCCCAATAAATAGTAGAACTCCAAAGACAATAGAGACTACGACTCCACCAGACAGAGCTCCCGTGTCTGCAGAAACAAAGAGAAAGGCCATATCATTTAAAAGACCAAGAACTATTTGTCTAGAATGTAGCAAACCAGCTTCTACCAGCCAATGGCATTAAGTAAGCTGCAGCCATTTGTCTTCTAGGCAGCAGAGCCACCAGACTTGAGTCCTATCATAGTTATTCATGTGCACAGAGCACCTTCTGGTGGGTATCTGGTTGACTCTTATCTACAGTCTTGGTCTTCTAGTTGCATAATTTGCCTGATTTCCCACATAAATTCCATGACACTTTCAAACATGAAGAACAGCTGTTCTTTCTCTCCCACTCCTCTCCAACTACTCTTTCAGATCAGACCCTTCTTCCTGCTCAGCAGCTTATTTAGACTGTGGCACAGCAAAGACATTATTTTCCCCAGCAGTCTAATCTGACTCTCTTATTGTTTATTAAATTAATTTCCTCCTCCCCTTCCATCAATATCTGGGTTTGGTCCTTTGCCTAATCACCTTGACAGAAGCCACTGTCTGCTTAGGACTTTTGAAATGAACAGGTACTGACTTATGAACTTGCAGTCTAACATCATATTCCTGCTTTCTCAAAACTAAGCGTCAGGTGGTTCCATTTTGTGATTGGACAGCATTCAGATGGCAACACAGGTCATCTTACTCCATTTAGATTCTGAAGCTAAAGCCATCCATTTCCATACAGTATACTTGAATTCATCAGATGAAATGCTAAATGACCTCTGTTGGTGAACTATGTGTTTTTAAACCTTATTTCCCATAGCTTAAAAAAACTATTTAAAGAAATTAAAAATACATTACTGAAAAGTGTTCGTATCCATATCTAACGAGAATCTACATTTTATAATATTTTCCCTAAAGAGATTCAGGAAAACATCCAAAACAAAGAAAATTCCTACAGAAATTGTTTCAATAAATGAGCAGATTTTAAACCAAGAAACAGCTTGTGTGACACAGACAACTGTGTCTGGAAGTGTTTCCTAACATCCAGTCCAATGGTCAGCATCCGTAAAGCCTAATTAACACTTGTTATTCTTGCTCAATTTGATGCTGACTCATCCCACTAAAATTATTAAAAATCACCAGCTTAGTTAAGCAGAAATCAAGAGGCAGAGCTAATGCTCTTTTCTGTTAAAATCAAAAAATCAAGATTTGGAAGGTGAAATAATATCATTTATTAGTTGTGGAGTCCCATTCTCTGGAGATTTTCAAGACCCGCCTGGATGCAGTCCTGAGTAATGTGCTCTAGGCAATCCTGCTTTAGCAGGGGAGTTGGACTAGGTGATCTCTAGAGGTCCCTTCCAACTCTGAAAATTCCATGATTCCGTGAGTAATAAAAAGGACAAGCTTTTAGGAACATAGCACCTCTGCAGGAAATTAAGGTATCTAAATTCTCAAATTCATGTTTTAAAAAAATTGCCTCTCCCTGCACAGCTTGTTCCAGTAATATCCCTAGACCATTACAGCTAAACAATGCTTCCAGTGTTATCAAAAAAAGAACTCCCACCAAATGAAACCTTGCTGGCACCTCTTTTTAGTCCCTTTCATATTCAAAAGATCTTTGTCTTGGCATGATAAGGTGGTCCACTTTTATTTTAAAAAAGCATAATCTTCATGAAAGTATTTTCTAACATGTCCTTTTATAATCAAAACTGTCTAAGGTACATGTTAACTCACATATTTCCCACAAAAACTTTCTGGTATGTTATTCTATTGGTTCAAGATCATTTATGCCATCATCATTTGGCATTGCGACTTCAAGAAGATTTTACCAAAAGCTGCTGGTGCCAAAAAAAGCCCAATCTTTAAGTTATATTCCAATCATGGTATCACAACCCTTTATCAGCTTTTACACAGTTAACTTAACTATTTAGTTACATTAAGGTATGCCTTTGCTTTCTTCCATGTCCTTATTTCATTACAATAAAGCTAGCCTTTCAAAGGCATCATTTCAACAGATGTATTTCTAAAATTATCCACAACGTCAATAGGAGGATCTGTGAATATGTGGAATGAAAAGAGAGCAAACCCCATTATAGAATTTTTTTTATAAAGGGGAAGTCCCTGGGTAACCCAGAGGTTGGATGTGAGGCCTGTATTAGATGTTCTTTAACACAGGAGAAAGGTCTTCCTTGTAGCCTCAACAGCTTGGCCTTCTACACTTTGGGCTTTGGCGGAGAAGTTTTTTCAGAGGCACATACCAGCTTTTTGGGCAGAGTTACATTCAAGGGCTGGACTACATACAATGGAAATTATAAAGCTGGAAAAAACAGTGGTGAGGCCCTTGTGAGTTCTCCTTTTCACTAGTAACTTTGATAGGACAAGGGAGAATGGCTTCAAACTGGAAGAGGGTAGATTTAGATTAGCTATCAGGAAGAAATTTTTCACTGTTGAGGATGGTAAGACACTGGAGCACGTTGCCGAGAGAAGTTGTGGAAGCTCCACCCCTGGAGGCCTCCCACCTGGTCTGGTGGGAGGTGTCCCTGCCTATGGCAGGGGGGTTGGAAGTAGATGATCTTCAAGGGCCCGTCACACCTAAACCATTCTATGATTCTATGAACTTTCACACAAAAGGAGGCATATGGTAATCATTTTGCTAACATTCAAACTTAGAAACATTAGCCAGAATCAAAATGTCTTCCAGGAGAATTAGATGAAGAGCTGGTAAGTAATTCGCCGGTGCCACACACAAACCTGAGACTGATCAGTTCTGAACGGGAAAGTACAAGTGGATTTTAAATGACAGCAAGGAAACAAGATAAATGTCTCATTGTTCTACATTTTTACAAAGCAACAGGCTTGGATCTGGTGACAAGGAATTCAGGAGTGTGGTATCTGTGCCTTACAGCTAGCAGAACACAAGTGATCCATGTATCATATGAATATACAATGCAATGGAGAAGTGAGTTTCTCCCAAATGAGATACCAGTGGTTGTCCTTTACCTGGTGGAAGAGTGCGGAATTCCTGCTCTGGGGAGTAGGGCCCAGGTCCGAGTGGTGTGATGGATCTCACACGAAGCAAGTAGGCTGTGTCTGGCTGCAGGTCTGTCAGAGTGACATTTGGCTCAAGAAGGTGCTTCACTGTGTAACGTGCCTCCTCTCCCTGCAGAAATCAAACCAGGTCAAGTAACAAATACACATTGAATAAAGAGGACACTTCCACCCCTTTGGGTGAAAGGCGGAAGAATAAATGAGGCAGACCTCACCTTCTCAAAAAACATGACCTCATACTCCACTGAGGTCCGGCTGCGCTGCCGTGGGGCAAGCCAAGAAACAGAGAGACTACTGTCATCTCTTTGTGTCAGGATAAAATGGGATACTGTCACCGGAGCTGCAAGGGACAGAACAGAGAATATCAGGAAGAAATACAAACATAATGCAGACTAGGCACTCTCTCCACCAGAATCTCTCTTTCCTTCTCTGGTCATACCAACTGGAACAGACTCTCATTGCCACTGCCACTCCCTCATCTTTTTTTCTTCTGTGGTGAAAGGGAAATGAGGTCTCTGGCTGTAATTAATTGCTTTCCCTGAACAGTATGCTTCTACCCCAACAGTGGAAGCATAACTTTGTTTGGCCCTCAAAACAAAAATCAGTGTTCCAAGAAATTACGTTTAATCCAGCACTGCACTGATTCAATTTGAACTAAAAACGTTAGGATTTTATGCTCATACAGCAGCAGTAACAAAACCATCCTATGTGATTTATGAATGCAGCCCCATTTCATAAGGGTACAGTGAAATTCAATGCTCAAAATCTCTCAGCTGACTGCAAATGCATGTTGTTCATGAATAAAAAGATAATTCTCAACAGTCTGCAAGGACTGAAGACTCAAGCCTGGTTGTCTCCTTGTCTTTCATCATCACCAGGAAGTGATGAGGCAAGCCAAAAGTAGCTCTGCTTTTCTAGCTCAGAGTTGTGCTGCCCCGCATAGTGTCGGGAACCAAAGTCATATTTTGTCACTAAATCAGAACTTGGGGAAAGCACCAAGGCCCGTTGAGCACTGCAGTGTCACTTTTCTATATCACATTTCACAGCACTCTGGAAAGTATTCACAGGACAGCCAAATTAGCCAGCTTGAAGCTAAACTACAGAAATGTGTCAAGAACTTGCATGTTTCTAACATCCTCATTTCTCTACTTTCAAAGCTTTTTTTTTTTTTTTTTTTCAGTTACAGCAGGGTTTTTGTTGTGTTTGGTCAGATTTTTTGCAATATCCAAGTCATGGAAAATATTTCAAGCCACAGTCCCTGTTCTTCCTGTCACACAGGTAACAATACTTAGGCTGGACTACACTAGTGTATGCCAAGGAGGGTTTTATCTTCCTCACATCGGTTAATTCTTTGGTGGATTCATAGTTCTTGGTGGGTAACAATTACTGTTGCTTAACTTACAGGGAATATAACTGATGGACTTTACATGCCAGAGGTAGAGGTACCTTAGGCTCATTATCATACCATACCAACACATGTGGCAGATAAAAGAAGACAGAAAAAACTTAAAACATTCACAGAGATTCCTCCTCCTTTTCCTGATGAGCAGGAAGAACTTCTCTCTGTGTCTGCTAACCTGCATGTCCAACTGCAACCCAGACAGCTGGAGCAGTTCTCTGTGGAGCAGGTCCCATTCCTGAGACACCATTATGGGCTTCCACAGCAAATGTGTAGTTGGTGTAAGCTTCCAGGCCGTCCACATCCACAGCAGGTTTAGTGAGACCAGAAGCACTGGGGGAGAATACCACACCAGCCTCACACGGCTCACACGACAGGAAATGGCAGCGCTGACAGAAGACTGTGTAAGTCACATCCTTTCTCCCACCGTGGTCACTGGGTGGCTGCCACCACAGACTCAGCTGTGTGCCAATAAGGGAGAAGCTGACATTGCGGGGAGCTGAGGGGGGGCCTACAAGAAGCATGAAAGAAAGTATTAAAAACAGCTGTTAATACCCAAAGTACTGTGGCAGTTTTCCATCTGCTGATGCATTTTGAATGGAGCCTTCTGTCCCCCTAGCTTCTCCCTCTCTGATCTCTCATCTCCATTTCCCAACATTTTGTTTCCTCCCATCTCCCTGTTCATAGAATCACAGAATGATTTGGGTTCGAAGGAACCTTTAAAGACCATCTAGTTCAACCCCACTGCCATGGGCAGGGACATCTTTCATTAGATCGGGTTTCTTAAAGCCCCGTCCAACCTGACCTTGAACACTTCCAAACACGGGGCAGCCACAACTTCTCCAGTGTCTCACCACCCTCATCATAAAATATTCTTCCATACGTCCCATCTAAATCTACTCTCAGTTTAAAACCATTGTCTCTTGTACTGTCACTACAGGCCCTGGTAAAAAGTCTTTCTCCATCTTTCTTGTATACCCCCTTTAAGTATTGAAAGACTGCAATAAGATCTGCCCAAAGCCACCTCTTCTCCAGGCTGAACAACCCCAGCTCTCTCAGCCTTTCTTCATTAGGAGAGGTATTCTAGCCCTCTGATCATTTTTGTGGCCCTTTTCTGGACTCACTTTAACAGGTCCATGTCTCTCTTGTACTGGGGACCCCAGAGCTGGATGCAGTACTCCATGTGGGGTCTCATGAGAGCAGAGTAGAGAGGGAGAGAATCACCACCTTTGACCTGCTGGCCACGCTTCTTTTTATGCAGCCGAGGATACAATTGGCTGTCTGGGCTGCAAGTGCACATGGCCAACTCACGTCTAATTTTTCATCCACCAGTATCCCTAAGTTCTTCTTTGTAGGGCTGCTCTCAATAAGTTCATCCCCCAGTCTGTATAGATACTGTTCTTTCTTTTTATCCACCACTCACGGGTGCAAGCAATATTCTGGCCCTCTGAAGGTGCTCGGAAGAAGCCTGCGTTGCAGGAACAAGATGTAGCCCCTGATTCATTGGACAAGCTGTTGGGGGGGCACTTCAGGCAGCGTTTAGTCTCCAGGGAGTGACGGTAGAATCCTCGCTGGCAGGCTGTGAGGAGACAAACAAGTCAACGTAAGAGCAACAATAAACCAAAATCAACAAGAAACCATCTGCCAGTTTTGTTCAGCTTCTTGAATGCTCCTTTATCTGCTTGATTTTTTTCCATTTTGTTAGCTCAATGAAATATTTAGGTTGGAAGGGACCCCTGGAAGTCACTTAGACCAATCATCTTTTCAGACCAGATAGAGAGGAGATAGAAACTCAAGGTAGGATCAATGTTATGATAGGACTTACAGACTGAAGAAGGGGGATCTCATTCCTCACAGATGCTGAATGAAAACAGATGCTGGTCAATCTCAGAGACTTCTTTCAACATAAAACCAGACTGGTCCCCACCTTGCCCTTCAAGCTTTCCACATCATAAATAACAGCTGTAAATACTGGCTCTAAGTCCTTGTACTCCTCAAAGTTCTTTGCTTGTTGACTTCATATGGGATAGCCAGTGGGCTTTTTAGCAGAGGCACCTTTTCATATTTCAAGTGTTGCACCGGAGCAACACCCAGCAGGGCCCTGGGGAATATCTAGATAACTATCAGGTCACCTAACTGCATTGAGTGTAGCTGGCCAACACAGACTGCAAGAGAATGGGTGCCACACGCTTTCTATTTCCAGTTTTACAAAAATAAGCAGCCACATCTTTCTCTCTTATCTGTCACTCTGTTTTTGAAGAATTACTATTAGCTTGATCTACGAGAGATCTACGAGACCAGTTAGCTCAAGGTCAATGCTTCACCTCTATGGGTGTGTAGCAAGAAGAAAATGAGGTAGGGAGGTTGAAGTAACCTGTGAATGTAATGGTTTACTGTCCTGTGCTAAATGAATCTATCAAATGTTCTTAAACTAAAGAAACAAGCAACCTACCACTAATCAGATAGTTGAGAAATGCATACACTAATTTTCTGCCACAGCTACCACCTTGCATTTAACTTGAGCACTGAGGGAATGACCCTTTTCATATTGCACTATAAAGGCAACAATATCCTCTGTAATCCCTCAGAGATCCCAATGGAAAACACTCTAAATCCATCTGCTCAGGAGCCTGACACAAATGGCTTACTGTGGTGGAGCACAGCATAGGAAAAGATCCTTTATCCAGAAGAAAAAAAAAAAATCCATCCATTCCTACTATGCGACACTGGGGAACACCTGAGGGACCCAAAAAATTTCCATTAGCAAAGGCCAAACAAGACTCTTCACTATCAGTCTCATGAAGAGTCATTATCCTCACTATAAATCGAGATCTCTCTCTAGACTGTCATCACAGAAGTAGCTTCATCTCGTTTCTATTGGTCCCGCTTCTTGCCCTGGGATGATGGGCAGACTGTCCCATTAACACGGAATGATGTCAATTGGCCTATGAGTTGCATAGAGTTGCATAGTAATGCCATCCCACAACCATTTGGGGATACTATGACAGTACACAGGCTAAAAGGATTTGCTAGCAGTTAAGCCTAAAGAGCACAGAAAGGAGAAATAACCACATGAAATAGGAGCAACCAGCACCTTCTGATTTTGGGAAATAACAGAGCCACTCAGGAACGAGTCTGTCATTCTGAGCTACAGTCATACAACTACATGGTCAGTGACAGCAAAGGCTGTTGAAAGAATTACGACGCTCAAGTATTGATTGTCACCAGCCAAAAAAAAAAAAAAAAGATTACATTTATATTCAAGATCAAATCACCTCCTTCAGAAATAGACAAGATGAAGAAAAGTTACTTTGATCTCTAGGCTGCTCAAGACTGGGAGCACTTCTACGTGCTGGAGTGCAGATGAAAGCTTTGTGGCCTCCTGCCATTTTGCTCCAGCACAGGATTTCGAACACATTCCTGACACTGGATCAGTTTGGGTCAGGAAAGCTTTGCCAGCAACGTGAAAAACAAAGCCAGCGCAGGACCAGAGACTTCTGTAACAGAGAGGTTCTGATGTTGCCTGGACATTACTACCTGCCATACACATGGGATGGCGTACACACCTTCTTATTATCAAGGCTGAGACAGCCAGCAAGTAGATCTGGGAAATTTGGGGATCTTTGCAAGAACAGTTAGCTCTGATGCCAAAAGGGCCGCTGTAAGGCCGCTGTTCCTCCCGCCCCTCGTCAGCACCTGCTTCACCCACCGGTGGTGCTGAGAGGCCCTTCAAGCAGGAGATCTGCCTCGCAGGGAGACGGCAACGCCTGGTCGGGAGAGGGAGCGCAGGGAGGGAACTTCTCGGGAGACATCCCAGCGAAGGGACAAACACAGGAGGTGACCGGGCAGGCACCAGCCGGCTGCACCGGGTCACCTCCTCTGAGGCCGCGCCTACAGCAGTACACTAAAGGCGGGCGGGAGGCGCAGGCAGGAGCGGAGGCACCCGGCTGCCTGCACGACCCAGACGCCAGGGCGGCCCCAGCCCCGGGCTCCGGCCCGCTGGGAGGGACGGGGCGCAGCGCGGGGGCAGCTCCCGCGGGGTAGCCGGCACGACATGCCCAGGCCGGCCCCGACCCGACCGGCGCCCTGGGAGCGGCGCGCACAACGCAGCCCCGCAGCCAGGGAGAGAGCGAGAGAGAGCCCCCCCAGGGCCCGAGAGGGAGCGGCCCCGGCGCCTCAGGGCGGAGCCCCCGGCCCGGGCTGCCACGACCCGCCCCGCCGCCCCCGGGCCCCGGCCGCCGCCTGACCGCACCAGGCGCTGCCGTGGCGGCGCCCGGCGCCTCGGCTCCCCCGCCGCGGCAACCGCGGCCCACGCACCCGCCGTGCCGGCAGGGGCCGGCAGGTGGCTGCACAGCACCGGCGAGGCGCCCCAGCGGCTGCGAGACCCGACCGGGCGGCGGCGAGGCGGCAGCGCCTGCTGGGGCCGCGGTAGCCGGCCCCGCCCGCAAGCGGTCCGAAGCCTCCCCCGGAGCTGCGCGGCTGGGCCGGGGGTGGGGGCGGCAGCCGCCCGGCGGGCCGCGGCCAGGGCCTGCTGCGCGAAGGGGTGAGGAGGCGCTGCCCGGCGGGCGGCAGGCCGGGTAGCCCGGCTCCCATCCCTCGCTGCCTCCCTCCCCTGGACGCCTGGGGCTCCCCGGGCAGGAGCGGAGCCGGCGGGGGAGGTGCACAGCCGGCAGTCTCGGCTCCCACCCAGCCCCTCTGGCCGCCGGCAGCTGGTTTCCCCGGCCCTCGGGCACCCGCTCCAGGTGAGAAGATGGGGAAAAACAGGCCTGGGAAAGGGCCTGCTCAGCGCCTCTCGCCAGGCGCCAGAGGGCAGAGAGGGTGACTGGGGCCCTCCCTGCCTTCGTTGCTCCTTCCTACAGGTGTTCATTTCGGGGGACTGCCAGCAAGCACTGGGCAACCTGCAGACACCAAACCTGGGTCGGCGGAGAGCTGGGCCACCCTGCAAAGCCCACCAAGGACCCAGAACACAGGCCAGCCTTCGTGTTCGCAGTAAATGACAATACGTGAGGAAGTTAATCACGGAGCTCTGGGCTTATTGGCAGCAAAGTCTGCGATGCTGTGAGAGGATGAGAGGTAACGCTCTGGGCAGGCACAGCTTTTCCTGCGTCATGGGATGGCTAAGCCATTGTGTACCCAGCAGAGCTTTATACAGTTGGGAATTCAGAGAGGTCGGGCAAACTAGTTCAGAACCTCAGCCTTTGGCTTTCTGTTGCCTCCTGTCCTGTAACAGAGGTCAGGTTCTCCTTCCTCCCTGTTACGAGACAAGGGTTGTAGTTCAGGTTTCATTTTTTGCCTGTTCCTACTTAAGGCAAAACTCAGAACCAGAAGACACTGCCCAAAGGTCTTCTTCCTCCATCCTGTCCCCCTTTACATGTTTGAAGGAAAAGTCCTTCATCTTCTGAGGACAAAAGTAGAAGCTCTGAGCTCAGTCTTTGTCCTGACCTGGATTGTTCCCAGTCTTTTGCACAACACCTGGTCTTTTCCACAGAGGGAGAGGACCCCAAGATATCCCCCAGCAGGCAACCTACATTCACAATCTCATCCTCCAATAAGACACTGCTCTGGGCACGCAGTACCTCTCCCTACTCCTGCTAGGTTCTCCCCTCTTCCCTTCCTCTCCTGGTAGACCTCCCTAGTCCCTACTGATCCTACAAAAGACACTTCTGGCTGCAGCTGTACCTGGGCGGAGTGGGATAAAAGCATAGATGTAGAATGAACCTGTGCTGTGATAGCAGTCAGGGCCTGTCCAGACATGACAGCTTCCCTGCCCCTTCCCAGCGGAGTGCTCTCAGGAGGGCGGGGAGAGCTCTGTAGCACCTAAGTGGAAAAACTGGCTGGGCTGTGCAAGGAGAGGGGATTGCTGAAGCAGGGCAAGGATCTTGTGCTTCAACCTCCAGCAGCTCCCAAGTGAAGTGAGCAGGAAGCAGTGGGGATTCATAGGGGCACCAGATGATTGTAGTGGAGCAGAGGCAGGGCACCCTGCTGACCCTGAGAGCAGTGCACGGATTCTTTTTTCTATATGCCTTAGCCTTGTGCCACACAGCTCTGACTAGAGCAGAGATGGACTGTCTTTTACCTTCCTCCCTGCAGCAATACATATCCCCTGAAACATCACACATATCCTCTCCCCTGACAAACACACAAAGTTGCCCTAAGAAGCTGGACCTTGTCCCTTCTGTGGCCATGGGAGAGCCCTGCACTGCTTGCTCCAACAACCCTGGCTTGCTCTGTGGCTCAAGTACCCTAGTGACTCCTATGCTTGCTAATTGGTCTTCCTCAGAAATGAGCCAGGCACCAACGGTATTGTGCAATGTGCTTTACACAGTTTCCCATGGCAGAAGAGCCATCCCAGTCCAAGCAGAAGGGGACACAGAGGAGAAACATGCCTCCCTCCGGCTCTCAGCTTTCTAGTCACGGGACAAATAGACTGTTCCATGTGTCTGACCCGTCTGCCCTGAGAGAACAAGGCTGCCATTTAAGGGTTGGGAACCAGTTGTTGAGTGAGTCAGTGTCAATCACACAGTTACAGCTCGCAGAAACTAGCTGCAGAGCTGAAGGCTCCTGGATGAAGCCCAAGAGGGAGTGGAGAGGTGTGTGCAGGTCTTACACCTGACACATGAGGAGAAAAATCACAATTGAGAAAGAGAAGCTAAGGAGAAGAGGAAAGATACACTTGGCAGGCAAGAGAGGTAGACCACACTAACTCCCCTGATCCCACTTTATGCTTACAGATGCTCTGATCTCTAGCTCCCTGGAACCTCTCCCATGGCCTACAGCCAGTGTCTGTCTGCATACTCACCTACGCAGCTCCCATCGACTTCCTCAAACCCCACAGTGCAAAGGCATCGGCCCATTGGTACCAGCCACTCCCCGTCAGTGCTGCAGTGCATCCTAGGGGGAGAGCCCGCTTCTTCAGCCGCATACTCCACGCAGACCCCAGGCACTTCTGTCAGCCCCTCTGAACCTGCTAGCGTCTCTGGGAAACGGGCCAGGCCCCGCACTGCCTCTGGGCAAGTCTTGTAATACACTCGGACAGACACCATGGCTACGCATGCCCCAGAGTTCTGGAAGGCCAAGTAGAAGCCCCGGCGAGACAGCTTCCCAATGGGGCACACTTCTGTGTTCAGCTGCATGGCTCCCGATTCGATGTCTTTGCTTGTGAAACTTCGGTCTGCTGCCACAGTGTTGAGCTAAGTGAAAGAGAAAAAGACAACAGCGTTAACATCTGAGCCCGCAGCAGCAGCTGAGATATGCATGCCTCTCAAATGCCTCCCAAACAACTTCTACACTAAGGCCTTTTAGAGGCTGTGTGGTCAACTGCTTTTAATGCTAGTGCACTGCATGCTTTCTTTGCATGTGGAAGAAGTGTTAACAACAGGGTCCCTATGCTTTCTTGCCTCTATACTTTCCACCATCTCCTTTCAACTCTTTTGCAGTCATTCACTGGTCTTACACAGTACCCTGTCTTCTGAGTCTCTGATCTCAGGGGTCTTTAGGAACCGCCCCAAAGGAGAAAATCTCTCTTCGGTGAGATTTTTCTTTGTTTGCAAATTGTATGCAGTAAAATCACAATCGTGCTTAGAGTTGTGTTTTTAAATTGACCAGTGAATCACAGCCACCTGTTTCTAGGGTATACTTGGTGTGGATCAGATCATCTACTGGAAGGTGCTTCTCTGACAGCGCTCAATGTAGATACTTGGGTGAAAAATGCTCACGTGCTCTTACATGCCCACATTCCCACAAAGGATGAGAGTGAGAGAGAGATGCTTTCCATGCCTGGGCAAATGGGAAAGGCCTCTGTGACATCATGTGATCTGGAAAAGCTGAATTGCAGGTGGAGTGGCCTTTCTTCCCAGAGAGCATGATGGTGGGGTAGCCCTTCTTAGAGAGAGAGCCTGATCCTCTCCACCGTGGGCCCCTCCCCATTACATGACACCACCTGCTCTGTGTAGCTGGATGGCAGATGAAAGGATCTGCACAGCAGCCGCATCTGGCAGTGGGATCCTAAGGCAGCTTTAGGAGTTGCAGAGGTATCACGCAAATTCACCTGGTAGGTCCCAAGCTGCAGGGGAGGTGGAGGAGCACTGGGGAGGCAGGAGAATCCCTTACCGGAGTCCTGCTCTGCCTGTGGTGGCCTTTACCGTTCTTTGTTTTCATCACATCATTTAAACTGCAGATGAAAGGGCAGTCAAATAATTTAGGTCTGTGGCTTCTTTTAGGACAGAACCAGGTTATTGTTATTATTTGTAAAGTTCCTTTACAAAAAATCTGAGGTTCCCTGTTCTGCAATTCAAATGTTTCCAGGGCAAAAGGGCACTATGTTGGGGGAAGCAGCACTTAAAATATAGCGGTGCCAAATACTTTCACACAAGGCAGAATTTCATTATAGCGAGCCATCACCTCCAGTTTTAGAAAACAAAAACCCTGTATCTCGTAACAATTAGAGTAAATGATCAGGAGCACAGAGACCTGAACTGGATTCTATTCTTCCCTTGGTCTAATCTTGCTTTGTTACCTAAGGCAAGTCAAATTCCTTTGGTCTCTGCTTTACTATTTCTAAAAATTGGTGTAGCCATCTAGCACTGTTATAACCCTTTAGAATCCTTACCTATGCGGGGTCCAGTTAAATAAGTGCTTATGCGGAATGGAGGGCTGATCTCATTTGGAAACGCCTGTGCCTCCTGTGGCAAAGACTGCTCTGAGCATCACAGAGGGCACTTAGGGCAAAGTTTATTCTAAGGACAACGCTTATGATCCGTGCTCCTCCCCAGGTGCTGGTTCTCCTGGCCTCCCCCAGCCAGGAAGACACACCTAGTTTAAGCTGAACGATATGACTAGTTTAAGCAGAAAGATATGACTCAGTCTTTACTCCCAGCGCTACGAACCTTGATGAACAGCGGGCGGCGGAACTGGATCCCGACATCTTGTTCAGACTCCATGTAGTAGAGATTGAAGGTCTCTTTGCAGGTCACCACTTCACCTTTGAAGCTCTTGCAGTCCCTGACAGTAAACTTTAGCTCCACATAAATGCGGGAGGCTGCCTCACCCCGATAAATCCAGTTGGTGCGAAGCCAGTGATCAGTGTCACCCTCGGAAAGTACACTGCAGTCCTGGTACATGTAGACTGGGGTACCGTTTATCATCTGCTGCACTTCACTCCACTGCTCCCAGGGTAAAAGAAAACATTTTTAGACAGATGTGAGAAACAAGTTTTGCTGCAAATATGACAAAATATGGCGTACAAGTATCTAAAGGGTGGGTTGAAGGAGGATGGAGCCAGGCTCTTTTCAATGGTTCCAAGTAACAGGACAAGGGGCAATGGGCACAAGTTAGAACACAGGAAGTTCCGTTCAAATACACGGAAACACTTCTTTACAGTGAGGGTGACAGAGCACTGGCACAGGCTGCCCAGGGAGGTTGTGGAGTCCCCTTCCCTGGAGATTTTCAAGACCCGCCTGGATGCAGTCCTGAGTAATGTGCTCTAGGCAATCCTGCTCTAGCAGGGGAGTTGGACTAGATGATCTCTAGAGGTCCCTTCGAACTCTGATAATTCTGTGATTCTGTGAAAATCTAGCCTAAAAGATCCATTCCCATATAGCATTCAGGGCTCAAAGCCTGAGCAAAAGCTGCATCTGGTCTAGAGCCCTGTATCTGCCTAAACTCTTTACACAGGGAGCAAAGAGGATACTGTAATTGGGACCTGATTTGTGACAAATTGAAGGGAACAGCAGTGCATGGACCCTTGCATGTCCCCTTCATCCTACATCAGTTCCAATCTTTTTCTTTCATACACTGTCTTATCTTAGACTGAGAAGCCCCACCACTCCCATGTATTGACCACTTCTCTCTACCACCATTTACATTCAAAGTGTAGAGTAGGAAGTATCAGATCACACTATTATCTGCCCCTGAAAATAGCGCACAGCACTTAGGAGTAAGAGAAGACATGGCCTGGCACAATGGGAAGGTCAGCTGCAGAAGGACTGTGCTAGAGCGTGCACTCATTAATTTGGAGTTCATGCTTCTTTAAGTGTGATATTTTGCAAACTCTGATTTAACTATTAGAACTCGGTTGATTTCCCTGACTTCATACTAGGTTCTGTTTTGTCCCCGGGCAAATAATGGCTGAGAGGAGGACATGGGCCCAGCTGGTTATAAAACCTCAGTATTTGGATGAATCCAATAGGGTTTGATACATATTTTAACACACACTTCTGCTGAATTTGATGTGGTTCTACTTTTGTTTCCTCACCACAGATCAGATACAAAATGCTAAAAATATTCACTTTTGAGTAAGTCACACATGAAAACTGAAAACTTGGAAAGCAGGGTTTTGTCCACAGGGAAAATAGCTTAGATCCTTTTCCCTCCTGTGCTAAGACTGCCTTTCTCATTATGATTTAAATTGAAACAAGTGCCCACATAGGTATTGGCACAAGTTTAAGCATCTTGGTTTTAAATCACACTCCAGGTTCAGATAAAATTTAAACAAGGCCTCAGTCTTTATATTACTGTAGGGGCTTGTCAAGTCTCAAGGGCTGAGCATGAGACTCACACATTTCTCCAGCACCACCACCTTCTGTATTCACAGCACAACCCTGTAGCCTCTCTCATAGCTTCTCATCTCACAGACCAGGTTACTCTGATAGTGGAATACAAGAGATGGACCCACCAAGTGCCAAAGGAGGCTCTGCTTTCATGCCACGACTTAGAGCACACCTCCTATACAGCCCCACTCTGAAAACTATCAGAGTTGCTTTCTCCAAGCTAGCAAGCCCTGCTGGTAGCACAAGCTCCTATCTGGCTGATTTCAGACATTTACCTAAGTGTATACTAGCAGTCTCCTCCCAGGAATTTCTGCAAATGGTATCTGTGTCTCCCTTCTTGTTACCCCACCCTCTTAATCTGATCCAGCTGGCATATAACTGCACCACACAGGATTTACACTTATTTCACTTACCGGAGGTCAAAGGTCTTAGGATAGCAAGAGAGAGAAATGGACTCATCAGTTCCAATTGATCAACCAGAAGAGGCAATCACTTAATCACCCTTGCACTATTTCATTGAAGAACTTCTGGAAAATGCTACATAACTGAATTTACAACACGTCCTGAATTAGATTGAAATAGAAGAAAAGAAGTTAGAAAGGAGAGTAAGAGCAAAGAAACTGCCAATGTTAGGACTGGCTTTTAGAAGCATTTTCCATGGGTGTCTGCCTCCACCAAGCTGATGGGAAATGCATAATTGCATTTGAAGGCCGAGAGTTAGACAAGTTTCCATTAGCAGTTTATCCTAAGGCAATGCCACAGACAAGTGTCACCAGAAAGCAATTTTTGCATGTCTCACCAAAAGACATAAGCTGTTGTGATGCATGTCCTGAATATACCATTTTCAAAACTTAAGTGATACAGAACCAAAATTTCATTTTCAATAGTGACAACTCTAGCAGAAAAATTTCCTTTAAACTCTACTACTGGAAAAAAATCCAACTGCTAACTCCTGTATTTCTTAGCTCAGCTCAGCTCAGCTTCTTCCAGACTGAGCTCTTCAGGGCAAAGATGCTTAGCAGAGACTATTGCACAGTTTCATATGCAGTGTGGTGCAAAGGAATAACAAGGGAGTCAGACTTGGTTTTGCTAGACTCTACTGCTGATGGGTAAAGGAAGTTAAATGAGGAAATTATTTATGCTAACAATACAGAACTATTGTTAAATATGCTTGTGACTTCTTTTTCATTATTCAGTGAAGCTTTTAAATTCAAAGTAGTAGAGGAAAACTGTTACATACAACACTTAATGAAAGGGTGATGAATCCAGAAGTTGCTAAGCAACTGTCTCACATCCTCAAAGAATCTGCTGCAAAATCAAAATGTATGCCTCAGATTTTTAATGTAATGTTCTTAATGACCATGTGTGGTAAAGTCTGGCTCGATCAATATGAATTACTTGGCTGTCCAGTTTGTCTGCCAATGACATTGAGTCAGCCTCCTTTGATAATACAACTTTCTACCCATTTTATTCCAGAACTATATCCTTACTCCAGTCATCAGTTTGGCCAGAGGATGGGAAACATTCTTCTAGGAGAACTGAGGGTCAGTGGGAGTCAGACTTCCTCACTTTGGCCGTGAGTGAACTGTGATTTTATGATGCTACAGAAAATTTTCTCATGAGATTCAGAATCATAGAAAGACTCAGGGTGGAAAGGACCCTTTGGAGATCATCTAGCAGATCACCCTGCTCCAAGCAAGCTAAAGAGTTCTTAAAAGGTTTAAATTTTATTCTTTAAAACTCTTTTAAAACTCATTTACATTTAAATTCTTGTTTAAGTTTAAACTGTCTTTAAACTAGTCTTTAAACTTTTAAAACCTTTTAGAATTCTTAAAAAGTTGCTAAGAAAACAAAAGCCGGTGCATTCAGGAGAGGGCCATAAATTAGGAGCTTGACTTTCTAAAAAGTCTAAGGATGTAACCATTGGATTTGAGAACAAAAGGGTGTTCTGTATTTCTCAGGAAGCCATATACTAACACAGGCACTTGGTTCCAGAGATTTGTTCTTGAAAGTCTTGGTCTAGTGATATAATACAGAGAAAATAATTCCAGCACAGCAATTAAGTCTTAAGTGAATGAATACGTCCAAGCAAAAGTACTATCTCAATAACCTCAGAACACTGCAAGTTTGGGAAAAAGGAAGCCAGCTTTCCTCCTATTGCTAGGTTGGTTTAAATAGAAAGAGAGCAGTGGTGGAGATGAGCTGTCTTTATGAAGGCAGTTCAGAATGACTTGAATGACAATCTGGAAGGGCGCCAGTAGGTATTTGTAGTAAACAGTATTGGCTTGGGCTGCCTTGTGAGTAAAGATCCAAAGGTAAGATAAGGTACATGCCTTTTAATATCTGCCTTGATCGACTCTGAATTGATTATACAGTTTGAAGCTCTGAAGCCTAAGGAAGGCTTACTTTGATTTTTCTATAAATGAGCCTTCTCTAGGTTAGTCTGTGTCAAGGAGCCTATCTAGGACAACCTGTGATTCCCCCATCCATCTGTGGGCTACTCTTCCTATGATCTGCCATAAGGTATAAGATGGAAACAGAGACAGTTCGGGTGTCTTCTTGAAGCTACCCTCTCAGGCTCTGCAGGCATCAATAGAGCAGTCTCTTTTGGTTTTAGCCTTTTTTATGTGGAAAAAAGCCCCAACAAACTTTTTATGATGACGAATACAAATTTGATCGTTGCTATTAAAGAGGTAGACTACCGGTGACAGAGGCAACAGACAGTGACAGTATTGCAAATCATTAGGCTCAGAAGAGCTTCTGGCTCACAACAGTAATGCTGTCTCCATCTCCAGCTTGCCAGGGACTTGCCCTGTCTCCTTTCAGATAAGAGCCTGCCTGCTGTGACCTGTATTTCATCTGCCTTCACAATAGCTTAGCACAGTGGCTTCCAATCTGTGGCCTGCAGACTGTGGGGAAAGGCATTGCACTACTTTCCAGAGACTTACAGAAGGCAAGCATCTCACCAATAGGCTTAAAGTTACTAATTTAAGATGCGTGTCTCCACTGGAAAAGTTATGAGTTCTTATACTGAAAACCAATAACTTGTTTAACTTTTGTTTAGACAGTTGCACTAAGATGAAAAGACCAGCTGAGTTAGTACAGCCAACTACAGTGTACCTGTGCTTAGCAAGTGCATCTCTTTCCTATTTAATTTGCAACAGAATTCAAGGTGCTATTTTAATCCATGGAATCTCTTCCTAAAGAAAAATTGCAGGGCCCCAAACCAGCAGTCTTTCTCAGCAGCGATACATCACTGGTATCCCAAACCTTTAACAACCTAGCAGAACATGCACCGCTGAATAGTTTCTATTTCCTTCCCCTGGCAGCACTTATGCCTTTGGAGTCTATTTCACTTTTGTATAGTAGCATTTGCATAGTACCATAAGAAAAAAAAATTTCCTGGAATAGATTCAGAGTTGAAGGCAGTTGTACATTACAGGTTCAGCTGTACTGCATTCTTAGCGTAGTGCCTCAGAGGAAAGACTGTGACAATAGAGTCATCTCGTTGATACCTGCCATGATAGGATGAACAGCTTCTCTTCAGCTAAAATACACTTCACAAAAACCTGTCAGTAGGTATAGCTAGACCAGCCAGTCAAAAATAGCAGCACCACAGTGGTGTTTTGACAGTATTCCAGAATGAAGATTCTGTGACCCTTCACTGAACGTTTCTCAATACTCTTGCAAGTTCTTTTGCTGGTGTGGAAGACAATTTAGATGATGATGATGACAGAAGCGCGGTGACGTCTAGACACTTAACTTCATGAGTCCTCTAACTCTAGATCTGAGAACAGCAAAGAGGCTGCTTTTATTTCTTTGATCTTTTGGCAATGGTCAGGAAGGTTTGATTTCATCACATCATCATGGAGTCTTTGACACAACTGAACATGCAAGTGATGTTTACTTGTCTACAGTATCTCTTTCTGGGTGGGATGATATATTTTTCCCCACAATGATCCATTGATTATTTTTAGGGAGGAGCAACTGCATTATGTAATTAGTTGTCCTTTAGGGCACTAGCACACAGGTCTCCATCCCACCTATCTCCTTCCAATTTAACTTGTACTCAGGTTCTTACGGGAAGATAAGGTGCTAATGTGAGCCACAGAGCTCCTGCGCATTGATTACAAAACCTGTTTATCAAACCCAGGTTCTGCTGTCTGCTCATTCTCTGTACTGTCTGGCCACATTAAGGTCTTGCATGAAAACAGTTCTGGTCACAACAGATGCTATTAGGTGAGGGATAATGATACTGTAGTCCAACATTTCACCTAGGTATTTTGGAACACTTGTTTCATATATACCTATTTTGCTAAGACCCACTGACAATACCAATAACTACAAAAAGGACAGGAGTGGAAAATTAGATGGTGCATCTTAAAAGTTTGGAGTTCTTGGCTAAAGTTGTATTACCAGTAAAGCAAATGTTAGCTCTCATGTTATTTTTGCATTACATTGTACATTGCACAGGAGCCACTGTAAATGGAAGTGATTTTTTTTTTCAAGGCAAAGGGCTTTGTATGGTGTGAGTTATGGTTTTGTATGTTGTGTCAAATATACTTCCAGTATTTACAGAGAACCTGGGAAATTACTCTGATGGCGATGGGCAATACTTGCTCTGTTTGCATAGGTTCCTTTTAAAGATGAGTGATAGATCAGGTGGAATCCCACACAGGAATGGGGTAATTGTGCCTTTTCTTTTGGATGATCAAACCTGCCTGGAGAAAAGAAGCTGCAGGAAATGGCAGCATGAAATTCACAGTGAGGAGCTGGCAGGCTTCAGGTCAAGCACAGAGAAGCCAGGAACTAGGCCTTAGAAGCAACAGAAATAACCTTCCAAGAAATCAGAGGGAATAGGCACATTTTTCTGCAACTCTGCCTCTGAGATGCTAAGAATCGTACTTCAAAGTATAGGTCCATCCAGAAGGACACAGCAGGCAACAAAAGATATAAAGCCTTTCCTTTCTAACCTGCCTGCCTGCAAACTCACCAGTATTTTGGTTGGTATTATAATAAAAGTTATTTTGGGGTTTTGGTGTTTTTTTTTTGTTTTTGTTTTTTTGTTTTTTTTTACTTTAAATAGCCTGTTAGTCTTCTCCAAGGCCCTTGCTATATGGGCAGACTCATCTGAAAGCTCCATCTGACTTGTGGTGCTTTTGTGTTGACGTGAGGAAGTTCAGTGAACCTTGTCCACTCTCATTCAACATCTATAAAAGGGTGAATCAGCTTCCTGAAGCTGCTAGGCAACAGTGCTGTCATCCCTGTAGTGCCTGAGCAGCCGTGGTGTTGCATGTCATGGTTGTACAGCATCTTCGCATTGGCTCAGTCTTTTCTGCCCTTCAGGTCACAACGCTGAGTTCACTAGCTGAGATTGCTACTTGGATCTGTGGCAGTGAATTCATCCTCAGCTACCTGGCTGGCGGCTCATGCAATCTGGCCTACAGTACAGTTATTAATTTACACTTCCTCTCATCTCACTTTTTTACTTCCCCCTGTTACCCCTCTGTGTAAAGTAAAGTATATCTGGATATGCATAACATTTATTTTTTTTTTTACTTCTCTCCCAAATCCATGCAAAATAACTAATTTTCACTTAACAGAATATCATCAAGTACCTCCACCAGTCTGCATATCAACAGCAGCAGGACATGTCAGGATATGACCGTGAAGCCAGAGCTGTTCCCATTTCCAGTTAGTTGTTGACTTTACTAGGCATTTGTCCCTTATTTCTATACAGATCCTGTTCCCTTGGAAGAGCTTATACCCTATTCCTAATACTTAAATTGAGAGCAGGCTGAGGTATATACTGCTACTCTATTCCAAGTCCAGAGGTGATGACATCCCTTTGAGTTAGATCTTAAAGGACATGCATTGTCAACAGTTGTGGGAAGAGATGCACACAATAGCATTTCTGACAGTTATTTTTCACACCGCCTTCGGGTGCTACAAAAAGATGATTGGCTGAGGCTTGTTCCAGGTAAGACTGTCTGAGTAATATACCAAGAAGTCTGATTAAGTGAACTGCCTAGGTTTAATGAAATAGGAGTGCTGCGCTGGAATCACTTGCAGGTTGAGAGCTGTGTGGCCCACAACACGTTTCCTTCATGACGAATAGAATAGAATAGAATAGAATAGAATAGAATAGAATAGAATAGAATAGAATAGAATAGAATAGAATAGAATAGAATAGAATATTTCAGTTGGAAGGGACCTACAACAATCATCTAGTCCAACTGCCTGACCAATTCAGGGCTGACCAAGTTAAAGCATGTTATTAAGGGCATTTTCCAAATGCCTCTTAAACACTGACAGGCGTGGGGCATCAATCACCTCTCTAGGAAGCCTGTTCCAGTGTTTGACAACCATCTAAGTAAAGAAGTCAAGTTGCAGCTTTGGACCATTCCCACGCTTCCTATCACTGGATCCCAGGGAGAAGAGATCAGCACCTCCCTCTCCACTTCGCCTCCTCAGGAAGCTGTAGAGAACAATAAGGTCACCCCTCAGCCTCCTTTTCTCCAAACTATACAAGCCCAGAGTCCTTGACAGCTCCTCATAGGCCATTCCCTTCAACCCTTTCACGACCTTTGTTGCCCTCCTCTGGACACGTTCAAGGACCTTCCCATCCTTAAACTGTGGGGCCCAGAACTGCACACAACACTCCAGGTGAGGCTGCACCAACACTGAATACAGCAGGATGATCATCTCTTTTGACCAGCTGGTGATGCTGTGTTTGATGCACCCCAGGATGTGGTTTGGCCTCTTGGCTGCCAGGGCACACTGCTGACTCCTGTTGAGCCTGCTGCCCACCAGCACCCCCAGGTCCCTTTCTGCAGGGCTGCTTTCCAGCCACTCCTCTCCCAATTTATACTTGTGCCCAGCGTTGCTCCATCCCAGAAGCAGAATCCAGCATTTTGACTTGTTAAATTCCATCCCATTAATCATAGCCCAATGCTCCAATCTATCTAGATCCCTCTGCAAGGCCCCTTGTCCCTCCAGAGAGTCAACAGCACTTCCCAGTTTGGTACCATCAGCAGACTTGCTAATGGTGCATTCAACTCCTGCGACCAGGCCTATCTGTTTGAGCAGATGTGGTGGAAACAGAAACCAGCCATCAGCTGTTATTAACATCTAGGACCTCTTAGTCCAGTGGAACAGTATCTCGTCTTGCTAGAACCTGAAGGCATGTAAACATTATCGTGTGGTCAGTGATATAAAAGTTGCTGACAGGTCACAGGTACTTGATCTAGTCTACTACTTAAAGAAAATAACTGAGCACTGCAGAATTTGTACTATGCCTGGGATTTAATAGAAAAATAACAGTGTAAAAAAAAACTAAATCTGAGCACTGGGTTACTCAAATTGCATTCACATAGCTTCGGCAGCTGCTCTGTTCACAATCAGACCTCCTGTGAAACATGGGGTGCAGAACTACACAAGAAGTGGTTTTGGAACCACAATAGTTGCAGTTAGTGGCTATTTATGAATATCCTCTGGGATACATTAGGTCAATGGGACTAAATGCAGATCTTTAGTCCTGTGTGAAGGTATACTTTGGAAAAGTTGAGCACATCAGGTGCCATGTATACTGGGACACCTGGTAGAAAATTTGAAACTCATAGCAATGCCTTGAAGTATGTGTGGAAGCAAGCAAGAGTATGGAATAGGCAGAAAAAATTACGTCCTCCATCTCACCATGTATAGGAGACTGAGAACAATAGCCACATAGAAAGGAGACTAAGAAAATCACCTACAAGCTTTAATAATACTATGATCCATGCAGGAATATCATTTAGGAAAAATAAGCTCCATAAACCAGCTACCAGTTGAGAACTGAGCATTTCTGAACATTTAGTATGTAATAAATATGACACAGGTTGGCAATTAGTGGCAGTAGCAGAGTTCATGTGATTCCTGAAATAATAGATAACCAATTTAAAAACAAAGTTACTGTGAGAAAGGACAATTTTACAAGCAAAGACAGCTTTAGAACTGGTGAAAACATGCCTCCCAAAAAACCACACTGGCTAAAAAAGAATAAAGTGTGTTAAACTTACAATCCATTCAACAGCATAGAGACAGCAAGTCATATCGAGAGGCCCAGTATGCAGCATCCAACAGTACAAAGGGCTTAGAACTTAAGTAGTCACATATACTCATGAAAGTATGACTGGATTATGCAAATGCTATTCACACACACACACAAGAAATTGGAAATAGTGGACAAAAGGAAAATTTCAAGATAGGCCCACAAGCTAGGGGTGAAATAATCACAGCAACTAAAGAAAAATACTGGATTGCCCAATAGGTTGTATCATAGGCCTCCACAAACTGATTCAGAAAATCCATGGGAATAGATATTACAGAGTTCAAAACATTAAATCAGGTAAAACTGGAAGGACCTTTTGTGCCTGGGCTAAAAATGCAAGCTTAGAACGCTAATGAAAAAAACAATGCAAAACTATCATGTAAACACAGAAAGATTTAGGTGGGAAGGGACCTTCGGGTCTCTACGCCAATCCCCTGCTCACAGGAAGGCTAACTTCAAAGTTAGGCTAGGTTGCTCAGGGCCTGGTCTATTAAAGAAAAAGGGGAAGAGGATAACATGACTCCTCATCACCATCTGTTCAAAGCTGATGCAATTATACAT
Organism: Vanellus vanellus; assembly: GCF_965231255.1. Lineage (NCBI taxonomy): Eukaryota > Metazoa > Chordata > Aves > Charadriiformes > Charadriidae > Vanellus > Vanellus vanellus. The sequence goes on from NC_138905.1 coordinate 87,988,874, forward strand.
GGAAGCAAAATAGAGATAACTTTTTATAATGTTATTTTACAAGCTGCCAAGAAGCAACCATAGTATGCCTGGTAACTGAATTTGTTGGCGATAGCATTTGAGAAGTCCTTTTCAGACAGTTTCAGTGATTTTTTAAATCAATTGAAGTAGCCAGGCTATTTGTGCAGAATGGGGAGCCTTAAAGAAATGTCAGAGGAAGTAAATTCCAGACTCCTGATACTTTCAAAGTGATCATCATTCACTCTCTAACATTTGTTAAAAGACAGGAATCTACCACTACTACTGAAATACACCTCCCCATGCCCAACTGGTATTGCTATCTCAAAAGTTCAAAGACAAAAAAATTACCAAGGATTTTGTTAGATGATGGGAGGGTGGGGGTGGTAAGGAAGATAAGAAAGTGATTATAGGAACTACAGTCTGCATTTTTAAGGGCCTAGTGTGGTGCGTTGACCCTGGCTGGATGCCAGGCGACCACCAAAGCTGCTCTATCACTCCCCCTCCTCAGCTGGAGAGGGGAGAGAACATATAATGAAAGGCTCATGGGTTGAGATAAGGACAGGGAGAGATCACTCACTAATTACTGTCATGGGCAAAACAGACTTGACTTGGGGAAATTAGTTTAATTTATTACCAATCAAATCAGAGTATTATAATGAGAAATAAAACCAAATCTTAAAACACCTTCTCCCCACCCCTCCCTTCTTCCCAGGCTTAACTTCACTCCCAAATTCTCGACCTCCTACCCCTGAGCGGTGCAGGGGGACAGGGAATGGGGGTTGTGGTCAGTTCATCACACATGGTCTCTGCCACTCCCTCCTCAGGGGGAGCAGTCCTCACACTCTTCCCCTTTTCCAGCATGGGGTCCCTCCCACAGGAGACAGTCCTCCATGAACTTCTCCAAACTGAGTCTTTCCCACAGGCTGCAGTTCACTAACTGCTCCAGCATGGGTCCCTTCCAAGAGGTGCAGTTCTTCAGGAACAGACTGCTCCAGTGTGGGTCCCACATGGGGTCACAGGTCCTGCCAGCAAACCTGCTCCAGCATTGGCTCCTCTCTCCTGCCAGGAGCCTGCTCCAGCACAGGCTTCCCACAGGGTCACAGCCTCCTTCAGGCATCCACCTGCCCTGGCATGGGCTCCTCGACGGGCTGCAGGTGGATATCTGCTCCACCATTAATGCCTATGGGCTGCAGGGGGACAGCCTGCCTCACCAGGGTCTTCACCACAGGCTGCAGGGCGATCTCTGCTCTGGCATCTGGAGCACCTCCTCCCCCTCCTTCTTCACTGACCTTGGTGTCCGCAGAGTTTTTTCTCTCACATTTTATCCTCTCTCCAGCTGCCATTGTTGCGCAGCAACTTTTCCCTCTTAAATATGTTATTCCAGAGGCACTACCACCATCGCTGATGGGCTTTCTGTGGCCAGCAGCAGGTCCACCATGGAACCGGCTGGCGTTGGCTCTGTCAGACATAGGGGAAGCTTCTAGCAGCTTCTCACAGAAGCCACCCCGACCCTCCCCCCACCTCTGGCTACCAAAACTTTGCCATGCAAAACCAATACACCTAGTTTTCAATAGCAGACTAAAATGAATGAAACCCTTTCTAAACAGCTACTGCAAAGCTAGCTAGCACAAACCTTTTAGCAAAAAAACTTCTACAGACACTTTAATAATTAAAGTACACTTTGACTTAAAGAATATCTTTAAGCTTAGACAAGATTTCACTGCCAGTCAATGTACTCTAAAAGTCCAGAAGAATGAAGCATGCTATCCAAAACTGACTGGTATACAGCTTGGTGTTCTTAGGCTGAGCATGTGTTAATAGAAGCATTGTCTATGTTGGATACAGACCATGTCTGACCATGAAACAACCACACATGGCAGTCCACTTCATCCATTGTCATTGGCTAAAAGTGAGGAGAAAACAGAGGTGTGATTCTGCCTCCACAGAATTATCCAACCTCTTCTGGGCTATGCCTCAGAGACCTTGTCCATATACAGCATGAACATTCCTCACAGCAAATTCCTCCTCTGTGTGATAAGCATATTGACACAAATCCAGATCACAGATGGGAGATCTCTGGCATCTGAGGTTAGGTACAAGTAGCATTGTTACATGAAATATACCCTTCAAATCTGTATGCAATACAGCTCAGGTGTTTCCAGCCTGTTACTAACCAAGCTAGTCAGACTATTCAGTATTAATCTTAGTTCTTTTGTGTCAAAAAAGTGTTATGAATTAATCTCAGTTCTCTTCCGAACATATTTACTTCTTCATCTTGGAAGAATCGTTTCAGAAACAGTTGTTCAAAGTTCTGATTCCAAGAGAATCGCCCATTGTTCCCTTTTTGCTTGTGGCAATTTGTCAGCCTTCCACCTAACAGTTATTGGGAAATGACGTAATTAGACAAACCCCTGCAAGAGTTGCTCATCAGAAGTCAATGAATCTATTCTTCATCCTCTGTGAGTTTATCAGTCATCAGTATCCTGATCTATTAGTTTAGATTGCTCTCAGGCCATGTTTTCCATCATCTTCTACAATTCCCAGTTACAACTACTGTATTTTAAATATACATATTTTAAAAAGCAGATGTGGCACAAGCAGAACGGTACACCAGCTCCTAGCACTGCTGTGAACCTATCGTGCAAAAATCAGATATTCTGTAACAAAGGTTTTGTCTTCTTTCTACCAGATTATTTTTGGAATGCACTTTCCAGTGGTTTCCCCCAATCTCTTCAAGGGGCAGATTTCATCCTGAACATGCCTGCAGCCTAGTATTGGGTTAAAATTGCCACACAGACAGTCGATGGGGAAAACAAAGGGAACAATGGGCAAAACATGATCTACATTTATGTCTCATCAGGGCATCTGTTTTGAGTAGGGTATAATAATAATAATAATAATAACCAAACCAGCTGTACGAATGAAACAAATGCAGTTATGCCAGTATAGGAGAACCTCACTGTCTGGCTCCAGTTCACCCAGCAAGACTACCAGGAGTAGGAGGAGGCTGGGGTGAACTTAAACCAGCCACAGTGCATTACGGAGGAAAGTTATGAAAATGAGTTAGGAACAGGCTGAATCCAGGTCTACTTTATAAGCAGCAAGGGTAAAGACTCCTTCTCCATAGGAGAGCTTGGGGCTTGCTGTTAAGATATGAGCATGGATGAGGCACTGGGACTATATATTAACATATGTCCTTCTAACTACTGCAGCGTAGTCCCTGAATTCCCTTCTCTTTGTGCCTTCCTTCTACCACTCCCATAGTGCCTCTGTTACAAAGGAAACCATCTTCGATAATGTAGGTTGTGACACTAGACGGACTGCTCAACTGTACTCCATACAAAATAGCTGTACTTGGACAAAAATAGCTGAGAGCTCAGCTGTCTTTTGGGGTCCAATTTTGCAGTGGATTCAGGAGTAGATTTTGAAGCACTTCCATCAACTCGATTTGACAGTCATGAAACAAATGGAAATGCCTCTCTCATTATCAGCTGTTTGAGCCAAATACAACTTTAGGGCTGGGTGTAAGGTCCTAGAAACTTGCAGCCCACCCAGTAGGCCAGATTGCTGACCCATGAGTTAACAGTTATTTCTTCAGTCAGCTGCTGAGTTAAAAAATGTGTAACTGAATCATTCAGTTCAGTACTCAAGAGGGAAAAAGACAGAACAACCCTAAACAGACAAAGATTCTAAATTCTTAAGAGACTTGGACACAGAAATACTTCTGCTATGGCTAATTGCCCGGAAAAGGAGACATAAGATGTATTTGTAATGTGTTAGGGTGAAAAACTGGGTGATGATTTGACTTTTTCCCTTTTTTCCCTTAAGTTTTATTACTTCATGGAAACAATGTATTTCAAGAACACGTTTAATCACAGAGAGCTACTGGAAGTCAACAGGCATCAGAAGAGCTACTGGAAGTCAATGAGGCATTAGACCTCAAACAGCCGGCAAGCAGGTGAAGCTGCAGAGGTGAAAGGGCTGCAAGGGAGAGAGACTTACAAAGCATACAATGTCCAGGAAAGGGTGGAGCTGCAGAAGCCCGATTTTGGGCGGCAGGATGAAATTTCAGCTCAGATTATGCTTTTCCATCATTTAGTACTCCCGGTGGCTCCCCTTCCTTGACCGTGTGTACTCACCCCTACTTCTGGAGGGTCTGGAAGCCAGCCCAGTTCACCCTGCGCAGTGCGTGTGTCGAGCAGATCCACTGAAAAACAGAAGGGTGGGGAGAAAATATAATCAATGAGCCAACTCATACGGCCCATGGAATGGCTTCATCCTTGTTCTATCACAGAAGACAAAGCCTGCACTTGCTCTTTCAGCCCACAGCCCCATAGCCTGTGTGACCTTTTACCTTCAAAAGCATGGCTAGAGGAAGGATGGGAAGATACAAGATGCCGCAGCAGTTCAGGAGTTAAAAAGTTTTCCTCATATAAAAGAACCCCTTTGCTTCCACCCTCCTCTCAAGTAACACGCACGCACCCACCCCCAAAACAATGCAACCCTGACAAATTTTTGCTTCCTAAAGCTGCCGCAAAATGGGAGCAGGATGCTGAAGCCTATTGAAATGGGAACCCAGCATTAGCAGCTGAACACCTCTTTGCTTGGAACAGGAAGGCAGCAGACAAAATGAATGAAGAGGCAGGCGATCAAACAAATTACCAACACAAAAGATCAATCAGTGTCGCCTAGAGGTACTATTCAGTGCTTGAAACACAGTGGGAAACTACAGAGGCAGTGTGAAGTTGTAGAAGGGACTTTCCACCTTCACAGTACCCAGGAGCCGTGAGATGCATCCGTTGCTCAGATTGCTGGGCCCTCTACCTCCGACGCAGGCTGCCCACCATCTGATGATGGCCTGGAAATCATTCCACTCTCTCCCCACCACGACTGTTTTAGCCGTGATAGCAAGAGAATAAGGGCTTCCATGGCATAGCATTCCTACCTTTTCCAGAATTGCGATGCATGGCTGTGTTAAGCCTGGGCTCCCCGAGTCATGTGACAAAGGAGAAATTCAGCAGTACGTTTGTTTTTAGCCCTCAAAGAAACTTGAAAATGTGATCGGAGTTTGCCCTCAAGTCTTGATCGGAAGAGAAATTAAAAATGTATCACTTAGTAGGCAAAGAGGGAGAAGGGAGAGGAGTTGGAATAAGTCGTACCACTGGATGTGCAGCTTTGTGCCTGCCGTTGGGTCTGCCGGTGCTGCCAGGACAGACTGCTGGTTTCGGTGCACCTATGGCAGCCCCACTTTGGGAACAGAGGAAACAGGAAAAATTCCTTAGATTCCCTTTTAGATTCCTGTGGGTGTATTCAGAGGGGTCATTTCTAAACACCTCAGAAAAGAATTTGGGGGTGAAAGACAGGAGGGGGTAAATATTTAAATGGTATTTAAATAACCAGATTTCCTCCCCCTCATCTGACTGCTTTACAAATACTGCCTGCCAACTACAAGTAATAGAGTGTAAAGTGCAGATCAGCAAGAATCCTGTGGAATGAGGAAGCAGGCTGTGGGCCCAGAATCGGAGATAAGAGGGATTGCACTGCTGTTTTCACCTCTGAAACACCCTTTCAGGATTGGGAGAAGGGAAAAGCAGGAATCCAGGTTTTGCAAGTTCGCGGTGTTCACAACATGGTCATATGGCAAAACCTTCCTAGCCACAGACTCCCTGTCCAGACAAGGCTCCTCACTCACTTCTCTCCTGCTCTCAATCTCTCTATTTGAGATACTATTCTTGTGTTGTTGGCTCCAAAAATTCTCAGGGTGAGGTAGCCTGTCCTTCCAGAACCGTCACCCAGATAATATCTACCCCACTCTTCAGGCCTGAAGTAGTGATGTGGAAGCGAGAGGGGCTGAATGGCAAGTTCTAGCAGAGCAAGAGAAAAGGTACTTGGCAGCGGCCGGGATGGGAACCTTGCCGAGCCCATGTGCCATGCCACTGCACCGCCACCAGCGGCTCCTTCAGCTGCCAAGTGGCCATTGGAGGGGGTGAAGTCCACTCTGAAAAAGTACTGCTCAAAGTGAAACCCACAACAGGGATCCTCCAAGGAAAGAAAGAATGAGTCAGCAAGACTCCAAGAGCACAGGGAGTACTCTGGGGCTACTAGCAATTTGGTCCAGAGCCTCATTGATAGGAAACTCACGTGGCTGTCCAGCCACATGGGAGGAGGTCTCCCCTAAAAGAAGAAAGACTTCAGATAAGAGACGATGTCAGGGAAAAGAGCTGTTCCCAGATAGATGCGTTAAGGAAGACTGGATCACAGACACAGCCCAAATGAGATGGCTGAGATAGGGGAGAAGCTGGCAGAGAAGTCCCTGAGTGGTACTGCCAACTACTGGTCACACACTTACCAGGGCCTGTGTGGAGCTACCTTAGATTACTTCTCACCTAGGCTGGCCTTCTCCACAATGTCTCCTAGCTGCATCCATGTAGCTGGATCCCTAATACAAATGTGCTTGTCAAGAACGCTTTAACAGAGCACGCAGCACTCGCAGAGTCTGAGATGAGCCCATGGCTGAACTGCCGGTTATGACTAAGTCCTCTCAATCGAGAGCCTGGAGCAGCAAAGGAGAGGCCTGTCCTTGGGATGGAAAAGCCCCAACACCTATTGCTGTGTGAAACAGAGACTAGAAGACTCTGGCAAGAATTAACTGCAGGAGGAGGTAGGGAACGGGACAGAGGTTTACTCTTCCTCACCTCTCTATTAAAATTCCCATTCCCTAGATGTTTCATAACCACCGTGCGACTGCCAAGATGGAAGGAAAAAAGATCACTACATCTAAATAAAAGGGACTAAGTGGAACAGAGAAGGGAAGCAAGGGAGTCTGAAGAGGTGGGAGAGGACATTGCAAAGCCCAGCTCTACCTGGTGAAAGAGACTGTCTCCCCTTCCAAGCCTCCAAAAAAAAAAAAAAGACTGACTGGTTGCTCACAAGGGTTAACTCCCAAGAGGGCTTCCCGAGGAAACTGCGGGGGTGTTGGGGGGGGGGAGAAACTTTCTGAGTTTGTGTTTAAACTTGTTATCTACAATGCTTGTGTTTAAGGCAAACAGAGGCAGAATTCTCTTGGATCACTGGATATGCGGAGGCATTTGTGCTTTAACTGGGAGGGGGCAGAGAGGGAGGGGGAGAACGTACCTGGTGTGCCAGTGAACTGAGCCACCAAGAGTCGGATGGAGTTTGCTGCTGGCCTTTGTCTCCCCCACACACCCACCTGCCCTCCCCAAACATCCCAGACACTCCAGCTCTTCCCGGGCCGCTCCGTGTTGTCCCTGCGGCCCCAAGCTGTGGGCCAGGACCTGCTCCCAGCCCCCCAGAGAGGTCCCCCTCTGCCTGCCCGCCCAAGCCCAACCCTCCCGGCGGAGGGACCAGCGCGGTCCCACGCTTACCTTCTTTCCCAGGCACCTCGGGAGGAAGGAGCGCCCCGCAGAGAAGCAGCCCGAGGGAGAGCTTGATCCCGCTGCTCCAGGTGCTCAGCTCCATGCCGGCCGGCGAGGGGGGCTGGCCGCCAGCCCCTGCCCGCTCTCCCGGCTCAGGCCTCCGAGCCGCGGCTCCTGCTCCCGGTGCATGAACCTCTCCCGCAGCCTCCTGACGGGAGCGCACACATTGCACAACCTCCCTGGCCTGGCCCACAGTTATGATGAAAGATCAAGGCGAGTGGGTGGAGAAGCCTTACTGCCTTTACCTGTTTTAAAGGGGCTGGTCACAGACTTCCCATCTGGCAGGCAAATAAACCCACCTTAAAGGCAGCCACCTTTTTCCTGGGAGCCTCCCCTCCACCTTTGCTCCAGTCCCGTAAGAGGCTCCCGATTGCCACCTCCTGGGCAGCCCTCGCCACCGGCGCCGACGCCGCCGCCGCCGCCGCCGGCCCCGGGCGGCTCTCCGGGCGCTGCCCCCCCGCCGGCACTCGGCGGCGGAGCCCCCGGCCCGCCCTGGGGGCAGCCCTGACTGCTGGAGATGGAAACAGCCCGGGCACTGCGATAGAGACCGCTCGGTCCGCTTCTCTCCGCGATAACGTGGCTAAACCCACGGAGCCCTCCTTGCAAGTAGGTATTTGGGAAATCCATCCGTACCTAGTGGTAGCCGCCCGTTTTGTTCCCCGAGTGGTGACAGCGTGTCGCAGAGTGATAGCCGTGATACTTTGTGTGGCAGAATTACTATTTCCCTATTAGCAAGCTCCTCGGGATCGGTGGAAGGTGCCTGCTGCTTTTCGAAACAAGAAATCGTGGGAGAGCAACTGAGCTGGAAAGGTACTCTCTCTATGTAGGAAGACCCCACAGGACTTTTAGTTTCCTCCTTGAGGGACATAAATATGAAAGAACTTGCTTTTGTGGTATCCCTTCTGCCATTCATCCAAGATGTTACTTCCACCCATACACAGCTATTACACCCCTCCCCACAAAATACAGATGACATTATTCCTCCACTTGCTGCAAGGCTGCATTCCTCCTGCGCTCTTCCTCCTCCTCCCCAAGGAAGGCTAAAGAAAGGACTTTGTCAGGTTGCCTAGAGAAGCTGGGGGTTCTCCACCCTTGGAGACGTTCCAGACCCGCCAGGACACAGTCATGAGCAACTTCTCTAGCTTTGGAGTCAGCCCTGCTCTGAGCAGGGGTTGGGACTACGGACCTCCCGAGGTCCCTTGTATCTAAATCGTTCAGTGAGTTCTGTGGTTCTCTAACCATACATCTCAGAAAACCAAAATCTAACCCAAGAAGTTTGAACACATGCAAGAGAAATTTGAGAACAAGTAGTTAAAACATTAAGCTTTAAATTTTACATAGCACATGAAGTAAAATATCAGTACAAATAATTCAAATGTTAATGTCATTCAGAGTAGTTATATCTTGAATTTATTCCAGTTTAATCCTGTCTAAAGTGATCTTTCTCAGTCTACGGTGCTAAGTCTCAAATTTTTATGCCCGCCTTCCCCCCACATTTGAATGACTCCAATTGCAGCACCAATATAAGGTTTCCCTGTCTACATCCCATACCTTGAGTTTGCACTAGTGTAATGTATCCATTTCAGTCTTCATCTGTACAATACTGTGCCTTCTTCAGTCTATGATGTAGCAACAGGGCAAACAGACCCACAGCTAACTTCTCCTTTGTGGCAGAACAACATAAGCAAGGCCTACACAGACATGAAATGGGAAAGAACCATTTGCAACTGGAGGGTGAGGCTCTAGGGCAGATCAGGAGCTCATATCCTTCCTAAGGCAAAAAATTTCAGTGTTACAGCCTTACATTCAATTCCTCGGGGCTACCCAAGTTTGCATCTGTAGAATCTCAGAAGGGCCAAAGCTCTAGGGTGAAGAACCTGGGGAGGCTCTGTCTCTGTTTCGTTAGTGGGCAGATACTCCAGACATTTGTTCTAAGCTATTTGGAATAAGCAGGAACAGACTTACTAGGGTTTATTGGAGAGGATGGCCTAAGAGAGATTTACTTTCTTTTTCTCCCTCTTGTTAGTGTTGGCTGATGGGGGTCAGAAATTGGCATACTGCAGCTGACGGTGGTCAGAAATTGTATGTACCACTTTGTTATTTTGTAGATTGGAGTTCACCTACTGTAGCTCCCAGTAAGAATGTGTACAATGGTAGTCAAACAAAATACGGCAAGATCAAGGTCTGCAGCACATCTATAAACAAGCAGAAATACAAAAAAGCAGAAAGCCCAAATGCCTGGAACTTTACTGATATCTGTAAAAGCTCTGCTGCATTGCTTTGCCACATGTCCTCTGCACCAAAATGCAGATCCAAAGGGAAAAAGAGGGAATCTACACAGAAGCTGTACCCAGTACAGTGGAGTACTACACATGATTTATTCACACAACTCTGCTGAGTATTTCATTGACAAGATCTTTTTGTTTGCTCATGACAAGTTTGGATTTTTCATTCGGACAAAGCTAATTCCCTGAGTGTCTAGTGAAAAAAAAGATCTGAAATAAATTAATCTCAAAAAATCTTTGTCTTTACAACCATATTCTATGATTTACACCAACACAAGCTTTTCACTGTCATGGCTCCACAGTGAGGTGGCATGCTTTTTGACGGTAAGAAGATAACTGCATCTTCTAAACTCACTCTCAGCATGTCTTTGGGTTGAATCTCATCCTGGGTTTCTAGTCCCTCTGAGTATTTCTGAATCGCAGTGCATATTTTTTCCTTCCATTCCCCAGTATCCTCTTTCATGTATTGCTGAGATTAGGTATCTAGCTGGAAAATATCACTACACAACACACCTGGGATTTCCTCCTACAGAAATGTGGGCTTGTGGTGAGGGAACTGAGGAGGAATGGTATGCACCACGTCTTGTCTTGCTGTACTTTTGGGACAGTCAAAGGGCATTCCCAAGACTGAGTTGGGACGTGCTTCTTTTGAACTGCAGTTCAGACAGAACTCTTTCATCTGTTTCTTATAAATTGTTTACTGTGTTTGCTGCTCCTCATATTTTAGAAAGAGCTATGAGTTTCGCCATTGTGCTGTTAAATGTCCTAGATGATGAATGAAACTGAACCTAGCCACAATCGCTAGAGTTCCTCACTTGATATTAGTTCCCAAACTATCAAAGAATTCCTACATCTATCAGCCTTTAGTGTTGATAACTTGGATCTGTGCGTCTTGAACTGGCTTTCAATAAGGTGTTATAGTAACATAGGTGTATAGGACTCCCAGGGCCCCAATCACATTCTGCAACAAGCCCACTTCAGACTAAAGGAGAAACTTGCCCTTGATCTGTGGCATCCGATTCATTCTTTTCATCCACTAATTCTACAACTCTAAGAATAAAGTCTGTGATGTCTCTGTAGAGAATAGGGGATGCTCGGTTTCGATATTTCATTCCCTGTAGAGAATTTGTGCACTCTCTCTCTCTTATCCTCACCTCCCTGACCACAGTTTAATATTCTAGTGTTTTCTTTTTTATCTTGGAAAGTTTTCTGGCTCTACTCCACCTTAGAATATTTCAAACAGCTGACTTCAGACAGTCCTTCTGCAGAAAATAGACTCCTACCATCTAGTGGTTTAAGCTGTTGAATTGGTTTTGTACATGGGCTTTTTTCATTCAGAAACTCATACTTTATTTTAAACAGATATTTTAAACTCCTAAAAAAGGAGTACAATTGAGCCCTCTTGGTCACAAAGTGGCTCAGGGACTTGGGGACTTGACTGCACTTGATGGCCGGCGTACGAGTGGGAAGGACTAAACATGAACTACAAGTCCAGTATCCTTGCATAAAACTCCACTTACTTGTTCATCAGCAACATACTCGTAGGTATTTGTCTGCCCACTGATGCCCTGGCTGGACACCTAGTTAGGCACAGAAGCATATTTCCACCGTTGGCCAATCTGCAGGCTTTCTAGCTCTTGGTAAGCTACCCTGCACATGCTCTTCTTGGGCTTGCAAAACAGGAGGAAATTAAATTATTGTACCACCCTGAAAATGAGGAGGAGGAGGACCTTCCTTTTCCCCAGAAGTTACCCGAGAAGATTCTCTTGCCTTCCTATCCCAGTTCTGCTCCCCCTGGTGGTCCAGCGCATGAGGAGCCCCGAGAGGTCCCGGCTGCCTCAAGGTGCTGCGGCAGGAGCGGGGAGCAGCCCGCGCCCCCCATCAGGACCACCCGTAGTGGTGGTCCCGATCAAGGGCCATGCAATCACTTTTGTCTGGTGATAGCTGGGATTTTGTTTCTTCCCAGTTTAAGACTTTTGGTCCAGAAGCCATGAGAAACTGAGGGACCTACGGCAAAAAGAAAAAAAAAAAATCTAAGCTAAACAGGGTTTCACTTCGTCAGGATGCTACACTTTGGATAGGCAAGTGGAAAGGAACACAAACCCAGCCATAATATAATCTGATTCATATTGCCATTCATAAAGCTGCCCTACATGCTACAGGTCTGGGTCACAAGAGTAAGTGATTTTCCAATAGATATTATAGCATATTATATACTCATACATTGAAAAAGTGCAGCTCTACACTTACCATTCCTCTTCGAGAGCACATGCTTCCTGGGCACACTTGAAGATATTTATTTATCTTGGTTGCACTAAGTTTTCACTTTTTTTTGCTTTCATTACTAACCTCAGGGGGAAAAAAAAAAAAAAGATAAAAAAAGTAGAATTCGATTTCTGCTTGACCACTACTAACACAACAGCGTGTGTATGATAAATATAAAATCTGACCAAGATAAATTTGATTTCTAGTAGAGATGCTCATGACTTTTTCAACTAAGTTGTAGAAAAATAGGATTATAATATTTTTAGCAATTGAATCACAGCTCAAAATATAGCCATAGTTCTCTGCGTGACAAGTACACACCTCTCTGTAATTTGTAATTTGTTCATATTTTCTAGTTTTTGTTTCCCACTCTTGAATTAGTTATGCTTAAGTGTGAAAATACCTCACCACCATTGAAAAAAATCATTAACAGTAATAACATGCAGTAAGCAGCCATATCACTAGTCACTTTGATAGTGTGATTGTAAATTTGGTTTTTTCTACACTGACAGCTAAACGTGTGAATTAATCAATTTTTTAATTCCCGGAATTTAAAAAGAAATTTAAAAGCTTTTATGTCTGTTTCAAATCTGCGGTTATTTTTATGGTCCTCTTCTTGACAAATTAGAGTTGCCTCCACGATCTAAACACAATAAGCTTGCCCTTATTTCTCGCTGTTGTAGCTTAATCTTGGTGTTGCAGTGTTGCTGTCCTGTGCAGAAACTAAATAGTTGCCGCTGGTCCCTGTGGTAACAACCTATGTTCATCCTGAGGGATTTCAACGCTGACATCAAGAGAAGATATCAGAAACAGACACCTTGCTGTCTTGCCAGTGGAAAGAGGGCACTGATTGTGGTAACATCTTCCCAACTCACTGTCAACTCTATTCCCAATTCACCTTTCCCACTTGATTTTTGAATCTTGAACTCTTAATTAAATCCAAACATGAAAACTAAAATGAATGCTGAGAGCACCTGTAGATGAAAACCACAATAAAATGCGACACAGATTTTAGGTGATCTGGTTTTCAGCAGCAACGAGGCTAGAGGCCATATGCTGCTGACCCAGTCTCACTTTTTCCTGGCCTCGTCTAGAAGATAACTGAGCACGGCAGGATCTTTAGAGCCAAGAGCTTTAGGTTAAGGGTACAGTGCTGGGATTATTAATAGCACCTTCAGTCAGCTTTTTGATGTGGAGATGATGGCAGGGAGAAGTGAAACTGACTCCGAAACCAACCAGCTGGCATGGAGCTTCACCTCACTCAACTCCACTTTGGTCTCCTGATTAGTTCTTGTCCTACATTCCCGGTTGCTTCCCAAGGCAGTCCTGTAAAGGGAACCTAATGCCTGCATAACATCCCAGTAGGAAAAATAAAAAACTTTTAGATTCTAGTAATTTTTTATTGGGGGAGCAGACTATTTAAGCATATTTGTTCACCATTAGCCTGTTTATAGGGGTGTGGACTTTATTTTTTTATATCATATAGGATCCTATCAGATTTTATATGCTGGGTAAGTAATTTCATATAATGGCACAACACAATCTCAGAAAGGACTTATCTCCCGTCTTCTGTAAATCTTCTATCCAAAAATATATTCAAGAGAAATTCCTATAGCCTTCTCGTTTTTGTCATAGTAAAGTCAATACGGCTATTATCCTTGGCGCATTGAATAAGAAACATATGAAAAACAGGGGTCTTTTCTCAATAAAGCAAATCACCATCTTTGACAGCTTTTCGCCTTCATGATATTAAAGTCCGCTTTCTAGGTTTAATCCTATCCCTACATCCATTTTCACTGGCTACAACTCCATTGTTGTAAAGAGCTGTATTAATTTCACCTTAATGCTTTCCTTCTGCTTCAGATCAAAGGACAAAAGGAGCTATTTACGTAAACATAGGATTACCCACAGGTTTTCTAAGCTTTGAAAGAATCCAAAAAAAGGGATGCTGGTGAACTCGCTTTCCATGTAAGCCAAAATGGACAGAGTGTGGTAACATGCCTTTGTCAAGGGGAGTTAATACATTGAAACTTCTTCATGTTCTTAAAATTGGACTTCCAGCAGAATTTCAACTTCCCTAATCCATAACAGAAACACATCCCCTGGGTAAACTTTTTGCATTTAGACTCCTAGAAAAGTAAGGAAGTATTTTTAATGCCAGTGCATTTAATTCTTTCAGGATATGGATTATTTATAGGAACAGTTTTTAGGAAATGTCTTACCTGGATTGCCAGCAAAACATGACAGCGTGCATGAAAAAGGAACTTTCACTGGTTTCTCTACACTGAAAAGGAGATTTCACTGGTACCCTCTCAGTATCTGTGGTACTGGTGGCACTCAGGAAAAAAAAAAAAAAAAAGTGGCACTCAAGATACCACTTTGAAGTACCTCCTTGAACGAAGGTACCTCTTTGAATGGTGTGTACTGGACCTTGAGTACCCTGAATGTTGCTCAGCATCTCTGCCTCCATCCTCCAAACCCTCTTCATTTTTGAGTGCATGGACAACACTGATGGGGTCTTACAGGCCTTACAGGTTGAGCTCTGGTGCTCAACCTCTGATGAGATCTGCATTCTCATCCAGTGCCTAGCTCAGGACAGCCTTTACAAAATTAATTGCAAGGATGAATACTCTGGTTTTGATGGCTGTGGAAACCATGAAGTGGTTCTTAGAGATGTCTTAGCTGGTTTCATTGGAAACCCTCATGACACCTGTGTTTGCCAGATCTGCAGATTTTTGGACGTAGGCAGTCTCTTTCCAAGAAAGGACAGGACCATTTGTGGCAGAATGCAGGTCCCCAACCTTGCTCATACACTGGGGGTCTTGAGATCCTACCCAACCCAGACAGTTATGAGGCCTATGGAAAGATCTTCACCCTATCCATCTTTGGTTGGAGGTGGAATATGCAGTTGTCTGACTCTGCACTGCTTGACTGAATCTTGCTGTTCCCTGTGAAGTTCTGAAAAGGACTTAGAAATTCTTGCATTTTTCCTGTGCTGATGCCCTACATGAGGATGTTGCTGTCTTACTTCACTTGGGCGCTCTCCAGCTCTCAACATACAGCATACTGGGTCAACAGGACTGAAACAGCCACTTGTAAAGGGGGGTGGGGGTGGGTGGAAAAGGGACCTCCAGCAGCTCCTGGCAATTGAAAAATAATATTTAAAAAGAGAAATTGGTTCTGATGTCTCATTTACATTGTTGCTGCTCTTACATCATAAGATTCCCTCTTCTCACTCTCATCTCTGAGTCCTCTCTACAGATCTATACAGTAAAGCTCTGCACTCAACACAGCTGGGCACAGGAGAGGGGCAGAGGGTGCTGTGAATGGGTGTAGGAATATTGGTGGGGATAGGATGAGGGGTAGTCTTGGGCGCTGGGATACCTCCTCACTCCATTCATCTGCAAAGACATTGGGTGGAGACAGTATTTTTGTGGAAAGCCCCCATTGTTCTTTATGCTTCCCACACGTATCTCAGAAATAAAGAGCTGGGAGTCTCGCCTGGCTGCTGTTTCATCGTGTCATCCCTCCCATAGGCATCATCCATATCCTTGCAGTGAGGACAGGTCTGCTGAAGTGCCCAGCCCTGCTGCCTTCTCACAGCTGGCAGCAGATGATAGTTGTATCTCTGCTATCCCATGACCACAACTGCCAGAAACACAAGGGCCTCTACCAAGGTTTTGATCAGTATTATCATCAACACCAGTGTCTTTCTGTCCCTTATTTTATTGCCAGATTTTTGAGCATAGAAACCTCTGCTGTAGAATCTCAGAAGGGACCTCTGGAGGTCTCTAGTCCAGACCACTGCTTACAGCAGGATTAACTTCAAAGCTTGATTTGACTTGGCAGGATTTGGCATTGATGCTTCAGTTTTGTCCTACGCTCATTACAGTTATTTACTATCTTCAAATCCTTTAATAGTATTTCATTCAAAATACTTCTCTAATGTACTTCTAAAGTACTTCTCTATTAGTAAGTAATGTACTTTTACTGAGACACTCCCCTCCTCATCTTTGGAAGACCTGACGGGTGATTAAAATGTTCTCTACAACTTTGATCATTTTAAATAATGCAGCTAAACCTTTGCTCACAGCAGTAATTAGGTATTCATTGACATGGCTATACTGTCAATTTGAAGACAGCTTTTAATGTGATTGTTAAATTCCACATTTCTCTTTTGTGAGGTGGCTCCAAGTTAACTTCCTTAGTTCCGGTGCCTATTTTTTATATCAGTCAAATCCACTTACCATAATTTTAAATGTATGTAGCCCAGAGAAAGCAAGTATCAGTCTGCTCTCTCAATCTGCCAAGAGAGAGAGCTGAGGGCATCTGGAGTGCTGAATTTCCTTTGGATTAAACAGAGAAACAGAAGCAAGCCTTTTATTTTTTTTTTTTCTCAAAAATTTGATATGCAAGAGGTGGGTTCTGAACCACACGGTCTGTTTGGGGCTTTAAAGAGCCATGGGGGGAGTGAAGTACTAAATCAAATAATGAAGTTGCTTTCCCCCCACCCCGTTCCTGTCCAAAACTGATCTTCCCTAATTTGTCTGAATCATCCTGTTCCGCCTACATGTAGGAAACACACCAAATAACACTGCTTTGCACCTTTCAGACTCGTGTCTGCTGCAGTCCAGCTCGTGCTGTAACTCTCACTGGCTTTGCTAAAGAAACAACTGCAGCAGTGGGATTACTCATCTTGTGATGACAGATTTTAACACCCCTCAGTCATCCTTACTTATATGATACAGTCTTTCCTGATAAAAGCCACGTGACAAGACCAGTATCTCAGCCTTCACGTTGCCATAGGAACAATCCAAACCTAAAGCATCTCCCTGTAAAAGGAAAGAGTGTTTCCTGCAAAACAGGCATAGGAAAGTCATACTCTTGTAAAATCGATGGCACTTTCATTTTCATTATCTAGAATAATTCAAATTGAAAGGAGTTTACACTAATGGTCTTTCCACTTGTGATGGGATGCTGGAGCACAGCCTTCTGCTAAACTTGGAGAAGACCACAGCTTAATTTCCATTTCTTTCTAGGCATGGGCTTTCTTCTTCTAACCTTCCAATAATCCTCTTTAGATTTTTTGTGCTGATAAACTACCCAGTTTCCAGTTTCTACTTTCATCTTTATAGAAAAATAATGGAACGAATACAGCAGCTTTAAATAATTTTGCGTTGATCTTTTGATTGTGATGAGATGACCATGAATGTCAGCATGAGTATGTATGTGATCACAGAAGTGAGACCACAAATTGATCAACATTCTTCCTCACAAGTCATTAAAGCATTTGCCTTTAGGTAAAGTGATATGTTAGAGACCTTTTTTAGGGCTTGGGATTTTTTTTTGAGCAGAGGTGTCTTTTTGTCATAAATGTATTGATGCATGTTGAATTCTGCCTGGATATTTGCCATTGTGAAGCTTACAGAGAATCTGGTCCTAACATGGTTATGGGGCTGTTTTCCAACAAGCACGCGTTTGTTCTACTAAAATTTACCTCACACTCACATCACAGCCCTGATAGTATGCCAGTTCAGCTCAGCTATTTTCTTCCTCCTCAACATTTTCCTGAGGACCCCTCTGATTTCCTTGTTCCTCAGGCTATAAATGAGGGGATACAGTAAGGGAGTAATGTTGGTGTAGACCAGAGACACCATCTTGTCTTGAGCTGGCGAGTAAATGGACTTGGGACGAATATACATGAAGGTGGCACATCCATAATGCAGCAAGGTGATGGCCAAGTGTGAAATGCAGGTGGAAAAGGCCTTGCCCCTTCCCGCGGAGGATGTGACATGTAACAAAGCAGCGGCAATGCACACATACGACGTCAGGATGAGGAGGAAGGGGAGCAGCAGGAGTAGCACACAGGCAGCCAGCAAGGGCAGCTCAGGGGTGTAACTCTGTGTACAGGCCAGGTGGAGCACAGCAGGGACGTCGCAGAAGAAGTGGTTGATACGACGCGACTGGCAGAAAGGTAAGCGGAAAACAGCCACCGTCAACCCCAGGGCAACAGCAAAGCCTCCCAGACAGCATGCCACTGCCAGCCTGAGGCAGAGCCCCTCGCTCATCACAGCTACGTAGTGAAGTGGCTGACAGATGGCAACGTAACGGTCGTAGGACATGGCCACCAGGAGGAAGCATTCAGCCCCACCGAGCGCCACGAAAAGGTGCATCTGTGCAGCACAGCCTATGAAAGAAATGGTGCTGCCGTCCACCACTATCAGGCTGAGGAGTGCCTTAGGGACAATGACTAAGGTATAGCAGAGCTCAATGACAGAGAGCTGACAGAGGAAGAAAAGCATGGGAGGACGGGAAGGCTCCATAACCACTGCCGTGAAGATCATCACGTTCCCTGCCAACGTGACCAAATGGACAATGAGAAAGATAAGGAAGAGGAGCACCCGAAGACAGAGCAGCTCGGAGAAGCCAAGCAGGAGGAACTCCATGGTTGGATCAATGCTCTTATTTTCCCTCTCCGTGCAGCCTTCACATGGCATCTACAAGGAGAGAAACAGAAGGGAGACAGCTGAATTTGACCTGATGCCTGGCAATCAATTCCATATAGGAAATAATGTTGCAGTACTGTAGAACCACTGTTGTAAAGCTCATTGTGTGGGGAGGGAGGTGATTTCATTTAAAAACGAAACTGATTTCACTCAGTCACATTCAACACACTCTCAGACCCATAGTCTCACAACCACCAATGTTCTTGTGCCCAAATGACATGCCTAGGATTATTTGTCATGACATTGATGCCAATGAATGTCAGCTGTTGGGTCTTCATCAGTTCTTCTGAGTTGTTCTTAGGCTGGTGACCACGTGCAGGTTCTGAACATGCATCAGGTACCATTTGGGAGTTGACACTGATTAGTATCTCTGTCCTGTCCTGTTTTTGAGAGTCAGCATGGGTCTCTGCCTCCTGATCTGAGTGTCCTAAGAAGCTGCAGATGGATGTGTTGGGATCTTTATGACCATCAACATCTAGGTCTTGCAGATATTGCAGGCATTCTGCTACTGCTCTTTCTGGTGCTTCCACTCTCAGGCAGACCCATTCGCTCTATTCACACCAATACTGCAGTTCTCTACATCTGTGCCAGAGGTGTACAAAGACAACCAGACAGTGAGCTGAAGCTTCTGCCCTACAGTATGACTCCAGTTAATGGGAATTTGAGGTGTTTGCTGACTCGCTTCTCCCTTCCCCACAATGGATCTGCCTCAAAGTTCATACAGAAACAGGGTTTCAAATGGAAGGGGTCAGTGGTTAGACATGAGGTTTCCAAAATTAGAGCTGACATTTTGGCTGCTTACATCTTTATGCCTGGCTCAGCACTATGAGCACATCAGAGTTGAGGTAAACAAATTTCCAAACTCAAAACCAAAGATGTCCATGGCAACATACTCTGCATAATTATTGTTAAAAGAAAATACAAAGCTAATATCTTGGACTTAGAATGAGATCTTGCTTGTCACAGGAAGAATCAAAAGTTCCTAGGAATGTGGAGTGATGCAAAGCTGTTTATGTTGTAAAGATCTAGAAAACATAAGGACATAAAAGAGCCATATCATAATAAATTACATATACTGGTCACAGGTGAACAGTGCTCATTGCTCATGTGTTCATCATGTCATGCAATATTTACTACAAGGAATAATTCCAACTTTTTTCTACACTTTACTGTAAACTAGGAATAAAAGCAGAGATTCCTTGCAGAATTCTTCTCACACCAAAACTCCAGCAATATTTAAGTATGAAAGAAGCTGGAAAATGACATTAAATATTCCAATGCCATCGAGAGCAAATAGAAGGAATGGGAAGTTAATGGAAAAAAGTATCAGTGGAGACAGGGATTTTCCTGGAAAGAAGACATCTCAAAAAAGCTCCAGAAAAAAAAAAAATCAATAAAGATGAAGGGGTGAATCTGACAAGCCTACATGCCTTTGCCTTTATTTTTGCCACTACAATTGCTGGAACTCGCTGCCCCAAGGTTTCCTTGTAATCCAGTATCTCAGCAGGATTCAAAACATCTGGGGATTTAGGTGAATAATGAAAACACCCACAATTGTATTACTTCAGGTGCAAAACTAGGAATTAAATCTCTGTGCTTCAGAGCATAAGTCAGCAAAATGAGTAAGTCAGGAAGAAACTTTACCATGAGTTCCAAGACAAAAAATTGGTCAGTGAAGAGCAAGAAGAAGCTCTTTAGAGAATGCAGATGGAGCAGTGGTCCTGGAAAAGCAGGAGTTACCAACTCAACAAGGACTACTGCTAGACGCAGTTCACAGTGGTTATAAAGCCATGGCTGACTCCTACATCCACTCTTTGCTGCTGCAAGACCTCCCATACAGCTATTCTAAACAATCTGGCCGTAAAGCTTTCTTAACACTGTATGCAAGTAGTAGGTCTTCACAGATAACAAGAGTAACGGGTTGATACATGAGCTCAAGAGTGCGGTCTCAATCACTGGGGACCAGCTGGGGCTCCCCTCACTCCAACTACTGAGACTTTAAGAGGATTCTACGAAACACAACAAAGCTAAAGAGTGGGGAAGAAACAGGGGTTTCCCTTCCTTTCATTTGGAGCGAATTGCTTCATACCGTCTGTGCATTAGAAGATAAGGAAACAGAGACTTCTTCCTCTTGATGATGTGCGCGGTTCAGTCTGGGCTGAGATTCTATTTCTTGTCCAGTCTGGAGTTTCTCTGGCTGTGAGCGTCCCTAGAGCAGATGTTTTTCTTTCAGCATTTCATAATCATCCTCTCTTCTCTTCTGCAGGACGCAGTTCCTTATATACAATGTGACACAGAGGTCTTTCCTCTTCCTGGCTGCCTCTGCCCTCCCCGCATGAATGACAGGCAGTTCCATTCCTCCCAAGAAA
Source organism: Vanellus vanellus (assembly GCF_965231255.1). Lineage (NCBI taxonomy): Eukaryota > Metazoa > Chordata > Aves > Charadriiformes > Charadriidae > Vanellus > Vanellus vanellus. Next base: position 88,009,735 of record NC_138905.1, read on the forward strand.
AGGGGGTTTGCAGTTTTTCTGTAAATCAAGCAACAGAATGTAATTGCACCTTCAGAGGAAGGCAGTGTTGTAACACCTTCCTAGAGGGCTCTTGCTCCTTTCACTGAAAGGAGCTGATTATTCATTGGGCTGGTTTGTCCCCAAAATGGCAACAGTTTAATTAACAGAATGCATTGCTGCTCTTCTTAAATAAAAATAAATCTGTGGTTCTTTAAGTAAGTTTAAACCAAACTCACGCTTAAAGACAAAGCAAAACAGACATAAAAACTTTAAGCCCATTGGTAGAACTGCGTGTGGAGTTTTCACCAGTTCAGATAATCCATTATTTCTTACAGACTCAGGTGAAATCACTGTCCAGCAGTGGATGGGACTGAGATTATTCGGGCCAAATTTATTTTTATTGCCATTGTTACATTCATTCCTGGCCACTTACACTGAAATCATTAAAGAGATCTGTAGGCTTATGCAAGTAGAAAAGAGAGGCAAAGTCAAGATTTTTGACTGCTAAAATGGAACTGCTTTCTCTTAACACAGCTTGACAGAAACACACAAATATGGTATCTTAAGATTTTCCCCAGGACACGGTTTAGAGGAAGTCTACCTTTCAAAATATTCTTCTATAATATTTTATCGATATGGCATGGTCATTTTGGGACAAAACTACCCCATGCATCAATACAGTCTGGGGACTGATTTTTTTGGGAGCAGCTCTGCAGAAAAGAACCTGGGCTTCCAGTGGACAGCAAGATGAAAATAAGCCAGGAAAAGGCAATGAAGACCAACCACATACCAGGCTGCAACAGCAAGAACGTGGCCAGCAGGTGATGGGAAGTGATTATTCCCCTTTATCTGGCACATATGAAGCCACATCTGGAACACTCTGTCCACTGTTGCTGTTCTCCACACGAGAGATGACAACAAGCTCAAGAGGAGCACATGATGTCCAAGGAGAGGCTGTGAGAGTTAGGTTTGTTCAGCCTGGTGGAAAGGAGGACAAAGGGGGATCTAACTGATGATTTCAGCTAACTATTGGGGGGCAATTGAGACAACAGAGTCCTCTCAGAGGAGCACAGTGAAACAGTCACAGCATTTGCATCAAAGAAAATTCTGATTGGCCATAAAGAAAAAACCACTTCTCACAAGGGTGGTTTGGCATTTGAACAGGTGTCCTGAGAGTCTGGGAGGTCTTTCTCCTTGGACATGTTCACACATTGCCTGGACAAGGCCATGAGCATCCTGATCTAGCTCTGGAGCTAGCTCTGGAGCAGGGTGTTGGACTAGAACCTCCATAGCTCCCCTCCCATCTAAATCTTTCTTTGAGTCTGTTATTCTGTTCAGCCTTGGTCAGATATCCAGTATGGACAGGAGCAGAACTGTGCGTACCACAGAAGCTTCACTTCACAGATTTAAATACTTGTGGAGTTTTGGCTCCTCCAAGGCCACTAACTGGGATTCTGTATTGTCACAATTTTGAAATTAGGCAGAACTTAAATACCAAAATTGTCTTGAGGTGTTTTTACTCTTTTTTACAACCGTCATGTAACATTTTGGAATTAAAGCTATGACAGTGGAGCCCATCCTTTTCAGTCTCTCAATTCACTTACTTAACTTTCAACTTTTAAAACTTTTTTTTTTTTAAACTTTTTTCCCTACTTTTGTTGTCGTCGTCGTCGTTGTTGTTGTTGTTTAAGATGCTGCAAACAATTCAGGGCACAGAATTTACAAGAATGAATTCTGGATCTGGCTGGATTTTCTAGGTACTGTTGTATAACAATGAATAAAACAACAACCCTGAAGCCTCTCTCTGTGGCATGTTGTCTCTGCAGCTCTAACAGGAGTACTATCAAGGAGCTGGTTATTTTATAATTCCACCTACCAAACTGGATGGATTATAAGGGCAAGTAAATCTTTACAGTGAAGAGTCTGTTTTACACAGATGCTTTGCAGAGTAAGACTGCTCCCTCTAGCAAATTCTGTGAAAATTTCAGAACACCAACTGATTACATCATGTATAGTTTCTCTTTGTGTTGTAAAGTAAAATTCAGGGGTTTAGGTGCCATTTCTTCATTTAATTTATATTTATTCTCTTCTCTTCTCTAGCCCAAACCACAGGAGAAAACTTGCTACCTCAGTAACAATTCAAATATAATTACAAGGAACTATTTTAACAAGTCTGTTCCAACTTTCTCATCTGAAGATGGCCCTTTGCTGCTGCTGGGCTGGAAGTGAACCTGGGTGAGTCAGCACATACCCAGTAACCAATACCACACAGTCAGCCATAATATGCACTAATTTTTTTATTTTTTTTTTTTTACCATAGTGCTCAGCCTTACGCTGAAATAAGTAAAGCAAACTATTCTTTCAGTTTGTGTGTGCGTAGATAAGCTGCCATTTATTAACGTGCAACTTACCCCTCCCTGCAACGTTTCAACACACGCCTACGCATTATCTCCAAAAGATGGCTCACCGAAGAGGGGAGCGTTAGCTGGAGTGAGGTATGCATCCCCGTGCCAGAACACACAGCAACAAGACAAACAACAAGCAGGAGAGGATGAGAATATGCATGTCAAAGCTACTCCATACTTCCTCCCCTAGCCCACACCTTTCAGGTTTCCATCATTTTCATTGCATCAGCTTGCAGCCAAATCCAAAATAGAATAATAAAAGCTGCACGTTATCGTCAGTGTTTGCATGTCTTGAGTCTGCAGCGTGTTAGGGAGATGTACCTTCTCCCTTGCTGCAGAGTTCAGCCCTGCTCTCCTCCCCCACGATCTCTCTGCGTGGGTTTGGTTGGTTTGTTTTTTTTTTTCGGTACACGCCTGCAAGGCTTTGGGACTGGCCTGCCTGAGCCCAGATTTGTATAAAGAGTTTCTTGGAATCCAGCTACGGTTAATGAATCACACCATATCAGTTTCTATCAGCAATTGCAACACACTGCAGAGGATGTTCCCCTCGGTCTTTAGAAAAAGGACCAGCGCTGGGCTCGCCTATCCACACCCGTGAGCTGCCAGCCTGCTCCAGAGAGGGCAAGAGAATCAATAAAGTTGCCCAGGAAGCACTGCCGGGAATCTCAGCTTAATCTGGAGCGATCTGGACAGAAATGGAAGGGGCTGAGACGCGCAGCAGGAAGCCTGGAGAAGAGGAAGGGCCGGTCCCAGCGACAAGCTGAGGAAATGGCCCTCTCAGCCCAGGCAGCCCTGCGGCTCTGGCGTGACGGGGAGATGCAAAACTTTTCAGCGGGCGAAAATAATGTTCGAGCAACGTGAAGTAACCAGCCAGTGGTAAAAGGGAATGAACAGGATAAGACAGATTGCAGATCTTCTTTGCATGCAAAAGCGTGCCGACATTGATCCTCTGGGGGTGTCATACTGTTGTAGAAAGCAAAGATTTTGGCTTTAGCAGTTTCATTGGTGTTCTGCTGCAGGTATGTTCACAAGCAGAAGCTACTTTGTTATTCAGAAAAGTTATAGTGATTTATCTGATTAGAGAAATTAAGGCAGTTTTAAGGCAGATTGCTCGAATTGGATTTGGAGATTAATGAAATATAAGATTCACTCTAATGAAAATGTGACAGTGGCAATGTGAAAATAAATCTTAACTTTGAGAAGGTGCATTTGTGACTCCAGTAAAGCTGATTATGATCAGGATGTAGCTGGGCCAGGGTCTGGAAACTGCAGCATCTTGAAAGAGACTGTTTAACAGGTACTGGATCCCCATTCTGTAGAAGCGCTGCCGCCCACAGAAGGCAAGACACTGACACAATTGTGCATAGCCTTCAGGGGAAGCAGCGTTTCCTTATTCATGTAATGTTCAGAGCTTTCTGCGAACCGGGAACTGAAACTGGCTGAGGTGGTAACAGCAGGATGACTGGCACCAATTTGCCTCGGTGAGAAAGAGCATCGCCCTGCTCTCGTTGAGTTTCTGTTGTTTGGCCTGATAAACACTGGCTGGGACCTCACTCTGGGAAAGGTGCTGAACCATAAACCAATGAAAACACAGTTTTGTAAAAAAAAGGGTAGGCAGCCTGGCAGCTGACTTCTCCCCATGGTTTGTTAAAGGTGGGGTGTTTCTTTCACCTTACTGTACTTAGTCATACTCTAACCCAGCCAAAGGCATTGTCTTGCATCTCTGCTAAGAAAATGGTTGCATGTCTCAGTTAATACCACCATAAACATGCAAGCTAGTTGGAAAAATATGAAGTTACCGAAAGAAAACTGGTTTAAAAGTAGAGAAAGGACAAATCTAAAAAGGGAAATAAGGAAAGAGAGCATGAAGAGATTTAAGATGAAAACAGCAAGTGAAAATTAAAAAGACAAACAAGCTGAAAATTAAGCTACAGGCCCTGGAAAAGATTAGCCTGAACTCCCGTAGTTAAGACAAGAACTAAGGTGAAGGCAGTAAGGAAGACTGATGGCCTGAAGACAGACCTAAGTTTTCTTATCTGATTGAGAACTTGCTTCATGATTATTCTGGGATTTCAGCTTTCCTGGGCATCTTGTTGTTTCCGTGAAGTAATCAGCACAGATATCCTCAGCCCCTCACATCCCTGAGGGGCGTCACCTTTCACTAATTCTGGGAAACCTGAGGTGCCTGTTAGCTGCCCTTTTCAGCTCTTTGTCTCGTTGTGCAATAGCCGGTCACATTAGGTGTCACATTGTGACCACCCCACCTCATCGCAGTCAAGTTCTCAACAAGATAATCCCAATCCCATGAACCTAAAATGGTAGGACTCAATGACGCAAAACGTCATAGCCTCATATTGCCATAAGGCAAAAGAAGCATGACATAGTCACATATGAGTAACTAAAGACACGAAGGGGTGAAAAAATGCCAGTGGAATAATAAGAACCTTGGAAATATTGGGATGGGGAAGTGAGGAAGTCCACCCCAGTCATGTGAAAGGAGTACAGGCATGACACCCAGTGATGTTAACGGGGGCTGCAATCCCCTTCATCTCTACCTTGGAAGCCTTTCCTGTTGTTCAAAATGAGCTGCTGACCAGAGGAGATATCTGGGGAGGGCAACTCTTAATGTTATTGGAAGTTAGTTTCAGATTCATTTGGATAACTTTGTGGATGTCTCTGTGGATCTAATTAAAAGTTTGTTTTATAACTACCAGCTTATAACCTGCAACCAGAGGGGCTCAACTGGAAAGAAACGGAGTAGCTGCATCTCTCACAGACCTTGAAGAAGCTCAGCAGTGCTCAGCCCCTCTTGAGACTGGGATCACAGCAGCCTGGGGCCTTGCTGAGAACCACTGGTGTTGACATCTGAAAATCAGGTATATTTATTGCCCCCTTTTGTTCCCTGTGCAATGGTAAATGAGGCATTGTCCCACCTGAGCTCTTCCTTAGGGTGGCAGTGGCTGAGACACTCCACCTGGGGACATCATTTGTTTTTGCTTAATTTGACCTGATGCAACTGCAGCTCCCGGGACGGATGAAGTTTTCCACAGGAGACACTATCCCAAGATGATGCTCCACACACTCTATCCCCAATGTACCCAGGCTACTTCTCATTTCCTCCTCCTCCCATCTCATTTTTGGCCATCTAGGTTAACATTTTCCACCTACGTCACTTAGGACCCCAAGGCTCATTTTGCGGGTAGCAAGGCAAAAAAAGTATTAGACCAACGTGTTTTTCCAAAGCAGCTTATTGCAGGAAGTAAACTCTGACAACGAGCATCCCAGACTGAATGAACAAGCTCCAGATGAACTGGAGCTTTTCTAAACAGAGGAACTGTAATAGGCAGCCAATACATGTACAGTCAGAGAAAGCAGGTGGGCTGCAGAATCCATTCTAGCACTGAACTCTTGATATTGTTTCAAGCTATGTTTCAAGCAAATTAGGTGTAGAAGGTGAAAGAAAAGAGCAATCTGCCACTAATAGTGGACGGAATCTGTTTTAGAAACCACATATAGCTGCTTGTTGGACTGGACAGCAAGGGAGCAGATGCTCCATCGAAAAGCCATCCAGCTCTTGACTTCAGCATTCTTTATTATCATTTCTACTTGCTGTTTCACGCAATCATGTACACATTATCTACTTCTATTATTCAGTTTCTTGCATTCACAATATCTCTACATACTTAACCAGCATAAGATCAAAACTAAAACATCTTCCTGAGAATTCAGCAAACTATCCTTAATACAAAGTCAAGCAGTGCAGCACCACTGCAGAATAAAGGGTGAGATGCAGTAAAATAATACTAGTGCAGATGTCCATGAACACCGGTTTACAGTAAACAGTTTCAAGATAAGTGCATGCAAGAGAGACAGACTTTTAATATCTTTTCCTGCATGAGGACCTGTCAAAGTCAGGGGAGAGAGATATCAGCCTGCAGGCATCCTTGTCTACAGATGTGTCATATATTTATTTTCTTCATTGTGCTCCATGGGTGACCAAAGCTCTTACCCGAAAGGAGACATCACATGGCACAACAAAATAATGAGCTGCATGGAGGAACAGGGGGAAGAAGAGGACAACAGCCCTATTATTCTTCTGCTGAGCAGGCAAACTGGACCAGTCAGCCTCACTGCCCATTTCCATTCAGTTTTCTTATTGGGACTCCCCTAGCACAAATAATTGGCAGGTGAGGTGACATTGAACCTTCACTGTAAGCACAGGGCAAAAAGATTAGGCCCTTATCACCTTCTGGGAGTCTCAGTGAAGATGTTGCAATAATAGAGGACTTGTGCTTGGCCAGGTTCTCTGGAACCTTGTGTGGCCCCTTGCATTGCAACGCTGGCAAACACCCTCCGGCTCTCAGAGTCCTGAGCCCTGTCCTGGACAAGGGACCTGTGGGCACACTTATATTTAGCAAGAGACCATGCTCGTATTTACATGCTTGCTGACCGATACGGCAGAGATAGGTGTTGGATGGGCAACTTAAAGCCTGATACCTCTGGCGCCCCTAGTGTTTTCCAAGCCTGATTTTCATGGACCTATTTGGTGCAAAGACTTGAATTAAGAAATAAAGTGCTTGTTAGAGCACACACTAGCTGAGAAGCATACCTATACCTATTCCTTTATATTCAAACGCGTTCTCTGTATTCAGTTTTAGCGACTTTATTTTATTAGCAAAACCTAGTTTTCCCTAATTAGGGAACGCAGGCTGAAGATCTTGCAACAGCCTGAGCAGCAAACCAAGCTAAGTACTCAGGTGTTCTTTCAGGTTGATGAATGGGAAATGCAATGAAACTGCATGAAGTGGATGTGATATCAAAACATTCTCCAGCCCTACAGAAGCTTTTCACAGAATCACAGAAATGAAACTGGGCTGGAAGACCCAGCCTGCCTCCTGCTCAGAGCTGGAGTATCACTAACGCCACCTCACATTATCATGGCCTTGTCTGACTAAGTCTTGAAAGCCTCCAAGGTTGGAGACTCCTTCACCACCACCCCCAAGCTGTGATTTACAGCCATTGACCATTACTGTTGATTTAATGGAGCTGTCATAAACCTCCGCTATTTGGGACGGGAAGGTTGGGGGAAGAGGGGGGTGGGACAGGAAGGAGGAAAACCAAGATCCGTACATCAAGACTATGTTGGGAAAGCAGCCTGTTAGAACAGCATAAAGAAGGAACAGCCTTCTTTACCCCTTTTTGCATGAAGTCACAAGGTGATAGCTGAAGGAGCAGAGGGCCGGTGAAGTCTAGGCCTTCTTTTGAGAAAGCACCATGTAAATGCCTTCCTTTGAACAGCTGTGCTCGTTATCCAGCGGTCTTTCCGTCCTGAGCAACTGCATTTGAACTGTCCCTGAATTGAAAATCTACTGTCTTCTGTGGTATGGGGCAAGAGTTTGGCAGGCAGAGATTTTTGGCTGTTGCATTGCCAATGGGTTGAGCTGAGCTGACTGTAGGTAGCTGTGTAGTGAAACCAAGTTCAGCCTCCAGCATATCCCCACTTCCATTTTGGTTCCCATACAGGTGGGTGGAGAACCTCCTGCAACTGAGAGTGTGCATGACAAATATCTTGGACTCCTGGGAGACACTGGTAACAAAGCTTTGTTTATACTTTTTTCTTTCATGTGTGCTTTTTTCCTCCCAAAAGCTCATCAACCATCATATCTCTCTCATTCACTACTTTCAGTTCACAGGGGTTAGGTTTTCAGAATAACAGAGTGGTCAGTTCAAAGGGGCTGCAGATATGAAAGTTTGTCAATGAGATAAAAGGAAGGAAAGTTGGGAATACATTTTTTTTCTGTTATCAGAAGTACATTGATGGAGACTGTTCTCTGCCTGCTGAGGATCTGGACAAAGATCACCCTACAACAGATCTTACAGTCTCAAGAGGCGAGTAATCAACTGGAAAAGGTGATCTAACACTCTAACAGGTACAGCCATACTCACCAGCCTCACATGCTTGAATGCAACCTTTGTTATGATGAGGATGAGCACCCATGGCTTTGAAGGTAATGAAATTACAGAAATCTGTTAAACACCAGCTGGAAATACCAGAGATGAAACTGTACAGTTTCCATGTTTTTAAAACCTGAATTTATTCATTCTGGGCTTTGTTGGATAGAGCAGCCCTTTGGTGCCTGAAATTTAGAATAGGATTAATGTCACATAAATTAGGTTCCAGAGATAGCAGTCTTGACATGTTGCTCTCAACACTTCTGCTGGACACTAAAATTAGAAGATCAAGTTCACTGGAATTAAGTAATGCATATAATTGTATCTAACAATTAAACAAATTTTTTTTCAAGATGCTCCAAACTAAGGCTTTAACTTTTACCCAGGATGGAGCAATAATATCCATACTTTCTCAAATCACTACTTTCCCTGTCTGATTTTGGAAGATCTATGACTATTCCCAGAAGAAACATTGCTTTCCCAGTGAACAACCTTCCTATGAATTTTTCATTTATGGATGCGTTGTTTATATTCAATTTACCACTACCTATTTTGTGTCAGAAGTTGAGGACTGTGGAGCAATGGAAACACTGCATGGTGGGTAGAACACAAGATGCAAATTATGGCTCTACTTGTCAATTAGCTACACATGCCATGGAAGCTAAGGACAGAAACCCACCCTGAAAACAAACAGTGTAAACCAACTGGTTTCCACTCAGACATTGAGCCATTAACTATAATTCTTTGGAAGCAGACATCCAGCCAGGTCCTTATCTGTCTGTCTGCCCAACAGTCCATCTGTCAAACCCATATGTCTCCAACTTAGCAGCAAGAATGTTGTGTCAAAGGCCTTAGAGAAGTCCAGATAGACGACATCCATAGCTTTTCCCTTGTCCACTAATGTGATCATTCCATTGTAGAAGGTCACTTGATTAGACAAGCATAACTTGCCATTTGGTGAAGCCATGTTGGCTGTCTCTAATAACCTCCCCCTCTTCCATATGTCTTGACATGCCTTCCAGGAGGACTTGCTCCATGATCATACTGGGCACAAAGGTGAGGCTGACTGGTTGGTACTTCCCAGGGTCCTTCGTACCCTTTTTAAAAATGGGAGTGATGTTTCCCCTTTTCCAGTCACTCTGTACTTCACTTGACAGACATGACTTTTCAAATATGATGGAGAGTAGCTTGGCAGCCACATCAGCCAATTCCCTCAGGACCCTGGGATGCATTTCATTGAGTCCCATGGACTTGTGTATGTTCAGGTTCCTCAGGTGGTCTTCACCCCAATCTTCACCTATGATAGGAAGGACTTCATTCCTCCAGTCTCTGTCTTGAGTTTCAAGGGCATGAGAGATGTGGGAAAAGATAACTGAGGCAAAAAAATTGTTAAGTACCTCAGCTGCCTTCATGTCAGTTGTCACCAGTTCTCTTGTCTTATTTATCGAAGGTGGAGGGTGTACGTTTTCTTTAATCTTCCTTTTCTGGCCAACGTACCTGTCAAAGCCCTTTTTATTATTCTTGCCAAATCCAGCTCCAGCTGTGCCTTGGCTTTCCTGATCCCATCCCCTTGTGTTTGGGGCACAATTACATCAGTTAGGAACATGAGCAATCTCCCTTCAGCCCTGCTTAGCATAGTTGTACCTCACACAGGGAAGGACTTCTGTCTCCCTGAGTTTCTGAGAGAGATGTTTTTGCTAGTCTTCTTATGATACTCTGTACCTCTCCTCGAGGGAGAGAAAGAGCTACATCTACCTAGCCTTTAGTAGTGTAGGTAACAAAAATAATGCAGTGCTGTCGTGTGGACAACCCTCATGCAAAGTCACTGTTTACATATGGGCTTCTACTGACAGCGCTAACCATAACCTCAGTATGTGTCACTCAACAATCGTAGCCTTCTGGTGTTTGCACAAGTCTTCATCCACCTGTAATAATAATTGCCCTGACACATGCTGTGATTTGGAAGATTTGGACTGGACATTAAGAAAAACTTTTTCATCAGGAGTCTGTGCGGCACCGGGCTGGGTACCAGATAGTGGACTTCTTCATCCATCAATATTTTCAATACTTGACTAAGCAAAGTAACAGTGACCTGACATGGTGTAGGACACCATGATATTCTCACTTGAAGCAGAGTTTCTGAACAATGCTCCGCTGATTTAATGATGTAGAAATCTATGAACAACTGACAAATAACAAATGAATTCTTAGTTGTGCTTACGGCTCCAGCTTCTCATACAGAGGGTATCTTAATGTGCTTCTCTTTCCAGCTGCTGCTGTTGACTGGGAGCTGTTTCCACCACCAATTCTTTTTATTCCTGTCATATCTATTCACCATTAGGTGATAACTTTATCCAATGGTATATTGAAGGTCAAACCATGTCATCTTTCCTTAACATCAGTCCTTGACATCTTGTTAATCATAATGACGGTGTGGTAGAGAGTTCTGCAGAAATTCTGGGCAAGTATAACAGAATTTTCCTCAAATACTGCAAGGATGGATGAAGTAAAAATACTGATAAAGAACCAACCATCCCCTCTTCTCCCCATTCTTTTTTGTCTGCCCAGGAGCACAGTGAAAAAAAACCCAAACCATAGAGGTGGTCAGTGCTATTTTTTATTTTTTTAGGAAGCAGATATTCAGGCTATAGTCACCACAATCACCTGATACTGGTCACCGTAGTCTGCAACTAATAGTCCAATAGCTGAGGATTAATTGTGTCCACTATGCAAATAAGGATATTCCTGCAATGTTTGGCTTACATTTTAACTTCTCTAACAAGGACTACGAGAGAGCAGTTAAAAAGGAGCTTCTTGTATATTAGTCTCTTCCCTTTCTCTAAAATGGTCTTGCCACTGGCAGGCTGCTGGCTCCAGGGCCAAAGTCACAAGGCTGTTGCACAAGATGGCAACCAGTTCCTCGGGGCACACTGGTCCCAGCTTCATTGCCTGCCTCTTTCCAATCAGGGCCATCAGAGCAGTTCCCAATGAAAGCCAAGCTTTGTTATTAGCAGTGACACACACACACCCCCAAAACCATACAAAGGAAGCCCATTTTAGGGTCAGCTCGCGGCAGCTACACCCTGCCTCTCTCTCCAGAGGATGGCAGCAGAGGTCAAGCAACCCTGAAGGACCCTTCTCTCCGCCCTGGTTCAGACCCCGCCGACCTCCCTGCTATTTCCAGGCTTGAAGCATCCCCTGGCCACACGCCCCCCTCACCACCACCCTCCTCCTCCTCGCCCGGAGCTGCCCCCGGGCGGCTGCCCGGGAGAAGGCGGGGAGGGGGGCGGGATCTGCCCGGTGAGGACCCCGACGGGGACGGGAAGGAGTGCCGCACCGTCTGGGGCTGCGCAAGGAACACCGCTTTCCCACTTTTCTCAGGAAAGACTGGGATTTCAAGGGCTGGGAAAGACTGACCTACCGCAGCGCTGGATTGCCTCTTGAAAATAAAATGTATTTATTTCAGCAGGCGATGGAAAAGTGTGTTGTGTGTGATTCGGCTAGCATGCAACAGGGACCGTGCGAATTCATGCAGTAAGTGACTTTCAGCGTTGAATAATGGTGAACGCACCTTGTACTAGCTGTAGATTGGTTTTCTTAAAGTTCTGTCTTTCAAGATGAGATATTTCTTGAGTAAAATGAAAATCGCATGTATATAAATAAATATGTCTATACTGACATATGTAATCATATATATCTAGACATGTAGTAATGGATGCAGACGGTACTCATTGTACATGATAATAAAAAGCACCAGTATTGTTGTCTTAAAACCAGAAAGGAACATCACAATGTAAAACCCAGAAATAGGGTGTAAACAGAGAGCTGTTAGTAGGGCATAAAAACAGATTAGAAGTCAAGGTTTTAAAGTAGAAGCATGGGAAAACAAACATCTTTGCAGACATTTTAATTTGGAGTAACTACCAAGCATTGTAAACGGTACTTTACACCGTTTGATTTGAAATTAATAATTTACTTTCACACAATTAACAAGCAACAGTATTATTGTGCTAAACATGACTCCAAACATTTTCCCCATTCATTCTGAAGTACATAGTTCTTTTTTTTTTTTTTTTAATATTTGTCCTTTGTCAACTGTTTCCATTGCTGTCTATGGACCATGAAACCAGAGATTATGCTTCCCCAGCATATTTTCTGTCTTTTTAAATTCCTGAACCACGGATCTTGCTTCTCCTCATTTCCCCGTCCTCCTTTATTTTCTCTCTACATGAGTACAGATTATCTCTTGCATCAAGTTATTAGTGCTCCCAAAAGCCAGACTTTGCTCTCAACAAATAAAGCTCTTACCAGTGCACTGGAGAATCTTTTTGAAAGATCTCATGATCATAGAATTCAAATTGATACTGACAGAGAGGTCTTGAAGCAAAGTATTTCTTCTGTGGCCACACAAGTGACAGTACCTTAGGTGTGCTCTTGAGAACTCGGTCTGTACGCGATCGCTGCAATCTGTGACTGTGAAACAAGCACTCTCTTCTGTGAATGCTAATGCTGCTTCTCCAGAAAACTGCTGGACATGGTGAACAACCTACAATGAACACTGAGGGAAAAGAGTTTACTGAGGTATGAAGAGTGTCATTACTTGACCACACAGTTTGGATTTTACTGGATCTCTTCTTTGCAGAAAACAGCATCCCATAAACTCTGCTGGAATTTCGTCTGTAGTATGGGTGCTCAGGGCTCAGCCCATCCTCTGGTCACCGCCTTTCGAGGGGCTTTGGCTCCACTCATTCTGCTGTGGTGTACCTGACCAAATACCATGCACAAGAAGGATCATCTAATGAATAATTGAATTGATTTAATCATACAGTGAATTCCAGAATTAGCTATGCAAACATTATTTTTCAGAGTCATAGAATCATAGAATGATTTGGGTTGGAAGAGACCTTAAAGATCGCCTAGTTCCAACCTGCCTGCAGGGACACCTTCCACTAGACCAGGTTACTCAAAGCCCCATCCAACCTGGCCTCTTTCCTCATAAATATTATCTAACTGTCTTTTATCATTTATCACTGGGCACCCACTTTACAGGATCATGAAACTGGAAGATGTTCTTCCTGTCTGCTGGTTTTGAAATTAACTAACAGGCACTCTGGACACTATTAAAAAATCACTACTAGAACAATTCCCAAAGTCAGCTCCCAGCCTTTGTTGCTTTATCAGCTATTTAAAATCTTTCTGGTTTGTGTTTTCACAAAATGTTTTATGATACCCCATAAAATTTTCTTGAAAATCTGCATTAGCATAAAATGACTTTTTGGGAAAAAAAAGGAACAAGAAATGATGGTGGGTTTTTTTAATTTCTGCTTGGCTTTTTGTTTAAAGAATGTGAGACACTATTGATGTCCACTCAGAGGAAAGTGTCTATGCTAGGCCAACGACTGTCAGAAATATAAGGAAGGGAAAAGATAGAGAGACCTAGGAGACCTATGTCACTAGGTGGTCATGACGGGTCTAAGACTGTCTTCATCAAGCTTTGAATACTGTGTGGAACAGAGCAGCATGTGGTGCTTTGACAGCAAAGCCGTGGCTGGACTTCCATTAAAACCTCAGATACTACAGAGGCAGTGGCATGGGATAGATATTGTTGACATGTAGCTGCTGCAGGCCGTGGGGTCTGCTAGACCATATCCTGCACAGGTCTAAATCTAATTGTATTATTCTGTTGAGCCTTATTGTCTCTTCTCCTTCAGTCACCAGCTCTACAAGTGTCTCCTTCTGTCCTGCTAAGACCTATCTTGCTCTTTGTGTCTGTGGGCTTGCAGCCCTTCTGAATTTTAAAGTATGGGAAGTCATACCTGTAAGGGTATGTGGAATATGAGGGCATCTGCTTCATTAAGTTTATCAGACCAAGGCCTTTTTGGTTCAAAATGAGTCATAATGGTGTAATTTGATAGCAAACTCCAAGCTGGACTCGCCAGCAAGTAGGAGATCCAGGATCCAGGCAGAGATATTAGACAGGCAGAGGGCTCATGCTGATATTCAAGGCATCCGTGAATGTGAGGATGCCTATGAGACAAATGTGTGTGTGCATCGGTGGGCTAGCAAGCATCAAGCTGGACTATCCTGTGAGTAGGAGACACATATCTCTTGGTCAGAAAGCCAAGATCCAGGCATGATATTGGACAGGCTGAGGGCTCATAGTGATATTTGATGGAACTGTGAATGTGCTTGTCCATATAAAGAGTGAGGGTGTGTACGTTTTCACTGGTGGGCTTCAATCTTGATCATCTGGAGAGGAGAAAAGGGACTTGGCTGTCTACACTTACATTTTTTGTGAGTCCTGGTAGTGCCATATGTGGGGTTGTTGAAATTAGCACCTTGTCTGTAGCAGCCTGTGCAGTTGCCCGTGTCAGTGCCCTTTGCGTGGACATGTGTCCGCATGTCTCTGGGTTACATGCCCAACCTCAATACTGGCTGAACCTGCAATCTGGGAAGAAGCAGCTGTGTCCACCAGCCTTTGACAGAGAGGCCCCAGCTGGGCTCCAGCAGCCAAGCAGGAGGAGTTACCGGGTCTGCAGCCCACAGTACATCCGTTAACGATACTTACACACTAAACTTGAAAAGTTAGTTGGCCAAAAAGAAACTTTGGAACTGGTGTTTTTCCAGAGAAAAACTAGCTTGTGCAACTTTATTGTTCATTCCTTTTACTTCATGGCCTTGTTTTGGGATACGTTTTCACCCTTTGGTTCATTATTGCCCATAAACTGCTTACAGGAACTATCACGGGCTTTCTTGGAAGAGTATCTTGCATGTTGAAACCCTACAGATCAGCAGATACTATCTGAGTTCCCTTTTTCTTGCAGTTGTATGTTCTTCTACTTCTGCTGTGTTAAAAGCAGTAAAGCAGCATGCTGAAAAATTAGTTTAACAAAAAAAAAATTAGCAACAAAAACCCCAAAACACCAATCTGATGAGAGCAAAATTGCAGGGACAAATTAATTGTGGAGTGCTAGGACAAAGCAAAGAAGCTCATTAGGCGCACTTGAGTCAATGTCAGCAGCAGACTGTCATGGCTGAATAGGAGGAATGGACAAGGGACATGGATCATCTTTATTTACAGCAGGATTGCTGAGGAATAGTATGGGATGGGAAATACTGGGATTTGCCAGTCTTAGGTCTTAATTAATGAGCTTGAATGATCTGCTAGCCAGGAGGATCATGGGATCATAGGATAATTCAGGTTGGATGTGACTTCTGGATGCGATCAGGTCTAATGTGCTGCTCAAAACAGGGACAACTATGAGGTCAGATATGATTGCTCAGGCCTTTATCCAGTCAGGTCTTGAAAACCCCCTGAGTATGGAGATTACCCAACTTCTCTGGGTAACGCAATCTAAACTTCTACTGACCTCATAATGAAAAAGTTTCTCATTATATCAGTTGGAAACTCTCTTGTTTGGGTCTATGTTTGTCACTTTCTCTTCCTCCCACCATGAGCCACTCTGAAAATCCTGTCTCCATCTTTTCATCTTTTCTTTTTCCTTGTAGCTATAGGCAAGCTGCTATTAGGTCCCACCAAATCCTTTTCTCCAAGCTGAACAAGCCCAGTTCCCCAGCTTCTCCTCACAGGGCAAGTCCCCTGCAGTCCCCTGACCTTCTCCATGGCTCTCTATTGAACTCACCCTAGTTTATCAACATCTTTTTGTACTAGGTGACCCAAAACTGGATGCAGTGTTCTAGGTGCTAAGAAGCACTGAGTAAAGGGGGATAATAATTTCCCTTGATATACTGGATAGGCTTCTGTCAATACAACCCAGGATGGTGTTGGCCTTCTTTGCTGCCAGGGCAGACTGTTGGTTCATGTTCAGCTTGTGGCCTACAAAGACCATCAGGTCTTTTTCAGTAGAGCTGCTCCCCAGACAGGACAGGTCAGCCCCCAGCATGTGTCATTGCAAGGTGTTCTTCCTTCCCAGATGCAGGACTTTGTGTCTGTTCCCGTCAAATTTCATACGGACCCTGTCATCCCATTGCACCAGCCTGTCTAGATCCCTTTGGATGGCAGCCCTGTTGTCGAGTGGTGTCATAGGTGAACTTGATTAACAAGCACTCCATTACCTCATCCAGGCTACATCTTTCAGTCATAAATATGTGGGGGCTGCAAGTCTCCATCTGAGGGGCACAAGGAGAAGTGTCCTAGCAACGAAAAATGTGATAGCCGTGGAGCTGGAAAAGGGCAGGCCAAAAAAGGGTAATGATCCTGTATGTCAAGAGAGGGGCACAATCTGCAAGAAACTGAGTGTCAGCACTCAGTTGTTCTGGCCCATGGGTGACTTTTCTTTTTTATGCTAAAGAATCATTAATTAAGATGCCTGAACTATTTTAGCAGCAGGTAAGGTCCTGTTGGTCTATGGAGTAACTAACGAAGATCCAGGTGGCAATACACTAGCCGGGTGGAAGAGCACCACTTTTTACTCTTCAAAGCTGCCATCCATCCACAGTTATTAGGAACATGTAGGGAGTTCCTCAAACTGTCAGAATCATTAGTAATAAGCCCCCAGGGGAAAGATATCTCAGCCATGAATTTCAAAGAGAGATTTTTTTTCCAGATGTCTTCTCTCAACACCTTCTTCTTCTAGGATAAAGGTTCCCACTCTTATACAGCATATGTGCAAAACTTCCAAAGATTTTAACACTAAAGCTAATGAAAAATAAAGTTTACCGCGACTAGCATTTGAAAAAATGCAATTGTTGAAAAGTGTCAGCACTGTACAGATAAGATTCCACGTCGTTCATGTCTTCATCCAAGTGGGGTTAAAAGGCCTAATGCAAGATTTAAGCGCAGTCCATTGCCACAGTCCAACCACCCTGTTCACCTGCCCACTCAAAGGCCAGTCTCTGTGCACGCTGTTGTGTTCATCTGACAAGAGGCCACTGTGAGCTGCTGTGTCCACAGCCACAGCGCTGTGCTAAAGACAGATACACACAGAGTTGTGTGTATGTATGAGTACGGTACAGCCACCGTGCTCGGAGGGGCTGTTTTACAACAGTGCTAATTAACTCAGGTGCAGCCTTACGGTGGCACGTTACAACAATTCAGACTCCAGAGCAGTTTTTTTTTAGACCTCTCCGCCATGTTGCACCGCCGTGTAGAAGCAAACTCATCAGCAGCCCAAATTGTGGGGGCTCGCTAGCCTGCAGGGCTCCCTTGGGTGAATTATAAGAGTGCGTCTGTTGGTATCTTAGCAGGGGAAGGCTTGAACCTGCCAGGCCTGTAAAGCACCCTGCAGATAACCTGTCCTCGGAAAGGTGGTAAAAAGAGTTAATATTTCACAGGTAGAAACCACCACAGAACAAGATCAGGCTGGTTTAGCTCATGGCCAAATATAAAAATCAGGCTCAAGGTCAGATCTCGTCTGCCAGGAAACCAGATGACAAGCAGGCATGCCTGCTTACCTTATCTTGTAATACATGTGACTTTGTAATATATGTGCAGGACGCTAATAATCAGCTACTAAAAGACAGGATTAATCAAAAGCAGTGCTCCCTTGCCACTGAGCTGGTTTTAATGCCACGGTTCCACCTGCAGACATAATGAGGTCTGCACACACTTACCGTTTAATGACCAAAGCATGGACAGAACACAGCACTGAAACGGCTTATCTCCTGTTACTGTTCCCTAGCATTTTAAAAATTAATTTCAGTATTTAGATTATTTTCTTCTTGTTAAGCTGAAAAATTCATTTGTGGAGTATTTGTACCACTTTGGTCTGATTAATTTGCTGAACAAATTATATTTTCAGAAAGCCTCTTCTAAATGCAGTTCTTTGGAATAGTTTGTTTTCTGGAGCCAGCTCCTCAGACAATATTGGTTCCCAGCTCAATGGCTGAATGCAGGATGCTGCATGACAAGTGAAGCACTAGTACCTCCAATACATTTTTGGCAACAAGGTCACATTTGACGACTTGAACGATCCCATCAGTTACAAGAAACAGTGTTGCAAAGTTGGAATAAAACTACATTTTTCCTCGACATGGTTGGACAAATATCGATAAACTAGAGGGGTTCAACACAGAGGAACTGCTCTTGAGAGGAGCAACATTCACACCAAAGCTTTATGTCTATCTTAAAGGAACTCAGGTTTCCCAGGCATCCCACTCTTGAAGGAAGAGAGATTGCAGAAGACTGGGATCGTAAGATATGATATGATATATACATTATATATCATGTATGATATACTATATAATCTATACCATATATTGTGTATTATATATTATGTTATATGCAGTATGTTATATACAATATATAATATACCATATATCATATATAGTATACCGTATAGATTATAGATCATATTATTCCCGCCCTCCACAGCAGAGTGCACTGCCCGTTGTGAACTGTGGTAATGGGGCCTCAGAAATGTTGATATTTGGTGTGAACGTCACAGCAGAACTGACCCGTTGGCTTAGGAATGGGTGAAGGATGAGCATAGGCTTTGGCTGGCTCCCATCCCCCAGCCTCTCCCTGCACAGTGGAGAGGAAAATAAGCAGGCTGAAAGATTGACTGAAATGTGGTATTTCTACAGGAAGACATGTGGTCCATATTGCTACAAGGCGCACAAGGTTGTTTCTGCTGAAGTTGCTAGAAGAATCAAATGGATGGTGAAGCCTAATGGCACACGTGGCATTTCTGGCCTCTTCTGTTGGCAGTGTGAACGTGCCAGCGGTGCTCAAGAGGCATGAGAAGGCTCACAGTGTGGGTGCAGAAGACACCACAGCTTGGGACACAACACTGAATCTAAAAATTGCAGTGTAAATATATAGACAGAAATAATGCATAATTATCTGTATACCCAGTGTAGAGGGGCACAGGTGTAAGGGTAAAGAAGGCTATGAGAATATCATCTATTTTGTTGATTTGCAGGTAGGTGTTCCTGTCAAGGTAAAGTGATAGCAAAAAGGAGGGGGGGGGGGGGGAAGTGAAGAACATCCATATATCCATATTAAGATTAAATTAAATGCTCACAAAATTATCTGCCTTCAGTTCTTCTGTCACGCCCATGGGAACTGTAGTCATCTCATGTGCAGAGCAGGTTCTCCAGCTAAGATGGAGCCAGTAGGTAGACAAAAGATGTCTCTCATTATGTACCATAACCTGAAATGTCTGTGGTATTTATATTTTAGTATTGTTGAGCAAGAAGGGAGCCTGTAGTTAGGACAAAAGAACTAATCTGAAGCAAGTGGGGGTTGTTGTTCAACAACAACCGCTGCCACTTGGCTCCACAGGTCCCCACAGGCACGCTGAAGAAAGTATTTTCTCCCACGAAGTGAAGCTGTATCCCTTGTTAGGCAAAAGGGTGAGAACACAGCATACTTCATTTTTTTTTTAAACAACTAGAACAGTAAATGAGAAATGTAGACTAATGTTTGATACACATCTCTCTCATCTCTTTGCCGCAGCAACTGTTGGCTTTTCTTTAGAGCTTTTGTTTGGCTCTCAACTCAACTGCGATTCCTTTCATGTGGAGTTCTGTGGTGACATTTGAGTGACATAAGCAAGGCAGAGGTGACTGGATTCAGTTTTTTCATGTTTGTACAGCTCTTCAGGAAGTCAGATATTTCAATACTGAATTACAGTGAATTACATTGTGAATTACGCTTCCTGGTTTTTGACAAATAAACTAGAACCCTTTTGTAAAACACTTTACTGTCTCTGTAGGCTGACATGTAGAAATATAAAGTTTAGAGAAATGAAAAACTCATGCAATGGATTGTAAAGGTACATTTGATCACCTGGAACTAGACTTTATTACATATTTTTTACTGAAACACTTAGAAATGTGCTGAGTGGCTCATGATACAGTAAGTTTTCATTCATGACTAAACAACATTGTTAAAATGCAAGGATGACCTCTTGACAGATATTTTCTTTGCAACTCCTTTCACAGCCTCATCCGATCTTTGTTGTTTCAAGGTTACTTTCCCATTAGGGACTACAGTAAGTCAGTTCTCATTCTACAATATGACCTGCAAATAGGTGATAGGCAAGTGGGGGAATTTACACGACTTTACTTTCATTTATGGTCTTGTCATTTACCATGGCAAGGTTTAGACTGAACTATATATCACATAGATTGACATTTTTATTGTCTCTGAAGTTTATCTTATTATACTGGCTGCCTAGTAATGCAAATTTTCCCCAAACTAAACTGTTCATGTATTAAGACAATAAAAAAGTTCCATCCAGTTCTTGATGAGACTTCATCTTGACTGATCTTCATCTGTACACTACAGATAATTTCGAGATTAAACAGATGGGTACATCTTCCTTCATCCTGAGCCACACAGACTTGGAAGTGAGATGAGAAGAATTATAAAGGTCACAGTAAACCATAACAAACCCCTTCAGAGCTCAGATACTTCGGAGCAATGATTTATCTGCATCTCCTCCTGCAAACATGCAGAAATAATACATGAACTTATACTAATGATGTCTTGAATCCACAAATAGTCCCTAGGAGGATGTGACAAACGTGGAAGGTACGGGTCCAAAACAAATCCTCCTCTCTTTTTTTGTTTTCTTAACTCTTTCCCCTCAATTCAGGTTTTTGCACAGCACCATTGTAGTGACATCAAAACGAACTTCAGACGAGCTTGCTTTACTCTCAGTAGCAGTCTAACCATACAGCAGCAGAAACCCTATTTGAGATAGATCACGTGGAATTTTGTGGCCACTAACTGCTAGCTAAGGAAATACCATTGTGTAAAACTTCATACTACACTCCATGTGTGGTAAATCCTTGGTGTGTCCTCTTTTCATAAAATAAAAAAAAAAAAGTAATATTCTGATAAATTTTATACTTTATGTGCAGTAAGCCCACATGCTTGTAGTTTTCTATAGTGCTCAAAATTACTGAGAGAAACAGATTAGAGAACATTCATGCTTTGTTATTATATGGTTATTTTACCAAGGTTGTTTTATAGAAGCTATTTTTACAGATGTTATCAACAGGAAAGTCTGAAATCACTCCTCTGCTAATTCAAGATTTTCTTCTAAACACATAACTTTTCACATCTTTTAAGATTTTTCCAATTAGTTTTGCTTAGGAAATGCTAGGCTTTCATCAGGTTTTCCAGAAATAATAATCTTTCTTTTTTGTTGTTGTTTTTTTTTTTCTTTTTGTAACTAAGCTGTAGTAACTAAGTGAATTTGGGAATTCAATGGATGTCGTTATCAACAAATAGCTACATCTGTAATGTATCTGTCATTCTATGATTTCCTTGAGGAGGAAGACATGCAACAGTGTACAGGAATGAACAAAGAAAGCATGTGAAGGGTTTTGTCAACTTTTGGCATGTGGCTTCATCTTTTTTATAGCTGAGTTCTCTCACAGTTTTGATGCCCTGGGAAAATTAATCTGAATGGTCCTCAGGGTGCACAAAAGACGCCAGCTCTAACAATTCTTTTGTTTAACAGGTTTTTGTAAGATGAACCATAGAGGACCATATCATAGCATTGTTTGGACAAACAGGAAATGATCTTGCCTCCTCCTTGAGGAGATTGCAGATCACATGTGGACTATAGAGAGTTGCCCTGTCATTGGTCCCTAACAATGTTAATTTTATTAAGGATGAGGTATAGGGGCTATACCGGTATGAAGTGGTTTCTTGCAGGAACAATACTTATGGTGGCCCTCTTCTGTGAACATCTTAAGTCTGGACCATCTTGGGGAGTAGAAGTCTTGCGTGAGATGTATTTGACAGCTGTTGCCATCACCTGATTCAAAATTATTGTGAAGCACGGTAGCTTGCATGTGAAGTGGATTGACATTACGGCACAAGGATCCCAGTAATGGAATATGTAAACCTGCTTCTGGAAGTGGTCAGCTAATAAGGAGCTGTAGAAAGCAAAGACTTTGAGTGAGGTTTGAGAATGAAGCCCAGTACTTTGTAAAAGACTTACCATCTGACTGCAAGTTGTAGCCATGGTGACCTGATTGATGGACTGGACAGTGGGGTGCCCAAAATGTGTATGACAGAAACTTTCTAAGCTTGAGGATTTCTACAGTTAAGTGAACTGGCAAGGTTTCATAGAAAGCGAGGCCATTTTGTAGGATGCTGCTGGCCTGGGTGAAAGCTCCCTGGATTGCTCTTTGTAGTAATTTTTCCTTAGAGAGGGAACACCATCTGTAGTTAAAACTAGAAAAGCTAAAACACATTGCACACCTATTTTTTTTTTAATCTTCTCAATGAGATTTTCAATCCAGAGATTCTGGAGGAACAGCTAAAAGGCAGCTGGTTACATGGAAAAGTTAACATGTAATTGGTCAGGGGCAAATGTAGAACATGCCAGTTGCTCTGAATGACCTCCTTCGCTTGATGATATTAAGGAGGAGACTAGAGTAGGAACTGATTGTATGGCACACCATCCAGACAAACCCTCCCCTGGGGAAACACATAGTTGATGTCAAATGCATGCTTGCCTACACCTCAATAGGAGAAGCTTAACATTTGATACACACTTGTGTACTTGAATCTGACTCAGGCAAAGCAAGATCTCAGCCGGCTATCTCACATTATAGATGTGCACACTTACAGCAGATTTATTGGCTAGCCTGTCGTGGAAATATCTCTTCCTCCCTCCCTCTCTCTTCATAGCTTCTCCGGAAAAACATCCAAGTGCCAGCCTCCCGAATGTCTTCTGAATTTCTGGCCCATTTAGGGTAAGAAATAAATCTGATGCTACCCACAATTTAATTCCTGGTCAATCCCTACTTTCAGAATTCCTGAAAAATTGTCTGTCAGGGAAAGAAAATGTACTCTGAGTGTTGTGAAAGGATCAGGGAAAATAGTAGTTGTATCAGCTCATAACAAATTTCTCTGCCTCCCCTGAAAAGTTACCACATTTCTATTTGCATACAGTAACTTTATTAATATTTGACTGCATATCACAAGTAATTGTTCAGAGCATTTGAGATCTAACAGGTGTGCACTGTTTCTTGCCTTTCTTTGTCCCTTTTTTTCTCATCAATGACTGCAACTTCTAAGCGAAATTTCACTGTGGGGTCAACAGTTAGCAGAACGTGTTGCTGCTAACCCAAGAAAAGCATAAGAAGATTGCAAATTGATTCTGTCAGGAGGTGAAATTGCAGGAGGGGTCTAATATTTCACTGATGTTATCTCATGTGCTTCTCTCAACACCAAGGTTGCTCAGCCATCCTTGCTTTCATAACGATTTCAACCACTTGCTCTCTCACACTCGCAGAGTTGAGTCACACATCTAAACTCTTCCGAGAGTGCTCTGAGAAAACAAAAGAACGCCCTGACCACCTAACTCCAGCTTTTATGTGTTCTCTGAGCAAAGGGTTGTCTTGTTTCAGCTCTTTTCCACCCAACTTACTCCTTTTTTATACTCATTTTTAAGAGTAGCTGTTGCACTCACTATTGCTGTAACGCTTTTATCCTACCTCAAGCTTAACGGTATTGACTATATCCAACCACAGAGAAATTAAATAAATGTAGTTGTCTCTGAGTTGTCTCTTTCGCACTCCATCCTGTTGGTGAACAAGAAGTTGAGCGTAAGCTAATCATGTGATAGTGTGTAGGAGAAGGCCAGCTGCATACTGCGCAGCATGAGGACAGAAGTAGCCAGCAGAGAAAGGGAAGAGTTTATTCCCATCTTCTCTGCACTGATGAGGCCACATCTGGAATACTGCATTCATTTCAGATGCCCCATTGCAAACGAAATGTGAACAAAGCAGCGAGAACCCTGCACAGGCCACCGCACGGAACTGGAACATGCCATATAACAGGAGAGGTGCGGTACGTGGACCCAGTTCAGTTCATCCTGGAGAAGACAAGGCTGATTGTTTTCGGAGGTGCACAGCAAAAGGACAACTGGCAACGGTCTTACCTGGCAACTCTGACTGAAAATAAGGAAAAAAATTCTCACCCCAAGGGTTGTTTAGCCCTGGCAGAGAGGCCAGACAAACTGAGGAATCTCCACCCTTTGGAGCTGTTCAGAAATCACTTGGAGAAGGCCCTGAGTAACCTGATCATGTTTGGAGGTAGCTCTGCTGTGAACAAGGGCTTGGAATAGAGAGGTCTTTTCCAGCCTAAATCTTTCTATCAGTAATTCTAATAAAGACTAAAAAGCCTAGTCACTCTGTGGCAAATTTGATTCTTTGCTCTGTTTTAATAAAAAAATTTCATCATCATTTCAAGTCATACGTACAATAACTTGGGGATTACTCTTTGATATCAGTCTTCCCTCCCTATTCCTCCCCAGGCTCTCACTTGCTATCTTATCAAACATAATCCACCAGGCTCCATTTAAGGGTCAAACTCCATCTCCACCTTTACTTTCTCCTCCTATTACTGAAAAACCTTCAAGAACCCTTCGCTACATTTTTGACCAGACACTTTCGCATTTGTTTATATTCTGTCACTTTGATCAAAAAAACCCCAACTTTGCAATACCAGATGCAAAGTTTCCAACACAGCCTGATCCAAATCCCTCCTTAAAACTTTCCTTTGCTGTGACACCTATGAGGAGTTTATAAGATTTACCACTGCAGTGCTGACACGAGCCTACAGCACTGTTACGTGCCTCACCTAAATTGCCATATTTGGCTCTTGACCTCAAAAGTTTTGCAGGATTACGCTCCTCTCTGGTGCATGGGTAGCTGTGTCTATGACATGCCAAAGACAGATTTATAGAGTTATAGAAACATTTAGGCTCTATGGTTTTCTACTTCAAGCCCCCACCCATGGCAAGATGGAGATTTTGTGAAATCCATGTAAAATCTCTAAAAATTCCACAGCTTCTTCCAGCAATAATTCTAGTGTGTCTCTCTAGTGGTGAAACAGAGAACAGACTCCTTCCTTCCTCTTCTGTTTGAAGACTGTTCTCAACTCTTCTTATTAACTCCTTCAGGCTAAGCAGTCTTAGCGTTTTAAAAATGCCTCAATATTTTTGCTGTGATCTTCTTCAGACATATCCATCCTCTTTAGAAAGCAAAAATAATGTGAAAACAAGAATTCCCAAGGGAAGAGGAGGTGCACTACATGGGCATTTGGTAGCTCAAAAGGGAGAGATATGAAGAGGAACAATGACCATGGGGTTTTGGCATGTGTTGGAAAGGCATTTGTGTTGAAAAGTAATGTCTGGGAGCAAATTTCTTATGAACTGAAATGCTTGATAGAAGAGTAAATGGTATTGGGAGAAGCCACTATCCATCTTAATTCACAAGCTAATATACAGAAGTTAGTAGCTAAAACAGAAATAAAAAATCATGGGTATGAGTTTTCAGAAAGCTAGAGAATAGGGAGATTGTAGAATTGCTGGTTATAAAACTAGGAGAGAGAAAGCAGTGTTGAAGAGAAAGGTTTGTTACTACGAAAGAACTATGAAAATGTTTCCTGCAAGGTGCTGAGGTAATGGGAAGTGTTGGGAAAGTGGCCACGACTGTGTCGGTGAGCGAGAAAAAGAGAACGATGGCTGCGGGCAGCCACGAGGAGCTGATAGAGGCAGCAAGCCTCACCGCAGATAACACAGCTTTCGCTGGGCATCGCAGCCACAGACAGACCGTTTCTCAGCTGCGTGAAGGACAACCAGGTGGCCTGGCAGCTGCCTCTCCAGGGCGAGAGGCTGTAAGACGGTCACAGGTATTTGGGAATTAATTATTGCTTGTTACCTTATTTATCTACCATTTTGGACTTCTCTTTTACGGTTCATTAAGCCAAATGTTTCATGGCATCCTTGCCCACGGCAGAGGGGTTGGAACTAGATGATCTTTAAGGTCCCTTCCAACCTAAACCATTCTATGATTCCATGCCTGCAAGCAGAGGAAATTATCCACCTGATCACCAGAAAGCTTTGTTGACTTTTCCCAAGTTTCCAGATAAGGTCTTGCAACCCCTTCATAGTATCCCCTTCAAAACCTTACCTGGACCTTGCTGGTCTTGGCAGAAAGGTTACATTTACAAGTGGCATGGGAAGAAAACAAAACACGTAAAAGAGCTAATGTAGATTACAGGAGACAGCTGAAGCTACGCATAGCAATCCAATCGAACAGGTATTTGCAAACATTTTTTTATTTGAATATGTATGGCTGCCTCCTGTTTTTATCCAATAGGTATAAATACAATGAATAATTATACAGAATAAATGCAAGTGACAGAAATCTCTACCTCCCTCCCTCCTCACTAAATGTTTTCAACACTTGCTTAGCCACAGCAAGTGAGAGCACTTACAGTCTTTTGCAAGTAACTTAAACCTTTCTGAAGTTGAATATAGCCAGTTTCCGATATCCCTGAGGAAAAATAAATCCCTTTAACTGGGTTTTGCCAGGTGAATAGCAGGTAACTTATTTGGCCATTTGTATCTTCTACTTAAAAGAAGGAGAAATAAGCCCAAAGCAGCAATTTAAGAGCAGTTGCTACTCCCATTAAAAGCCAAAAGACTAACCGAATGCTTATATGTTACACCCTAAAATGCTATATTAGAAGAAACTTCAGGTTATAGTGTCAGAAACCAGGAAATTATATCAACAAGGATGTTCTTGCCTCTTCATTTATTTACATTGTACATATGAAACCATTCCATAATTTTCAATTCCGTCCTTATATGTGTTTTTTTTTCCACCGTGCTTCACTACATTCAGGTGCTGTCGACTCTATGCCTAATAAGCTGCTATAAAAGCATTATTCTTGTATTCTTTAATACCACAACCATAAGCTGCCCAGCTTTAGCTGTAACAATGCTAAAGCTTTACCATAGACATACGTGGGTCAACACAGCCCCACACCTTAGTATAGAGTAGATTTCCTCCTCAGTCACACATGGATAACATAAAATTTCAATGTTCATTTTGATGATTCCTGATGCTTTAGAGATTCTTTTTGCTGATATAGAGAATTTCTAAACGTATTACTAGCTTGTGGCAATGGAAATACTGTAGATGTGAAAAGAGTAGTATGAAACTAAGATAACCTCACCTGAAACCAGGGAAA
Organism: Vanellus vanellus; assembly: GCF_965231255.1. Classification (NCBI taxonomy): domain Eukaryota; kingdom Metazoa; phylum Chordata; class Aves; order Charadriiformes; family Charadriidae; genus Vanellus; species Vanellus vanellus. The sequence goes on from NC_138905.1 coordinate 88,037,065, forward strand.
AGTTCACTGTATCGTTAAACTTACACATCCTAGAATCATAGAATCACAGAATGGTTTGGGCTGGAAGGGACCTTTAATGATCATCTAGCCCACTGTCCCTGCCATGGGAAGGGACATCTTTCAATAGATCAAGTTGCTCACAGCCCCGTCCAACCTGACCTTGAACACTTCCAGAGATGGGTCATCCACAGCTTCTCTGAGCAGCCTGCTCCAGTGTCTCACCACCCTCAAAAATGTCTTCCATATGTCCAAGCTAAATCTACCCTCTTTCAATTTAAAAAGCCCTGGTTAAAAGTCTCTCTCTGTCTTTCTTATAAGTACCCTTTATATATTGAAAGGCCACAAAAGGGTCTCCCCAGAGCCTTCTCTTCTCCAGGCTGAACAACGCCAACTCTCTCAGCCTGGCTTCATAGGAGAGGTGTTCCAGCCCTCTGACTGCTTTTGTGGCCCTCCTCTGGACCTGCTCCAACAGGTCCATGTCTCTCTCATACTGGAACTCCAGAGCTGTACACAGTACTCCAGGTGGGGTCTCACCAGAGCAGAGTAGAGGGGCAGAATCACCTCCCTCGACCTGCTGATTACATTTCTCTTTATGCAGCCCAGGATGCAGTTGCCTTTCTGGCCTGCACGCACGCAAGGCTGGCTCATGCCCAATTTTTCATCCACCAGTATCCCCAAGTCCTTCTCCTCAGGGCTGCTCTCAGTCCATTCATCCCCCAGCCTGTACTGATGCTGGTGATTGGCCTGATCCCCAGGTGCAGGATCTTGTACTTGGCCCTGTAGAACTTCATGAGGTTCATATAGGCCCACTCCTGGAGCCTGTCAAGGTCCCTCTGGATGGCATTCCTTCCCTCAAGTGTATCAGCGGCACCACTCAGCTTAGTGTCTACTGCAGACTTGATGAGAATGCACTCGATCCTATTGTTTATGTCATTGATGATATTAAACAGTAACGCTCCCAGTACAGAATCTTGAGGGACACCACTCGTTACTGGTTTCCATTGATCCTGATAAGGCCTATCATGTATTCACCATGTGCATGGCAGCAAAAGACAGCGTCAGTAGCATAGCACTAATGCTGTAAAAGAAGGTATTCCCTCAAGGGAGAAGAGATCTATCAAGATTTCTTATCTTTTATCAGATAACTGCACTTAACCAGTGACTTGTTCAGTTACGGGGATTCAGCAAGCAGGTGTGCTAACAATTAAAGATATGAAACGACTTCCTGCTTGTTATATCTTTCTGTGTTTCATAGAATCATAGAATGGTTTAGGTTGGAAGAGACCTCGAAGATCATTGAGTTCCAACCCCCCTGCCATAGTCAGGGACATCTTCCACTAGACCATGTTTGTATGCATTAAATGCTAATTTAGCCAAGATAATCTTGCCTCTGTCCTCCACAGTCATCTTGATCTCCTAATGCAACAGCTCCCACTCTGATACTTCAACATTCAGCACTTGTTCCCAGGTAGCAGTGATTTTCCAGCATATTCCTGTCACTCAGACCTCTTGAAAGATGGTGCTGTTGATGGTTGCAAGGCTGTGAGTCCATCTTGCGCATCGTGGGCGTTTCTATGATCAGATGTGCTGTGTACAGGGCTCCCAGCTACAGTTCATCAGCCTCTCACCTGCTCTGTATGCTTGCTGGTCACTAACTCTGTTAGCATCTCCTGACGTCAGTTCCTGAGTGACCACAGGAGGAGAGTAGACAAGGAGACACCTGCCTTGCTATCATCATGGTCATCTCTCAAACATGCAGGAGATTTTCCTCTGGTGTATCTGTTTGTTGTGATCCCCTGTGGATGGGAGCCTGGCTGGTAGTCTGTGGCTTCACTCATATCAAAAGGGAGTTTGTTCCCAACCTTTTCAAAGACATTTGACTTGGTTTTGCTGCCTCATTTATCAGTCCGTTGGATTTATGAGGTCTGGTAGTGCACATAAAGAACAGCTCATTCCATCTGCTGATAAGGACACCTTGTGCTGCCTTGTCCTTGGGCCTGAGTATCACCGCAATGCACACGGATGTGCAGCAGCTCTAAATGGCTAAGATGCTTTATTCCCTGCAGATCCTATTGCTGTGGGAGGGTGTCTCATCGCAGCAGCCACTTAGCAGGTTTCGCTGTCTGAGTGCATCCACCTATGGGGCATAGACACCAAACACACACCAGGAGTTTGGGGGACTCGGGATGAGTCTCTGCCAAGCTCCAGGGCTGACTGTCTTTAGAGAGATGAACTGCACCCCAGGAATGTGTGGGACTGGGTGAATCAGGAATAAGGCTTTGGGGCCATATGGAAGACAAAGACGAGTTTGTTCCAAGAAGGGGAATTCCTTATAGGAATAACCTGCTGCAGCTGGGCTCATTTCACTGTGTCACAATTATTTCCCAGGTGATCTGTACGGATCTCTGCAGGAAGGTCTCTCATTACTGCTTTTGTCAGCTTCATGCTTTGCATTTTTTGAGATATGATTTACAAGGATGGAGAATCCCATTTAAGCTTTGCCATAGTATCGCTATGATTAAACCAAAGTCAAGTAAGGCACTGCCAAGAAACCACAACAGCGCAAGGGGAGGGAATATTCTGGCAAAGAAAACCAAGAAGAAATCAAAGGAAGAAACAGCAACTGAATTGAAGGTGGGGTGGCTGTGCTGATGGGTAAAGAGGAGATGTATTTGAAGATGCATATGAAAAAAAGTTGCTGCAGCCCTGCTTCCTACAATGGGTTTTCAGCGCTGGATACATAGATTAAAAGCTGCTGTAATGTCAAGCTGGGGGAGTACCGGCACTGCATGAAAGGAGCAGGACAGAAAGCAACACTAAAAGCTCGCAAGTTTGCAAACAGCAAGTTTGAGAATTCTGTATTTGACAAACAGCTTGAGTTTCCCCAAGTGAATGTTAAATCGTTCAGCCAAAAAAAAAGAGATTAAGACACGTGCAGCACAACATCCTGTCTTCTTGTTCCCCTCTGCTCCTCGGACTGTGGGCTGCCGGGGCGGTGGGGCTGCCACTGCAGGTTAAGAGTTAGAGCAGCTCATTTGCACATCTCATCCATAGGAGCTGCATCCAGCCCTGAAATGGTGAACCAAAGGGGGCCGGTGCTGATCATCCGCCCGGAGTTATGGCCCCGTAGTTTCTTCCATTGTGAGACACAGGCTATGAGTTGCTGTCTCCTAAGTGATAGTGCTGTTTGTGTGACTCCAAAGCTTTTAAGTAGGATTTTGAAAGCGGCTATCTGCCTGTCGCGGATGGAAATATTCGACACGGTTATGATTTAACAGCAATTCAAAATTTATTGGTGATTTAAGGTAGATCAAGAGGTTGAATTTTAGCAACACTTAATCATTAACCGGTTTAGAGGTTTACAAAGTGATTTAACAACATAATTGAACAGCGACTTAATTACAGATTCAAAGATGGCAAGATTCACACTAACTTACTATAAGGTATTCCAAATCAATACATATATATATGGGCAGAAGCAGAGATCTCAAATTAATACATATACACATAAGCAAAGAATATAAGTGTGCGTATGCATAGACACACATACACAGAGGTCTCTGATTGCCGGAATCAGGAATTTCTTAATAGCGAGCAACTCTAACGAACTGACAGCTACTGCATTTAACTCCTATGTGTGCACGGACAAACGTAAGAACATCCACATCCATAAAGCTAATGTGTATATTACAAACATACAGGTGGAGAGGTGGATGGAAGAGAGACTAGCCTATAGTCAAAATCTCCCTTTCCCGAGTTTAGGGTAAATACTCACAATGCATCGGTGTTCCTCAACTGGCAATAGTTGAGGCTCAAGAGGCATTCTCTCGCCCTGGCCTTCTAGTCCTTGAGGTGTCAGTCTGAGCGGCATCCCAGCTCAGGGGAGGTACTGGCCACAGCCCACTGCGATCCAGAAGAGCTCAAAGGGTCTTTACCAGAATCGCTGCTTATAGGATCCGAGATAATTGACTTTCGTCAGGTACTTTTCCACTCCGGCCCAGCTTGCACAATGGAGTATTCCAGTACTTTCCATTGGTTATGCAAGCCCAGAACTTGCTAGGTGTTGAGGTCCTGGTATCCCCTCCCCTGTGGCCACGATCCATATGTTTTCAGGAGTGATCGATTATAGTTATTATCTTCAAACAGTAGGAGCCATGGGGATCAGGCACACTATTGTGTTCTGTTCCGTTGCTCTCCACCTTTTCGTTCTTTCATGTTAGACCATTATGTTACGTTCTGGTCCAGTGTATCATTATGTGCCCCAGGTTGGGAGGAAATCATGCCAAGTACCAAGTGCTCTGAAGAGGGAAGGGGAGGAGCGTGTTGCACCATCACACTGCCCTCAAATACATCATTCTCCATTTGAATGTGAAATAATAACCTTATAAAAGAATTTACACCATCCTGATGTACTTCCTTTGCAGTAAGAGTTTCAAAACTGTTTCATAGGTTCTCCTCTGAACAAACATGCCAGTGCTAAACCGGTGTTAGCAAGGATGCCATTCTTTAACCTAGAATTGAAGTCCTTCAGCGGGACCCTTCTCCTCTGAACAATGGTGCAGCCAAAAATTGTATTGCTGTATATGCAGCTGCTGAAGCTCTGTGGAGTTTCTCCTCAGACTGCCTCCTCACCTCTTAGTTATACACATGGGGTTTGAGCCTTTTCTAGACGTCTCCTTTTGGTGCATCACAGGTTACAAGCCTTCCTTATGCAGCATTCTGTTCAAATGTCCTTTCAAACTTCACTGTGGTTTAGTAATAAACCCCTCTGTGGAAGTTTTTTACTGTTTTTATTTATTTATTTTGGAAGCAGTCTTTTTCCTCTATATTAGTACCATTTGGAGTTTAACAGGGCTTGGGTCCTCCAGATATTGCTTATCCCTGCGTTGGAAGGCCAGTTGGGATGCCAATGCTCTGGTCTTTCCTGAGCAAGTGTGTCATACAGTACTTTTTTATAGGGATGCACATCACATGAGAAGCACAGCAGGATATGCCAGGGAGGGTGTTGTGTCCTTCTGAGATGCCTCTTAAAGCCTGCCACAAGGGTGGGGATGATCAGAGAATATAATTTCAAGGGTACTGCTACCTGAGCTAGCATTTAAGTCTGGCCTGTGGTAGAACACACCATGTGGTGACTCTCGAGACTGTCACAACAGTAAAACGCCATTATGATGTAGAATTACAACGGAGGTAACTTTAGAAGAAGACTATTTTCCATTCTGATTGAAACACTGTGATTTCAAACTGATACCTCATCTCATATCAAGATAACAAAGGTTTAAAAAAATCAGATAGGTTTTCCTATTGTGATCAACCAATCAACCAATTTAAATTTATCAAAATTTTCTGTTTGTTTATATAACATAGGGCAGTAGAAGACTATATCATTAGTATGACCAATGCCTTGAGATACAATCAATCTTGTGATAATTAAGTAAAATCTCCAGGTGAGAGTTTGGCCAGGCTCACAGCAATGCTCAGCATGCTCACCAAGACTTTAAGTCTAGTCGAGTCAAGCCTGAACCCAGTGTTACTGACAAGGGAGAACGGAAGGAGATAAAACCTTTCAGGGGAGATCCACGAAAAATGCTCACAAGTGACTCTGTGAACCATCCCTGAATACATACAGGTATCTCATATCGCAAGGGCAGTATTTATCTGCATTAAACCACAAACCATACATACAATAGACACATTGCTGCTTTCAATATTTTATTTAATTGCAACAACACAAAACGGAATACAGAAAATGGCAGAGGCCGTGGTAAAGCAAGAGCATTGTAAAACAAATTACAAAGTAAGTGATGCTGGTGATGTACTCGCATTTTGTTTATGTATCTAGCAACAGAAGCATAGGTTGTAGCGAGAGAGATCGAGGTCTCGGATTTCTTGCTGGGGCTGCATCTTCCCTCAGCGTCGCAGGATTTGCAGTCTAACAACCACAGCTGTTGCCGGGGAGAAGGGGGCGCAGAAAGGAAAGCTTGTCGTTGAAATTGATTGCGTTGTAATTTGGAAGGTGTTCGTGTTCTCGCGCGATGTAACAAAAGCCACTTCCATCGCTGTGTTCACACAACAGCCAGGCACCTCTCTGGACTTTGTGAGAAGATATGGTGTCATTGTCATACCCCCTCGCCAGGTTGGTTGCTTCTCTTACCACCTTGCTCTTCCCTTGGTACTGGGCATGTTCATAGAGAGTGATCTGGGGATTGTGCAGATCTTCAGTGATCACCTGCAGAGAAGTGATCTTATCATTCATCTGTTGACCAACAAAGTTATGTTCTCCCTCCTCAAACACCAGTAACTGGCCTGTATAGTTGAGGTGCTCATAAGCCACCCAAGGCTGGCCAATTACTTTCACTGAGGAGATACAATCATTCCAATCTACATTTTTCAGATTGGGAATGTCACTGGTGAATTCTTTGGAGTAACCCTGGAAGTTAGCATGCTCGTAAATGATGATTTTTCCCATCTCGGTAGGACTTCTTTAGTTCAGGTTTCTTGCTGCAGGAGCTGGATAACAGCCTGCAGAAAAGGAAAATGGAAAATAAGTAATGCTTGTAAGAAGCCTTTTCACATCAGACACAAAATGCTGGAGAGGGAGGAAAAAAGGAAAAGTAAAACATTTTTAGCAGAAGATAAATACAGCAGCAGCTGGAAAAGACTTAGGGCATGACATAGAAATTTGAATTTGGAAGAAAAAAGTAAAATGAGATATGTACACCAAAACTGTCCGGTTTTATTTAGTTGTGTATGTTGGTTTATGTATATGTGCGATGGACATCTGGGCATTTATTTTAACATCTTAGTGGTATATCCTAAGTAATAATGAAATAAAATACATAACTGATGATAAATCTTTCAGTTGATAATTGACACTGCATTTGAGAATTATCTCAGAAATTGGCTTTTGTTGTTTGGACTAGGTTTCATTATGCACACGATATTACAAGTAGAGAAGCAGTGAGACATTCAAATATTTTTTAAATAAAAGTGCATTTTGTACTGTAAATAGGAAAAAAAACCTATTCTGTTAAGTCTAGAACTGAACTTTTATGCTCACTGAAATACCTTATTTCTCTTTTTATATGAAACTATTGAAATCAAGAGACTCCTGTTCTTGGCATAAGCTGAGAAGCAATCAAGTTCAAAGCAACAACTCTTTGGGTCGGGCTAAATTTCAGGTTGTAAAAGTCATTTTGTAGCACTGTTACAAATACTCGTATCTAATTCCACACAAAGTCATCTGGAATCAGACAAAGGACCAAAGCATTTATTTGTAACACCTGCGGGAACAGAAACAAGTGGCCGGTTTAGATAACAGCTCCCTTTCTAGACCATAAAACAGTCATCGAAGCAAAGTTTTAGATGTCAGGGCAAATATATCTGAGGGAAAGAAGCAGTTACTGCAGTTGATTCTGGGAAGGGATGGGAGAAGATCAGATCTGCATCAGTAAGATTAAAAGTCAGACTAAAATTGCAAGACCTGGGCAACATAATCAACATTTAAAATACAATCTCACTTAAATCTCACTTTTTAAAAAAAAATCTCCCTATGTGATTAAAAACATTTAAGCATTTTTTCGCAGTTATAATTGGATTTACGGAGGTTTTATTAAACTTTAATTTATTGATCATTGAGCAGTAGTACAATGGCCTGTAGAAAAAGTAATAATAATAATAAGCCCGTTAATTTTGCTGACACAACACAAGATCCTATGCCCAAGATTAATTTGTAAGATATTCTCACTTTCACCCCTTTTGAATTTCGTAGCGATGGCTCTCTCCGCCTGTGCATCACCTGAAAGATGTGGTAACCTTCTGCAAATACAGACGTCGGAGCCTCACATACAGGTTGCAGCTCTCATCCCAACACTTAACAACCGCATTTCGCAGTAGCTGCCCAGGAAGCCACTGAAAGTTTTAATGTCAAACGTGGGCGTCTCACCTCGATGTGAAGCCTCGTGGATGGGGAGAGCTGACGGCGCTTCCTCCAGTGCGGCGCTGCTGTTTGCGAGAGGCGGCTCGCTTGCCTACATTTATAGCTGGCACAGAAGTCTTGTGAAACACCCCGTTTAACAGAACTGAGAAGTGGCCGATATTACCCTCGGGGATCAAAAATCACTGACTATTTTATTGTGGTTTTGACCTTCCTACAACCAGCCGTCTCGTTGCCCAGGTTCAAAAGTCCGTTCAAGAGAAAGCGTCTTGATAAACCGCAGAGCTTAGATTCTTGTTTGTCTTTATTCTCTAGAAGCCAGATGAGTCACAGTAATAAAAACACATCAAAGTATTTTCTCGCTGTAGAATTTTTTCACTTGCTGATGTTTACTTTTTTGCTTACCGGGGAAGCACGTCTAATACACAAAGGGTTTCCGTGTGAGATAGCCAGGTGACAAAGGTGGCATTTAAGTGGCTTTTTTTTTTTAAAAAAAAAAAAAAGTCTTTCCCCCTTCTCACCTACGTATCCATTTGAGCAGCCACAGGGACGCTGAGCTGGTAAAGCAGGGCAAGGCGGCTCTGGCAGAGCTGCAGTGGCAATATTTTTGCTTATTTTCATATTGCAGGTCTACTCTGTAATGTATTTTCAGGCAGGTTAATTGGCTTGCATGCTGGCAAGCTGTACTTGCTGCACGAGCTGGCAAGTGGGAGGAAACAATGAGATCTTCGTTAGTTCAAGAGCCATCCAGATCCTGCAAATAGCCACGGCAGCAGAAAGAGGATACTTCCTTTAAAGGCCTGTTTTGCCATAGCCATCTCCGAATTTTGAAATCAAGCAACAGTCTGATGAACGATAACAACTGTGTAAAAAAATGACCAAGCTGCACTGCCAGCGAAACCAAATGAGCGACTCTTTAGCTTCACGGATAGATAAAGGTGGGAAGGGACCTCTGGAGGTCTTGAGTCCGACCACCCCCCTCATAGCTGGGCTGAATCTAAACCTACCTGGGGCGGCTCAACACCTTGCCTGGGTGACTCCTGAACCCCTCCAAGGCTGGAAATCGCCCAGCCCCTCCAGGCGCTGAACCACCCTCAGAGGAAAATGTTCTCTCCCTCACCACCAGACGGGACAACGCTCGCAACGAGGACTCGGAGGAGATTTGGTGGGTTTTGGAGCACGCAAATCAAATGCCCACAAGCTCAGTAGCAGTAGATCTCAAATATTCCTTGGATATAGGCAAACTGGCTGGGCATTGTGTGCAATCCTCTGAGAGCAACCAAAGAGGCAAATTGGCTACAAGCCAGTTTTTCAGACACCAGAACTCCCGAGAAAGAAAATACGTAGGTGTGCTCACAGCTCCCGAGCAGATGCTGCTCCAGGCTGTCATTAAACATAATGACCTCAAAGGGCAACGTTTGACCCGCAGGGTTTCTTTCAAGGTCACTGTTGTAATGCGCCCCACTGCAGGATGCTTCGGGGACCCTTGCTCTGTCAGGTAGGGTGATACTGGAGAAGATGGGGAGCTGGGAAGGGAGAGAGTTCACCCCTGCCAAGACAGGCAGCCTGTACGCTAGCTCCAGCCAAATCCTCCTGCTGCGTCTCTGTCGCTGGTGCTTGGCTGAGCTCATAGTGTGCCAGATCACAGAACTAAGCCAGTGCAAAAATACACGTTGGGTTTTTGTTGGTTTTGTTGTTTGGTTTGGGGTTTTTTTTTCTACATAGTTCATTCTTTTGCTGCTCTGCGGAGGCTGGAAGCAGAGCGATTGACATTTACCTTCCGGGGTTTGAAGGAGAGAAGCAGGACCTCACTTTCTAGCAGCAGCTAGATGTGAAGTCAGCTTTGCCAAATCGCACCTTTACAGCACGGCTTCACGTGTTGCAGTGAGGAGTTCACCCCACAGTTCAGTGCTGCTGGAAAGGGGAAGGCCCTACTCCGCTCCTGAACCATGGTGTCCACCATCTGGTAAGAGAAGGGAGAATGAGCCCACCAATGGGAGGAATGTTTGGAAGAGGGACTAAACCAGACTAGAACAGGATGGATTTATGCTGCTGTTGAACAACATTCATTCTTCTTAGCTTGCTAGTATATTTTATTCATTCAATTATTTAGTTGTGTTTCTGAAATTATTATTTTTTTTTAATATACATATAGCGAGATAATTCGTCACAAACTAAACATTCCAGTCTTTCTCAGCACCTGCAGACTCCAAAAAACCCTTTGGACAAATGTAAGAGTCATTAAGGCAACTTAAAGAGTGAGTCTGAATGCGTCTCAACTGCGTTACAGAGGAGTGATGCGGCAACAGGGAACTCTTAAGTCCCCCACATCCTCTCTGCAGAGCACCAGAGATGGCAGTGGGGCTTTTCATGGCACCGAGGAAAATCAAAAGGTGATATACGATGGGATGTGTTGACACAAAAGCTTGGCAAAGAATCTCTGTATAAACACTCCCAAGCTCACAGAAAGAAATGAGCTCCTGGTTCTTATAACCATCTTTCCTGGTGTTACTGGGATTGGAAACTAAATGGATTTCAGTGTCGCTTATCTCATTTATAAGGTGCTTTACACACAAGGAATTAAGCCGCTGAACAAAGCAGAATACCACAGGGTGGGGGTAAGAGTTTGAGGTTGGAAATATTTATGGCTTGGGTTTTTTTTTTGGGGGGGGGGGGGGGGGGGAGTTTCTTATGGGAAATTATGTTTCCCAAAATTCCCCCCATCCCCCTCCTGCAGAAATAGCAGTATCTCAAAAAAGTGGAAAAGAAAGTGTGACACAAGTGAAAAGAAAAAGAACACTCAAAGAGGAAAAGGATAAATCCCTCTTCCTCTATTGCCCTCAGCAGACAAAAAGCAAAAGAAAAAACAAAAGGAATGATGAACATGCAGAGTCTTTGCAAATGTGCAGAACTACATTATGCAAAAAACACTTGAACAAATGAAGATTTATTCTGATTTGGAGAAAAAAAAAAAAACACTAGAAGATTTTTATCTTTTTCATAAAACTGTTTTTCTCTTTTTTTTTTTTTGACAAGGCTTAATAGTGAGCTTATTTTTTTGTTCTCTCGTAGAATCTTTTCCAAATACATCACGACTCTTACGTATTTATTTATTTTTATTTCCTCTGTGGTTGGCTTCATCATCATTGCACTGCCAGAGTCTATTTTCCACTAGGTTGCAGGGTGATAAAACAATTTAGCTTAAAGCTGTGGATGTCACATATGCACCCACTTCACAGTGCTGGGAAAGGTAAGATGGTAAAAAAATCAAATTAACAATTTCCTTCCCCCTCCAGATCCTCTATATTCCCACCCTTCTCCACCACAGTGGATGCCTTAGTTTGTATCTCAATAATTACTCATCTCTTTTTATTCCTTACTTTAAAATAAGGGGGTTAAAAAAAAATAAAATCACACATAAACTGCATCTCCTCAGTTTCTGATTGCTATTTTGTCTGGTAGTTGTGGACTCAAGGCAGCAGGACACTGGTGTCTTTGGTTTGGAGGGGTTTTGCGGTTGGAAAGGTGGGGGTTTTTTGTATTTTATTCTCTTAGGAGTTGTTAAGGCTGGTAAAGTACTTCTTTATCACAGTGACAGAGTCTCTTTCTCACTTTTGGCTCTAAGACTCCTGTTTCTCAAACAAAACAGCCCCCAAAAATGCAACACAGGGACGTGCAACTGGACCACAGAACCCCAAGCTGTGAACAGCCCTACCCACCAATAAACCCCGTCACTGCCAAACCCTTGAGGGAAAAAAAAAAAAAGACGCCTCCTTTTTTGCCTGGCATGTATCTCACACAAACTCCCATTTTTTTTTTCTTTTCTCTCTTTGTTTGCCACTGCGTTTGCTGCACTCCCCAGTTGCCAGTGCTCAGTAAAGTGGACTGGACAACATTACTTTTCCAGCAAGACTAATAGAGGGACGACAGCACCCTACTGGAGGAGTGCTGCGTGTCCACTCTCAGCACTGGGAGTGAGCGCCACAAAAGCTGTGCTGGAAAGACAGGCACAGCAAATACAGACTGGCAAAAGCCTTATAAGTCCCACTTGACAAGACACAGAAGCCAGAGGAGAAAAGGAAGAGCTTTTCCAACTATTATTTCCTTCCCAAAGTCTCTCCTTCCCAGACAGCCAGATAAAGGAAAAGGCAACAGACTGCCTGTGAATAATTAGTTCAAAATGTCAGAAACCCAACTGTGTTGCTTTCTGTCCTCGTGTGTAACAAATGTGCAAATGGGTTTCCATGGCATGGTTGCTAAGCTGGACTCGGCAAACACAAAGACCCAGACTAATTAGATGCTTAGTATCAGGGCAAAAAGAAAAAGAAAAAGAAGAAGAAGAAGAAGAAAAAAAAGAAGAAGAAAAAGAAAAAGAAGAAGAAAAAGAAAAAGAAAAAGAAAAAGAAAAAGAAAAAGAAAAAGAAAAAGAAAAAGAAAAAGAAAAAGAAAAAGAAAAAGAAAAAGAAAAAGAAAAAGAAAAAGAAAAAGAAAAAGAAAAAGAAAAAGAAAAAGGAAAAGGAAAGGAAAAAGAAAAAGAAAAAGAAAAAGAAAAAGAAAAAGAAAAAGAAAAAGAAAAAGAAAAAGAAAAAGAAAAAGAAAAAGAAAAAGAAAAAGAAAAAGAAAAAGAAAAAGAAAAAGAAAAAGAGAAAAAGCGTCATGACCCTAGTGTCACAGCACCACACTTGGCTGGGAAAGCCTTTCCAGCTCACAAAAGTCCCACGTTCAGAAAGTGCATCCAGCGTTTTGTTCCTCTGGTGTTTCGTGGGCAGGTTGTGCTCCTAAACCCTCCAGAGTTTAGTCCCTCCAAGGGGGAGCGTGACAGGCACTGACCTGCCCTCGGCTCAGCACTGGGTGTCACTGCTGCTTCAGAAATGCGACAGGGACTTCGAAACGTTTTTTTGGGGGGGGGGGGGGGGGGAACCCTACCCACCCGGCCTCAGCTTTTCAGGGCATCTCTGTACCTACAGCTCTTTCTAAAGTCATGGGCGATTACAGAGTTTTAAGGTTTCACGTATCTCAAAGCATCAGAAAATACCAGACAATGCTTTGCCCGAACTAAGCATAACGGTGACCGGCGCTCTTCTTATCTTTTGTGGGAGCAAAGAAACATGTGCCTATGGGAACACGGGACTATCACATGGAGAAGCTGCCAGAACCCGCTCTGAGGAAGTGTCCTGTCTTGCTGTCCTGCCTTTGCTGCTGCAGGCGGGAGAGCTGCTGTGCTGCTTTCGGCCCTTCCCCAGCAGCAGGAGAGCCTGCCGAAAGATTCCCGCGCATCAGGGACTGACTCGAAAGAGGAGGAGAAAGGGGCATGGTGCCTGCGGTCAGGGCCCCGAGGCAGGCCAGGGCATGAAGGAGATACCGGCTACAGTATTTCTGCAATAAAAGTGGAAAAGACCCAGGAGCGCGGGGTACAGAGGTAGGGACAGGGCTCCCCCTGGGGCAACAGGGACTGTACTAGATCCATAATATTTGCTATGTCTTACAGTGCCAGAAGTAGGAGACCACAAAGGAAGAGGCAGCAGGCTTGAAACGAAAGAAAATACTTTGGATGGCTGTTCTTCTGCGCATCCACAAGGCATTGCAGACACCAAAAGCGCCACCTGGTTTAAAAATCGACAAGACACAGGCAGAGAATAAATTCACCAAAGGCTATTAAACAAACAGACTGATGCAACTTTTGGGTCAGGCAGTCTTTAAAGCAGCAGATTCCTAGAGAATGTGCGAGTACCCGCTACGTGCTTGCCCTTACACTCCTTTCCATGAGCACCCACTTCAGGTCACCACCTCTAGAGCATTCCCCTAGAGAAGGATTGGTCTGAGCCCCTTCCACACTGGAAAGACTTCAGCACACGCAGGTGAAGGAGGTAGGAACCTGGGACCCAAAACAAGAGATCAGGGGGTCCTAACTCAAAAGAACCCAGGATCATAATGAGGCTCAGCAGCTCAAGATGAGGAAACTGCAGTGGTAAAGCAGAGTATAGCATGGCAGCACACCCACCTTCTTGACAAGCATGGAAGCTAATGAGGAGTGCTGTGGCTAGAGGCATAAGGATCTCAAACACCAAATTTTCACTTGCTGGTACCTCCCAGGTGGGTGTTGAGTAAGGCCAACACCAAGAGACAAGAGATTCTAAGGCTTCTTGGGGCTTCAAGCAGCAAATAAATAAAACACTGAAGGAAGAAGCGCAGCAGAAAAAATAGCAAGAAGCGTGGGTGGAAGAACATGTACTGAACCATCCCCTTTGACCACACGCCCTGGGAAAGACCTAGTTTGTGTCCTGTGATGCCCATGCAATTGGTAAAGAACAAAGAAGTGCCTGCTGGGATCCTTTATGTGCTTTTAGTGGTGATAAGCCCTGCCACTGGTCTGGACACCAGGGAAAGCGCAAGAGAAGAAAAGTACAGAAAGTAGAAAAATTGCAGGGCACGATCATTTATAAGGCCCTCAGCTCCCTTATATAGCATTCAGGTCAGGCCTGTTGTGAGCGAGGGGTTGGAGTAGGGACCTCCAAACGTCTCTCGCTGCCCTACCTTTCTGTGAACCTCAAATGCTCAGTACCTGCCACCCACCCCCGCTGTACAACAGAAGGTTTGGATGTGGCTGGACATGCGCGCTAGAACCGAGATACTCATAGAGCCCCAGCGCAAGCCTGGTTTGGACCGGCCAGAGACAGGGTTGCAGAGGGCAGGCAAAAGGTGTGAGTTGGAACCAGAAGGCAGGTACGACCAGCAGCTGCTGTTCCCTGCAGCAGCACTCCGTTTCCAAAGGCAGTTCTTAACGGGACAATGTTAGACGTGGTCTGGACAGAGGCAGCTCGATCTTCGCTCAGCCCTGGGAGACTGAAGAGGCACTGGTGCCCATGTGGAGATCTGGCCACAGCAAAGGTCGCACAGATGCCATGAGATGATTTAAGGTGGGAGGGAGGGAAGAAAGTGAGAACAATTTACAGGGAAAGAGAACAAATGGTGACACGCCACTCTAGCTGCGGGGACAGGACAGGAGGGGATGTGTGACAGGGAAAGACACCAAGCACAAAGTCAAGAGGTCATGCCAAGTGGCAAGGGAAATTGGGGCAACTAGGAAGCCAAGGAGAGGAGAAGCATTAATGGCACTTGAGGGTGAGAACAAGGGAGAGCCAAGCAGTGATAATGGGAGCGTGAACGGACAGGAATGTGGTTCAGCAAAGAGGCAAAGGAAATTGGAGGTGAGAGGGACAGCAGAGAACTGGGAAAGGGAGAACAGCTGGACAGCAAAGGAGGAACAGCGTAGGCGCTAATGTTTTCCTTCACTGAGAGGAAAAGAATCTGACAGAAGGATTGAGATCAGCAAAAACCAAAGGGGACACCTCTGACCAAGAGCAGAGTGTAAGAGCAGGACGCAGAAGCAGTGTTTCCCTTCCTTCCAGACAGCTCAAGCAGCAAATCGTTTTGCATGCATCACAACAATTTCGGAACAGCGCGTGTGGGTCTCAGGACCACAGGGCTCCACGGGAGACAAAGGGGAAACTAAAGCTCAGAGAACGTACAGCAAGAACTATTCTCTGCACACACTTTCTGCTCCTGCTTATTACAGCAGTGAGAGAAAAGCAAGCCTGTGAGGTTAGAGGTATGAAGAAACAAGTATGGTGGTGCAACTCCCCACCCACCCCCCGGCCCCTTTGACGGTGCAGAATAAATCCATCTGGTACTGATTTTGCACTCGACTCCATCACTGTCGATAGCACCCCATGCTAGAAATCCTCATGGTTTAATTACAGTTACTGATATTGTTCCCACAGATGGTACTTTTACCATCACATACTGTCCCAGTTTCATTGAAAACCAGGTATGCCCGTTGTTTAGTTTTTTTTTTCCAGAGGAGGTATTAAAAAGGTTTGAGTGATTTCACTTCTGCAGGGACATACAGATTACTTAGTTGTTGTAAAATTTTAGAGATGGTTGTCCCATTTCCCTCCATGTGGTTTAAGATACTTTTTCAATAGTCCTTTGGCTCCTTCAGCTATACCATTAGATTGTGGATAATAATGAGTGCGAAATACCCATTTTATTCCTTCTTGTTTTGACAGTCCTTGTACTTCTTTGTTAGCAAAATGTGAGCCATTATCACTCTGGATGGAATCTGGAATGGGTAACATTGAGAACCATGAAGAGAGGCCTCGGATGGTATTTTGTCCATTAGCCTTTTGGCATTTGGTAGCTGCAAGGAGTCCAGATATTATTTCTACACCTGTTAAGATATATTTATACCTGGCAGAGGGTTTTAAAGGACCCATGTAATCAATTTGCCAAGTAGACCATAAGGTTTTTCCTTCGTTGATGTGCAAAGGTGAAGCTGTAGCAGGGCGATGTCTTTGTAATTTAATTTACACTGGAGACATTTGGTAAGGATATTGTTCTACTAAGGGGCCAGCCTGGGCTCCGAGCTGAAAAATGAAGTGCTTCTCGGCCCGTTTGGCCTAATTTCTGATGTAAGCATTCCCCCAATCGATACCATGTGGGGTTTAAAGAATGCTCAACTTTTATTTTCCTAATTTTTGTCAATTCATATACCTTTTGGTTCCGGTTTGTAGCTGGTTTATTGTCATCGGCATGAGCTTTCACCCATCCTATTCGGAATGGTGTTTTCCTGGCTATGTCTAATAGCAACTGCCAGTGTTCAGTTCTCCAGATTGGAGGTCTATTTATTTCCCAATTCAAAGCTTCCCATTGACAAAGCCACTGTTTGGCACCTGCCCAAACAGCGTGAGGGTCCACATATATGATTTTTGCTTCATTTTGTGCTGCTAAAACAACCACTCTTAATCCTCCCACTTGGGCACTGCCCTCCCCCGCTTTGATAACTTGTTTACCAGTTTTGATTTCTAATGTGACAGCCTTATACGGCCATTTGCCACTCACCCTCTTTGCTGAGGCATTGGTAAACCAAACGCCCGCAGCTGGTGTGTCTTCAGTGAAGGGCGGGTGCATTTAGCATCAGTGAAGATTTGAATGGTCGTTTAGATTTAAATGGCTAGTGGGTCAGCGTTAGTAGGCATTTGTAATTTAGAGAATTTCGTGGGTCCTTCAGTCAAATGCATTTCATCTGCTACTCATGCTAGGTAGGCATACCGTTTCCTGATAGTGGATTTTTGTGCAATCCCTTCTGGGAGAGCAGTCCCTTTTAGGATCATGTCTAATAAATTACGTGGACCTCTGATTTGAACAGCTTGCTCTTAGAATCATAGAATCATAGGATCATAGAATTGTCTAGGTTGGAAGAGACCCTTGGGATCATCGAGTCCAACCATCTACCCTACTCTACAAAGTTCTCCCCTACACCATATCCCCCAACACCACATCTAAACGTCTCTTAAACACATCCAGGGATGGTGACTCAACCACCTCCCTGGGCGGTCTATTCCAATGCCCGACCAATACTCTTGGTGTATTTTCTCAACTTGTTTAATCGCACGGACTAAGGACAAAAGACCTTTTTCCCACTCAGAATAGCTCTGTTCTGTCTCTTTAAATACAGTCGAGCTAAGCAGTATAGGTCTTTTTGATCCGACAGGACCGGTTTGGAATAGATTACTGTAAGTACCGTGTTCTGCAAAACCCCATTCCGCTGTAATAGGATCATGAGGATGGACAGGTCCTAGAGATTGGTATGTTTTTAATTCTCGTATTAGGGTTTTGACTGCCTCTTCATGTTCTGAGTCCGATTTCCACGGTTTTCCTTTTCATAGAAGTAAGTGCAGCGGGTGGGCAAGGGTGGAGACAATCCAGGTACAGGTTTCCTCCAGTACCCTAAAGTACCCATCAGCTGTTGCATTTCTTTCCTAGACTGGGGCATCTGTGATTGTTCTGTTTTATCCAGAGTGCCTGGTGGGATTGCTGCGCTTCCAGCAATCCACCAAATGCCCAGAAAGTTCACTTCTCTGTGTGGTCCCTGACATTTTTCAGGTGGAACTTCAATGCTTGCTGCACGCAATATTTGCCAAACTGTTGCTGCCGCTTCCCTCACCTTTTCAGGGCAGGTTCCTCTAATTAGAATATCACCTATATATATTGAGATAGTTTTACTCCTTCAGGGAGTGGAACTGTCTGTAAAAGTTCAGCGAGCGCAGCATGAGCAGTGGTGGGTGAATGTTTATACCCCTGTGGGAGCCCATTAAAGGTGTACTGGATACCTTCCCATTTCCAAATCTGCAATTACTTCTGAAATTCCAGTCTGCGCTGCAGCAGAAATTGGGTACTGCAGGACATTAGTGATCTTTGATTCAGCAGGTACTGTGGCGGTTTAAATCAAATAAAAATCTTATTAGGGTTGGGATTGGCATTCGAACCAAAAGACTATAAACAACTGTCCAGCAGACGTCAAGTCTGGCCGTTCAAAGCATCAAAACCTAGAATATTTTCATAGTGATCTTTAACAGCAAAGTGAATAGATGTCACGCTTTTTGCCAGGGAGCCATAAATTAGCATTTGCAGTTTGGTGCACAGCACAAGTTCCCATAACCCCAGTAATTTTAACCTTTTCCCATCCAGATCGTAAGCCCACCTTGTCAACACCCTGTTGTGTAATAATTGAAATTTGTGCTCCAGCATCAATTAAAAATTTTGTTAACTATTTTTGAGGACTGACTGGAATTAAAACGTAAAGGCCATTCTCATTTAGCCATTGATACGCTTCTACTTGCTGGACAGGCCAGCCCGGTCGCCGTCTGGGCATTGTTAGTTTTTTGCTTTTGTGCTTTGCAACTGATTGCTATGAGGGGATAAAAGGTTATTTTTCTTTCTAGGAGGTAGCGATGGAGGAGTTGGAGTGTTTGGATGGTTGCATTTCTGGAACGTTTGAATTAGACAGAGAATGGTGCCGCCTCTGAATCGCGGCTCTAGGAATTCCTAGTGCCAATGCTTGTTTCCATAACTCATGTCTCATTTCTCCATTCCTGGCCCTTCAGTTGCTGGTCAGAGGATTTTGTTTTTTAAGAGCTGTTGTGATGTGATTGCCAAGTTTGCCTAACAGTGCAACCTGTATTTTTCATTTCACTGGAAACTTCATCCCATACCATTTCTTGCATGTGATTCATAGTTTCGTGCATTAACATTGCCCAGGTGGGGACCTGCGTGTGACCTGACTCATCTTCCTCTTCATCTTCTGTGCCCTCACCTTCTTTAACAGCCTGTGTGAAATGTATTCATTCATTATACTTTAAGTTCCTATGGATTTCGTCTCTTTTCACAATAAGGAAAGGTTTGACTGCAGCAGGGGCTCCTTTTATTAGCGGTTTAAGCATAGCAGGAGTTACATTACCAGTGCTGAGATAGGAGCATCAGCGGAGTCTCATGATGCACGGCTTGAATACAGACAGCCTTTTGTAAAAGCCATGGAGAGCTCATCTATAGATCTGACAGGTATTAATAGGGGCTCTCCCCTTTCTAAGACATCGATACCACTAGCCCAATGTGCTACTGTGCTGGTTAGTGAGTGGGAGTCCTTTGGGGTGTCAGGGCCAGCATTTAAAAAGACACCAGGGCCCAATAGCCATTGGCTTCCTTGCCATCTAGCAAGATTCTATCTCCCCTGGTTAGAGATGCTCGCCATAGTATTCAGTTTCTCCAGGCTTACAGCCATTGCGATCTTACAAATTGACTTGAATTGAATGAAATGGAGTTGTTTTAATGTTTTTCTCTCCTTTACTACCCTGAGGTTCTGTAGTTACTTCCGGTTTAATAATTGGTCTGACTGGGAATAGGGGAGGTTCAGGCAGGTGGGAAGAATTATTGTCATAGAATCATAGAATGGTTTAGGTTGGAAGTGACCTTGCAGATCATTGAGTTCCAACCCCGCTGGCATGGGCAGGGACTCCTCCCACTAGACCAGGTTGCTCAAAGCCCCATCCAGCCTGGCCTTGAGCACCTCCAGGGATGGGGCCTCAACAACCTCTCTGGGCAACCTGTTCAAGTGCCTCTCCAACCTCATAGTGAAAAATTTCTTCCCGATATTTAATCTGAACCTGCCCTCTTCCAGTTTAAAGCCATTCCCCCTCATCCTATCACTACATGCCCTATTAGAAAGTCCTTCCCCAGCTCTCCTGTAGGCCCCCTTTAGGTACTGGAAGGCCACAATAAGGTATCCCTGGAGCCTTCCCTTCTCCAGGCTGAACAACCCCAACTCTCTCAGCCTTATTGTTGTCTGAGCCATTATTATTTGAAGCACCCCAGATATTACCATCCCACTCTTTGGGAAACACTATTTTCTAATTTGAACTATGTCAGGGGGATTTGGAGATTGCATTAGCATCAATTCAACATGTTCTCCAGTTTTACTTGTTTTAGCTGAGATTCATTAAGTTGTTTTCACGGTTGTTCTATTTTAACCGATAACAACAGTTCAGTAGATTTGTGCCTCCTCTCTATCTTATTCTGGAAGTCCTGTATTTTTCGAGTAAGTTTTCCTCCTTCCTGAAAGACAGCTTCTAGGCACACTCCCAACATTTTACAAATTATACCTTTATCCTTTCCAACTTTAGTTGGACCTCTAACACCAGTTAACTGTTTCTCTACCTCTTCCCATATATGCCAATTATTACAAGCTCAATCCTCTGGGAAGGTGGGATTTCATTGGATACCATGTTTTTGTAAGTATTCGGTGATTTTGCTTGTCATCCTACTGACTACAGCAAATTTGTCATGGATGGAAATATTTGACATGGTTATGATTTAGCAGCAATTCAAAATTTATTAATGATTTGAGGCAGATCAAGAGGTTGAATTTTAGCAGCACATAATCATTAACCAGTTTAGAGGTTTACGAAGTGATTTAACGAAATAATTAAACAGTGACTTAATTACAGATTCAAAACTGACAAGATTCACACTAACTTACTATAAGGTATTCCAAATCATACATACACATATGAGCACAAACACACGAGTCTCCAACAGCTAGGAGCAAAGATCTCTTCACAGTGGGTGACTTCAATGAGCTGACAGGTGCCCCTTTTGACTCCTTTCGAGTGCCCAGACAAACGGACAGTAAGTATTTGAACGCAGTAAGTCGTAAGAACACCCACACTCTTAAGAGCTAATGTGTATATTAGAGACACATGGACAGAGAGGTGGGTGAAAGAGAAGCTAGCCTGTAGTTAAAATTTCCCTCTTTTCGAATTTGGAGTAAATACTCACAATACATTGGCATTCCTCAGCGGGCAATAACAGAGACTCAAGGGGGGTTGACTCACCCTGGCCTTTTAGTCCTTAGGGTGTCTGCCTGAGCAGTGTTCCAACTCAGGGGAGATGCTGGTCACAGCCCACTGCAATCGAGAAGGGCTCGAAGGGTCTTGTTAGAATCACTATTTATAGGGTCCCAGATAATTGACTTTCATCAGGTACTTTTCCACTCCAGTCCAGCTCGGACAATGGGATATTCTGGTACTTTCCACCAGTTGCACAAAGCCCAGAACTTGCTAGATCTTGAAGTTCTGGTATCACCCCCCTCTTTGGGCCACAATCCATATAGTGTCAGGAATGATCGACGACCATTACTATTTCCAAACAATAGGAGTCACAGGAGCCAGGTGCGCTAAGGAGTTGCCACAACCTTCTGATCCATCACCCTTCACTTTGTTTCTTTTGTGTTGGTTCATTATGTGTCCCAGGTATTAAAGGGTTGACGTAACATACTGGTCCTTAGTATTGTTATGTGGCCCAGGTTGGGGGGAAAAAATTGCACCAAGCGCCGAATGACCTAAAGGGGAGCAGGGGGCATTGCACCACCACAACAGGAGCCTGGTGGAAGAGGAAAGGTAAGTGCTCCCTGACTAAGCCCCTGGGTCTTCACTACTGCAGCAGTAAAGAGACGTTAAAATGTAACGCAACTTCCCTCGCTGCAGATAACAAGAAAATTTTAAAAATGCTTCACTGACCCTTGAACCTCAGCAAGGAAAAACAGAGCTTTTGGCACAGGGAAGCTCTTCTGCTGGCTCACAGAACTGCAGTGTGAAACTACAGCAAAATGAGGTCCTTTAAGCTTCATTTGCATATTTGCTATCAGTAAAACAAAACCTGGGTCAAAAGGGGAGACAGAAACTGAGACAGACTGATCTATCTTTTGAAAACCAGTGAGCTTATACCCCCAGAGACCTATACTACCCACTGCATGCAATTCCAACAGAGGCACAGAGAAAGATGTTATTTTGGCAATTTTAATTCTCCCTCCTTTATTATACAAAATACTTTACAATTAAAAAACATTTTCCCCAATAGAATCATATACAGATATTTATAATTAACAAGATTCAGTTACACACAAGATGGGGAACTTCTGCACAATGGAAAACAAGGACAGATGATCAGGTGAAAATTTAAGACTTGACCCCTTCCCCACCATATTCTGGGAGAGGAGGTTACACTTTAGGCCTTTATTCCTATCACATTCCCTCAACTCTGAGCTCTGGGATCTCCTCTTACCCCGACAGGCTAAGGGCCTCCACCTGTGTCCCTAGCATAAGTACAACACTCTGGTCTTAAAAGGTTCACGAAGAGACACTGCGTAACTAGCATCTGGCTGTACCATGAATTACCAGTACCCAGGAAAGGGGACTGCTGCCCCCCGTTTTCCCTAGCAACCCACATATAAACACATGCAAGCACATACATGGGGGAAGCATGCTCAAACCCAGAATTTCTCACCCTTTCACCAAATGGCAGTCCCACCCCACCAAAGCAACCTGCACTCGAGACGTGTCTCATAGGTAGTCTCTGCAGAATGGCTATCCTAAGGGCCTCATAGCCAAGCTGGGCATTACTGCAAATGCAGTCTGGCAAGAGGGCTGGATGCCACTGCCTTCCCCATTTTGATCATCTGCCTACCAGCAGAGTGTCAGTTAGTCACAGAGGTGATAACGCGAACCGCTCAGAGATGCTCAGGCCACAACAGACAAGTAGGGAAATTGCACACTTCAGTGGGAGGTCCTTGAAAAAGAGAGTTGCCAACGATGTGCCCTACCAGAGCAAAGATATGTGTGAACCCTAGTGAACATTTTCTCTCTAAGGAAGGTTACTGCTGGGCTGGGCCAACCCTGCACTCACAGGGGAGCCCATCCCAGAGTCACTGCTGGAGGCCAAATGCCTGAAGCAGTGTGGGGAGATCACGGGCATCAGCTGCCCCATACAGGTCACTCTGTCCCAGCATGGAGAGGGCCATGCGGAGGGTGCTCCAGATGTTGTCAGACATAGCGCCTTGCTGCCCCCGCGGACCTCGGCTCTTCTGCTGCATGTGCAAAGCCTCTAAGAAGTGCTCCACAGCCTCACTGTCAACATGAGAACATACACATGCTTATTGGAGAACACGGTAAATCTCATACTCCCTCCCCCATTTGCTTCTAAAGT